>NC_135234.1:40446241-41046241 GCF_051348905.1 Ranitomeya variabilis | reverse complement strand
TGATGCAAGTGAATAAATATATATATATATAAGAGATAGTTTTGGGGGCTTAAAAATGCCCAGGCAGAGTGTCTAGTTGAAACTGTAACATACAGTACTTGAATTAAGAGAGAACCCCAAAGCTTTCGGTCAAAAAAGGAAGATGTTGTTGGCATGACAATCATTGTAATAACAGAAGAGGTATTAAGAAAAAAATGTATAATTACCATAAAGTAACATGGAAGTGTGTCACATTTCTGTGGATATATTGTACAGTCATGGCTGAAAGTGTTGACACCCATGAAATTGTCCCAGAAAATGAAATATTTGTGCCAGAAAATTCTTGCACTTACACATTTTTATTTCCTTTTTGTGTACTGGAACAACACAAAAATAAAAAAAACATAGAAAAAAAATGCAAATTGGAGATGATTTCACACAAAATCACAAAAAATGGGCAGAACAAAATTGTTAGCGCCTTTTCATAATTGTTGGTAAAACTGCTTTTTTTTCAAGCATGTGATGCTCACTCAAACTCACCTGTGGCAAGTAACAGGTGTGGGCAATATGAAACACTTCAAACCAGATTACAAGGGGAATAGTTGACTCAATCTTTGCATTGTGTCTGTGTGTCACACACTATGCATGGAGAACAGAAACAATGAAAAAGGTGTGAGGACTTGAGAACCAAAATTGTTGAAAACTATTTACAATCTCAAGGTTACAAGTCTATCTTCAAAGATTCTGATGTTCCTTTGCCCACATTGTACAGCATAATCAAGAAGTTTACAACCCATGACACTGTAGCTAATCTCCCTGGACATGAAAGATTGCAATGCAGGACAGCTTGGATGGTGAATAAGCAGCCCCAATCACGTTCCAAAGAAATTCAAACTGTCCCACAGGCTCTGGGTGCATCAGTGTCTATGAGTTTACCTTTGAATGAAATGAAACCCTATGGCAGGAGACCCATGAAGACCCTACTGCTGACACAGAGACATAAAAATGCTAGACTGCAGTTTGCAAAAATGTATATGAGTAAGGCAAAATGCTTCTGGGAAAGAATCTTGTGGACCAAGATAAAGCTTTTGTAAAGAACATCATTCTATTACTTACCAAAAATAGATTGAGGCCTACAAATAAAAGAACACAGTATCTGCAGTCAAATATGGTGGAGGTTCAAAGATGTTTTGGGTTTGTTTTGCTGCCTCTGGCACTGGGTGCCTTGTCTGTGTGCAAGGCATTATGAAATGTGAAGTTTATCAAAGGTATATACTGTAGGTCGAAATGTAGTGCCTAGTGTGAGAAATTTGGGTTTGCGTCCTAGGTCATGGGACTTCCAGCAGGACAATGACCCAAACATACTTCAATAAGCACCCAGAAATGGATTTAAACAAAGCAATGGAGAGAGATCTGAAGTGGCAGCAATGAGTCTGGATCTAAATCCCATTGTGGAGAGATGTTAAAGTTGCTATTGCGAGAAGGCGCCCTTTGCAGTTATCAAAAGAAGAGTGGTCCAAAATTTCAGTTGAGAGATTTAAGAAGCTTGTTTATGACTAAAGGATTCGATTATTTGCAGTTATTTATTCCAAAGAGTGTGAAACCAAAAATTAAAGTGAGCCTGCCATTTTTGGAGTTTTGTCCAATTTGTCTTTTTTTTCTATGTTGTTTTTTATTGTTGAAATACACACATGTGTATAACAAAATGTGTAATTGCAATAATTTTCTGGTAGAAATACTTTATTTTCTGCACAAATTTCAAGGGTGCCAACACTTTTGGCCATGAATATACCAATTTATTTGTTCTACTACCAGAAGATGTACTTGTCGATGAAGTACATACATATCCAATCTGCCTGCGCCTTCCAGCAGCCCTGCTACCTGTCTGCGGTTTCCGGATTGTCTCCATCTACCTGTAGCTTCCAGTAACCCTGATACATGTCTGTGGTATCCATGACAATCCATTTCTGCCCACAGCTTCCAGTAATGCTGCTACCTGTCTGCAGTCTCCAGGATGTTTCTTGCCTGTCTGCGTTTTCCAGTACATCCTGTGTACCTCACCCATCTGTTGCACTGGAACCCATGGCCCATGTGCCCACCTGAACCTTGGGCTTGGAGGATTCACCTCACCAGATGAGCCTAACAATCTTGTTTTTATCAAAGCTATTCATTTCAGACCAGTTTTTTTGGCTCATCTTGAGTCAACAAGTCAACAAGAAAGGCAAAAAAATCACACATCTGTGTTTCGTGCCTGAAATATGTTGCCTATTCTCAAGTGATGAAAGAATGAAATAAGTCAGATTTAGAAGACAAAGGTCAATGATTTCACAGTGGTCTGAATAAGGGGAGGGCTGGATTTTGAGGTGTCTAATTGAGAGGAACCTGCTTCTTATAAAATCAGGTAGGTGCTGGGGATTGTAATAAGATTTGTGACATGCCGAATGCCACTGCTTGTCATGAATTTAATGATTGAGATCACCATGCCCTATCATGCTTGCCTCCCAACCTATCTCCACCCAGTTTTAAGGAGCTGGGAGAAAATAACACGAGAACACCAAAAGTCACAAAATCCTTGCGCTGTGGCACATTCTGCTTTGATTTTGCTTTTTTTCAAAGCTTTTTTGCCCTTTTTTGGAGCGTAAATAGCAGACTTATTATAAAATGGAATACTGGTTTAATTGGACAACCAGAAAAGCAATGATTGTCTCTTGTGAGTCATACTCTAATCTGACATATGATCAAGTGTCAAAGTTGAACTTTGATGCAGTCATAAATCAACTTGGAAGAAAGTATAAAGGGACTCTGTACAGAATGACTGTTTAAATCATCTACAGGTGCTTGGTGCACCCTTGGTGTGGCCAATAATTTAAGTGCAACTTCCAACCTGCTAGTTTTCCATTTATCTCCACCGCTCTCTGCGTGCATTTATATGTTTGGTCACACCATGATGCACCAAGTGCATGTACTTGGTGCAAAGTCCCTTTAAAAGAAGAAACTTAAAGGGTTATTCCCATCTCCAAGTTCCTATCCCAATATATAGTAGGTGTAAAAATAATATTATTAGCAAATACCTCCAATTAGAAATGTAGTATAGTTTTTCTATGTCTCTTTCCTCATGTGCAGGCATTGCAGGACCTTTGGCATCCATGGTTATGACCACAGACATAGTGACAGTTAGCTAGTTGCTAGTGGTCGTAACCTAAGGTCCTGCAATGCCTGCACGTAAGGAAAGAGACAAAGCGAATTAGAAAAAAAACTACACTACATTTCTAATTGGAGGTACTTACTAATTTTTTTTATTATTACAACTACTACATATTGGGATAGGAGATGGGAATATCCCCTTAAGTTTTAACACCCTGCTGTCAAACAAGCTCGCTGCTGGATCACTGGCAACTCATTCCGCAGCTCGCTATGTATCCTGATACATTAATAGCTCCAGAAGTCAAACATTTCAACATTTTTTAATGAAATCATATTAGAAGAATGATTTTTACCTAAAACAGTTTTCTACACTGACAACCTGAAGTTTCCTCAAGAACTTTTCATTTTTCAAGTTTTGCGTCTTCATTACATGACATAAACTATCATCCGGTAATTGCACACAGCTCTGCTCTCTTCCTGCCGCTCTTGTGTTTAATAACAGAGCTTTTAAAAATAAATTTTAATGACATAAATACAGCAAATTCTGATTTTAATTAGCAGCTTAACAATTGTGTGCAGCAAACAAGAAAACAAGAAGCTGCAAATCTGATATTTTTCTCAACTTTCTGATTGTGTTTCTGTGAGTGACAACCTGTTACATTGAAGCAGATGAACAAACTGCACGTGTTACATTGTAACAAAGTAAGTGGTAGCATTCACAGCATTCGCAACATTGTATAGTATACAGAACTACAATAAATCTATTACCAAATGGATATGTTACAAGACAGAACTCAACAAAGAGGATGTCCACAATTAACTCTTAAAGTCCTATACAACAACGTGTTCATCAAATGGGAATGGATGCCGCTTGGGAGCCACTTTTACTTAAATTCATCATAAAATGCTCTTAAAATCTCTTCTAGGGGTGGAATCTTTTGCAAGAGACTTTCAAAGCCTTGATGTTCTCAAACTCGTTGAGACTGGTTAGTTACAGTGTTTCTTGCTTGTGAAGTACAAGTATTAAAGGAAAAATGTCACCATGAAAATACAGTCTAATCTGCCATCTTCATGTTGTAGAACAGGAGGAAAAAAACACCATAAAAGGAAAGACCTCCACTATTCTAGACAAAAAAAACACACCAGTACATAGGCAGAGATGCTTACCTGTCCAAGGCCTCCAAACACTAGCCAAGGTGCAGCGGACCCAAGTTAAGATGGCAGATACACAGGTGCAATAATACCGATAATGCAGCCACCCTACAATCAGGAATTGGCTGCTTAGTGCACCTGTGCAAACAAATAGTCTGTATGTGGCGTGTTCACACAGGAATGCAAAGTATATGGCTCAAAGCCTATTAATGATGCCATAAAGCGTGCTAACCATGGGTCCGCTGCACCTTGGCTAGTGCAATTGTTTGGAGGCCTTGGACAGGTAAGCATCTCTGCCTGTGTACTGGTGTTTCTTTTGTCTAGAACAGTGGAGGTCTTTCCTCTTATGGTGTTTTTTTTAGATTAGGACTGCCAATATGTAAGGACCCTTGATGCGGGTTGGCAGCTTAAATATTGTGGCCATAATATCGACCAATACCTTGCATACATTGTTATGTTTTTGGTGCACTGTATATTTTTCCGTGGTGCGGCTGGGCCCTAGATGGCGCTGTACACTGTGGCCTCTGTTCACACAGGATGCATTATGGTGAGCCCGCTACATGGCGTCATTCATAGACTTTGAGCCATATACTTTGCATTTCTGTGTGAACATGCCACATACAGACTATTTGTTTGCACAGGTGCACCAAGTGGCCAATTCCTCATTGTAGGGTGGCTGCCTTATCGGTATTACTGTATTACTTCACCTGTGTATCTGCCATCTTAATTTGGGTCCGCTGCACCTTGGTTAGTGCAATTGTTGGAGGCCTTGGACAGGTAAGCATCTCTGCCTGTGTACTGGTGTTTTTTTATAGAGCAGGAGGAGCTGAGCAGATCCTTATATAGTTTTATAAGAAATGATTCAATATAACCTGTGTTTTATTCATTTAATCATCTGCTCTTTCTGGGATTTGAGGTCCATTAGGCGGTCCTATCAGTGACTATAAGCTTACCTTGCGTGTGCATAAAGAGAAAGCTGTCAGTCACTGATCGGACCACCCACTGTACCCAAAACCACAGAAAGAACAGAGGATTAAATTAATAAAACACAGGTTATGCTGAATCTTTTCTCATAAAACTATTTATCAATCTACTCAGCTCCTCCTATTTTATAACATGCTGTCCGCAGATTGGACTGCATTTTCATCATGGCAGGTTCCCTTTAAATGAGTAATTTAGATAAGAATTGTGCAATGCCTGATTTCTAATGTGAAGCTGCTGTAGGGAAATCAAACATTTGTAATTCTTTGTCTACTATCAATTATTAGTGGCATAATCTATGCATATTTATAGTCCAAGCTCCAGTGGAAATCAAATATTATCATACTTCATCATTCAGAAAGTTTTATAACTTGGAACATGTTCCCAGCAACATTATTGCAGAAAAATATGGAATTCATCGAAAGTCGAAAACGGAGCTGAATGTTATTAAACAGGACCTTTAACCAAATTTTTCATGTTGAACTGGACACATGATTTAATAGTCACTGCAGAGCAAAATTATTATTTTTATTTATTTCACCTCTTTTTTTTGCACAGGTAGTGGCCATCAAGGCATTTGGCCCTTAAATAGTTAAGGCATTACCAGAGAAATTTCACTGGGGGCGTGTACTTCCTTCCTTTTTTGCTGATGACCAATCATAAGCAAGCAGCAGCACCCTGAGGATAGAAGAACATGCCCGCCATAGCTTTGACAAGCAGTCTGCTTTCCTCACTGCCACATCATGAGGTTCTGGATCACAGCAGATATGAGATTCCAGCTCTCATTTTTGGCAGTCAGTGTGGGGGATAGGGGCAATGCTGCAGAATTGATTCTCATTACAAACACTTCTAGTAAAATCTGAAACTAACTATAGGGGTGTGAATAGAGCTGCTACAGTCACCGCTCAGTACACAGTGAGCAGCGGCTATATTCGTGCCCGAATACCTTGATTGACAGCTTGATTTGCTTAAAAATTTGTTTATTGCCGCTACTTACTGTGTACTGAGCGGTCACTGTAGCAGCTCTTGCCGCACCCCTATGACTTAAAGCCGACGGCTCCAGTGAGGAATAAAGTTTATTTTCTCCCAGTAGCTGGGCTTTCAGTAAGGCAGCCGGGCAGCACAGTAAGGCCAGGGTCACACTTGCGAGTTAAATGCGAGAAACTCACCCGAGCTTCTCGCATCAAGTCCCGGCACTGCCGCCGGCACTCGGGACCGGAGTTTGTGGCTGCATGTATTTCTATGCAGCCGCACGCTCCGGTCCCGAGTGCCGGCGGCTGTGCCGGGACTTGATGAGGGAGACTCGCGCAAGTTTCTCGCATTGAACTCGCAAGTGTTACTCCGACCTAAGGCTTTTATTCTGCATATTAACCCCATATCTGCAGGTTAGTATGCAAATGTGTCCACATTAGTGTTGAGCATTCCGATACTGCAAGTATCGGGTATCGGCCGATACTTGCTGTATCGGAATTCCGATACCGAGATCCGATATTTTTGTGATATCAGGTATTGGTATCGAAACAACATTAATGTAAAAATGTTTAAAAGAGAGAATTAAAATAAAAAATATTGCTATACTCACCTCTCCGACGCAGCCTGCACCTTACCGAGGGAAGCGGCAGCGTTCTTTGTTTAAAATTCGCGCTTTTCTTTCCTTTACGTGAGTCACGGCTTGTGATTGGTTGCGTGCCGCCCATGTGACCGGGACGCAACCAATCACAGCAAGCCGTGACGTAATTTCAGGTCCTTCAGGATTTTAAAATTACGTTCCGGCGTTGTGATTGGTTGCGTCGCAGTCACATGGGAGACGCAACCAATCACAGCAAGCCGTGACGTAATTTCAGGTCCTTAAGGATTTTAAAATTACGTCCCGGCTTTGTGATTGGTCCGCGTCCCGGCAACATGGCCGCCATTAACCAATCACAAGCCGTGACGTCACGGAAGGCTGGACACGCGCGCATTTTAAAATGGGCGCGTGTCCAGCCTCCCGTGACGTCCCGGCTTGTGATTGGTTGCGCCGCGGTCAACCAATCACAAGCCGGGAGGCTGGACACGCGCCCATTTTAAAATTTTAAAATGCGCGCGTGTCCAGCCTCCCGGCTTGTGATTGGTTGACCGCGGCGCAACCAATCACAAGCCGGGACGTCACGGGAGGCTGGACACGCGCCCATTTTAAAATTTTAAAATGCGCGCGTGTCCAGCCTCCCGGCTTGTGATTGGTTGACCGCGGCGCAACCAATCACAAGCCGAGACGTCACGGGAGGCTGGACACGCGCCCATTTTAAAATGGGCGCGTGTCCAGCCTCCCGTGACGTCCCGGCTTGTGATTGGTTAATGGCGGCCATGTTGCCGGGACGCGGACCAATCACAGCAAGCCGTGACGTAATTTCGTCACGGCTTGCTGTGATTGGTCCGCGTCCCGGCAACATGGCCGCCCTGACCAATCACAAGCCGGGACTTCACGTAACCAAGTAAAAGCGCGAATTTTAAACAAACAACGCTGCCGGTTCCCTCGCTGAAGTCCAGGCTGCGTCGGAGGGTGAGTATAGCGATATTTTTTATTTTAATTCTTTCTTTTACACATTTATATGGATCCCAGGGCCTGAAGGAGAGTTTCCTCTCCTTCAGACCCTGGGAACCATCAGGAATACCGTCCGATACTTGAGTCCCATTGACTTGTATTGGTATCGGGTATCGGTATCGGATTGGATCCGATACTTTGCCGGTATCGGCCGATACTTTCCGATACCGATACTTTCAAGTATCGGACGGTATCGCTCAACACTAGTCCACATATTATGCTAACTGTCCACTGTTTGTATCCACAGCTCTGGATCAACACCTATCCACAACATTTTTGCTTGATATTTTTCCCACAAACCTCTCCAAATACACCTTGGCTGCGGCTTGTGCAGCTGGGAACTGGAATTCACAATACGTTGGTGCAGGTCCCCAGAGTTATGGCACAACGCTTGTTTTTTTTTTCCTGTTGTTCAATTACATCACTGTCACCTTTATAGTATATGCTATTTGGATAAAGACCACTTTTTATCATATATAGATTTCAAAGACTTTCTATAGGGCATGAATAGTTTATTACATAACCTTAATGTGCGCAGAGCCCCTTTAAGTAAAGTTTGTACTTTACATTTGAATTAATATATATTTTTTTAATCTGTCTAAATGCGACCTTCAGAAAAAGAAACATTGCAAAATAGAGAACCTCTCCCTCCTGCGCATGATGTGCACTGATGTATACGTTTAATGCATACATCTGTCACCTCATCAGCAGACTGAAATCATCTTAAAATTGCCCACAATGATCATCATAAATATTCTCTAATGGTTTATGTGGAGCTTGAATGTTTTCATCTTTTTTTTTTTTTAGATTTGCAGCAGTTTAAACATATTGGCCTGAAAGGTAATTATCTTGTAGCACAGAGATGAAGAAAACAGAATATTTCACTAAAGTAATGGAAATTCCTTTTAAGTCATCTGTCGCCTTATTTACCGCATCACTTGAGATTAAACTCTTAAACCATATTCACTTTGTGCCTCATGACTACACAGAGCTGCATTATATGTGGCAGGCATAATTTGTATCTCTTGGGCAGTAATGGCCACTAAAGTCCAAGGGTTTCTTGGTTCTGATCTTGTATATGGCCTCCGCATACACATGCAGGGTCGTACTGGGGTGTCTGGGACCTTCAGGGGTAATGGACTCTAGTGGACCACCCTATATGCATATAGCTGTTAGCTGTTATCTCCGCTATAGTGGAGAATCAAAAAGTCTAAAATAAAATAGTATCATAATTTATTCAAAAAGCATGTCAAATAGAACAAAATAAAATAGCAGCAATCAAATTAAAGACAAAGTTGAATAGCTGATATCACAGGTGTAACACCTTTATTTTAGTGGACTATAACACATGTAACAAATGCACTCAAAACATTAAAAAATCTTATTTACCTAAGGCCAAGTTCCTACGATGAGTTTTTAAAAAACGCAGCGTCTTACATTTCCCGCAAAGTGCGTGGGATCTATAGAAATCTCACACCCACTGTGCCTTTTCTTTTTTTTACTCAGCGTGAACTGACCTGAGGCGCGAGTTTCAAATCTGCAACATGTCAACTTCTCTTGCGGGTACGTTGAGTTTTCTGTGTCGAGTTTTTTTCAATAGACTTGCATTAGATGCGGAAAATCCGCAGGTAAAGAAAAGCATTTTTTGGACATTTTTAGTTAGTTACCGTACTAGTGATGAGTGAGTGTACTCATTGCTCGGGTTTTCCCCAGCATGCTTGGGTGGTCTCCGAGTATTTGTGACTTCTCGGAGATTTAATTTTTGTTGACGCAGCTGCATGATTTACAGCTACTAGCCAGCCTGAGTACATGGGGGGGTTGCCTGATTGCCAGGGAATCATCACATGTAATCAAGCTGTCTAGTAGCCTCTGTGGCAAGGAAAACTAAATCTCCAAGCAATAACAAATACTCGGAGACCACTCGAGCGTGCTCAGGAAAACACGTGCAATGAGTATACTAGCTCCTCACTATTAGTTACGCAAGTTGAAAAAAGACCTAGGTCCATCAAGTTCAACCTTTCTTCACAAACTGTACATTTCATCACTAATTTAGCTCTAACCAGCAATGTTACGTGTATCAAGGAAATTATCTAGACCCTTTTTAAAAGCTGATGCAATGCTTGCCATTACTACCTCTCCTGGTCGGGCATTCCACAGTCTGACTGCTCTAACTGGAAAGAACCCTTTCCTGATTAGCCTTTCTTCTACCCATATTTAGTGCCCTACTAGTCCTCAGTATGATGTTAGGAAGGAATAAGTCATGTGCCACCAGTGTTTTCACAGCAGAAAAATAATGCACATATTCTGCAAATGACTATATCAATAAACTGCAGCATCAAAAATGTGATATAAGCGCATGTAAAAAAAACGGACTAAAATTCACTAAGAAAAAACGTAAGTTACTTAATTGATATAACAGGTGCAGAAATGCTGCAGATAAGTCACCAAATACTCATCGTGGGAACGTAGCCTAACGGGTCAGCGTTATCTTGGCAGCAGGTTGGAGACCTACGTAGAATTACGCGGGTGGCTGTAATGTGTAGCTGATCAGTGTAAAGCACTGCATGGGGCGGGTGGGAATGAATTGGACTTTTGGCTTCATTTTCTAGTTTTTAAGGATTTGCCACATATGAAGAGTCAGCTGTTATAACATCGGAGTATTTGAAATAACTATCGCTAGGCAACTACAATTTGTGACATGAATGATGGCTTGCATAAAGTAAACTTCGGATCATAGGTTAGGAAACATTCGATGCTATGACATTATTATGACATTATTGTTCTTAATCTGAAATGGAAAAAAAACCCAACATTTTATCAATATTAATCCATCTCTGCCCGGCTCTCAAAATAAATATTCATTCGGCTTTTTCCCCGATGCTGTGTATTTGCTGTATTTCATGTTCATTATCTACAAATCTCATGGGAAGCGCCGGCAAACTAAGTTAACTGTAAGATAAACAGCGGTCTATAAACAATTCGTACAGCGGGGCGTACGGCACAAATGGATACATTTAATGCATCGGCTATCACTAACGTTATTTTAGCGTTACTCCATTGTTACGTGTAATAGTCCTAAAAAGGCAACAAATAAGCAAGACTTGTTATAAACAAAAGTAAATCCTGTTTATGTGATACTGAGAGCAATCAGAGGTTTCACTGTTGTTATCGTAAATTGGAAGATGGATGTCTTTGACATTTACAAGCCGCAATCAACATCAGTTATTTCCTGGATCTGTTGACGTGTTTGGGCAATATCCAACAGTGATATGAAAAGTCAGCGAGGGATATAAAAAGTATATATTGCTAAGTTATCATCAGCTGTGGTTTGATATATATGTTAGGAATTTATGATTGTTTATTGTAAGAACAAATTTCATTTCTAAGGATTATTCGTGATTAGACAAAGTAGTTTTTTTTTTTTAAGAAAAACAGTACAACTTTTATTTATGGCCTGGTTTTGTCACATTCCCTTAAAGGAGTGGTCCTCTTTCAGATAATATTCTGCCCCATCTACACTTTGTTAAAATACAACAATCCGTGCTGTACTGATCTATCCCGGATACACGGCTGCTCCTCATGTTTGGCATTGGCTAAGGCACCAGGGTTGCCAACTGTTCAGAAACTCCCGAAGAGTCCATAAACATGGGGTGCCTTTCTTCCTCTTTCCATGAAAAAAATCAGATGCACCTGTAAGTTTTTTGAAACTTATCATTTTACAATTCAGAGTGAATGCAACTGATGTCTTCATTAAAAATGGACAGACACTTGGATGTTGGGATTTGGTAAAACAGTTACAAAAAGTTTGGGTACTAGAACAGTAACCAGACCCAAACCCCAACCCAGACCCCATTCACTTGAATGAGGGCCCAAACATCCAGTGTTTGCCATGCTGTCATGATCATGAGAGCACGGCAAACAACTTTCTAATTGGCGGTGAAATCATCACCGCCGGTCACACAGCCGCGGTTCCCATGCTGTCAAAAGACATCATAAGCACGCAGCTGTGATCAGAGGTATAACATTTACCACCAGTCTATGATGTCAAATAATGGGACTACTGCTCCCATCAGCCAATGCCTGCTGCCGCTATTAACAGTGAGAGCAGGAGTGGCTGATGAGTGTATTCATCACATGCCACCTGCACTGTAAATGAATATTTAACAAAAAAGACTTGGTTTCCCCTGTATTTTTGATAACCATCCTGGCAAAACTCACAGCTGGGGACTGCAACCCTCAGCTGTCAGCTTCAGCAAGGCTGATTATCAAGAATAGAGAGGTCCCCACACTGTATTTTTTAATTATATAAATAAATAATTTAAAAAGCGTCATTAGGTCCCTCCCCATTTGTGACAACCAGCCTTGCTAAAGCAGATAGCTGGGGGCTGGTATTCTCAGGCTGGTAAGTGGCCATGGATATTAACCCCCCCAGCCTAAAAATAGAAGACTCTTCATATCAGAATTATGGATTATGGACCTGGATCACTCTTAATCCTAATGATTTATTACTACTTTCCAATGTATTAGTAAAAAAATGTTGGCTGCCCATGATTTTTTTGATAAGCTGTCCAGAAAACCTCAAGTTTGCAATCCTGTGTGATGCTAAGATCACGTCGACAGACCATTAGGGTGCGTGTCCACGGTCAGGATGGCCGGCAGTATCGACGGAGCGGCGAAGCCGCTCGGCGCTAAGCCCCGCCCCCTTTCTGGGACGCGATGATTCCGGATGTGTTAACTGTTCACATCCGGGATCATCGCTCTCTCCCATAGCGCCCTGTGATATGCCTTGCGGGGACGCTGCGTCCCCGCAAGGTGTATGGACATGCTGCGATCTGAAAAGACACGCAGCATGTCCGGAGTCGCAGGGCCTCCCCGTGCGGGTTTCCACGCATAGTGGAGACGGGATTTCATAAAATCCCCTCCACTATGCTGGAACATCTGGACGCTGCGTGTTTGACGCTGCAGCTCTGCGCAGCATCAAACACGCAGCGTTTACTGACCGTGGAGACTCACCCTTACTGAGCTCAGTGTGTAGATGAAGTTGTATTTTAACAAACTGTGGCCAGGTTGTCTGGTCATCTTGTACAAGTCATCATGAGAAATATAAAGCCAAAAAAAAGTAAAGGACAATATATCTGCTGTCTGCTGCATCTGGTTGAGCAACAAAAGGCGCCTTGGATGGTATACAGTAGAAAAAAGATAGGATTCATGATCTTTCCTCTTAGATTGAAATTACACAAACTTGATCCAGTCCCTGCTGCTTTTCATTTTTTCGTTTAACATTTTCTTTATATTATTTTTCTCCCATTTTCTATAGTTTTTTTTACTTTGATTAGTTAATAATTGGATCAATGTGTAAAATAACCAAAATACCCAATTTTTGTTTCTTCTTCTCAGCTGTTGACCTGATTCTCAAAAATCTCCAAATTGGCCAATATTTAACCTTAGATTTTTTTATTATTATTATTATTAATATTAGCATTTATAACTTTCTGACTACCTTTAATATTGTTTGTTAGATTTCTTGGTTCTGTGCCCTTACTTTTCCTATAAAATGTCTAAATTCCTTAAAATCCTGGAGGCTAGGGTGCGCCCTCCTGTTATTTGTATTCTTTTAATGCCTTCCACTTTCTTTGAATCTTAATAAAAATTATAGAGAAAATAAAAAATAAAAATGATTTAGATACGAACTTTCCATTTCACATACTTTAAAGCACTTGAGAATAGGTGGATCGGAGAAGCCGTCCCTCCTGATTATCCAGATTTTTTAATTTATCGACTTAAGGACCTTCAGATTCTCTTCCAGACAAAAAGCTTTAACGCTAACAATGTGATTGGGATATGAGATCAGATTCCACGGCGAGTCTGTTGAAAGACGTATTACATGTCTACTCAACTGACTTGCATTTACTTCAGTTTCAACGCAATGTCAACTTGAATTTATTTAATTTTCCATGGGAAGAACGTCCAGGTTGGGTAACATCTCTGTGAGGACATTTACATATCACATTCTGACAGGAAACAAACAAGATGCAAACAAGGAGCCAGCTCAAATTTGTCAAAGTGGAGAGAGAACTTTCTCTGTTTACAGAAGCGCTCAGCCATGTCTTGTACTGCAGTCAGTATGAAATACTTTATCTCTGTGAGTGACAAGTATTGAAACATCACCAGAAGGGTTTGTCAGTGGGACCTAAGTTATTTAAGGTCTTTAAAAAGATGCATAATCAAGAGCAAGTCATGGGACTCTTTCTATCTCCATGATCTTTTTTCATATTAGATCCTTAAAGGGAACCTGACAGCTGATACACGAGGCCCGATCCACGGACATCATGTATCATACATTGGCTGTGTGAGCTCAGCAAGGTATGCTTGACTCTGAAACGCTGTGGCATTTCAGGGAGTAACACACTTTATAAGCTGGTGCTGAAAACTAGTTGGACAAATGGAACCCTATAGCGCTCTTTCCACCCACTTCTCTGGAGTGCATGTGCATGCAAAGGAAGAGTCTTGTCAGTCACTGGCATCAGCCGTTAAGAAGCCGCAGAGGGCTCGATCTTATAAGCTTAAATGATGTATACAAAAATTGCTATATTCCATTAACAGTGTACAATTATGATTGAGCATTCTCAGGAACCACCTTTTCATTATAATACTGAATAAAAACACTAGTGCACACCCTTATCATCTCCCGCCTTGACTATTGCAACCTCCTGCTCTGTGGCCTCCCCTCTAGCACTCTGGAACCACTCCAATCCATCCTACACTCTGCTGCCCGAATAATCCACATGTCTCCCGTTATTCCCCGGCCTCCCCTCTCTGCCAAGCCCTTCACTGGCTTCCTATCGTCCAGAGACTCCAGTTCAAAACCCTTACTATGACATACAAAGCCATCCACAACTTGTCTCCTCTATACATCTGTGACATGGTCTCCCAGGACTTACCTACACACAACTTCCGATCCTCACAAGATCTCCTTCTCTACTCCCCTCTTATCTCTTCTTCCCACAACCGCATCCAAGACTTCTCCCGTGCTTCCCCTTACTCTGGAACTCTCTACCACAACACATCAGACTCGCCTACCACAAAAACCTTCAAAAAGAACCTGAGGACTCACCTCTTCCAACAAGCCTACAACCTTCAGTGATCCTCAACCTACTGAACCGCCACACAACCAGCTCTACCCTCTCCTAGTGTATCCTCACCCATCCCCTGCAGACTGTGAGCCCTCGTGGGCAGGGTCCTCCCTCCGTCTGTACCTGTTAGTGCCTTGTTTTTTGCTCATGTTTATTGTATTTGTCTATATTTGCCCCGTATTCACATGTAAAGCACCATGGAATAAATGGCGCTATAAAAATGTATAATAATAATAATAAAGTAATAATAATGATAAACGGTTGCAGACCACCTAATGAATGAGAAAAATGCTGGTTCGTCGAATGAAATAGTCTTTTGTGCTGCAATTAAGGTCATCTTTCTTGGCAGTGCATGAGTAAACAAGACTCATGCTGCTAAAAACAATAGAAGCCTATGCTTAATGAACAATATATTGCAGGTTAATCAGCAGTGATCTAAGCAGGATTGGCAAGTGCATATTGCTTAATTGGTGGTCATATAACCCCTTAAGGAAAGAGACCCTTTGTACATTAATGACCGATCCTCATTTTTAAAATCTGACGTAACCCAATGATTCTGAGATTGTTTTTTGTGACATATTGTACTTCATTACAGTGATAAATTTTGGTTGGTATGACATGCGTTTATAAAAACATTGAAAATTTGACAAAAAATTAAAAAATCTTGCAATTTTCAAACTTTGAATTTTTATACCTTTAACCCTTTCACCCCGAAGCCTGCTTTCACCTTCCTGACCAGGCCAAATTTTTCAATTCTGACCACTGTCACTTTGAGGTACTAACTTTAGAACACTTCAACAGATCCAACTATTACACTGGCCGTGTCTTTATTTAACATTACAACTATAGGATTAGTAATGGATAGGTGTCTTATGGATGCCTCTCCATTACTAAGGTGTGGGCTTGATGTCACCTTTCAGGTGACATCAACCCCACAAATATTACCTCACTTGCCACTAGTGATGAGCGAGCATACTCGTTACTCAGGTTTCACCGAGCATGCTCGGGTGGTCTCCGAGTATTTTGGCATGCTCGGAGATTTAGTTTTCGTCGCTGCAGCTGCATGATATGACATTCGGACTTTAATATAACTCTCATTATTTTCCTCTGCTCGCCGGCAGAGCAGGGGAGAATGATGAGAGCCAGCTTCAGCACCAGCTGCCGGGGAACAGCGCTTACTGTAGCGCTTCTTTGGTGGCTGTCTGTGTGGTACTGCTGTGGCACATGGGTGGCATATGGTTGCCACACATGTGCCACACGTAGTACACACACGGACACAGGGACCCAAGAACATGGATATCTCCGATACCGTATTTTCCGGTACTGGAAATATCAGGAAGTGTGAAACCAGCCTAAATGTGAGCCGAGCCTTACTGCGATCTTTGGAAGGCAGAATTGGCAAATCAACAGCAGGTGAAGAATTTATTTTATTTATTTTTTACGCTGTTCCTCGTGCAGTATAAGTCATTAGATGACTTTATTCTTCAGGTCTGTGCGATTACAGCAATACCAGATTTATGTCGGGCTTTTATGCTTGGCTGCTGTCACACACTAAGGCTACGTTCACACGATCCTTTTTTTCGTCCTTTTTTTTTCAGGTCCTGTTTTGAAAAACCGCAGCTGAAATCCGCACTGATTTTTAGCTGCGGTTTTTGATCCTTTTTCTTCTGCGGATTCCACTGCGGGTTTCCAACTGCAGTTTCCTATTGGGGCTGCTGGAAACCCGCAGCAGAATCCGCAGAAAGAATTGACAGGTACTTCTTTTTTCTGCAGGCAAAACCGCTGCGGATTTGCCTGGGGAAAAAAGGATCGTCGGCACAGCGGGTTTTGTTTTCCATTGGGTTACATTGTACTGTAACCTACATGGAAAAAAGCTGCGGATCCGCAGTGCCAAATCCGCTGCGGATCCGCAGCAAAAACCGCAGCGTGTGAACATACCCTTAAACATGTTTTTTTTTTTACAGAAGCTAGTTTTTGAATTGCCATATTTTGAGAGCTATTATTTTTCTATATTTCTGACGACAGAGTCATGTGACAGCTTACTTTGGTGGGAAGAGTTGACTTTTTTATTTGTACCATTTTGGGGCACATAATACTTTTTGATCGCTTTCTATTTTGATTTTTGGAAGGCAGAATGAACTGAAACCAGCAATTCAGAGATTGTTTTTTAGGGACTTTTATGCCACTTACCGTGTGGTAAAATTTATAAGACAGCTTTATTCTTCGGGTCAGTACGATTACAGTGATACCACCACAGCTATATCATTTTTTTTCATTTTTTTGTCACTTCTACACAATAAAACAATTATATAGGAAAAATACTATAATTTGAGAGCTATATCTGTTTTCTTTCTCGACTTACAGAGCTGTTTGGTGGCTTGTTTTTTGTGGGGAATGATGGTCACGTTTTATTATTTTTTGTTTCCTGTAATATGATGACGAACCATAGCTGTTTGCCACTTTTTTTTTTTTTTTTTAAACGTTCACTGTAGGAATTAACAGTTTCACAGTTTTATAGATGGGTCATTCCATATGCGGTGATACTAAATATGTGTACTTTTTTCTTTTAGTTTTGTTTTTACATAAATATGTGTATTTATTGGTATGATGTTTTTTGTCTTTTATTTTGTGTTTTTGTTTATATTTTTTCAATTTTCTTCTTAACTTTTTTACTTAATTAACTTTTATTACTCTGATCACTGTGATCTGATCACAATGCATGAGACCAGTCAGATTACACTGGCAGAATGCCTGTTATACCTTGCCTAAGGGTACTGTCACACTGTGAAATTTTGATCGCTACGACGGCACGATCCGTGACGTCGCAGCGATCGTATGATTATCGCTCCAGCGTCGTAGACTGCGGTCACACGTTGCAATCACGGCGCTGGAGCGATGCCGAAGTCCCCGGGTAACCAGGGTAAACATCGGGTAACTAAGCGCAGGGCCGCGCTTAGTTACCCGATGTTTACCCTGGTTACCAGCGTAAACGTAAAAAAAACAAACAGTACATACTCACCCGTCGGTGTCCTTCAGGTCCTTTGCCGTCTGCTTCCTGCTCTGAGTGCCGCCGTACAGTGACAGCAGAGCGCAGCACTGCTGTGATCTGCTCTCACTTTCCGGCCGGCAGACAGAGCAGGAAGCAGACGGCAAAGGACCTGAAGGACACCGACGGGTGAGTATGTACTGTTTGTTTTTTTTTACGTTTACGCTGGTAACCAGGGTAAACAGCGGGTTACTAAGCGCGGCCCTGCGCTTAGTTACCCGATGTTTACCCTGGTTACAAGCGAAGACATCGCTGGATCGCTGTCACACACAACGATCCAGCGATGTCAGCGGGTGATCAAGCGACGAAAGAAAGTTCCAAACGATGTGCTACGACGTACGATTCTCAGCAGGGTGTCTGATCGCAGTAGCGTGTCAGACACTGTGATATCGTGACGATATCGCTAGAACGTCACGAATCGTAACGTCGTAGCGATGGAAATTGCACTGTGTGACTGTACCCTTAGGCTGGGTCTCACAGACCACTGTACCTGGCACAGCAGGAGGTCATTGTTTGACAACCATTGACTCCCAGTGATTTTATCATTGGAGTGCTGATGGGGGTGAGAGAGGTAGCACACTAAATGCCATGATTGTTATAGATCGCTGCATCTGGAGGGTTAATCAGCCAGGGGCGATGCGGGCCCAGCTCTGGCTGTTACTGCAGGAGTTCAGCTTTCCGCTGCGCCAAGCTTCCAGCGGTGATCCAGTAGAGAAGTGGTGACATTTCTTCCTCAGATTAACCACTACAATCAAAGAGTGGGGACTGCTGAAATGTGTCCCCACATCTCTAGCCATGCTGATTAGCAGTCAATGGCCGCTGCTGGCATGGATCTGTCACTGTTTGTTTTGCTTACAGTCATGAAGGGTATATAACACATCATGACCCCTGCTCATGACGTACTAAACCAATCATGTGGTGTTAGTTGCTTACTATTGTGCATCACACAGTGTAAACAAATACTAAATTATCCTCTAACCATAGGATAAGGCTACTTTCACATTTGCATTTTAATCTGCAGCGTTTAATCCGCAAACGCAAGGACACGAAAAACGCAAGAAAATGCGTGTAAACGCAGCGTTTTAAAACCGCATACGGTTACCGCATGCGTCATTAAAACGCTGCGTTTACATGCTTTTTTATGCGTTTTTCATGCGTTTGCGTTTTTTGTGTGCATGTTGAATAAATTTACAGGAGAAAAATCTAGATCACAAGAAACAGCCAATGGGACTACAGAGGGCGTGTATTATGGGATATCTATATATAGACCCTAGGACAGCTGAAATCTTCAGATTTTGCTCCTGTATCCTGTGACAAGATGGATCTTCACATGGATAGCTTTTACTTCAAACTGGATCTAAGCATCAAGATTTTTCTGGCGTGTGCATTTGCTTGGGAGCAACACCAAAACCGGGAAAGACAGAGAAGTGTTGTGAATTTGGATTCTGGGCTCCCCCGGTGGCCGCTTGTGGAATTGGACTTGTCATCCTCTTTCCTGTTTCACCTGGTTCCATCAGTAGTGGGTGTCGCTATTTAAGCTCATTTCTCTGGTGGTTTCTTGCCGGTCAACAATGTTATCTGATGCCTCTCAGTGCTTGTTCCTGCCTCTAGACAACTACTAGATAAGTTGGACTTTTGTCCATGTTTCGTTTTTGCCTATTTGTTCCAGTTCACAGCTGAGGTTTTGTTACTGTGTCTGGAAAGCTCTCGTTGATCAGGGATTGCTACTCTGGCGTTATGAGTTAATGCCAGAGTTTAAGGTAATCTCTGGATGGTGTTTTGTTAGTGTTTTTCTGCTGACCATGAAAGTATACTATCTGTCTTCTGCTATCTAGTAAGCGGACCTCAAATTTGCTAAGACTATTTTCCTGCTGCGTTTGTTGTTTCATCTGAACTCACCGTCATTATATGTGGGGGGCTACTGTCTTCTTTGGAATATTTCTCTAGAGGTGAGCCAGGTCTTATATTTCCCTCTGCTAGCTATTTAGGTCTTAGGCCAGAGCTGGGCATCTAGCGATAAATAGGAAATGCTACCTGGCTATTTCTAGTTGCGCGGCAGGCTTAGTTCATGGTCAGTATAGTTCCATCTTCCGAGAGCTTGTCCCTCTATAGGCTTGCTATGATCTCTGCCTGCAGAGATCATGACAGTTTGACCGGCCCATAAAGTGTTAAAGACCCAGGTTGAGAAAGGAGAGTTATAAGAAGTCTGCTGGAAATTTTTTTTTTTTTTTTTTTTTTCCCTCCAGTCTGCCTTGCTGCAGTCTTTTTTCTCTCTCTCCTCCTAATCTCTGTATGGCTCTGTGTGCACCTGACAATAATGGATCTCCAGAGTGTAACTGCGGGTTTGAATAATCTCACCACGAAAGTACAAAATTTACAAGATTTTGTGGTACATGCTCCGGTATCTGACCCGAGAATTCCTTTGCCGGAGTTCTTCACAGGGAATAGAGCTAGCTTCCAGAATTTCCGAAATAATTGTAAGCTTTATTTGTCCCTGAAGTCTCGTTCAGCTGGAGACCCTGCTCAGCAGGTTAGGATTGTGATTTCCTTGCTCAGGGGTGACCCTCAAGATTGGGCCTTCTCATTGCCAGCAGGGGATCCTGCGTTACGCGATGTGGATGCGTTTTTTCTGGCCTTGGGCTTGCTTTATGAGGAACCTCATTTGGAACTTCAGGCAGAAAAAACTTTGATGGCACTATCTCAGGGGCAAGACGAAGCTGAAGTTTTCTGCCAGAAATTCCGTAAATGGTCTGTGCTTACTCAGTGGAATGAGTGCGCCTTGGCGGCAACTTTCAGAGAAGGTCTCTCTGATGCCGTTAAGGATGTTATGGTGGGGTTCCCTGTGCCTGCAGGTCTGAATGAGTCCATGACAATGGCTATTCAGATTGATAGGCGTCTGCGGGAGCGCAAACCGGTGCACCATCTGGCGGTGTCTATGGAAAAGACGCCAGAAAGTATGCAGTGTGATAGAATTCTGTCCAGGAGCGAGCGACAGAATTTTAGACGGAAGAATGGATTGTGTTTCTATTGTGGGGATTCTACTCATGTTATATCAGCATGCTCTAGGCGTACAAAGAAGCTTGATAAGTCTGTTTCCATTGGCACCATTCAGTCTAAGTTTATTTTGTCTGTAACCCTGATTTGCTCTTTGTCATCCATTGCCACGGACGCCTATGTTGACTCTGGCGCCGCTCTGAGTCTTATGGATTGGTCCTTTGCCAATCGTTGTGGTTTTGATTTAGAGCCTTTGGAGACTCTTATTCCTCTGAAGGGGATTGACTCCACCCCATTGGCTAATAATAAACCACAATACTGGACACAAGTAACCATGCGTATCAATCCGGATCACCAGGAGATTATTCGTTTCCTGGTGCTGTATAATTTACATGACGATTTGGTACTGGGATTGCCATGGTTGCAGTCTCACAACCCAGTCTTGGACTGGAGAGCAATGTCTGTGTTGAGCTGGGGATGTAAGGGTATTCATGGGGACTTACCTTTGGTTTCTATTTCGTCGTCCATTCCCTCTGAAGTCCCTGAGTTCCTCTCTGATTATCAAGACGTCTTTGACGAACCCAAGCTTGGGTCGTTACCTCCGCACCGTGAGTGCGATTGTGCCATAGATTTGATACCGGGTTGTAAATATCCAAGGGGTCGTTTGTTTAATCTGTCTGTGCCGGAACATGCTGCTATGCGGGAATATATAAAGGAGTCTTTGGAAAAGGGACATATTCGTCCATCTTCTTCTCCCTTGGGAGCTGGGTTTTTCTTTGTCTCAAAAAAAGACGGCTCTTTGAGACCATGTATTGATTATCGGCTTCTGAATAAGATCACTGTTAAGTATCAATACCCATTGCCATTGCTTACTGATTTGTTTGCTCGTATAGAGGGTGCTAAGTGGTTCTCTAAAATTGATCTTCGTGGGGCGTATAATTTGGTGCGGATCAGGCAGGGGGATGAGTGGAAGACCGCATTTAATACGCCCGAGGGCCACTTTGAGTATTTGGTCATGCCTTTTGGTCTTTCTAATGCCCCTTCAGTTTTCCAGTCTTTTATGCATGATATTTTCCGCGATTTTCTGGATAAATTTATGATAATATATCTGGATGATATTCTGATTTTTTCTGATGACTGGGACTCTCATGTCCAGCAGGTCAGGAGAGTTTTTCAGGTTCTGCGGTCTAATTCTTTATGTGTGAAGGGGTCTAAGTGCGTTTTTGGGGTCCAGAAAATTTCCTTTTTGGGGTATATTTTTTCTCCCTCTTCCATTGAGATGGATCCCGTCAAGGTGCAAGCTATTTGTGACTGGACTCAGCCCTCCTCTCTTAAGGGTCTTCAGAGATTTTTGGGCTTTGCCAACTTTTACCGCCGATTTATTGCTGGTTTTTCGGATGTCGTTAAACCACTGACCGATTTGACCAGACAAGGCGCTGATGTTGCTAATTGGTCCCCTCATGCTGTAGAGGCCTTTCAGGAGCTTAAGCGCCGTTTTGCCTCTGCCCCTGTGTTGCGTCAGCCTGATGTGAATCTGCCTTTTCAGGTTGAGGTTGACGCTTCGGAGATCGGAGCTGGGGCAGTGTTGTCGCAGAAAGGTTCCGACTGCTCCGTCATTAGGCCTTGTGCCTTCTTTTCTCGCAAATTTTCGCCCGCAGAGCGGAATTATGATGTTGGGAATCGGGAGCTTTTGGCCATGAAGTGGGCGTTTGCGGAGTGGCGCCATTGGCTCGAGGGGGCTAGGCATCAGGTGGTGGTATTGACTGACCACAAAAATTTGATTTATCTTGAGACTGCCAGACGCCTGAATCCTAGACAGGCGCGCTGGTCTTTATTTTTTTTCTCGCTTTAATTTTGTGGTGTCATACCTACCGGGTTCTAAGAATGTTAAGGCAGATGCCCTTTCTAGGAGTTTTGACCCGGACTCTCCTGGTAATTCTGAACCCACAGGTATCCTTAGGGAGGGAGTAATTTTGTCGGCCGTTTCTCCTGATCTGCGGCGGTCCTTGCAAGAGTTTCAGGCGGATAGACCGGATCGTTGTCCGCCTGATAGACTGTTTGTTCCGGATGATTGGACCAGCAGAGGCATCTCTGAGGTACATTCTTCTGCATTGGCAGGTCATCCCGGAATTTTTGGTACCAGGGATTTGGTGGCAAGATCCTTCTGGTGGCCTTCCCTGTCACGAGATGTGCGAGTCTTTGTGCAGTCATGTGACGTTTGTGCTCGGGCCAAGTCTTGTAGTTCTCGGGCTAGCGGACTGCTGTTGCCCTTGCCTATTCCTAAGAGGCCTTGGACACACATCTCGATGGATTTTATTTCAGATCTGCCTGTTTCCCAGAAGATGTCTGTCATCTGGGTGGTCTGTGACCGTTTCTCTAAAATGGTCCATTTGGTTCCTCTGCCCAAGTTGCCTTCTTCTTCTGAGTTGGTTCCTCTGTTTTTTCAGAATGTTGTCCGATTGCACGGTATTCCTGAGAATATTGTTTCTGACAGAGGTACCCAATTTGTGTCTAGATTTTGGCGGGCATTCTGTGCTAGGATGGGCATAGATTTGTCTTTTTCATCTGCTTTTCACCCTCAGACTAATGGCCAGACCGAGCGGACTAATCAGACCCTGGAGACATATCTGAGGTGTTTTGTCTCTGCTGACCAGGATGATTGGGTTGCTTTTTTGCCATTGGCAGAGTTCGCCCTCAATAATCGGGCCAGCTCTTCCACCTTGGTGTCCCCGTTTTTCTGTAATTCGGGGTTTCACCCTCGATTTTCCTCCGGTCAGGTGGAATCCTCGGATTGTCCTGGAGTGGATGCGGTGGTGGAGAGATTGCATCACATCTGGGGGCAGGTTATGGACAATTTGAAGTTGTCCCAGGAGAAGACTCAGCGTTTTGCCAACCGTCATCGTCGTGTTGGTTCTCGGCTTTGTGTTGGAGATTTGGTGTGGTTGTCTTCTCGTTTTGTCCCTATGAGGGTCTCTTCTCCTAAGTTTAAACCTCGGTTCATCGGCCCTTATAGAATATTGGAGATTCTTAATCCTGTTTCTTTCCGTTTGGACCTCCCTGCGTCCTTTTCCATTCATAACGTTTTTCATCGGTCGTTATTGCGCAGGTATGAGGTACCTGTTGTGCCTTCAGTTGAGCCTCCTGCTCCGGTGTTGGTTGAGGGTGAGTTGGAGTACGTTGTGGAGAAAATTTTGGACTCTCGTGTTTCCAGACGGAGACTCCAGTATCTGGTCAACTGGAAGGGTTACGGCCAGGAGGATAATTCTTGGGTCAATGCATCTGATGTTCATGCTTCTGATCTTGTTCGTGCCTTCCATAGGGCTCATCCTGGTCGCCCTGGTGGATCTGGTGAGGGTTCGGTGCCCCCTCCTTGAGGGGGGGGTACTGTTGTGAATTTGGATTCTGGGCTCCCCCGGTGGCCGCTTGTGGAATTGGACTTGTCATCCTCTTTCCTGTTTCACCTGGTTCCATCAGTAGTGGGTGTCGCTATTTAAGCTCATTTCTCTGGTGGTTTCTTGCCGGTCAACAATGTTATCTGATGCCTCTCAGTGCTTGTTCCTGCTTCTAGACAACTACTAGATAAGTTGGACTTTTGTCCATGTTTCGTTTTTGCCTATTTGTTCCAGTTCACAGCTGAGGTTTTGTTACTGTGTCTGGAAAGCTCTCGTTGATCAGGGATTGCTACTCTGGCGTTATGAGTTAATGCCAGAGTTTAAGGTAATCTCTGGATGGTGTTTTGTTAGTGTTTTTCTGCTGACCATGAAAGTATACTATCTGTCTTCTGCTATCTAGTAAGCGGACCTCAAATTTGCTAAGACTATTTTCCTGCTGCGTTTGTTGTTTCATCTGAACTCACCGTCATTATATGTGGGGGGCTACTGTCTTCTTTGGAATATTTCTCTAGAGGTGAGCCAGGTCTTATATTTCCCTCTGCTAGCTATTTAGGTCTTAGGCCAGAGCTGGGCATCTAGCGATAAATAGGAAATGCTACCTGGCTATTTCTAGTTGCGCGGCAGGCTTAGTTCATGGTCAGTATAGTTCCATCTTCCGAGAGCTTGTCCCTCTATAGGCTTGCTATGATCTCTGCCTGCAGAGATCATGACAGAGAAGGACACGGCGTAGGCGGTTTTGGCAACACCCCATTGTAGAACTGCAGGAGAGCCGTGGTGCATATCACACTCTGTATGGCGAGCTCAATGAGAACCCAGAAAAATTCCCGGAATATACAAGGATGTCACAAGACTCTTTCCGGGATTTGCTTAATCGCGTCCAAGGAGCCATCCGGAGACAGGACACACAGCTCCGTAGAGCCATTCCACCAGAGGAACGTCTCCTGGTTACCTTAAGGTACGTAATAATTCTAAACAAAAGCTAGCCATAATTTTTGCAGGTCTGACATGTATTTTTGGCATTTTTGTAACTTATTTATTCTTTCTACAGATTTCTAGCAACTGGAGAGAGCTTGTCATCCCTTCATTTCCAGTACTGCCTTGGAATTTCCACGCTGTCCGGAATTGTTTTTGACACCTGCCGGGCTTTATGGACCATTCTCCATGAGGAATTTATGCCCATACCCACGGAGGACATGTGGAAGGAAATTGCTGAAAAATGTTGGACTGTTTGTAATTTTCCCAACTGTTTGGGTGCGGTGGATGGGAAGCACATCCGGATTATCAAACCAGCCAGAACGGGATCACAGTTCTTCAACTACAAGAAATATTTTTCAGTAGTTCTCATGGCAATAGCCGATGCCGACTGTCGCTTCATTGCTGTGGACATTGGTGCTTTTGGCTGTGGCAACGATTCACAGACTTTTAAAAACTCTGATATGGGCCGACGTGTTTATGGCAAAAATTTTAATTTCCCACAGCCACGACCACTCCCCTACACTCAAGGCCCACCGCTGCCATTTGTAATGGTTGGGGATGAGGCCTTTCAGATGAGTGAAAATCTCCTGAAGCCCTATTCAAGTCGGGACTTGAACCGCACAAAACGGATCTATAACTACAGACTAACCAGGGCCCGCAGAACAGTAGAGTGTGCCTTTGGGATTATGGTGTCCAAATGGCGCATTCATAGCAACTGCAATAAATCTAAAAATGGAGACAGTGGATGAGGTGGTTAAAGCCTGTGTGGTTCTCCACAATTTCATTCTGCCTAAGGAGCGACCCACCATAGAACTTGATGAACCTGTTGCAAACCCTTTGCCTGATTACCGTCATCACCCGCTGCGGTCAACAGTTGAAGTAGGCCACATGCGGGACCAATTTGCTGCCTTTTTTTATTCTGACATTGGACGTGTGCCATGGCAGGACAATATGGTGTGAAATGTCCTGCTGGCTTCAGGTCTGTAAAGTTATGTTTGAAATGTTATTAATGTTTTTTCTAATAAAATAATTGTGTTTTACTTTCTTCACCATGTCTCCTATCTATTTCCTTAACAAACCACTTTGGGTTTTTGGGCTTAGGTTGTTGACGTCATTGCGTCCTGTCTTGGTCCACCAGTAGCTATTTGCCGCAGACTGTATAGACGATGGCTGTTATTGTCGCAGTATTTGTCCAGTACTTAACATCAGTTTTTGTAAGACAAAACCAGGAGTGGTAGTTAAATGCTTTTAGTGGTGCATATGTGTTTATTGAACTTTTCCTCACATAGTTCCACTCCAGGTTTTGGCTTACAAATAGTGCTGTAAAATACTGTGCAAATACTGACAGTGTGACGGCAGCCTACACCACAGATCTATAGTCATCAAGTCAGGTGTCAGAAATAATGAATTCATGATGCAAATGGCTTTTGAATTCATTTTTCCTGACACTTGTCCGGGTGAGTATACACTCACTGGCCACTTAATTAGGTACACCTGTCCAACTTCTTGTTAACACTTAATTTCTAATCAGCCAATCACATGGCAGCAACTCAGTGCATTTAGGCATGTAGACATGGTCAAGACAATCTCCTGCAGTTCAAACCGAGCATCAGTATGGGAAAGAAAGGTGATTTGAGTGCCTTTGAACGTGGCATGGTTGTTGGTGCCAGAAGGGCTGGTCTGAGTATTTCAGAAACTGCTGATCTACTGGGATTTTCACGCACAACCATCTCTAGGGTTTACAGAGAATGGTCCGAAAAAGAAAAAAAATCCAGTGAGCGGCAGTTCTGTGGGCGGAAATGCCTTGTTGATGCCAGAGGTCAGAGGAGAATGGGCAGACTGGTTCGAGCTGATAGAAAGGCAACAGTGACTCAAATCGCCACCCGTTACAACCAAGGTAGGCCTAAGAGCATCTCTGAACGCACAGTGCGTCGAACTTTGAGGCAGATGGGCTACAGCAGCAGAAGACCACACCGGGTACCACTCCTTTCAGCTAAGAACAGGAAACTGAGGCTACAATTTGTACAAGCTCATCGAAATTGGACAGTAGAAGATTGGAAAAACGTTGCTTGGTCTGATGAGTCTCGATTTCTGCTGCGACATTCGGATGGTAGGGTCAGAATTTGGCGTAAACAACATGAAAGCATGGATCCATCCTGCCTTGTATGGAGCATCTTTGGGATGTGCAGCCGACAAATCTGCGGCAACTGTGTGATGCCATCATGTCAATATGGACCAAAATCTCTGAGGAATGCTTCCAGCACCTTGTTGAATCTATACCACGAAGAATTGAGGCAGTTCTGAAGGCAAAAGGGGGTCCAACCCGTTACTAGCGTGGTGTACCTAATAAAGTGGCCGGTGAGTGTAGATATGCCATGTATGACGTACATTGTCCCTTCACTTTGTGTGAAATATCTGTAATGTACCAAGAAGATAAAATGGAGGTAATACAATGCATTTCTCAAATCAGCAGGTCAGGGGTCATAAATAATGTTTCTGATAAGACACGACCTGTTGAGTATAGTTGTGCTGTGTATTACCACCATTTTGTCTTCTGTGGGCGACAAAAAGTCATGGAGTAAACAGAAAGAAGTGTTTTTGGAGAAAATACAAGTGTTATGTTTAGGGTCAACCTCATATCTCTCAACCAAACACACACCAAGCTTCAGTGTTCTGCTAAGTAAGTACTGGAGATTGGAGGTGGCCCCCAATAAAGTGTTCGACGCATTTTTTGTTATTGGCGCACGGTGTGTGTTGACGGCGGCTAAATACACAATTAACCAAACCTTATTGGGGCAAAACACAGGTTTATTTTAGTAAACACAAACAAAATAAAAAAAATTAACTGCGCCTGCTTGGGGTTGAGTGCCGATATTGTGGAGTGTCGAGCTGTGAGGTCTGGCTTACTGTAGCCGACATAGGGGTGGCAGGAGAAGGCGCTATAAAACTACTGGGGTCAGGAAATTCAGGGATTGGGCTAGACACATGAGAGGGCTGAGACACACTGGAAGGGTGAGACAAACCAGACATTACAGACACATTGGGAGGTGAGGGGGGAGGGATAGCTATGTTTTTTTTTGTTTTGTTTTGCCTTTTCCTTTCTTTGGTTGGCGCGGGTGTCCTGGGAGCCTTGTTGGGCTATTTGGCATCGGCCTGGCCGTGGTGGCCGACCTGTTGCGGTCTGTGTGCCTTTGCTGCGGCATAGTTGTTGTGGTGGCGGGGAACGCCAGGGCAGGGTCCGGCAGCGGCATAGTTGTTGTGGTGGCGGGGAACACCAGGGCAGGGTCCGGCAGCGGCAATCTTGTGGTGGTGGTGGGGAACGCCAGGGCAGGATCCGGCAGCGGCATTCTTGTGGTGGTGGCGGGGAACGTCAGGCCAGGGTCCTGTGGTGGCAGCATGGTGGTGGCAGTGGAGGAGGCCCAAGCAGGAGCAGCAGTTGTCATGGTGGTGGTGGTGGGCTGACCCACTGCACTGGGCATGGTGGTGGTGCTATAATACGGTCCGGCAGTGTTTGGAATGGAGTTGGCCGTGCAGTGGTATGCAGCAGATGTCGGCATTGACGTAAAGCGTGACAGTGTGGGCACTGGTGAAAATGCCCCCACTGTCTGCTGAAAATACCGACTCTGCTGCATAGCCTGCATGTAAGCAGCATTGCAGGCCTGCATAACAGTAATCTGGAGATCGGGACTAAGGTGTTCCGACATGCCCTGTTCTATCTGATTAAATAAATGATGTGCTGGCCTCTGGAGGTCGGCTTTCACTTGGGCAAGGGCTGTGGTAACCTCCTGGATACGTGTGCTCATATGACTAATGGCAGTATCCAGTCGGTCACCCATCGCCTTGAGTGCCTCGTGAAGACTGAGCTCAAGTGCAAAAACTCGGGCATGAGTGACCTGTCCGTGGCCCTCTGCCGCTGCCAGGAGGAGCCCATAAAAAATTGGCTAGAGGCAGAGGACTGGGGAAGGGGAATGCCTGATGGACCAGCTTCCTGGTCTCCAGGTTGTGTGGCAGGCCCACTTGCTGCAGCGCTGGAGGATGGCTGGGACGGGTCCGTGGCTGACTGATGAAGGACCGCTCCAGAACCTGGGCCAAGAGTGGAGCTCCAAGTGCTGTGAAAAAAAAAAATAATTAATACAAAACATTTACAAAAAGATAACTCCAGAGTTATATAAACATTCAGATAGGGAGAGGTCACACTAGCACTATTTTGAGTGAATTTTACATCAGAATTTGCAAGCCAGGAGTACAACAGTAGGAAGAAAAGTTTCATAAAACCACATGCTCAACTTCTGCATGCATCAACCACTCCTTGTTTTGGATTAAAAAAACTGATGTAAAATATGAAGAGACTATGGAGGCGATACAAGCCATATCTCTATACAAGCCACATGTATACTGACCAGGACAAGTGCTAGGAAAAATGAATTCAGGAGCCATTGGCATCCTAAATTCATTATTTCTGACACCTGACTTGATGAGTATAGATCTGTTGTGTAGGCTGCCGTCACACTGTCAGTATTTGCTCTGTATTTCAAATCAGTATTGGTAAGCCAAAACCTGGAGAGGAACTATGTGAGGAAAAGTATTCAAAGAACACGTACCCCACTTCTGCATGTATCAATCACTCCTGGTTTTGGATTTCAAATACTGATGGAAATACGAATGGACGATGGAGGTCATACAAGGCACATCTATACTCACCAGGACAAGTGTCAGGAAAAATGAATTCAGGAGCCATTAATTTGTGCATCATGAATTAATTATTTCTGACACCTGACTTGATGAGTATAGATCTGTTGTGTAGGCTGCCGTCACACTGTCAGTATTTGCTCTGTATTTCAAATCAGTATTGGTAAGCCAAAACCTGGAGAGGAACTATGTGAGGAAAAGTATTCAAAAAACACTTGCCCCACTTCTGCATGTATCAATCACTCCTGGTTTTGGATTTCAAATACTGATGGAAAATACAAATGGACGATGGAGGTCATACAAGGCACATCTATACTCACCAGGACAAGTGTCAGGAAAAATGAATTCAGGAGCCATTGGCATCCTGAATTCATTGTTTCTGACACCTGACTTGATGAGTATAGATCTGTTGTGTAGGCTGCCGTCACACTGTCAGTATTTGCTCTGTATTTCAAATCAGTATTGGTAAGCCAAAACCTGGAGAGGAACTATGTGAGGAAAAGTATTCAAAGAACACCTCCCCCACTTCTGCATGTATCAATCACTCATGGTTTCGGATTCCAAATACTGATTCAAAATAGTGACCCAAAAATGCTAGCATTATACAAAACTTTTTTTTCTTTTTTAACCAATATACTTACGTTCTTCGTGCAAGGACCGGTCTCAAAAACGCAAGGATGCGGTGGTACTTGTATTTTCGTATCCTTGCTCCAGAACCACTTGGAAGCCGGCTCTCTTGGCGCAGGTCCTTGTTGAAGCGGTCCTTCATTGATCGCCAATGTGTTTTGACTTTTGACACTGTTGACAAAACAAAACATAATAGTTAGGACAATGGTCTTTTGACCGTGGTCACACAACTGTGTGTGCTGTGAAAAAGTAATGACTTTCTCTTATCAAACACAGTTGTGTGAGCATGGCCAAGTTATTGACTGCATCACACTGCATTGCGATACTTACCAAATGCAGAATGGACCCGAGCCGGGGCATTGGCCCAGCCATCCCACAACGCTGTGGCCACCTCATTCCAAAGCCTCTGGATCGTCACGTTGTTGGCGTGCAGTGGATCCCGGGTGTCCCACAATGGGACTCGCTCATGGACCAGGGAGATGAGGTGTTCATTCTCTATGAGGTCCTCATCCCCTTCTGAAACCTAAAAACAAAAAGGACATTAATATTGGAGACATTCACATAAGGAAGACAGAAACCAGAATCAGAGGAATGGCATGAATATTGAAATTAAAAAAAAAACACTGGTGCTGAAGCAAAAGGGAAAGAAAGAGAAGTAGAAAGAAATGAAGATTCAAGAATTGTAAAGTGAGGATACAATAAACAGTCAGCCAGGTATACTTACACGATGCCGCCGTGCCACCCGACCGTGACTATGCTGCTCCTGCCCAGTCTCCTGCCCAGTCTCTTCCGCTGTAGAAGAAGTGGTCTGAAAAAAGGAAAATATACATTGTCATATGTGTAGATGTGACAGTGAATACTTACCAATCTGAGGAGGTGAATACTCACTTCGCTGACATGTTCCCCTTGTGCAGGCCCAGGCGTTTCCTCATCAGAAGAAGAAGACATTCTGATGTGTGCAGAAAGAAAGAAATGGCAGAAATTAGGGCATATAGAGACAGATTATAGAAAAGAAATGCATTGGATAGGATATACTCACATAGTTCTGAGGCTTGTTTGCTTGTTTGCTGCTCCAAGGGGTTGTGAGGCGTCTAGTCTGCAAGACAGTCTGATGAGTAGTGAAATGCAAATGTCCACTCCCTCCCTTTATCACCTTGTACAGTGGGGCAAAAAAGTATTTAGTCAGTCAGCAATAGTGCAAGTTCCACCACTTAAAAAGATGAGAGGCGTCTGTAATTTACATCATAGGTAGACCTCAACTATGGGAGACAAACTGGGAAAAAAAAATCCAGAAAATCACATTGTCTGTTTTTTTATCATTTTATTTGCATATTATGGTGGAAAATAAGTATTTGGTCAGAAACAAACAATCAAGATTTCTGGCTCTCACAGACCTGTAACTTCTTCTTTAAGAGTCTCCTCTTTCCTCCACTCATTACCTGTAGTAATGGCACCTGTTTAAACTTGTTATCAGTATAAAAAGACACCTGTGCACACCCTCAAACAGTCTGACTCCAAACTCCACTATGGTGAAGACCAAAGAGCTGTCAAAGGACACCAGAAACAAAATTGTAGCCCTGCACCAGGCTGGGAAGACTGAATCTGCAATAGCCAACCAGCTTGGAGTGAAGAAATCAACAGTGGGAGCAATAATTAGAAAATGGAAGACATTCAAGACCACTGATAATCTCCCTCGATCTGGGGCTCCACGCAAAATCCCACCCCGTGGGGTCAGAATGATCACAAGAACGGTGAGCAAAAATCCCAGAACCACGCGGGGGGACCTAGTGAATGAACTGCAGAGAGCTGGGACCAATGTAACAAGGCCTACCATAAGTAACACACTACGCCACCATGGACTCAGATCCTGCAGTGCCAGACGTGTCCCACTGCTTAAGCCAGTACATGTCCGGGCCCGTCTGAAGTTTGCTAGAGAGCATTTGGATGATCCAGAGGAGTTCTGGGAGAATGTCCTATGGTCTGATGAAACCAAACTGGAACTGTTTGGTAGAAACACAACTTGTCGTGTTTGGAGGAAAAAGAATACTGAGTTGCATCCAACCAACACCATACCTACTGTAAAGCATGGTGGTGGAAACATCATGCTTTGGGGCTGTTTCTCTGCAAAGGGGCCAGGACGACTGATCCGGGTACATGAAAGAATGAATGGGGCCATGTATCGTGAGATTTTGAGTGCAAACCTCCTTCCATCAGCAAGGGCATTGAAGATGAAACGTGGCTGGGTCTTTCAACATGACAATGATCCAAAGCACACCACCAGGGCAACGAAGGAGTGGCTTCGTAAGAAGCATTTCAAGGTCCTGGAGTGGCCTAGCCAGTCTCCAGATCTCAACCCTATAGAAAACCTTTGGATGGAGTTGAAAGTCCGTGTTGCCAAGCGAAAAGCCAAAAACATCACTGCTCTAGAGGAGATCTGCATGGAGGAATGGGCCAACATACCAACAACAGTGTGTGGCAACCTTGTGAAGACTTACAGAAAACGTTTGACCTCTGTCATTGCCAACAAAGGATATATTACAAAGTATTGAGATGACATTTTGTTTCTGACCAAATACTTATTTTCCACCATAATATGCAAATAAAATGATAAAAAAACAGACAATGTGATTTTCTGGATTTTTTTTTCTCAGTTTGTCTCCCATAGTTGAGGTATACCTATGATGTAAATTACAGACGCCTCACATCTTTTTAAGTGGTGGAACTTGCACTATTGCTGACTGACTAAATACTTTTTTGCCCCACTGTATGTGGGGGGTGGCTTATCAGTGTCTAGACATGTTTTTCTCAATTGAGACGCATGCGTCGGCAAACGCAACCAAACGCATGTGCTGGAAAACGCATGTGTTTACATAGACTACAATGGGTTTTTTTGGCGCAAACCTTGCGCAATCAGCCGCTTACGTTTCCAGGCGGCAAAATGACGCCTCTAAAAATTACTACATGTTGCATTTCCGCGCCAAGACACAGACAACTAGACGACACATTCGTCGTCAAACGCGGCAAGACGCGAACAAACAAAAACGTATGCGTCGATAATGTTAAATATAGGAATACACAACGCATGCGGATATTTGCGGAAGAAACACTGCGGACACAACCGCAAATGTGAAAGCGGCCTAAGTGATAGCTTACTGATTGCTGGGGATTCGATTCGACTATTCAAATCCCAACCAATCCCATGAACAGGTGTAACAAAGGTAATGAATGGACAGGAGGTCCGCATGCTCAACCTCCTCTCCATTCACACGAGGTTTTTATGTGTCCTTTTTGCAGGCTCAATAGGTATCCCAGTGGTCAGACCCCCAAATTATTCTCAATATTATGGTACAGTTTACATGGACCGACCAGCACAATGGTATGCTTGCCAACAGGTAAAATTTACCAATTGATGGTGTCACGACAGTGTGGAGCCAGAAGACCGCAGTGTCTTTAAAATGCATTTATTCCTTCTAGCAGAACAGGGGTTAATCGGCTATGTTGGAAATCACTGTGCTCACAGCTTAGCTCTGTTAGCCACTCCTTTCCCCTTTATAATCTGGGCTCTGTTACAAATCCTTGTCAGTGTTAGCATTCGCTGCACACCTTCAGGAGGGTGAGGTGTTCATATGAGAAGGAGAATTGGAGTAGTTATCTGTGACTGTTGTTTGGTTTATATGTGTGGTAATTTCCTCAGGTAATTTCCTATCATTCGCTATGTTGGTTTATTCCTCTACCTCCATGTCCCGATGCATTCCTCTGTTATATGTCATAGTTAGCAAGGCCAAAAAAAGACATTTGTCCATCCAGTTCCACCTATATTTTGTCAGAATAAATTCCCAGATCTACGTCCTTCTAAAGAACCTAATAACTGTAAGATACAATATTGTTATGCTCCAGGAAGACATCCAGGCCTCTCTTGAACCCCTCCACTGAATTCGCCATCACCACCTCCTCAGGCAAGGAACTCCAGATTCTCACTGCCCTAACAGTAAAGAATCCTCTTCTATGTTGGTGGAAAAACCTTCTCTCCTCCAGACACAGAGAATGCCCCCCTTGTGACCGTCACCTTCCTTGGTATAAACAGATCCTCGGTGAGGGTGTGAGTAAATTTTTTGAACAGTCAGAGGGATAACTCAGGAGATAAGGCAAGAGTGGAGGTCCCGGCATCTTCACCTTTTAAAGTATCCCGGGGGTAGGGAGAGCTAGGGTGCCCCTCTAGTGTTAGAGACAGGGAAGGAGCCCCTGGTCCTGGGTCACCCAACAGCTGTGTCTAGACAGGTGGTTATTTGAATGCCTGTTTACACGGAAGACCAAAGTAAACAATGCGCACTGAACGATCTAAACTGGATCACTCAGTGGGCATAGGCTGCCATAGTTCTCCACAGTTCAAAAAACTGACCGTCACATCCAAACATAGACTAAGTGTGAACAGGTGCTGAACCTAGAGTCACCAACTCATATACAGTCAAGTAAATAAGGCAGCACACTGCAGCGCTGAAACATTAACCACATATAACCCTTGCCATGAATCAAAAGTGTCAAAAAAGGGTCGGAGAGCTTCTTAAATATCTAACAAAATTTATTAAATCAAAAGAATGAATAATAAGGTAGTAAAATACAAAGATGACACTAATAGCGGAGTAGTTAGGAGATAATTCTTATTACATCATATGTTGCATTATAGAGTATAAATATATATATAATTATTGGTCCCATCAGGAGTCCTAATATAAAAAATAAATTTATACAAAAAATTATAGCATAATAATCAGAGTTAGTACTCACATCCTAAACGTAGGTGTATGTAAGTGGCTAATAAAGCCAAGAGGTAGGGAGTAGTATTGCTAGCAGCGTTCCCTATATAGGTGTGTGTAGGTAACTAATCAGACCTAAAAATAAGGGAGATTAGTGCAGGCTGTCGTTCTAAATCCATACTGAAAGTGCGATAGTGTATGTAGTATAACAAGGCTATAAATAGCTAGCTCATAATGAGCAATGCAACTTACGAGTTATATTGGTAAATGAGAGATCTCTCCACCCGCCGCCTCAACGCGCGTTTCGCCGATCTTCTTCAGGAGGCAAAACATGAAACATGAAAACTGAACTGCATTACTGCAATAGAAATATAAAAAATGAGAGCGTTTAGCGCTTAAAAATGGCCAATTTTATGTGTACCTGGTAGCCACTTTAGGGCATCTCTCATATACCAGGTCCTACGCTTTCCTTTCCTCGCTGAGAATAAACGTCTCCATCTGAATGGGTACCTGTGAAAACCTCTTCTTAGACTCACATTCTCTCTCTCTGTGGAGGGGTACCGGACCTGTTGCGATTAAAACACCTGTGGCTAGGAGGCGGAGTGCTCGGTCAGAAGGCTAAAGAATACATTTCAAAAAACTGACCGTCACATCCAAACATAAACTAAGTGTGAGCAGGTGCTGATCCTAGAGTCACCAACTCATATACAGTTAAGTAAATAAGGCAGCACACTGCAGCGCTGGAACATGCAAACATGAAACATGAAAACTGAACTGCATTACTGCACTAGAAATATGAAAAATGAGAGCATTTAGCGCATAAAAATGGCCAATTCACTTGGCCATTATATAAAAAAAACATATAGTACTACATTTTATTTTATTGCATATATAAATGATGTGGCTTTGGTGCAGCCTTGACATGGCCAAATGTTTGATGTACCATTCTTGTTATGATTGACCACACTCCAAACAGCGCTGCCAGTATTGAATCGTCAGGCCTGAACATACTGACATTGCAGGGGCTGAAAGCTCACACAATGACAGTGTATGCTGGCACTCTCTGATCCTTCCCCCCAAAATATCCATCACGTGACAGCCTCCTGGTATGTGCAGTAGTACATCAGTGATACAACAGGTCTGACAAAAATGGATATGGGTGGAAAATAAATGAAGGACAAAGTCCAGTAATTGGATTACTAAGAATGAGTAGTTATAGGGGTAGTCCACAACTCGGACAATCCCTTCTTAGTTCCTATATTTCCCTCTTGTAAAATAATAACTCTCATACTCACCTCCAGTGCCAGTGCTGTGCAAATCAGAGAAGCGTCAGGTGGTCGGCTGCAGGGATTGCCCCGGGAGAGACAGTGCTGACACTGCTAGAATGGCACCTCTGCTGGAGGTGAGTATAAGTGTTATTATTTCTTAAGAGGGTAACCTAGGGAATGAGAAGAGGTTGTCCGAGTAGTGAACAACCCCTTTAAACTGGTAAATATTCCTAACCTCTGAAGTGTTCTGCGCATGCTTATATATTTGTTGTTTGAAGAGAGCAGGAAAAGCTTTAAGTACAAGAGGGAAACTAATCACTATTGAACAGTGGTCAGGTGCTAAACATTTTGCTGTGCGTAGACGCTCTCCGATCCCTCTTGCCACTACAGGAGTGGAGCACACAGTGATAGTGTGTGCGCATGCTCGTCTCCCTCTCCTGTCATCATCGGCCACCCGCTGCTGTACTATCCTGTGTGCAGCAAGTGGCTGCTGCCAACAAGACGGGGGATCAGAAGGCGCACATACACACTTACATTGTGTGAGCTTTCGGCTCCTGCAATGTCAGCATGTGCAGGACTAAGGATTCAATATACCTGCACGCAATGTCCGATCCTCACAAGATCTCCCACTCTACTCCCCTCTTATCACCTCTTCTCACAATCGCATACAAGATTTCTCTCGCACATCACCCCTACTCTGGAACTCTCTACCACAACATAAGAGACTCTCGTCTGTTGTGAATTGGACTTTTTGGCTCCCTCTTGTGGTCACTAGCGACATGACACTTTGAGCTTCTTTCTCTAGCTTGGTACCCACCTGGCTCGTTAGTCCAGGGGTGTTGCTATTTAAGCTTCCTGGATTTTCAGTCTGGTGCCTGGCATCGTTGTAATCAGTTCCTTTCTGTTTGCTCCTGTCTGCTGGTCCTGGTTCTTGCAAAATAAGCTAAGTCCTGCTTCCTTATTTTTTTGGTTATTTGCATTTGCTCTTATTTCTGTCCAGCTTGTACCAAATGTGATTCCTGATATAGATGGAAGCTCTAGGGGGCTGATATTCTCCTCCCGTGCCGTTAGACGGTTCGGGGGTTCTTGAATATTCAGCGTGGAAATTTTGATAGGGTTTTTGCTGACCGTATAAGTCATCTTCCTATATTCTGCTATTAGTCAGTGGGCCTCTCTTTGCAAAAAACCTAGTTCATCCTTACGTTTGTCTTTTCTTCTTACCTCACCGTTATTATTTGTTGGGGGCTTGTATCCAACTTTTGGGGTCTTTTCTCTGGAGGCAAGAAAGGTCTATCTTTTCCCTTCTAGGGTTAGTTAGTTCTCCGGCTGGCGCGAGACGTCTAGAACCAACGTAGGTACGTTCCCCGGCTGCTGCTATTTGTGGTGCTAGTTTCAGGTATACGGTCAGCCTAGTTACCACTGCCCTATGAGCTGGTTTTTTGTGTTTGCAGACTTGGTAATAAATTCTGAGACCCTCTGCCATTGGGGTCATAGCAGTATGCCAGGCCAAAGGTGAATGTTTAATGCATTGCAGAAGTGGGATTATAAGAAAGGAAATTCTGAGTTTTGTTTTTTTTTTTCTTTCTTCCTCCCCTTTACCTCAGAGTGGCTTGAGCTTGCTGCAGACATGAATGTCCAGACCTTGATTACTAGTGTGGATCAGCTTGCTGCTCATGTGCAGGGTATTCAAGATTTTGTTACCAGTAGTCCTATGTCAGAACCTAAAATACCTATTCCTGAACTGTTTTCTGGAGACCGATTTAAGTTTAGGAATTTCAGGAATAATTGTAAATTGTTTCTATCTCTGAGACCCCGTTCGTCTGGAGACTCAGCTCAGCAAGTTAAAATTGTTATCTCTTTCATGCGGGGCGACCCTCAGGATTGGGCTTTCTCGTTAGCGCCAGGAGATCCGGCATTGGCAAATATTGATGCGTTTTTTCTGGCGCTCGGGTTGCTTTACGAGGAACCCAATCATGAAATTCAGGCAGAAAAAGCCTTGCTGGCTATCTCTCAGGGCCAGGATGAAGCTGAAGTGTATTGCCAAAAATTTCGGAAATGGTCCGTGCTTACTCAGTGGAATGAGTGTGCTCTGGCCGCAAATTTCAGAAATGGCCTTTCTGAAGCCATTAAGAATGTGATGGTGGGTTTCTCCATTCCTACAAGTCTAAATGATTCCATGGCGCTGGCTATTCAGATTGAACGGCGTTTGCGGGAGCGCAAAGCCGCTAATCCTCTGGTGGTGTTGTCTGAACAAACACCTGATTTAATGCAATGTGGTAGAATTCAGACTAGAAATGAACGGAAAAATCATAGACGTCTGAATGGGTTGTGTTTTTACTGTGGTGATTCTACACATGTTATATCAGCATGCTCTAAACGCCTAACAAGGGTTGTTAGTCCTGTCGCCATTGGTAATCTGCAACCTAAATTTATTTTGTCTGTGACTTTAATTTGCTCATTGTCTTCCTACCCTGCTATGGCGTTTGTGGATTCAGGTGCTGCCCTGAGTCTTATGGATCTGTCGTTTGCCAAGAGCTGTGGTTTTGTACTTGAGCCGTTGGTAAATCCTATCCCTCTTAGAGGTATTGATGCTACGCCATTGGCGGAAAATAAGCTGCAGTTTTGGACACAGGTAACCATGTGCATGACTCCTGAACATCGGGAGGTGATTCGTTTTCTTGTTCTGCATAAAATGCATGATTTGGTCGTTTTGGGTCTGCCATGGTTACAGACCCATAATCCAGTTTTGGATTGGAAGGCAATGTCAGTGTCAAGTTGGGGCTGTCAGGGAATTCATGGTGATTACCCGCCGGTGTCTATTGCTTCCTCTACTCCTTCGGAAGTTCCTGAGTATTTGTCTGATTATCAGGATGTTTTCAGCGAGTCCAGGTCCAGTGCTCTTCCTCCTCATAGGGATTGTGACTGCGCTATAGATTTGATTCCAGGTAGTAAATTTCCTAAGGGAAGATTATTTAATCTGTCTGTACCTGAGCATACCGCAATGCGTTCGTATATCAAGGAGTCTCTGGAGAAGGGGCATATCCGTCCATCCTCTTCCCCTCTTGGTGCGGGATTCTTTTTTGTGGCCAAGAAGGACGGATCTTTGAGACCTTGTATAGACTATCGGCTTCTGAATAAAATCACTGATAAATTTCAGTATCCTTTGCCTCTGTTGTCAGACTTGTTTGCCCGGATTAAGGGTGCCAAGTGGTTCACCAAGATAGATCTTCGTGGTGCGTACAACCTTGTGCGCATTAAGCAAGGAGATGAATGGAAAACTGCATTTAATACGCCCGAAGGTCATTTTGAGTACTTGGTGATGCCTTTTGGGCTCTCTAATGCTCCTTCAGTTTTTCAGTCCTTTATGCATGATATCTTCCGGAAGTATCTGGATAAATTTATGATTGTTTATCTGGATGATATTCTGTTTTTTTCTGATGATTGGGACTCCCATGTTAAGCAGGTCAGGACGGTGTTTCAGGATTTGCGTAAGAATGCTTTGTTCGTTAAGGGCTCAAAGTGTCTCTTTGGAGTACAGAAGGTTCCCTTTTTGGGTTTTATTTTTTCCCCTTCTGCGGTGGAGATGGACCCAGTCAAGGTCCGAGCAATTCATGATTGGACTCAACCCACGTCAGTTAAGAGTCTTCAGAAGTTCTTGGGTTTTGCTAACTTCTACCGTCGTTTTATCGCTAACTTTTCTAGCGTTGTTAAACCTTTGACGGATATGACCAAGAAAGGTTCTGATGTTGCTAACTGGGCTCCTGCAGCCGTGGAAGCTTTCCAAGAGCTGAAGCGCCGGTTTACTTCGGCGCCTGTTTTGTGCCAGCCTGATGTCTCACTTCCCTTTCAGGTTGAAGTGGATGCTTCTGAGATCGGGGCAGGGGCCGTTTTGTCGCAGAGAGGCTCTGGTTGCTCTGTAATGAGACCATGTGCTTTTTTTTCTAGGAAGTTTTCGCCTGCTGAGCGGAACTATGATGTTGGCAATCGGGAGTTGTTGGCCATGAAGTGGGCATTTGAGGAGTGGCGTCATTGGCTCGAGGGTGCTAAGCATCGTGTGGTGGTCTTGACTGATAACAAGAATCTGATGTATCTCGAGTCTGCTAAACGCCTGAATCCTAGACAGGCCCGTTGGTCATTGTTTTTCTCCCGTTTTGACTTTGTGGTCTCGTACCTACCAGGTTCAAAGAATGTGAAGGCTGATGCTCTTTCAAGGAGCTTTGTGCCTGACTCTCCTGGAGTTTCAGAGCCAGCTGGTATTCTTAAAGAGGGAGTAATCTTGTCAGCCATTTCTCCGGATTTGCGACGTGTGTTGCAGAGATTTCAGGCTGGTAGACCTGACTCTTGTCCACCTGACAGACTGTTTGTTCCTGATAAATGGACCAGCAGAGTCATTTCCGAGGTTCATTCCTCGGTGTTGGCAGGGCATCCGGGAATTTTTGGCACCAGAGATTTGGTGGCTAGGTCCTTTTGGTGGCCTTCCTTGTCACGGGATGTGCGGTCATTTGTGCAGTCCTGTGGGACTTGTGCTCGAGCTAAGCCTTGCTGTTCTCGTGCCAGCGGGTTGCTCTTGCCTTTACCTGTCCCGAAGAGGCCTTGGACACACATTTCCATGGATTTCATTTCAGATCTTCCGGTGTCTCAGGGCATGTCTGTCATCTGGGTGGTATGTGATCGCTTTTCCAAGATGGTCCATTTGGTGTTTTTGCCTAAGCTGCCTTCCTCTTCCGATCTGGTTCCTTTATTCTTTCAGAATGTGGTTCGCTTGCACGGCATTCCTGAGAATATCGTGTCTGACAGAGGATCCCAGTTTGTTTCCAGGTTCTGGCGATCCTTTTGTGCTAAGATGGGCATTGATTTGTCATTTTCGTCTGCCTTTCATCCTCAGACTAATGGCCAAACGGAGCGAACAAATCAGACTCTAGAGGCTTATTTGAGGTGTTTTGTTTCTGCAGATCAGGATGATTGGGTGACCTTCTTGCCATTGGCTGAGTTTGCCCTTAATAATCGGGCTAGTTCCGCTACTTTGGTTTCGCCATTTTTCTGCAACTCTGGTTTTCATCCTCGTTTTTCCTCGGGAGATGTTGAGCCCTCTGACTGTCCTGGGGTAGATTCTGTGGTGGATAGGTTGCAGCGGATCTGGAATCATGTGGTGGACAACCTAAAGTTGTCACAGAAGAAGGCTGAGCGTTTTGCCAACCGCCGCCGCGGTGTGGGTCCCCGACTTCGTGTTGGGGATTTGGTGTGGCTGTCTTCTCGGTTTGTTCCTATGAAGGTCTCCTCTCCTAAATTTAAGCCTCGCTTCATCAGTCCTTATAAGATTTTGGAAATCCTTAATCCAGTGTCCTTTCGCTTGGATCTTCCGGTGTCGTTTGCCATTCACAACGTGTTCCATAGGTCTTTGTTGCGGCGCTACGTTGTGCCTGTGGTTCCTTCTGTTGAGCCTCCTGCTCCGGTGTTGGTTGAGGGCGAGTTGGAGTACATGGTGGAGAAGATCTTGGATTCTCGTCTCTCCAGACGGAGGCTTCAGTATCTGGTCAAGTGGAAGGGCTATGGTCAGGAGGATAATTCCTGGGTGGTCGCCTCTGATGTTCATGCGGCCGATTTAGTTCGTGCCTTTCACGCTGCTCATCCTGATCGTCCTGGTGGTCTTGGTGAGGGTTCGGTGACCCCTCCTTAAGGGGGGGGTACTGTTGTGAATTGGACTTTTTGGCTCCCTCTTGTGGTCACTAGCGACATGACACTTTGAGCTTCTTTCTCTAGCTTGGTACCCACCTGGCTCGTTAGTCCAGGGGTGTTGCTATTTAAGCTTCCTGGATTTTCAGTCTGGTGCCTGGCATCGTTGTAATCAGTTCCTTTCTGTTTGCTCCTGTCTGCTGGTCCTGGTTCTTGCAAAATAAGCTAAGTCCTGCTTCCTTATTTTTTTGGTTATTTGCATTTGCTCTTATTTCTGTCCAGCTTGTACCAAATGTGATTCCTGATATAGCTGGAAGCTCTAGGGGGCTGATATTCTCCCCCCATGCCGTTAGACGGTTCGGGGGTTCTTGAATATTCAGCGTGGAAATTTTGATAGGGTTTTTGCTGACCGTATAAGTCATCTTCCTATATTCTGCTATTAGTCAGTGGGCCTCTCTTTGCAAAAAACCTAGTTCATCCTTACGTTTGTCTTTTCTTCTTACCTCACCGTTATTATTTGTTGGGGGCTTGTATCCAACTTTTGGGGTCTTTTCTCTGGAGGCAAGAAAGGTCTATCTTTTCCCTTCTAGGGTTAGTTAGTTCTCCGGCTGGCGCGAGACGTCTAGAACCAACGTAGGTACGTTCCCCGGCTGCTGCTATTTGTGGTGCTAGTTTCAGGTATACGGTCAGCCTAGTTACCACTGCCCTATGAGCTTGTTTTTTTGTGTTTGCAGACTTGGTAATAAATTCTGGGACCCTCTGCCATTGGGGTCATAACACTCGTCTACCATCAAAACCTTCAAAAAGAACCTGAAGACCTACCTCTTCCGACAAGCCTACAACCTGCAGTAATCACTAGTGTTGAGCATTCCGATACTGCAAATATCGGGTATTGGCCGATATTCGCTGTATCAGAATTCCAATACCGAGTTCCGATATTTTTGTGATATCGGAAATCGGAATCGGAAGTTCCTATAAGTTCCCAGGCGTGTGCGGTGCCTATGGTTCCCAGGGTCTAGAGGAGAGGAGACTCTCCTTCAGGCCCTGGGATCCATATTCATGTAAAAAATAAAGAATAAAAATAAAAAATATGGATTTACTCACCCCTCCGACAGACCTTGGACCTCAGCGGTGCAGCCGGCAGCCTCCGTTCCTAAGAATGCAGTGAGTGTAGGACCTGCGATGATGTCGCGGCTTGTGATTGGACGCGTGAGCGGTCACATGAGCGGTCACGAAACCAATCACAAGCCACGACGTCATCGAAGGTCCTTCACTCTGCATTCTTAGGAACGGAGGCAGACGCTTGCAGCGGTGACAGCCAGGGGCCGTCCGAGGGTGAGTATATCCATATTTTTTATTTTTATTCTTTATTTTTTACATGAATATGGATCCCAGGGCCTGAAGGAGAGTTTTTTTTGGATATCGGCCGATCCAATCTGATACCGATACTTTCAAATATCGGAAGGTATCGCTCAACACTAGTAACCACCGATCGACCAAACCGCTGCACGACCAGCTCTATCCTCGCCTACTGTATCCTCACCCATCCCTTGTAGATTGTGAGCCCTCGCGGGCAGGGTCCTCACTCCTCCTGTACCAGTTATGACTTGTATTGTTCAAGATTATTGTACTTGTTTTTATCATGTATACCCCTCCTCACATGTAAAGCGCCATGGAATAAATGGTACTATAATAAATAATAATAATTATAATAATATAGGCAGCGCTTCATGGAATGCTGTCAATCACCACAAGGGGATGAGGATAATAATTGAGAGAAACCATGCACTGCGCACTTGGCCACGCCATAGATGCATTAAAGCCCTTTAATAAATAAATAAATAATATCTGTTATTCAAAAATTATTTTGAAGGGGCTAAGACCCCTATATGAATGTATACATGGTTTAATTTGAGTATTAGGGGTGACAGACTGCCTTTATGACAATTATCCATTGTCTTGTGCCTATTCTCTTACTTTTTGTGTGATTGCACATGGTTCAGAACCGACATGAAAATTTCTAACCTACCTGAGTTGATCCTTAAGGACTAGAACCTCATTAACATTAACCAGCAGTGAAGTATTCCTCACTCTTGGAGCTCGGAGGGATACGCTAATCTTCCATGTTGTATGTTTGTCTTTCTCTGCATGAATGCTCGCTCTGATTCCACAACATCTGTGAGATTTGCTTTAACTCAAAAAAATTGCTTTTCAGGACCTTTCGAGCATAGCTGGTTTTAATACCTTCTGCACTTGCTAGAATATTTCCTTATATAAAACCAATATTGACATTGAGCTACGATGGTTAAAAAATCTGTTGGTAAAAACCTGGAATTGAAGTTTGAGATGGGAAAAGGTTTCATACATGGGAGGAAGATGCAATTTTAAATAAATTCTGCTTTTATTATTTTTTTGTTATCAATTTTTTTCACACCTCAAACTACAGGATGGGCCATAAAAGTGACCAATAGTTTCCCTTGGCTAGTTGATATGGGACAATGCTCATTGGACCTCATTCATCAAAACTGTTTTTATTGCTCCTAGCCAATTGGAAAAGGCTAATGAAAAGGTCTGATGACGTGCTCCTACATCTGCAACCATTTTATGGAACAAAATAAAATGGCCAACACCTTTACGACTAACATCCTCTATGATCTAGATCTCTCACTCTCATTTCCAAGACTTCTCCCATGCTGCAACAGTTCTCTAGAATGCGCTTTCCCTGACAATCTAATTAATCTGCAGTCTGCAATTTTAAACTCGCCTATCACATTACTTCACTAATCTAATTTTTCTCAGTTTTTGCCTTTCTATATTTTTTTGTGCAAACATTAACACTTCATATCCAGATATAAACCGGTGACCGCTTCATGTAGCATTAACATGTTCTTTATTATAAAGATGACAAGTCCTTACAATCCAAGCGTTTATAACCTTTTGTGTCCCTTGTTTCCTGATAGATTGTAAGCTTTTGTGCACAAAGCTATCACTCCTCTTGCATGAATTAGTGAAGTATCTGTTACTCTGTAAGGTCTATGCAAATTGCTTCTTCAAAGATTAAAACTAGAACTCTATAGCGCCACCTGTTGGAAGCAGCAATTCATAAAGTCACTATCGACCCTTTAATGAGTCTGGCAATATGACTTAGGATAAAAGCCAAAGTGGAATCTCTGTTTGCAGACAAGGTGTTTTGGGGTACTGCACCTCATCAGTGCAAAGTATGAGATCTGATAATCATGCCAGGGTTGGTATGTCACTTTCCGCAAGGAGAAATGTTACCCCTTAGAAAAACCCACAATGGTCATACACACCATGTCACCAAACAGCACAGTGAGTGCCTGTAGCCGTAAATACAGGCCCACGCACTGATTCCAAGATTGTAGACACCTGTGATGCTAGTTAGTGGACACACCTTGATTTAACATGTCCCCTTTGTCACATTGTTTTCAGGGGTACCATAGTTTTTGTCCAGGTCTATTTCATGAGTTTTATTTTTTTTTAATTCTGTGGAACCATGGTTGATAAGCAATGTCTGACTTTAATTTGTACATTTTCATAGATTTTTTATTTATTATTACTTTTGTCAGATTCAAGTTATTTCTGTGACCATTGTGGGATTTTCATTAAACGAGGGGTACTAACAATTTTGACCACGTGTGTTCTTTGCACTAACCAGGGGCCACACTTAAAACACTGTGGCTGCAAATTTAGATTCTGGTTTGGATTTATTGGAAGTTATACTGCAAGGCTAGTTAATAGACAGTTAAATATATATATGTATATATATATATAATTATTAGATGGTGGCCTGATTCTAATGCATCGGGTAGTATAGAATATGCATGTCCACGTAGTATATTGCCCAGTGACATAGTATATTGGTCAGCCATGTAGTATATTGCCCAGTTACGTAGTATATTGCCCAGTGATGTAGTATATTGCCCAGCCACGTAGTATATTGCCCAGTTACATAGTTTATTGCCCAGTGACATAGTATATTTCCCAGCCACGTAGTATATTTCCCAGCCACATAGTATATTGCCCAGTGACGTAGTATATTGCCCAGTTACGTAATATATTGCCCAGTGACGTAGTATATTGCCCAGCCACGTAGTATATTGCCCAGTTACGTAGTATATTGCCCAGTGACGTAGTATATTGCCTAGCCACGTAGTATATTGCCCAGTTACGTAGTATATTGCCCAGTGACGTAGTATATTGCCCAGCCACGTAGTATATTGCCCAGTTACGTAGTATATTGCCCAGTGACGTAGTATACAGCACAGAGCCACGTAGTATATTGCCCAGTGACGTAGTATATTGCCTAGCCACGTAGTATATTGCCCAGTTACGTAGTATATTGCCCAGTGACGTAGTATATTGCCCAGCCACGTAGTATATTGCCCAGTCACGTAGTATATTGCCCAGTCACGTAGTATATTGCCAAGTTACGTAGAATATTGCCCAGTGACGTAGTATACAGCACAGAGCCACATAGTATATTGCACAGTGACGTAGTATATTGCCCAGCCACGTAGTATATTGCCCAGTCACGTAGTATATTGCCCAGTCACGTAGTATATTGCCAAGTTACGTAGAATATTGCCCAGTGACGTAGTATACAGCACAGAGCCACATAGTATATTGCACAGTGACGTAGTATACAGCACAGAGCCACGTAGCATATTGCCCAGCCACGTATTATATTGGCCAGTCAGGTAGTATATTGCCCAGCCACGTATGTCACAGGTTAAAAAATAAAAAATAAACATATACTCACCTTCCGAGGGCCCATTGTAGTATTGTCGCCTGTGTGCAGTGCACTCGGTAGCTTCCGGTCCCAGGGTTGGTATCACCGCAGGACCTGCGAAGACATCGCGGTCACATAACCGTGACGTCATGGCAGGTCCTTCGCGCACAGGCGCGCAGGACTTGTGATGACATCATGGTCACATGACCGTGACTGTTATGATCCTTAGTGGTTGAGGATCACGAATTACTCCAGCTAAGTAACAAACATAGGACAAGCTCTAGGGAGGTGGCAAACTGGACTGACCGCAAATCTGAACCTATCCAAACACACTAGAAGTAGCCGGTGAACGTGCCTAAAAATCCTAGACGTTTCGAGCCAGCCTGAGGAACTAACTACCCCTAGAGAGAAAGAAAAGACCTCTCTTGCCTCCAGAGAAATAATCCCCAAAGATATAGAAGCCCCCAACAGATAATAACCGTGAGGTAAGAGGAAGGCACATACACAGGGGTGAAAGCAGATTCAGCAAATGAGGCCCACTAATACTAGATAGCAGAAAATAGAAAAGGGAATCTATGCGGTCAGTAAAAAACCCTTACAAAATATCCACACTGAGATTTCAAGAACCCCCGCACCAACTAACGGTGTGGGGGGAGAAACTCAGTCCCCTAGAGCAACCAGCAAGTGAGGAGATCACATCTTAGCAAGCTGGACAAGAAACATGATGAATGCTGATAATCAAAAAATGAACGGACAAAAACTTAGCTTGTCTTGGTGAGGCTGGGAGCAAGGTAATCACAAGGAATCTGAAGAGCACTGAATACATTGATAACAGGCAAGGAACTGAGTATCCAGGTGAGCTAAATAGGAAACCAACCAAGGATAATGACCCAGCTGATGCAGGCAACCTGCAGAAAGACAACACTACACAGTACCGCTTGTGACCACTAGAGGGAGCCTAAAAACAGAGTTCACAACAGTACCCCCCCCCTTGAGGAGGGGTCACCGAACCCTCATCAAGACCCCCAGGGCGATCAGGATGAGCCGCGTGGAAGGCACGAACCAAATCGGCCGCATGAACATCAGAGGCGACAACCCAGGAATTATCCTCCTGACCATAGCCCTTCCACTTCACCAAATACTGAAGCCTCCGTCTAGAGATACGAGAATCCAAAATCTTCTCCACCACGTACTCCAATTCTCCCTCGACCAGCACCGGAGCAGGAGGCTCAACAGAAGGAACCACAGGTACCACAAACCTCCGCAACAAAGACCTATGGAACACATTATGAATGGCAAACGATGCTGGGAGATCCAAACGAAAAGACACCGGGTTAAGGATTTCCAAGATCTTATAAGGACCGATGAAGCGAGGCTTGAATTTAGGAGAGGAGACCTTCTTAGGAACATACCGAGAAGACAGCCACACCAAATCCCCAACACGAAGTCGGGGACCCACACCGCGGCGGCGGTTGGCAAAGCTCTGAGCCTTCTCCTGTGACAACCTCAAATTGTCCACCACATGGTTCCAAATCTGCTGCAACCTATCCACCACAGAATCCACCCCAGGACAGTCAGAAGACTCAACCTGACCCGAGGAAAAACAAGGATGGAAACCAGAATTGCAGAAAAAAGGCGAAACCAAAGTAGCAGAACTAGCCCGATTATTAAGGGCAAACTCGGCCAATGGCAAGGAAGTCACCCAATCATCCTGATCAGCAGAAACAAAACATCTCAAATAAGTTTCCAACGTCTGATTAGTTCGCTCGGTTTGGCCATTAGTCTGAGGATGGAAGGCCGACTAAAAAGATAAATCAATGCCCATCTTAGCACAAAAAGTCCGCCAAAACCTGGACACAAACTGGGATCCTCTATCAGACACAATATTTTCAGGAATGCCATGCAAGCGAACCACATTCTGAAAAAATAGAGGAACCAAATCGGAGGAGGAAGGCAACTTAGGCAAGGGCACAAAATGGACCATCTTGGAAAAATGATCACACACCACCCAGATGACAGACATTTTCTGAGATACTGGAAGATCCGAAATAAAATCCATGGAAATGTGCGTCCAAGGCCTTTTCGGGACAGGCAAAGGCAAAAGCAAACCGCTGGCACGAGAACAGCAAGGCTTAGCCCGAGCACAAATCCCACAAGACTGCACAAAGGAACGCACATCCCGCGACAAGGAAGGCCACTAGAAGGACCTAGCCACCAAATCTCTGGTACCAAAAATCCCAGGATGACCCGCCAACACCGAAGAATGAACCTCGGAAATAACTCTGCTGGTCCATCTATCCGTGACAAACAGTCTCTCTTGTGGACAACGGTCAGGTCTATCCGCCTGAAATTTCTGCAGCACTCATCGCAAATCTGGGGAAATGGCAGACAAAATCACTCCCTCTCTGAGAATACCAGCCGGCTCAGAAACTCCCGGAGAGTCAGGCACAAAACTCCTAGAAAGTGCATCAGCCTTCACGTTCTTCGAACCAGGCAGGTATGAGACCACGAAGTTGAAACGGGAGAAAAACAACGACCAACGAGCCTGTCTAGGATTCAGGCGCTTGGCAGATTCGAGGTAAATCAGGTTCTTGTGATCAGTCAAGACCACCACACGATGTTTAGCTCCTTCGATCCAATGACGCCACTCCTCAAATGCCCACTTCATAGCCAACAACTCCCGAATACCAACATCATAATTCCGCTCGGCAGGCGAAAACTTTCTTGAAAAGAAAGCACATGGCTTCATCACAGAGCCATCAGAGCTTCTCTGCGACAAAACAGCCCCTGCTCCAATCTCAGAAGCATCAATCTCGACCTGGAAGGGGAGAGAGACATCTGGTTGACATAAGACTGGAGCTGAAGAAAACCGGTGCTTCAGTTCCCGAAAGGCCTCCACGGCCGCAGGAGACCAATTAGTCACATCAGAACCCTTCTTGGTCAAATCCGTCAAAGGTTTAACCACGCTAGAAAAATTAGCGATGAAACGACGGTAAAAATTAGCGAAACCCAAGAACTTCTGAAGACTCTTAACAGACGTAGGCTGACTCCAGTCATGAATAGCCTGGACGTTGACTGGGTCCATCTCCACAGTAGAAGGAGAAAAAATAAAACCCAAAAAGGAGACCTTCTGTACCCCGAAGAGGCATTTTGAGCCCTTCACAAATAAAGCATTAGCACGCAGGACCTGAAACACCATCCTGACCTGCTTCACATGGGACTCCCAATCATCAGAAAAGACCAAAATGTCATCCAGATAAACAATCATAAATTTATCCAGATATTCTCGGAAGATGTCATGCATGAAGTACTGAAACACAGAAGGAGCATTAGAGAGTCCAAAAGGCATCACTAAGTACTCAAAATAGCCTTCGGGCGTATTAAATGCTGTTTTCCATTCATCTCCCTGCTTAATGCGCACAAGGTTATACGCACCACGGAGATCTATCTTAGTGAACCAACTGGCCCCCTTAATCCGAGCAAACAAATCAGACAAAAGTGGCAAAGGATACTGAAATTTGACTGTGATTTTATTCAGAAGACGGTAATCTATACAAGGTCTCAAAGAACCGTCCTTCTTGGCCACAAAAAAAAATCCTGCACCAAGAGGGGAAGAGGATGGGCGAATATGTCCCTTCTCCAAAGACTCCTTTATATAACTCCGCATCGCGGCATGCTCTGGTATAGACAAATTAAAAAGTCGTCCCTTAGGGAATTTACTACCAGGAATTAAATTTATAGCACAGTCACAATCCCTATGGGGGGGCAGGGCACTGGACCTGGGCTCATCAAATACATCCTGGTAGTCAGACAAAAACTCAGGGATCTCAGAAGGAGTGGAAGAAGCAATAGACACCAACGGAGTATCGCCATGAATTCCCTGACAATCCCAACTTGACACAGACCTAGCTTTCCAATCTAAAACTGGATTATGAGCCTGCAGCCATGGCAGACCCAAAACGACAACATCATGCAAATTATGCAGAACGAGAAAGCGAATCACCTCCTGATGTACGGGAGTCATGCACATGGTCATTTGCGTCCAATACTGAGGCTTATTCTCAGCCAATGGCGTAGCATCAAATTCCCTTCAGAGGAATAGGAAATTCCAAAGGCTCCAGGACAAAACCACAGAGCCTGGCAAACGACAAATCCATCAGATTCAGGGCAGCACCCGAATCTACAAAAGCCATAACCGAGTAGGATGACAAAGAACAAATCAAAGTAACAGACAAAATAAATTTAGGCTGTATCGTACCAATGGTGACAGGTTTAGCGATATTTTTTAAACGTTTAGAGCATGCTGAGATAACATGAGTAGAATCACCACAGTAAAAGCACAACCCATTTTGACGTCTATGAGTTTGTCGCTCAATTCTGGTCAGAGTTCGGTCACAGTGCATAGACTCAGGTCTCTGTTCAGAAAATACCGCCAAAGGATGAGCAGATTTGCGCTCCCGCAAACGCCGATCAACCTGAATGGCTAAAGCCATAGAATCACTCAGACTTGTAGGGGTGGGAAACCCCACCATAACATTCTTAACGGCCTCAGAAAGACCTTCTCTGAAATTTGCAGCCAGGGCACACTCATTCCATTGAGTAAGCACCGACCATTTCCGAAATTTTTGACAATACACCTCTGCTTCATCCTGACCTTGAGAGATAGCCAACAACGCTTTTTCTGCCTGATTCTCAAGATTAGGCTCCTCATAAAGCAGTCCAAGAGCCAGAAAAAATGCGTCTACATTAAGCAATGCAGGATGTCCTGGCGCCAGAGAGAAAGCCCAATCTTGAGGGTCGCTACGCAACAAGGAGATAACAATTTTAACTTGCTGAGCGGAATCACCAGAGGAACGAGGTCTCAGAGACAGAAATAACTTACAATTATTCTTAAAATTCTGAAACCTAGATCTATCTCCAGAAAACAACTCAGGAATGGGTATCTTTGGTTCTGACATAGGGCTATGAATAACAAAATCCTGATTACTTTGCACCCGTGCAGTAAGATGATCCACACTAGAAATCAGAGTCTGAACATTCATGTCTGCAGCTGAGCTCAAAACCACCCAGAGTTCAAGGGGATGAAAGAAGCTAAACAGACTGCAGCAAAGGAAAAGCGGGAGGAAAAAAAAAATGTACTCAGGTCTTCTTTTATCCCACTTCTGCGATGCATTAAACACTTTTTTGGCCTGCTATACTGTTATGATCCTTAGTGGTTGAGGATCACGAATTACTCCAGCTAAGTAACAAACATAGGACAAGCTCTAGGGAGGTGGCAAACTGGACTGACCGCAAATCTGAATTTATCCAAACACACTAGAAGTAGCCGGTGAACGTGCCTAAAAATCCTAGACGTTTCGAGCCAGCCTGAGGAACTAACTACCCCTAGAGAGAAAGAAAAGACCTCTCTTGCCTCCAGAGAAATAATCCCCAAAGATATAGAAGCCCCCGACAGATAATAACGGTGAGGTAAGAGGAAGGCACATACACAGGGGTAAAAGCAGATTCAGCAAATGAGGCCCACTAATACTAGATAGCAGAAAATAGAAAAGGGAATCTGTTGTGAATTCTGTTTGTGGGCTCCCCCGGTGGTGTTTTATGGTAGTGCCACTTATTTGCCTTCTTCTATCCTTGATCACCTGTTGACACCCATTAGGGGAGTTTCCTATTTAAGGCTGCTTGGCTGCTGGTCTGATGCCGGCCAACAATGTATCAGTAGCATTCTGTTGCATTCTCCTGCCTCAAGATCCTGTTCAGCTAAGTTGAATTTTGTTTCTAGTTTATTCTATTTTTGTCCAGCTATTTGCAATGTGACTCTCTGTAGCTGGAAGCTCTCGTGGACTGGAATTGCCACTCCAGTGGCATGAGTTGTCACTGGAGTTTTAAAGTAATTTCAGGATGGTGTTTTTGAGTAGTGTTTTGAAGTTGACCGTGAAGTGACTCTTTCCTGTACTTCTGCTATCTAGTAAGCGGACCTCACTGTGCTAAATCTGCTGTTCATCCTACGTATGTCTTTTCCTCTTGACTCACCGTCAATATCTGTGGGGGGCTGCTATCTCCTTTTGGGGTTCATCTCTGGAGGTAAGGCAGGCCTGTATATTCCTCTGATAGGGGTAGTTAGATCTCCGGCTGGCGCGTGGTGTCTAGGGCATCGTAGGAAACACTCCCCGGCTACTTCCAGTGTCGTGTCAGGTTCAGGTCACGGTCACTTTAGTTCCCATCACCCGAGAGCTAGTCCGTTGTTATTTTGATTTCCCTGCCATTGGGAAAATCATAACAGTTTGGCCGGCCACATGTGTTAAAACTATGCACTAAAGCAGGAAAGGATATGAAAAGGTTTTTTTTCCTTCTGTGTTTGGAAAGTGCACCTTAGTGCTTATTTGTACTCCTTGCTTAAACTGCAGTCTTCAGCCTTTTTTTTTTTTCCTCTCCTCTTAATCTCTGAATGGCTTTGGTTACACCTGTTTGAATCATGGATCCACAGAGTTTGGTTGCAGGTCTGAATAACCTGGCTACAAAGGTCCAGAACTTACAAGATTTTGTTATACGTGCTCCAATGTCTGAACCTAAGATCCCTATGCCTGAATTTTTTACCGGAGACAGATCCCGTTTTTTGAATTTCAGAGAGAATTGTAAATTGTTTTTGTCTCTGAAATCTCACTCTGCTGGTGATCCTGCGCAACAGGTTAAAATTGTTATTTCTCTATTGCGGGGTGACCCACAAAGTTGGGCATTTGCATTGTCGCCAGGGGATCCTGCGTTATTAAATATAGATGCGTTTTTTCTGGCTTTGGGGTTGCTTTATGAAGAACCTAATTTAGAGATTTTGGCTGAGAAAGCCTTGATAGCTCTTTCTCAAGGGCAAGATGAAGCTGAGATATACTGCCAAAAATTTCGTAAATGGTCGGTGCTTACTAAATGGAATGAGTGCGCTCTAGCAGCTAATTTCAGAGAAGGTCTCTCTGATGCCGTGAAGGATGTCATGGTGGGGTTCCCTGTGCCTACAGGTCTGAATGATGCCATGAAATTGGCTATCCAGATTGATCGGCGTTTACGGGAGCGCAAATCTGTGCACCATATGGCGGTATCTTCTGAGCAAAAATCTGTGCACCATATGGTGGTATCTTTTGAGCAAAAACCTGTGCACCATATGGCGGTATCTTCTGAGCAAAAACCTGTGCACCATATGGCGGTATCTTCTGAGCAAAAACCTGTGCATCATTTGGCGGTGACCTCTGAAAAGGCACCAGAGCATATGCAATGCGATAGTGTATTGTCTAGAGGCGAACGACAGAATTACAGGCGCAAAAATGGGTTGTGCTTCTATTGTGGAGATCCAGCTCATGTTATATCAGCATGCTCTAAACGCATAAAGAAGGTTGATAAAAAGGTTGATAAATCTTTTTCTATGGGTACCTTGCAGTCTAAATTTCTTTTGTCCGTGACATTCATTTGTACTTTATCATCTGTTACTGTGGATGCTTATGTGGATTCTGGCGCCGCTCTGAGTCTCATGGATTGGTCCTTTGCCAAGCGTTGTGGGTTTGATTTGGAGCCTCTGGAGGTTTCTATTCCCTTAAAGGGTATTGATTCTACACCTTTGGCTAGCAATAAACCACAATATTGGACACAAGTGACTATGCATCTGTCCCCAGACCATCAGGAGATTATTCGTTTCCTTGTGTTATATAATCTACATGACGTATTAGTACTTGGATTACCATGGTTACAAATTCATAATCCAGTCTTGGACTGGAGATCAATGTCTGTGCTGAGCTGGGGATGTCAGGGGATTCATGGGGATGCACCTTTGGTTCCCATTTCTTCATCTACTCCCTCTGAGATCCCAGCATTTCTGTCAGATTTTTATGATGTCTTTCAGGAGCCTAAAACTGATTCTCTCCCTCCTCACAGAGAGTGTGACTGCGCTATTGAGTTGATTCCCGGTAGTAAATTTCCTAAGGGTCGCTTGTTTAATTTGTCTGTACCTGAACATACTGCTATGCGGGAGTATATCAGAGAATCTTTGGAAAAGGGTCATATTCGCCCCTCTTTGTCTCCACTGGGGGCAGGGTTTTTCTTTGTGGGTAAAAAGGATGGTTCATTGAGACCTTGTATCGACTATCGACTTCTGAATAAGATTACAGTTAAATACCAGTATCCGTTACCTTTACTGACTGATCTTTTTGCTCGCATAAAGGGGGCGAAGTGGTTCACTAAGATCGATCTACGTGGTGCGTATAATTTGGTGCGGATTAAGCAGGGGGATGAGTGGAAGACCGCATTTAATACGCCTGAAGGCCATTTTGAGTATTTGGTAATGCCTTTCGGTCTCGCGAATGCCCCTTCCGTTTTTCAGTCCTTTATGCACGATATTTTCCGTGAATATCTGGATAAATTTAAGATTGTGTATTTGGATGATATTTTGATTTTTTCGGAGGACTGGGAATCGCATGTTCAACAGGTCAGGAGAGTTTTTCAGGTTTTACGAGCTAATTCTCTATTTGTGAAGGGCTCAAAGTGTATTTTTGGGGTTCAGAGAATTTCCTTTTTGGGATATATTTTTTCCCCTTCATCTATGGAGATGGACCCTGTTAAGGTTCAGGCTATTTGTGATTGGGTACAACCTACTTCTCTAAAGAGTCTTCAGAAATTCTTGGGATTTGCTAATTTCTATCGCCGATTCATAGCGGGTTTTTCTGCCATTGCTAAACCTTTGACTGATTTGACCAAGAAGGGTGCTGATGTTGCTAATTGGTCCTCTGCGGCTGTGGAGGCCTTTCGGGAGCTTAAGCGCCGCTTTTCTTCTGTTCCTGTGTTGCGCCAGCCTGATGTTTCGCTCCCGTTCCAGGTTGAAGTAGATGCTTCCGAGATCGGAGCAGGTGCAGTTTTGTCGCAGAAAGGTCCTGACTGCTCAGTGATGAGACCATGTGCGTTTTTCTCTCGAAAGTTTTTGCCCGCTGAGCGAAATTATGATGTTGGAAATCGGGAGCTCTTGGCCATGAAGTGGGCATTTGAGGAGTGGCGTCATTGGCTTGAGGGTGCTAGACACCAGGTGGTGGTCTTGACTGACCACAAAAATCTAATTTATCTTGAGTCAGCCAGGTGTCTGAATCCTAGACAGGCGCGCTGGTCGTTGTTTTTCTCTCGATTTAACTTTGTGGTTTCATATCTGCCTGGGTCTAAGAATGTGAGGGCGGATGCCCTCTCTAGGAGTTTTGAGCCTACTGGCATCCTGAAGGATGGGGTGATATTGTCAGCTGTCTCCCCAGACCTGCGGCGCTCTTTACAGGAGTTTCAGGTGGATAGGCCTGATCGCTGTCCGCCTGGTAGATTGTTTGTCCCTGATGACTGGACCAGTAGAGTTATTTCGGAGGTTCACTCTTCCGCGTTGGCAGGTCATCCTGGAATTTTTGGCACCAGGGATCTGGTGTCTAGGTCCTTCTGGTGGCCTTCCTTGTCTCGAGATGTACGTATTTTTGTGCAGTCTTGTGATGTTTGTGCTCGGGCTAAGCCCTGCTGTTCCCGGGCCAGCGGGTTGTTGTTGCCCTTGCCTATTCCTAAGAGGCCTTGGACGCACATCTCTATGGACTTTATTTCTGACCTTCCTGTTTCTCGTAGGATGTCCGTCATCTGGGTGGTGTGTGACCGTTTTTCCAAGATGGTTCACTTGGTACCTTTGCCCAAATTGCCCTCCTCCTCTGAGCTGGTCCCTCTATTTTTTCAGAATGTTGTGCGTTTGCATGGTATTCCTGAGAATATAGTGTCTGACAGGGGTACTCAGTTTGTGTCTAGATTTTGGCGGGCGTTCTGTGCCAGGATGGGCATCGACTTGTCTTTTTCATCTGCATTCCATCCTCAGACTAATGGCCAGACTGAGCGTACTAATCAGACCTTGGAGACTTACTTGAGGTGTTTTGTGTCCGCTGATCAGGACGATTGGCTTGATTTTTTGCCATTGGCAGAGTTTGCCCTTAACAATCGGGCCAGTTCTGCCACTTTGGTTTCTCCATTTTTTTGTAATTCAGGGTTTCACCCTCGCTTTTCGTCCGGTCAATTGGAGTCTTCGGATTGTCCTGGAGTGGATGCTGTGGTTGATAGAATGCATCAGATTTGGGGACAGGTTGTGGACAATCTGAAGTTGTCCCAGGAGAAGACTCAACAGTTCACTAATCGTCATCGGCGTGTCGGTCCTTGTCTTTGTGTTGGGGACCTGGTTTGGTTGTCTTCTCGATTTGTTCCTATGAAGGTCTCGTCTCCTAAGTTTAAGCCTCGGTTTATCGGCCCTTATAGGATTCTGGAGGTTCTCAATCCTGTGTCCTTTCGTTTGGACCTCCCAGCATCTTTTACTATTCATAATGTTTTTCATTGGTCATTGTTGCGGAGGTATGAGGTGCCGGTTGTTCCGTCTGCTGATCCTCCTGCTCCTGTGCTGGTTGAGGGTGAGTTGGAGTATGTGGTGGAAAAGATCTTGGACTCCCGTGTTTCCAGACGGAAACTTCAGTATCTGGTTAAGTGGAAAGGCTATGGTCAGGAGGATAATTCTTGGGTGACAGCATCTGATGTTCATGCTCCTGATTTGGTTCGTGCATTTCATGGTGCTCATCCAGATCGCCCTGGTGGTTCTGGTGAGGGTTCAGTGCCCCCTCCTTAAGGGGGGGGTACTGTTGTGAATTCTGTTTGTGGGCTCCCCCGGTGGTGTTTTATGGTAGTGCCACTTATTTGCCTTCTATCCTTGATCACCTGTTGACACCCATTAGGGAAGTTTCCTATTTAAGGCTGCTTGGCTGCTGGTCTGATGCCGGCCAACAATGTATCAGTAGCATTCTGTTGCATTCTCCTGCCTCAAGATCCTGTTCAGCTAAGTTGAATTTTGTTTCTAGTTTATTCTATTTTTGTCCAGCTATTTGCAATGTGACTCTCTGTAGCTGGAAGCTCTCGTGGACTGGAATTGCCACTCCAGTGGCATGAGTTGTCACTGGAGTTTTAAAGTAATTTCAGGATGGTGTTTTTGAGTAGTGTTTTGAAGTTGACCGTGAAGTGACTCTTTCCTGTACTTCTGCTATCTAGTAAGCGGACCTCACTGTGCTAAATCTGCTGTTCATCCTACGTATGTCTTTTCCTCTTGACTCACCGTCAATATCTGTGGGGGGCTGCTATCTCCTTTTGGGGTTCATCTCTGGAGGTAAGGCAGGCCTGTATATTCCTCTGATAGGGGTAGTTAGATCTCCGGCTGGCGCGTGGTGTCTAGGGCATCGTAGGAAACACTCCCCGGCTACTTCCAATGTCGTGTCAGGTTCAGGTCACGGTCACTTTAGTTCCCATCACCCGAGAGCTAGTCCGTTGTTATTTTGATTTCCCTGCCATTGGGAAAATCATAACAGGAATCTATGCGGTCAGTAAAAAACCCTTACAAAATATCCACACTGAGATTTCAAGAACCCCCGCACCAACTAACGGTGTGGGGGGTGAAACTCAGTCCCCTAGAGCAACCAGCAAGCGAGGAGATCACATCTTAGCAAGCTGGACAAGAAACATGATGAATGCTGATAATCAAAAAATGAACGGACAAAAACTTAGCTTGTCTTGGAGAGGCTGGGAGCAAGGTAATCACAAGGAATCTGAAGAGCACTGAATACATTGATAACAGGCAAGGAACTGAGTATCCAGGTGAGCTAAATAGGAAACCAACCAAGGATAATGACCCAGCTGATGCAGGCAACCTGCAGAAAGACAACACTACACAGTACCGCTTGTGACCACTAGAGGGAGCCTAAAATCAGAGTTCACAACACGTGACGTCATGGCAGGTCCTTCTCGCATACCATCCTTGCCACCGGAACCTGCCGCTTGCATGGAGCGGTCACCGGAGCATCGCGAGGAGCGGGAAAGGTGGCGGAAGGTGAGTATATAATGATTTTATATTTTATATATTTTATATTTTATAATGATTATGATTATTATAATGATTTTTTATTTTTTTAATTATTTTTAACATTAGATGTTTTTACTATTGACGCTGCATAGGCAGCATCAGACAGACAGACAGACGGAAGTACCCCTTAGACAATTATATAGTAGATATATTAGATGATGGATCGAAACTGTAGATAGATGATAGATAGATAATAGATTAATAGATAGATAGATATGGGATAGATAATATATAGATAGATATTAGATAGATGAATAGATCCATAGATAGATAGAAGCAACGTCTAATATACATATGAGATAAACTAGATCATGTTTCTTCAGATGTGTCATACAAGAAACTGTTGTTCCAGATGTTGCAGTGTTTTTGCACTCAGCTTGCAAGGCAGGGAACCAGAGACAGAATATTTATTTTACTGCACAGCACAATTTATGTGATCTTATCATTTTATAGCTGAAATTTATGACAGTTAAATGCTGATCTCCTTGAATATAAGATCTGGGTTGCAAAGAATATTGCAATGATAAAATATATTAATATGTGGAGAGATTCATGCACATCTGTTTGCTTGGAAAATAATTATCTTTCTTTTCCTATATTTTGCAGTTTCTGAAGAAGGTGGTTTCAAGATTGATATTGACTTTTCTTTGATTTTCTTCCTTTTCAAATGTGGCATTTTAAACTCATACTAACCACTGAAAGCTTTCTAGTAGCTATTAATATATGTCGTATAACATATAAATGTATCTATCTATATTTATTCTGTTGTTTGATATCAGAACCTATATTTATAAAAATATTATATACTAATATTTATATTTGTAATACTAATAGCTTTCAAATATTATTGAATCAATATTTTAATTGTACCATCATTCTGGGCATTTATGTTAGCTAAGGTCTCACCCCTGGGATTGTCACTTAATTGGACAAAGCCTTCAATTACAGATTAATTCATCAATTTAGTATATTTTGCTAATGTGTTTTCCCCATTGAAAGCTATGGGATGATGGCTGTAAATATGCCCAACTCTCTCTCTCTCTCTATTGGTTTCCTATCGTTTAAAATATATGTTTTTGACCCTCCAAAGCAACAAGCAGCTGGTAGAACACTTAACTTTGGGATGTCGCTATGATGAGAGTAATGCTAGTGAAAGTGAGATGTGATCTAATAGGATCTAAGACAGCCAGGGTGACATTAGATCTGTCTAGGGGTCTCCACCCCCCCTTCTCTAGTGTTTGGTTCCCTTTCCCTTATTCCTTTGTGTTGCACTTAAGGTACCGTCACACTAAGCGACGCTGCAGCGATACAGACAACGATGCCGATCGCTGCACTGTTTGGTTGCTGGAGAGCTGTCACACAGACCGCTCTCCAGCGACCAACGATGCCGAAGTCCCTAGGTAACCAGGGTAAACATCGGGTTGCTAAGCGCAGGGCCGCGCTTAGTAACCCGATGTTTACCCTGGTTACCAGTGTAAAATGTAAAAAAACAAACACTACATACTCACCTTCGCATCCCCCGGCGTCCGCTTCCTGCACTGACTGAGCGCCGGCCCTAACAGCAGAGCGGTGACGTCACCGCTGTGCTGTGCTTTCATTTTACGGCCAGCGCTCAGTCAGTGCAGGAAGCGGACGCCGGGGGACGCGAAGGTGAGTATGTACTGTTTGTTTTTTTACATTTTACACTGGTAACCAGGGTAAACATCGGGTTACTAAGCGCGTCCCTGCGCTTAGTAACCCGATATTTACCCTGGTTACCATTGTAAAACATCGCTGGTATCGTTGCTTTTGCTGTCAAACACAACGATACACGGCGATCTGATGACCAAATAAAGTTCTGAACTTTAATCAACGACCAGCGATATCACAGCAGGATCCTGATCGCTGCTGCGTGTCAAACACAACGATATCGCTATCCAGGATGCTGCAACGTCATGGATCGCTAGCGATATCTTTTAGTGTGACGGTACCTTTAGTCTGTCCTACACTGTGCTTGACAATAGGAACAGACTGTGGGAGAGATAGGCAGGGTTTCATCCACTACCATAATAAACAAAGCAGCTCTTTTCAGAGCCAAATAATATTACTTAGTACCAGCATATGCTAAACAAATTTTTTTGGAACTACATATTATTCCTGCGTACCAGCATATAATAATTTTTTTTTACAGCTAAATAATTTTCATCAGTTCCAGTATATAGTAAACATCTTTTTTACAAGCTAATTGCTGAATAATATTCCTTGCCCTTGCCTATTGCTGAAATGGCTAATATTTGTCTAGCAGTTGTGTGACTGGAGTAAAACCTGCTAAGCTACCCAAAGATTGCAATTTATCAGTGCTAATAATTTTCCTTACTCTGCTGTTGCTGTGTGTCAGAAAGGTGATATAAAAAAATAATAATTTTCTACTGTTTAAATAAATAGTGTATCTTTATCTAGAAGTTGCGTGACTTCTGCAAAGCCTGCCGAGATATGCAAAAGTCATCTACCAGTGCCAATAATTTTCCTTACTCTGCTGTTGCCGTGTGTCAGAAAGGCGATATAAAAAATACACATTTTCTATATTTTAAATAAATAGTGTATCTTTATCTAGCAGTTGTGCGACCGGCGCAAAGCCTGCTAAGATACACAAACGTGACCATTTACCTGTAATTTTCATGAGTCTGCTGTTTCCGTTTGTAATAAAGCTGATATCTGAAAAAAAACCTACATGTTGCAAGATACAGGGAATTTTTATATAACACCTCTGTGAGGGTACTTATGAAAAATAAATCCAGGATTTTTTTTTAAATAACTCAATATGGGAAAGGGTGAGATTAAGGAACATGGAGGTGGATGTGGTGGTGCCTGCCAAGGCCGTGTGGCAGATAAGAAGGTGACTGTATCTCATTTTAGTTTTCTGTCAAAATTCGGTAAGCGCACTATACCACTGTCAAACCAAGACAAGTGCGAGGATGTTGTGGGTTGGATGGTAGACAAAGGCTCCAGTGTTTTTACAAGCAGCACCACCAGGTCTTCCACATGGTCCAGTTTCAGTTGCCAAGAGGCTGGCCTCACAATCCTCAACCTGGTATTTCCTCCCCGAATCAAGAGTCCCAGTAGACATATGACCCCAATGCTGGCCACTCTGAGGAACTGTTTACGTTCCCTTGTAATTATTCTGGCCTGTCAACATGCACCAATAAAGAAGGTCATGAGAAGGTGGAGTGCACTGATGCACAAACATTTGATCACCCTCAGGAAGGAGAAAGCCACATTGGAGAAGGTCAATTCATGTCTGAAGAGGTAGAGAATAATCATGACACACAGTTGACATCAGGTCAGCTTAAAATTGCAACTCAGAAGGAGGATCAGATTGTTGAATTGGAAGATGATGTGGTTGATGATGAGGCCACTGATCCAACCTGACACGGTGGCATGCCTAACGATTACAGCAGTAGAGAGAGGGATGTTGTCGTAGCATGAAAACAGGCAAGAAGAGGTAGTGGTTTGACCAGCGGGAGAACTTGGTCAACTTCAATACCAAGCTGAGAAGGGGCAAGAACACTGCCAAACTGAGCACCACCTGCATGCAGAAGCACATGGCATCCAAGTATCCCAGTAGGAGGGCAGAAAACCAGGGTGCAAAATCTGTGTCTGAGGGTGAAACCACTGCCCCTTCCATTGTGTTACGGCCTTCCCAATCTGCTGTCCAGGAAGCAGGCACTGATGCCTCTTGCCCACAAACTGCGGTTACACAGACATAACAGTCAGCAACCATGTCCAGTTTGTTGTCTCAGCACAGCATTTAGTTGTCCCTGCCCCAGACATTTCACAGGAAGCAGAAATATCCACCCACACACCCACAGGCCCAAATGCTAAGCACTCACATTGCCAGATTGCTAGCCCTGGAAATGTTGCTGTTTCAGTTTGTGGGAAATGAGTCTTTCCATGACCTCTTGGTGGTGGCAGCCCCATGGTACTCGATTACCAGTCACCACTATTTTTCCTGGTGTGCTGTCCCCGCGTTACATAAGTATGTGTTACACAATATCAGACAGGTTTTGGCCAACGCAGTCACAGGGAAGGTCCACCTAACTACAGACACATGGACAAGTTCTTGTGGACAGGAATGCTACATTTCCCTGAATACACAGTGGTTGAACCTGGTGGAGTCTGGAACATCACACATCTTACCCACACCAAGAAAAGCGGGCACAACTTCCATCTAGGTTTCAGTTTCCTCGAATTCCAGTTCTTGTCTCTCCTCCTCATCCTCAGTGGAACTAATCTTCCCATCACTCCCCAGCTGGAAGGTCTGCAGCACTGCCTTGGCGAAGTGGCAGCTCTCTCTGCTGAAGCTCATCTGTTTAGGTGATAAAGCTCACAATGCAGCCGAGCTGTTTAAAGGAATAAAAGACCAAACTGAGCAGTGGCTCTCCCTGCTGAACCTCCAACCAGGTCTGGTTGTGTGCGATAATGGGCGCAACTTGGTGGCGGCTTTAAAACTTGGCAAGCTGGTACACATTCCATGCATGGCCCACAAATAATTAATTTGTCACCTATCACCTACATATCTTACAAACTAAAGAAAAAATGGGCATCAAACACACCTGGTGCCCTGAAGGCTGCAGTTATATTTAAAATACAAGTATAAATTTGTTGCATATCTATAAAACAGTGATTAAAAATGCAATTTGTTAGCATAAAAATAATAATAACTAGAGCAGAACACACACAAAAAGTTTGAAAATTTTTTTTGCATTAAATAAGGTCTTCACTAGTGTTGAGCGATACCTTCCGATATTCGAAAGTATCAGTATCGGATTGGATCGGCCAATACCGGCAAAATATTGGATCTCGCCGATACCGATACCCGATACCAATACAAATCAATGGGACACAAATATCGGAAGGTATCCTGGATGGTTCCCAGGGTCTGAAGGAGAGGAAACTCTCCTTCAGGCCCTGGGATCCATATTCATGTAAAAAATAAAGAATAAAAATAAAAAATATGGATATACTCACCCTCGGACGGCCCCTGGCTGTCACCGCTGCAAGCGTCTACCTCCGTTCCTAAGAATGCAGAGTGAAGGACCTTCGATGACGTCGCGGCTTGTGATTGGTCGCGTGACCGCTCATGTGACCGCTCACGCGACCAATCACGAGCCGCGACATCATCGCAGGTCCTGCACTCACTGCATTCTTAGGAACGGAGGCTGCCGGTTACACCGCTAAGGTCCAGGGTCCGCCGGAGGGGTGTGTATATCCATATTTTTTATTTGTATTCTTTATTTTTTACATGAATATGGATTCCAGGGCCTGAAGGAGAGTCTCCTCTCCTCGAGACCCTGGGAACCACACACTGGGAACTTCCGATTCCGATTTCCGATATCACAAAAATATCGGAACTCGGTATCGGAATTCCGATACAGCGAATATCGGCCGATACCCGATATTTGCAGTATCGGAATGCTCAACACTAGTCTTCACTAAAATTGATGATAATAATAATAATCTTTATTTTTTTATTAATAATAATCTTTATTTTTATATATCGCTAACATATTCTGCAGTGCTTTACAGTTTGCACACATTATCATCGCTGTCCCCAATGGGGCTCGCAATCTAAATTCCCGATCAGTATGTCTTTGGAATGTGGTAGGAAACCGGAGAACCCGGAGGAAACTCACGCAAACACGGAGAGAACATATAAACTCTTTGCAGATGTTGTCCAGGGTGGGGCTTGAACCTAGGACTCCAGCACTGCAAGTGCTATCCACTGAGCCACCGTGTTGTAATTGTAATTGATTTACAATGTGTATGTTAATTCAAATATATATTTTTTGTATCACAATTTTTTTATTATTAAAGATTATGTAGAGGTACCCATCATTCGCTCATCCTTTTATCATAATTAATTTATTCAATAATTTATTCTCATTTTTATAAAAAATAAAACCACAATTTTTTTTTTTCATTTTTACTTTTCATTTTTATTTTTTGCCTACATTTTTTATAAATGAATTGTAACACTTTAATTGATTTTTATACTACTAATATCGATGGTTCTTTAGGTATTAAAAATGTTTGCAAACTTCAAGAGTCAATCAACAGAATATCTGAGAGGTCTGTGCCCTGAGGTCCTTTCACTTCCATGATGTTTCCAAGGATGGTAAGTTCTAATCCTGGTCAGCAATTGAGACAAGAGAATATTACAAAGAAAGTTTTTTTAATCTTAGCAGAGTTTTTATTTCTTTTCTTTTCTTTTCAATTTTATTTGCAGAAAAATCTTACATTTTAATGTCATATATAATTTTTATGCTAACAAATTGCATTTTTAATCGCTGTTGTATAGATGTGCAACAAATTTATGTTTGTATTTTAAATATAACTGCAGCGTTCAGGGCTCCAGGTGTGTTTGACGCCCAATTTTTCTATGTCCAGCCCACCCTATATATGTGAGTAATACCATGTGGTTAGTATTGCCTATGTACCTGAGGAAGTGGACAGGACATCCACAAAATGCGTAGTTTTATAGCCCTGAATAAAGTATGCAACTCTTCTGAACTCTGTGATTCCCTGGCCTGATTTTGGAGGAGCACGGAATTGTCGGCATTAGGGTTGAGCGACCTTTACATTTATAGGATCGGGTCGGGTTTCACGAAACGCTACTTTTTCAAAAGTCGGGTCGAGTGAAATCGGCCGATCCTATAAAAAAGTCGGGGTCGGCCGAAACTCGAAACCCAATGCAGTGCATTGGGTTTCCAATGGTTCCCAGGGTCTGAAGGAGCAGAAACTCTCCTTCAGGCCCTGGGATCCATATTTAAGTGTAAAATAAAGAATTAAAATAAAAAATATCGCCATACTTACCCTCTGATGCGCCCTGGTACTAAGCGGGAACCTTCCTTCCTTAGAATCAGCCTTCCAGGACCTTGCGGTGACGTCGCGGTGACGTCGCGGCTTGTGATTGGTCGCGCGGCCGCCCATGTGACCGCTCGCGCGACCAATCACAAGCCGCGACGTCACCGTGACGTCACCGAAGGTCCTGGAAGGGCTGATTCTTAGGAAGGAAGGCTGCCGGAAAGAAGCCGAGGGTGAGTATATTCCTATTAGGTATATACTCACCCTCGGACGCGCCCTGCTTCTTTCCGGCAGCCTTCCTTCCTAAGAATCAGCCCTTCCAGGACCTCTGGTGACGTCACGGTGACGTCGCGGCTTGTGATTGGTCGCGCGAGCGGTCACATGGGCGGCCGCGCGACCAATCACAAGCCGCAACGTCACCGCGACGTCACCGCAAGGTCCTGGAAGGCTGATTCTAAGGAAGGAAGGTTCCCGCTTAGTACCAGGGCGCATCAGAGGGTAAGAATAGCGATATTTTTTATTTTAATTCTTTATTTTACACTTAAATCTGAATTCCGATACCAATTCCAGATATCTTAAACATATCGGGAATCGGTATCGGAATTCCGATTCCAGATTCAGAAGATCGCCGACTTCATGGTCGACCCCACACAGGGGTCGGGTCGGGTTTCATGAAACCCGACTTTTCCAAAAGTCGGCGACTTCTGAAAATTGCCGACCCGTTTCGCTCAACCCTAGTCGGCATCTTGAATAGCCTATCCAGAATTTCTTGAAGATCCTTCGCGGGTCTGGTGCCATCTGCAGTCCTCCTATCATACTTACTATATGTGTTGTGCATACTCACAACGTATAAAGGTGAGAATTTTACCTTACAGTAAACTAATTGTTATTTTGGTAACTGCACTATTGTGCCCCTCTCTTTACCGTTTCTAAAACTAAAGAAAAGTCATCTTGCCTGAGCTGTGAGATGTCTCTAGCCCTGTAACATTAGGCACATTAAGCAGATAGACAAAAAGGATTAGCAGAGATCTCTCATAATGGCCTCATGTTCCCAATGGGCCGGTTTATGTTGATTGGAAGTCAATGAAGCTGCTATATTCAATATATTTCACCAGACAACCGCTAATCTAATCCCAGTAACATGATAATTAGATGTTACCACAATTATTTCCTCTTTGGACTCATCCAAGAGACAACTCAGTGTCAACAATAGAGGAAAAATCTGAAGGTACGTGTGATATCTCAGTGTTACATTTTCTCCGACTGTTGTTTCGCGACATTTTCATTGTTATTACATGTGTTACATCTTGAACATCATCAGGTTTAGAAAGAGGGGGCCATGCTCAATAATGGACTGCGTAAATTTAGGTGCGTAGACATCCCAAGAGATACACAAACTGTATTTACGTGTGTTTTAATACACTTAGGGCATTTTACTCCAGCAAAAGTTTTTCAATACTTGATCAGTTATCCCTTATGTCTACACATTGTGATGACTCTGATGCTTTTACACATAACAGCTCTGCATTGGTTATTTGTACATAATGACTAAATCTTGCAAGGAAAAAGCTGTTTCTTTTGCAAGATCACAAGACAGCAAACCTGCAAAATTACAGCAAAATGTGAACACAGCTTATATGTGCTAGTGTATGGTGCCTTCATGAGCTGACATTCCCATATAATCAGGAATCATAATGGGAACCGTTCCTGGAGTGGTCAGTTGACCAAAATTACCCCAAGAGCGCAGCGACGACTCATCCAAGAGGTCACAAAGGACCCCACAACAACATCCAAAGAACTGCAGACCTCACTTGCCTCAGTTAAGATAATTGTTCCTGACCTCATCATAAGAAAGAGACTGGGCACAAAATGGCCTGCATGGCAAAGTTCCAAGACAAAAACCACTGCTGAGTAGTGTTGAGCGATACCTTCCGATACTTGAAAGTATCGGTATCGGATAGTATCGGCCGATATCCGAAAATTATCGGATATCGCCGATACCGATACCCGATACCAATACAAGTCAATGGGACTCAAGTATCGGAAGGTATCCTGTATGGTTCCCAGGGTCTGAAGGAGAGGAAACTCTCCTTCAGGCCCTGGGATCCATATTCATGTAAAAAATAAAGAATTAAAATAAAAAATATGGATATACTCACCCATCCGGGGGCCCCTGGACCTTGCCGATTGTAACCGGCAGCCTCCGTTCCTAAGAATGAGCAGTTTAAGACCTTCGATGACGTCGCGGCTTGTGATTGGTCGCTTGCCGCTCATGTCACCGCTCAAGCGACCAATCACAGGCCGCGACGTCATCGCAGGCCCTAAACTCCTCAATGAGGAGTTTAGGACCTGCGATGACGTCGCGGCCTGTGATTGGTCGCGTGAGCGGTCACATGAGCGGCACACGACCAATCAGAAGCTGCAACGTCATCGAAGGCCCTTCACGCGCTCATTCTTAGGAACGGAGGCTGCTGGTTACAGCGGTAAGGTCCAGGGGCCGCCGGAGAGGTGAGTATATCCATATTTTTTATTTTAATTCTTTATTTTTTACATGAATATGGATCCGATTCAGATTTCCAATATCACAAAAGTATCGGAACTCGGTATCGGAATTCCGATACTGCAAGTATCGGCCGATACCCGATACTTGCGGTATCGGAATGCCCAACACTACTGCTGAGCAATAAGAACATAATAAACCATGAATTGTGCTATCTACCAGAAAAATCTGAAGAAAAATGCCAGGCCATCTGTTTGTGACCTCAAGCTGAAGCCCATTTGGGTTATGCAGCAGGACAATGATCTAAAACACACCAGCAAGCCTACCTCTGAATGGCTTAAGAAAAACAACAAATTTAGACTTTGGAGTGGCCTAGTCAAAGTCCTGACCTTAATTGAGATGCTGTGGCATCTGACCTTAAAAATTCGGTTCATGCTTGGAAAACCTCAAATGTTGCTAAATTACAACAATACTGCAAAGATGAGTGGCCTAACATTCCTCAAAAGCACTGTAAAAGACTCATTGCCAGTTATCACAAATGCTTCAATGCAGTTGATGCTGCTAAGGAACGCCCAACCAGTTATTATGTTTAGATGGCGAACACTTTTTCATGCAGAACCTTGATGGTTAGGATTTCTTTTTCCCTTAATAATAAAGAACTTCATTTAAAAACTGCATTTTGTGTTTACTTGTGTTATCTTATATATGCAAATAAATTTATATAATTTATGCAATGTGATTTTTTGGATTTTATTTTTGATATTCTATCTCTCATTGTTAAATTTAACCTACCCTTAAAATTATAGACTGTTTATGTCTTTGATGTCTTTGTCAGTGGGTAAACTTACAAAATCAGTAAGGGATCAAATAATTATTTCCTTCACTGTATATAATTATAATCTGTATAATCTGAGGGCAGCATAATGTAGAGCCAGAGACCCTTCAGCGATGTGTCACTTACTAGGCTGCTTGTTGTAGTTTTATCTACTGTTTTACCATCTGGAAATTATCACTAGATGACTAGAAAACCTGCTGCCATGTAGTCCTCCATATTTATGAGCTCTGGATCACTCTGCCCCCACCACTAGTGTTGAGCGATACCTTCTGATATTCAAAAGTATCGGTACGGATTGGATCGGCCGATATCCAAAAAATATCGGATATCGCCAATACCGATACCCGATACCAATAAAAGTCAATGGGACACAAATATCGGAAGCTATCCTGGATGGTTCCCAGGGTCTGAAGGAGAGGAAACTCTCCTTCAGGCCCTGGGATCCAAATTCATCTAAAAAATAAAGAATAAAAATAAAAAATATGGATATACTCACCCCTCCGACGGACCCTGGCTCTCAGTGGTGCAACCGGCAGGCTCCGTTCCTAAGAATGCAGTGAGTGAAGGACCTTCGATGACGTTGCGGTCACGCGACCGGTCACGCGACCAGTCACAAGACCGTGACATCATCGCAGGTCCTACACTCACTATATTCTTAGGAACGGAGACAGACGCTTGCACCGGTGAGAGCCAGGGTCCGTCGGAGGGGTGAGTATATCCATATTTTTTATTTTTATTCTTTATTTTTTACATGAATATGGATCCCAGGGCCTGAAGGAGAGTCTCCTGTCCTCCAGACCCTGGGAACCATACGCACCGCACACGCCTGGCAACTTATAGGAACTTCCGATTCCGATTTCTGATATCAATAAATATCGGAACTCGGTATCGGAATTCCGATACAGCGAATATCGGCCGATACCCGATATTTGCAGTATCGGAATGCTCAACACTACCCACCACAGATTGGCAGCTTACTACCTATGCACAATGTACATAGAAACACAGTAACCTGCCAATCAGTAATATAGACAGGGTTATACAGAGCTCAGCATTCAAAGAACTGGCAGATCTGCAGCAGATAAAACAGGGATTTTATCAAAATAACTGCAACAGCCCAATAAGTAACACATCTCCGAATGTGCTACTGCTTTCAAATGGAGTAGCCAAAACTTGGCAACTGATTCCCTTTAAAGCCTTATGTCTTCTCTTATTTTTCATTCTAGTATGTCAGAGGCTCCTATTTATATTGAGTTATTCATGAATAATAATTCCAAGAATTTTTCATTTTTCAATTGTTGCAAGAAAACTCATTTGCTTCCCTCTGTATTTTTTAGCTGATTCCTTTAATCCAGAAGCTTGATTACTGTGATGGATTATTATTTTTTTCTTTTTCTATAATTTTTAATTCGTGACAGTCACTTACATTTTTCTGCTCCCTGACTGACAGCTGCGGTTGCATTATGCTAAACTAAAAACTTAGTGGAAGCTTGAGCGACACAATTTTGTAAAGATTTTGCATTCTAAATGAGGCAAAGAAAACTGTCAGCTAGCTGGTACGTGCTGAACACTTCTCTACTTTAAGGCTGTTATTACAAAACAATGCTTATTGTGTAGAGACATCATTCTAGTGAGTTAATTGCTCTAAGCTGCTGTGAAAGAAATCGTAAAATATTAATTCAGAATGTAACATTGTTTTTAATATAAATCAGTGGAACTCAAATTTGATAGTTAAATGTGTCCGGTATTGTACAGGTGTGCAGATAAAATGAGCCTAAAGAGTTCTAGGGTGTAACAGATTAAGTTCCTACTTGTATAGAGAGCCAAGTTAAGGCTGAGTCACACATAACTTTCAAAACTTACGCTTTTGGTGACGTAAGCAATGATCCCGCTAAGGATCTCGTTATGTGTGACAGCGACCAACGATCAGGCCCCTGCTGGGAGATCTTTGGTCAATGGGAATGATCAGGACCTTTTTTTGGTCGCTGATCACCCGCTGTCATCGCTGGATCGTCGTGTGTGACGCCGATCCAGCGATGTGTTCACTTGCAACCAGGGTAAATATCGGGTTACTAAGTGCAGGGCCGCGCTTAGTAACCCGATATTTACCCTGGTTACCATTGTAAAAGTTAAAAAAAAAACAGTACATACTCACATTCTGATGTCTGTCACGTCCCCCGGCGTCCACAGGGTTGACTGTGTCAGCGCCGGCCGTAAAGCAGAGCACAGCGGTGACGTCACCGCTGTGCTCTGCTTTACGGCCGGTGCTGACACATTCAGTGCAGGGAAGCTCTCGGCAGCAGCGCGTGCATTACCAGTGCTCCTGCCGAAAGCAGTTTTAACCCTGTGGACGCCGGGGGACGTGACAGACATCAGAATGTGAGTATGTACTGTTTTTTTTTTTACTTTTACAATGGTAACCAGGGTAAATATCAGGTTACTAAGTGCGGCCCTGCACTTAGTAACCCGATGTTTACCCTGGTTACCCGGGTGCTGCAGGGGGACTTCGGCATCGTTGAAGACAGTTTCAACGATGCCAAAGTCGTTCCCCTGATCGTTGGTCGCTGGAGAGAGCTGTCTGTGTGACAGCTCCCCAGCGACCACACAATGACTTATGAACGATCACGGCCAGGTCGTATCGCTGGTCGTGATCATTGGTAAGTCATTTAGTGTAACGGTAGATAAGAAGCCAAACCGGAAACTCCATTTGCAGACATGTGTTTTAGTGTGTCTGTCCATCTTGTTAGTGCAAATCAGGAAACATGACTTAGCTGGGTGAGAGGCCTCTGACAGGGGGTCTGAGGGTAAAAGATTCTTCCTAATGGAGAAAAAGTTGGCAAACGGAGACTTATAGGCCAAGCTATGCTTCCTTGGGAATTTAAATATTCAAAAAGTCTCTGACTGCTGCTATCAAGAGAGCCAAAGACATCTATCTGCAGAGTACCATCACTTCTGTTGTTGTACAGAGTGAAGCTGAGTATACACATTACACCTAAGGCTACTTTCGCACTTCCGTCTTTTACAATACGTCACAATTAGTGTTGAGCGATACCGTCCGATACTTGAAAGTATCGGTATCGGAAAGTATCGGCCGATACCGGCAAAATATCGGATCCAATCCGATACCGATACCCGATACCAATACAAGTCAATGGGACTCAGGTATCGGACGGTATTCCTGATGGTTCCCAGGGTCTGAAGGAGAGGAAACTCTCCTTCAGGCCCTGGGAACCATATAAATGTGTAAAATAAAGAATTAAAATAAAAAATATCGCTATACTCACCTGTCCGACGCAGCCGGGACCTCGGCGATTGTAAGCGGCAGCGTTGTTTCTTTAAAATTCGCGCTTTTACTTGCTTACGTGAATTCCCGGCTTCTGATTGGTCAGGGCGGCCATGTTGCCGGGACTCGGACCAATCACAGCAAGCCGTGACGAAATTACGTCACGGCTTGCTGTGATTGGTCCGCGTCCCGGCAATATGGCGCCGTGACCAATCACAAGCCGTGACGTCACGGGAGGCTGGACACGCGCGCTTTTCAAAATAAGCGCGTGTCCAGCCTCCCGTGACGTCACGGCTTGTGATTGGTTAATGGCGGCCATGTTCCTGGGACGCGGACCAATCACAGCAAGCCGTGACGTAATTTCGTCACGGCTTGCTGTGATTGGTCCGCATCCCGGCAATATGGCGCCGTGACCAATCACAAGCCGTGACGTCACGGGAGGCTGGACACGCGCGCTTTTCAAAATAAGCGCGTGTCCAGCCTCCCGTGACGTCACGGCTTGTGATTGGTTAATGGCGGCCATGTTGCCGGGACGCGGACCAATCACAGCAAGCCGTGACGTAATTTCGTCACGGCTTGCTGTGATTGGTCCGAGTCCCGGCAACATGGCCGCCCTGACCAATCAGAAGCCGGGAATTCACGTAAGCAAGTAAAAGCGCGAATTTTAAAGAAACAACGCTGCCGCTTACAATCGCCGAGGTCCCGGCTGCGTCGGACAGGTAAGTATAGCGATTTTTTTTATTTTAATTCTTTCTTTTACACCTTTTTACATTAATGTTGTTTCGATACCGATATCCGATATTACAAAAATATCGGATCTCGGTATCGGAAATTCCGATACAGCAAGTATCGGCCGATACCCGATACTTGCAGCATCGGAATGCTCAACACTAGTCACAATGTGTCGTTCTGTGTAAAAAACGCATCCTGCAAAGTTGCCCGCAGGATGCGATTTTTGCACATAGACTTGTATTACAGATGCATCGCGACGTATGGACACACGTTCCATACGTCGTGCACTGAATGCATTGGTATTTGGCGGGCCGTTGTATCGAAAGAACATTCAAGGGAATGTGTTTTTGTACATCGGGTCCTGCATTTTAAACTGTGCAGGTGCGGCCGGAACTCCACCCCCTCCTTCCTGGGACTTGACAATGGGCAGCGGACGCGTTGAAACACTGTGTCCGCTGCCCACGTTGTGCTGAAAATCTAGCGACGGCTGCGTACCGACGGAAGTCTGAAAAAAGCCTTAGCCATCCAAGCATAGACCGGTTAACTATCTAATTTGTATTGTTGATTTGCGACCCTCCTCCATCAGCAGATGTCTGGTGGAATAAAGATCAAAAATTCGATTTCAGTTGCACGACCCTTTTGTTTCTGTGGGACAAAAAATGACCTACTGCCTCTATCCTAATGAGAACTCAAACTCACGTGACCAAAAATTAATCCAAAGTAATGCTCTAGTTTGGAATCTGGACTGCCAACAGACAGTAACTTAGAGATGTTTTAAAGGCATAATTTTGCCAGAGGTCATGATTATCTTAAATAAAAGACTCTTACAAAAGTTTTTTCAGCCACTCACAAGTAATGAATATTCAAAGTTCCTAGGCAGAAGTATGGCTGAAAGGAGTACAGTGGTAACAATCATGGCCAGGTACTGGTGCATGAGGATGCTTCATAGGAAGAAAATAACTTGTTGAGGGCACTACTGACCTGCACAGTAGTAAGATAAAGCTCTTATTATTATTTATCGACCTTCGTCTTGGTCTCGAGCCATGGCGACTTTGCTGAACACTCTGTAGTTAGATCGATCTTGAGTCAGCCTACACAAGTACACCAGGGTCTTCTCTGCCATTATCTTGGTAGTATAAAACTAACGGGTTGCTGGTCTTCTTCTTCATCTTGTTCCTTTTATTTTTCTGACCATGATGTTCTTCTCCAGTGATTGGTCTCTTCATATGATGTGTCCAAAGTAGGCAAGTTGTAGCTTGTTGATCCTTGCTTCAAGTGTCATGTCTGGCTTGAATTGTTCCAAAATTGATTTGTTTGTTCTTCTTGACATCCATGGTATTGATAACATCCTTCTCCACCACCACATTCTAAAGGTGTGGATTCTTATTCTGTCTTGTTTCTTTATAGGCCAGATTTTGCATCACTACGTTACCACATAAAAGATGAAACTGTGTATGAGCCGTGTCTTCATTGCATGTGAAATGATTTCATTTTTGATTTTTTTATCATTGCTGTTAAAAAACCATACATAGAGTAATTTCTAAGTAAGCAATATCCAGATACATGCCATATAACACTGTTGCACAAGGAGTCCCTACAACGCTGTAGCATGGAACAACAGTGTTAAGAATCACCTGGTGAGGTGAATCCTCTAAGAGTGGTGGGCACTGGGCAGATGGAACCTGAACGTTGATGCAGCAAGAAGTAAGACATGTGGGCAGCAAGGACTTTGCATATTCCGAGATCTCAGGAACAGCAAAGTGGATGAAGTGGATCCCAGCAGGAATGGTGGCAAGTACACAACAGACATAAAAACAAAAGCACATGAAACATAGAGGTCAAGAAACTCAGTGCCAAGACACGGTTGGGTGTGTGTCAATGGGCCTTATATAGGTCTAGGGAGATGATGTCATAAATCCACTCGTGGCAACTTGCAAAACCCAAAGTGGATCCCAACAGAGGGCATCGCACCGAGGTGAAGGAAAAGGCCCAATTCCCTCTGTTGTTTTCAAGCAGGATTCTTGATGGCTATGTGTAGCTTCTTCCACAAAGCTCAGCTATGTACATGAGGTCTGAAGATCTATTCACATTGGCCCAAAAGTCCAAAATTACTAAGGTTTCACATTGGTGAAACTGGATGTTTGTGTCCAAATCTGCGCTGCTGATAAATATGGATGGAAGATGATATTCTTCAAAGCTTTATTTCAAAACAGGTTAATAGTCAATGAGCTTCGAGTTCATGCAGGACCTCTTCCTCAAGGAAAAACCTTAAGGTCTTGCAAGACCTGGAAATGCAATGACTATTAACCTGTTTTGAAATAGCGCTTTGAAGATTCTTGTCTGCCATTTATCAGCAGCGCATATTCGGACACATACACCCAGTTTCACCAATGTAAAACCTTAGTATTTTTGGACTTTTTTGCCAAAGTAAATAGACCTTCTGTTAGGTGTTGAGTTCCTGCCACTGCCCAGGGGGAATCTCAAGCCATCTCCGCTGCTGTCTCCCATTCTCCTCCAAACGCAGTGGAGCCTGCTCAGCAGAGACATCAGTCCCAGCGTCTGGCTCAAGCTGATACTGTGCAGCTGGTTACTGCTTTCCTTCCAGGCTCAGCCATTGTAACCAATACTGATCAGTGGCGGGCAGGCATCCCTGGGACTAAGCCCTGCTTTTCTTCTTCTGAGCATGCCCAAGGGATGAACTCTCATTGGAGGTCGGGGGTCACATGCTCAGGCCCTGTAGCAGCTCCTATTGGACCACTAGGAAGGTCCTGGAGAGCTTCTGCTATAAAAGGTTCGCATGGCCGCACGGCCATGTGCTAGTATAAACTTATTAACGTGTGTGTGTGGATGTATGCCTGTCAATGGATGAAAGCTCTGAATCATTCCCATCCCTAGTGTTGTTGACTGTTTGCGAATGGTGGAAGCTACCTAGCGCCTGACAGTGCTATCCCGCACAGCTAGCACACGATACAGTGTCTGATAGCAGTGACCGCCAGTGCGGCGCCATGTGCTAATAGAGCACTTTCCTGGCCCAAGTCTGGGTGGTTAGTGGCGTCCGCCAGAGTGGCACTGCACACACTTTTGTGTATTAAATTATTATTTCTGTTTATCTCTGACACCCCAGTAGCAGTGTCGAGCCCAAGAGGTCTAGAGGAACTATTTCCCTGAGTTTTGGGACAGCATTCTGTGACTCTTTGCTTGCTCTCTCTGTGTGGTACCGCGGTCCTGTGATGCAACACAGTTCACTTCCTTCATACCGGGTGAAGCTAACCCATGTGTGTATCCACATTATACCGCCATATAGTCCGTCATTACTCAGCAGCAGGTTCCATTTCTGATCGGTGGACCCCAGGCTGCGAACGCACCTTATACCATCCTTCTAATTATTTGGTGTGTTCCGCTAGCCCTAACACCTTCAGACCTCATGAACATAGCTGAGCTTTGTGGAAGAAGCTACACATGACCATAAAGAATCCTGCTTGAAAACAACATTTCACCATTATCCTTGGTCTTTGGACCTTTGTCCTGCAGCAGCTGATCCATGCTTTTTACATGTTGCTTAGTTGCAACAAAACAAGATTAGTGTACCTCTCCCTGGTGCACCCCATGATTTTAACCAAGTAAGACCCTATATGCGCTTTTTTTTGGTCTCCAGATTTTCTACTTCTAAGGTTTCACATTGACATACTAAGGTTTGTGAAGCTATTCTTGACCCCATAGCTTTACATCCATCATCTGTTAAAGTTGTGTGACCAAAGAAGACCTGCGAGCTCATTTTTCCTGCTAGAATTTTTGCTATGCAAGACATAGTGGATAAATATATACAAAACTACATGGTCATGCAATTTCCAAACCTACACAAAACCTGCCATGAAAGTTCCCTGTACGTTATGTTCATATTTTAAGACATTTATTTTTTAAGAACTATATTGATAATTATTGCAGTTTTTGACCTTTCAGCTATGTTGTTGATATCTGATATTTTAATGATTGATCTCCCATTGGCAACTTTATTTCCATTATCTAAGGCATTTATGCTAAACCTTCATGATTAATATGTTTTATTGCCTTTGACTCCTACAGTAGAACATTATTGCTGGGTATTAAGTAACCCTGCCCTCGTAAAGCTGTGATTAATGTGTTTTCTAGAGGAAATATTCACAACAGTCATGAATAAATATTTACAATAAATCCATGTTCTTGATTAGAAATCTTATAGAAGCAGCCATAAAAGATAATAGAGGCAAAGGCATCGAGTGATCACGTAAAAATGATACATAAGTATCACTGAAAATGGTGATGGGAGGTGTGTGTGAAAATAAAGGATAGTAATAATGAAAAAATAATGCGATATTTTAAAAGAAGTAGATTAGCAATTTTACAAAAATTCAAATTTGCAGATTCACTCGACTTTTGATTCACATCAAATTTATTCAGGGCCAATTAAAGGTATATTTTTATGGTCTGGGGTCTCTCCAGATGTTAATGCATTATAAACAAAAAACAAAAAATAAAATAAAACTTAAAAAATATATACTCACCTTTAGAGTTGGGCAAATCAATTTGCGGGACCGTGGTCCATTGGTCAGATCAGTATCTTTTTGCCGCTCAACAGGAAGCTCTCAAATCTCTTTTCTTTAAATTTATGCTGCATTTTAAAGATGAGTAAATCTCCTAAAATTTGCTTCATGCAGGCAACACTGGAAGTCAGGGCAAAGGAAGGATGAATATAACATATTTTATTATTTCATACACCCTTTTCTGGCCATCAAAAAAGAAGCAAAATGTCCATCATTTGGAATGTTGCTAGATTCGAGTAAATCGAAGCCCAAAAATGTGAAATTTGCCATAATACTAAATTTTGGATGAAGTTTACAATTTGATTTATGATGGATTGACTCGCTCATCTCTAACCAGACGGGTTCCCTTTATGCAGTACAAAGTAATGTATTATTTATTTAGACACCAGAATTATTCAGCAAATATTCTGCTTGGGTGAATTCATATTTTGTGAACTCGGCTTTAAAAAGTTCAAAAGCTTTTCATTTGTTTTTATCAACCCAAAAGCACATCTGGATATGGAGGAACATTTATACGTAGACATGGGTGGACTGCAAAATTATGACAGATATATACCTTCAAACAGTGTGAGACTGAGGCGCAGCCCATTCATTGACTACAGATCATATCATCCGGGAGGTTTAAACAAACAAACAGAATGGAAAGATTTTCAGAAGTGCTCTTCCAACTATATAAATTAAATTCTTCTATTTCATGCACCTCAGGGGTCGTACAGATTTATTGAGAAGAGTTAGCCCGAGGCATGAATGTTTTTAGAAGTCTTCAGAAAGTAATGAAGTTTATATCATATTTTTTTTTTTAATATAGGGATAATTAATATAAAAGCAATGGGAAACATAGATTTTTTTTTTTTACGCACACAAATACATTGACAGTGATTCAAAATGAAAGAGTCAATATAGTACAAAACTGGAGAAAAAAAATATTAGTAGCAGAGCAGATCAATAAATTAGAAAGTTCAAATATTTAAGGAAACTGTCAGTCGATTCATACTGCCCAAAATATTGTCTGCGTGAATCGGAACCTACATGATTGCAGGCAGGTATATTTTCCTTTGAAACGCTTCGGCATTTTAGAGAAAACATAGATTGAATTTCTCTCACAGGTGATGTTTACATGTGGGAGAGACCTGTCAATCACCTAGAGTGAAGAGAAGGTGGCTCGGATCGGCGTTGGACTAGAACCCTTTCTTTATAGTCCCCGGAGTGCTCCTCAAACTGTATTTTCTCTGAAACGCCGTAGTGTTTCAGAGAAAAATATACCTCATTGCAATCATCATTCTCTGCAATTTGGTATGCTCCATGTGTTGGGGCTTTGTTATGGTCCACTGAGTTTGGATGGTGGGTTCCATGTCCTTTCTGGCCTTGTCCCTTCAGTATAATTTCCACCCACGGAGGATCAATCCTCTTTCTCCAGCAGCAAGGGTCCTGTGTCACGCTTTCAAAACCTCCCCACATACAGTGGGGCAAAAAAGTATTTAGTCAGTCAGCAATAGTGCAAGTTCCACCACTTAAAAAGATGAGAGGCGTCTGTAATTTACATCATAGGTAGACCTCAACTATGGGAGACAAACTGAGAAAAAAAAATCCAGAAAATCACATTGTCTGTTTTTTTATCATTTTATTTGCATATTATGTTGGAAAATAAGTATTTGGTCAGAAACAAAATTTCATCTCAATACTTTGTAATATATCCTTTGTTGGCAATGACAGAGGTCAAACGTTTTCTGTAAGTCTTCACAAGGTTGCCACACACTGTTGTTGGTATGTTGGCCCATTCCTCCATGCAGATCTCCTCTAGAGCAGTGATGTTTTTGGCTTTTCGCTTGGCAACACGGACTTTCAACTCCCTCCAAAGGTTTTCTATAGGGTTGAGATCTGGAGACTGGCTAGGCCACTCCAGGACCTTGAAATGCTTCTTACGAAGCCACTCCTTCGTTGCCCTGGCGGTGTGCTTTGGATCATTGTCATGTTGAAAGACCCAGCCACGTTTCATCTTCAATGCCCTTGCTGATGGAAGGAGGTTTGCACTCAAAATCTCACAATACATGGCCCCATTCATTCTTTCATGTACCCGGATCAGTCGTCCTGGCCCCTTTGCAGAGAAACAGCCCCAAAGCATGATGTTTCCACCACCATGCTTTACAGTAGGTATGGTGTTGGATGGATGCAACTCAGTATTCTTTTTCCTCCAAACACGACAAGTTGTGTTTCTACCAAACAGTTCCAGTTTGGTTTCATCAGACCATAGGACATTCTCCCAAAACTCCTCTGGATCATCCAAATGCTCTCTAGCAAACTTCAGACGGGCCCAGACATGTACTGGCTTAAGCAGTGGGACACGTCTGGCACTGCAGGATCTGAGTCCATGGTGGTGTAGTGTGTTACTTATGGTAGGCCTTGTTACATTGGTCCCAGCTCTCTGCAGTTCATTCACTAGGTCCCCCCGCGTGGTTCTGGGATTTTTGCTCACCATTCTTGTGATCATTCTGACCCCACGGGGTGGGATTTTGCGTGGAGCCCCAGATCGAGGGAGATTATCAGTGGTCTTGAATGTCTTCCATTTTCTAATTATTGCTCCCACTGTTGATTTCTTCACTCCAAGCTGGTTGGCTATTGCAGATTCAGTCTTCCCAGCCTGGTGCAGGGCTACAATTTTGTTTCTGGTGTCCTTTGACAGCTCTTTGGTCTTCACCATAGTGGAGTTTGGAGTCAGACTGTTTGAGGGTGTGCACAGGTGTCTTTTTATACTGATAACAAGTTTAAACAGGAGCCATTACTACAGGTAATGAGTGGAGGAAAGAGGAGACTCTTAAAGAAGAAGTTACAGGTCTGTGAGAGCCAGAAATCTGGATTGTTTGTTTCTGACCAAATACTTATTTGCCACCATAATATGCAAATAAAATGATAAAAAAACAGACAATGTGATTTTCTGGATTTTTTTTTCTCAGTTTGTCTCCCATAGTTGAGGTCTACCTATGATGTAAATTACAGACGCCTCTCATCTTTTTAAGTGGTGGAACTTGCACTATTGCTGACTGATTAAATACTTTTTTGCCCCACTGTATTTATCAATATTTTTCTACCTTTTGAGTGTTATGTTAATATTTTCTATTACTGATAGACCTTTATGTTCTTGGTTTCAGGCAAATATTGCTTGTTATCCTCTATGGTTATAAGTAGAGATAAGCAGACTGAACCAAGGATGTTTGAATTCAAATAAATTTTCATGAAATTCTCGGTTTCACGCAAATCCAAACATTTTGAGATTCTAATCACAATTCATAAACAAAAAACCCCAAACCTTTCCCATCACCATTTCACAGACTGCTTAAGCATCAGAGCGTGGGTGAATAGCATTTCTCATTGCCACATGGGCTTTCCTGCTATGAAATCTTACGGTTTATCATTCCTTCAAGACTCGTGGTCAGTACCTGGGACATCCCAGACCAGAGGTTCCCAGTGGAACACAGTTTGTATGACAATTACATACATAAAGAAATTATATTAATTATATTTGATTTTTTTTTGCATGATAACGGATAGTTTAATAAAGATACTCAGCAAATTGTAAAATATCACCAAAAATGTTCAAAAGCATGCAAGCAAAAATGGATACAACAGACCATCTCCTTACAACACAGTAGCTATTTTTTCACATAAACCAGGCAATAATATTCCACCAACCTAAGGATATTTACAAAGAAAAGATCTTTTGTAAGAAAACTAGAGAATAATCACTGTAGAATATCAGTTTTTGTCTTGGTCACAGTCACATCTATATATTTTGGAATTTTAGACCTTTTTTTTTTGTACCATGGTTATTTTATAATTTTTCTGTTTTGCTGTCTTAGGAAATATTTTTTTTTTTCATTTTCCTTTATTTTTTTGCCGTAGTAGAGGTAAAGTGGTTTCTTCAGCGTTACTGGAAGCAACATGTGCAGTGATACCGGGCAGATATCCAAGAGCGTTTTTTGATGAGCATGAAATAGAGTCAGCATATCTTCCCTCCCTGGAGAGACAATTCTTCATTTAGATTAAAATCAGAGTGTTCCTTCTTTCTTCTATAGCAATGTTCTTCTCTGAAGATCGCAACATAAGCCTACTTGGATGATCCTTTTACTTGTAAAATGTTTGAAACTGTAATGTTTGATCCAGCGTGAGCTTATGGACATGGCGAGACACCGTAGGATGCATATACACAATTTACTTTAGCATATACTTGCTAAACTTTTCTTAAACTTTTTAACTCCTTCGAGTCTCCTGTCTGCATTCAGTACTCAGGTCAGCATTTTGATAGCTCGTGCTTTTATGTAACAAAGGACTGAAATATTTACATTCCTCTCATTACATTTCTGAGCTATTTCGCAAATCTTGAGACATTTTGTGCAAAAAAAAGATATGTTCAGAAAGGTTAAGATAAAAACAAAGATCACTTTTAACTTTGTATAAAATTCACTAATCCCATTTTGAAGAATCTGGAGAAAAACGGCAATGAATACCATAACACAAGGAATAAGAGTAACTTTAAAAATGATACACAAGTGATATATAGGAGCCATTTTGTCTCAACTGGAGAGGTGATTCCTTGAATCCCTTTTACACCAAAAAGCAAGCTGTATTGTAGCCAGGACAGATGGCGTTGATGCAGCTGGATGGAAGAACTAAGGCTGTAGTAGCTGGATGGAAACGTTAGATGTAGAACTGGAACTGGACGATACAATGAAGCAGAGTTAAAAGGGATGTCTCACGAGCAAAGTTAATTTTAATCAATAGATCTTGGAATAATAAAAATTTCCACAATTGGATGTTTAAATAAAATGTCCAAGGGCTGAGATAATCTTATAAATGTGCCCCTACTGTGTACTGTTTAATGGCCGTGTCTGACCGTTCAGGGACATGATCTGATCATACCACAGCTCCTGGGCAGGGGAGTAAGTAAAATAGAGTATACAGACAGGACAGCAGTGGATCACAAATAATTATTTTTTTGAGGTAAAATATTTTTTAAAAACAGGCATGGAATTGCTTTGCCTCCCTAAAAGAATCCACTGTGATCCCCTGCTCAGGAGATGTGGTATGATCAGACATGCGATCCAGATGTAGCAGAGTTGGAGCACATTGTGGGACAAATTAATTATCGCCGGACAAGTGAGGCAGGCGCGAAATGAATACATCAGGTGATGTGAGTTGAATGGCAGCGCAAACGGCGCATGCCCGAAAAAGGAAAGCACAGCGCAGGCACCAGGTACATGACTGAAGACAGAGGAGGTGGCGCACTGAGGGGCTGACTGATAGCTGGGAGGCGGTTGAGTCCAAGGGAAAAGACGTTCCCCCGGGACAGACTAAAGGTATGGCGCCAAAATTATAAAACTTAATATTGCAGCATTAGAAGGGACCACAAAAAGAAGAGCCACCTTCACAGAATGCAGCCCTAGTGCTGCACAAGGTGGCTCTTTTACTTAAAAACGCCAGGGGGGGTGACAGGTTCCCTTTAAAGAACTTTACTCTGTGTGTGTTTATTAGATTTAGTAATGGGGGTGTGTAATGGACTCCTCTACCTTACTAACCTGTGGGCTTGATGTTAGCTGCCATTACAAAGCGGATATCAACCCCACAATTATTATCCTACTTGCCACTGCACCAGGGCTTGTGCGAAGAGTCGGGTGAAGCACCAGAATTGGCGCATCTAATAGATGCGCCTTTTCTGGGGTGGCTGTGGGCAGCTATTTTTTGCCTTGGGAGGGTTAATGTCAATGATCCCTTCCCAGTCTGAGAATACCAGCCCCCAGCTGTCTGCTTTAGCTTGGCTGGTTGGCAAAAATAAGGGGACCCCACACCATTTTTTTAAATTATTTATTTTAAAAATTTAAGAAAATGATTGGGGATCCCTCTATTTTTTATATCCAGATAAGATAATGCTGACAGATGAGGGTTGCAGCCTGCAGCTGTCTGTTTTGCCTGAGCTGGTCAGCAAAAATAGAGAGGAACTCACACCATTTTTTATTTCATTTGTTTATTGCACAGGCACAAGCTGATGAATACTATCATCATTGTACGTCTGCTCTTGCTGCTATCAGCAAGACCGGGACTAGGTTGATAAGAGTAGTACTCTCATTAGCCGTCGCCTGTGACCAGCTGTAACCTTGTTACCACTGGTCACATCTGCTGGTTCACACATTATTATCTATATGACAGCATGAGAACTGCAGTGCTCTGGCCGGCAGTAACGAGCATACCGCCAATCAGAGCCGGTGTTTCTCACGCTGTCACACAGATGACTGGAGAATGGAAAACACCATATGTTCAGGCCCCACATTCATTTGAATTGGTTCAGGTTCAAGTTGGGGTATCACATTCATATCCGAACCAACTTTTTTAAAATATTTGACCTATCCCACCGGACCCGAACATCCACGGGTTTGCCCATCACTAGTCAGGAGACTTAAAGTGCTTGAGTAGTACAAAAGGAATATAAGTTTCCTGTGCTCTAATAGAATGGAACATAGACAACGTGAATACTCAAGTATAATGCCTCCTGAGCAGGGTTGCATGGCTTGGGAGAGTGACATCAGGAAGGCATGACAGTTGACATAGCAATCTGGAATACAGACAAGCAGAAATCTGTTGACAGCAGAGGCAGGACATAGTGATTGGAACTAGACTGAGGAGAAGTAACAAAACAGTTGATGGTTGGGCATCCACAAATGGACATATTATCATCAACTAATTATCAAGAAATCCTTCAAATAAGTAGGAATTAACCAAAGTGAAAATGTAACCTACCTGAACCCTCTCTTGTCATGCATGCTTGTTTTAAATAAACCATTCAACAATCTGTTTTTATTCATTATTTTATTGATAATACTTTAATTTTTTTAAATAGTAATAATAATTGTATTGGTATAGCACCAACATATTCCGCAGAACTTTACAATTAAGTGGTGACATATACAAACAATAACTTCAAGGTAAGAGAGTTGAACAGTTACAGGAGGAGTGAGGTCCCTGCTCGCAAGCTTAAAAGCTACAAGGAAATAGTGGGGACACTATAGGTGAAAAGTGCTTGTTATTTTAGGTTCAGCCTGTATAATAACTAGGGACTTTCATATAAATCTGCATGATCCGGTCATCAGCCCGTGTGTTTAAGTGCAATTATCAATTATGTGTGGGGACAGATGATTAGGAGGGAGCAGATTCTGAATAATATTTAGAAGGAGGGAACGGGGAGAGTTAGGTTAGCGAGTTGAGGTGATAGAGATGTGTATTAAAGCACGCTTAAAACATGGAGGCCAGGTATCAGTCAGATCGTCCGGGATAGTGCATTCCAGAGAACTGGGTTTATTTTATTTAGTCATTACATTTCTTTAACTTTTATGTTTTTGTCCTTTTCATTTTGGCCTTGTAGCGTGTGCACTTTCCAGCAATTCTCCAGCAGGATATTGGGATGGGCACTTATCTCCCAGTAACACTGGTGTGTTTCCATTCCCAGAGACGCCACAGTCAGCAGCTGATTTATCAATGAATGAGCCACATGGCTGTCAGCAGTATCATTTTATATATATATATTTAACTTTTCTTAAGCTTTTTAGGATGTGAGAAAGAAGAGCTAAAGCCTACAGTCTGCACAAGCTTTCATCAGATGCCTGAATTCAAAATACGGCTTTAATCCTAACATTTCATGAAGGAAAGTAATTAGAAAAAATGTAAAGGTCAGCAAAGAATAAAAGCGCTGATTCATAACGCTATGAAGCACTGGTTTATACATCAGGTAAAACTGTTTGTCCATGTCTTAAAAACATTCCTGTACTAACTTTGCAATATGGCTGGAGGCCACCACCTTGGGCAATACTGTAGCCACGGACAGGGGTACTTGGCCTGTACAATGTTGAGTTTGGTTTTACAAGCCACATCCACATGATGTCCAGAGATGTTTCTAGTAGAACCTTGCCCAGGGCATCAACCTGCTCCCTCTGGCTCGTCTTCTTCATGTAGTGCATTTTGGTGCTACCTCTTACCAGGGTAAGTGACTCACACAGCCACACACCCAGCCATCAATGTGATGTAGAAGGAAATATGTTTCTTCATATTAGATTAAGAAGCTTTTTATCAATTTGTATGACAGCAGCTTATTTGTGGGATCGGACACGCTCCCCATGTCCATCAATGAGCCTTGTGTGCCTATGACCCTGTTGATGGTTGACCAATCTCTCCTTCTATCACTTTTGTTAGGTACTAACCACTACATACCAGAAACACCACACAAAACCCATTGTTTTCTAAATGCTCTTACTCAGTTATCCTACCATCACAATTTTTTTCCTTACGTTTGCCCATGTTTCCGGCTTGCAACAATTCGACAACTGACTGATCCTCTTGCTGCTTCGTATATCCCACCGTCTAACAAATGCCATTGTAACAAGATAATATTTAAAGGGTTTTTCCAGGACTATTGTTATTTAGATGTAGAGTCCTCAGAAAATCGATCCAGTAGCTGTATTCAATAAAAGTCAAGAGACTGCTGCACAGTTCAAGGCAACGCACAAAGTAACAAAATATATAAAAGGAACTACTGAACGGATGCAGCTTCCTCCTCACTTTTATAAGATGATCAATATTATTCACTTCACATGGCAGTAGTTTTAATATTATGGTTTACTAGTATATATTGTTTGGTCATCATATCCATTATTTTTCTTTTTCTTGTAGCTAACAATTTACTTCAACATTTAATCATTCAGCTGCCCGCCCCCCCAAAAAAGAAAAAAGACACACAAAATCTTGACTACCGGTTGATAGCTTTATACTACCCACATATCAACTCACTTTCCTCCTCGTGTACAATCATGAAAGTGGAGGAGTCAGCGCCTTTGGAGTTGGCTAATTTTTGGGGGGAACTTCCGTCAGGGTAAATTGAAAATCCTCAATAGATGGGGCTTTTAAACATGTGGATGGGGGCCTATATACTGTAGAAGTAATCACTATCATCTACTGCTCTATTGTAATCCATTGATTATAGGGTGCACATATACTTACTTATACCTAGTGCCAGCGTCAACAGCACAAGTCTTCATCTACTTGTCTCGGAGTCCAACATTTCCTTGGGCATTTCCATGGCCAGTATGTACTGGGCTACACTATACTGGATAAAATGTATTAGGAAAATTAAACTAAATCGCTTTAAATGTTCTGAATCGTTGGCCATAGTGTCTCTAAATAGATGACATGTTTGATCTTTTCACATGTCTTATGGTCGTATTTAATAACAAGAAAACAAAGTCGTCCGAAGAAATCATGCCGGATCTGGAATAGGAATAGTAACGAAGTGTTTTGGACATGAAGTGATAAGAACTATGCGTCAGTTCAGATCTGGGTTAGTTTAATGTCACTCATGCTCGCAGGCAATTATCTAATATTAGCTGTTATTCGCCATCGGCAAGTACACATTTCTTTCTTCAGTATGGATATATCTACCATCAGACTTGCAGTAGAGAAAATGCCAATTATGAGTCCTCGTCACACATTTCATGTTCACGTTCAATTTATGTGTCCTCAGCTTAAAATAAACTTTTGAAACTGAAAGCTTCAAGATACAAGCAATCAAACACTGTTTGACACAGAGCTTTAACTAGGACCACAGCCCCACACCTAGAATCTGAGCTCTTAATTATTGACGCCCCTTATAACCCAGAGCCCTTAACTAATTATCTATATTTAATTTGAAATAATTTTAAAAGGATCTTTTACCACTTAAACCCTTTAAATAAAGTTTGGGGCAGATTTACTATTGTCTCCGAGCTTTTTTTTCTTGATGTGTAATATGCCAAATTACAATATGCCAAATTTTGGTGCACTTTGGCATAAATTTTTGCCTTTAATGCTAGACTTATTACATTTTTTTGGACACTTTTGTGGCACATTTTACAAAGTGCATGGTTTGGATCCAAAGGGAGGTGGCTTAAAATTGACACTTTTCTTGCATTTTTTTCCACCTAAAATTCAGTGTACCGTATTTTCCGACGAATAAGACAATTGGGAGTATAAGATGACCCCCCAACTTTTCCAGTTAAAATATAAAATCTTCTTAAAAGTCGAGGGTCTTCTTTTATGCGATGTGTAGTGTTGAGCGATACCTTCCGATATGCAAAGGTATCGGTATCGGATTGGATCAGCCGATACCCAAAAAGTATCGGATATCGCCAATACCGATACCCGATACCAATGCATATCAATGGGACTCAAAATATCGGAATGGTTCCCAGGGTCTGAAGGAGAGGAAACTCTCCTTCAGGCCCTGGGATCCATATTCATGTATAAAATAAAGAATAAAAATAAAAAATATGGATATACTCACCCCTCGGATGGCCCCTGGCTCTCACCGGTCCAAGCATCTGCCTCTGTTCCTAAGAATGCAGAGTGAAGGACCTTCGATGATGTCGCGGCTTGTGATTGGTCATGTGACCGATCATGTGACCGCTCACGCAACCAATCACAAGCCGTGACGTCATCGCAGGTCCTAAACTCACTGCATTCTTAGGAACGGAGGCTGCCGATTACACCGCTAAGGTCCAGGCTCCACTGGAGGGGTGAGTATATCCATATTTTTTATTTTTATTCTTTATTTTTTACATGAATATGGATCCCAGGGCCTGAAGGAGAGTCTCCTCTCCTCCAGACCCTGGGAACCATACACTGGGAACTTCCGATTCCATTTTCCGATATCACAAAAATATCGGAACTCGGTATCGGAATTCCGATACCGCAAATATCGGCCGATACCCGATACTTGCGGTATCGGAATGCTCAACACTAGCCATGTGTCATCTTATAAGGCTGGTGACTAATGTGCTTTTTTGGGAGGGAAGTGGTCCCGATGACGAAGAGAGGGGGCGTCTCACAGGAAAGTGTGAGTGGAGTATCCCCCTATTACCGCATTGTGGCAGCGTGGGGTCTCTGTGCTGGGGAGCGGTGGCGTATCTTCGTGCAGCATCGCGGCTCTGTGCTGTGAGGTGGCGTATCTTCGTGCCATGGGTGCTCTGTGCGGCGGCGTATCTTCATGCTGCGTCTGGGCTCCTCCAGCATTTCCTCAAAGCCTGGAGGCACCGGCAGCTCCATTGCGGCGATGCAGTGGTCTCCGGGAAAATTGCCGCTGGAGGCAGCGCATGCTAAGATTCAGATCTCATCCAGAGTTCTTGGGAGACGAGATCTGAATCTGAGCATGCGCCGCCCCCAGCGGCCATTTTCCCGGAGGCCACCGCATCGCAGCAATGGAGCTGCCGGTGCCTCCGGGCTTTGAGGAAATGCCGGAGGAGCCCCGATGCTGCACGAAGATACGCCACCACCGCCCCACAGCACAGAGCACCCACGGCACAAAGAGGAGCCGCCGCCGCTTGCCAGCACAAAAACCCCATGCTGCCACAATGAGGTAATAGGGGGATACTCCACTCACACTTTCCTGTGAGACGCCCCCTCTCTTCATCATCGGGACCACTCCCCCCCACCCACCATATGCACATTGGTCTGCACCCACCGTATAAGACAACCCCCAAATTTTCAGAAGATTTTCAGGGGTTAAAAAGTCGTCTTATACGCCGGAAAATATGGTACATTAAGTTAACGAAGAGTATAAGCTTTTTTATTTTTATTCTATTATTTTCCTCTTAATAGAATGGAGGCTATTTGTTGTGAAATTGGATTCTGGGCTCCCCCGGTGGCCACTTGTGGAATTGAACTTGTGTGCATCATCCCCTCTGTTCACCTGCTCCTATCAGGATGTGGGAGTCGCTATATAACCTTGCTCCTCTGTCAGTTTCTTGCCGGTCAACAATGTAATCAGAAGCCTTCTGTGCTTGTTCCTGCTACTAGACAACTCCCAGCTAAGTTGGACTTTTGTCCTTGTGTGTTTTTGCATTTTGTTCCTGTTCACAGCTGCTGTTTCGTTACTGTGTCTGGAAAGCTCTTGTGATCGGAAATTGCCACTCTGGTGTTATGAGTTAATGCTAGAGTCTTAAAGGAATTTCTGGATGGTGTTTTGATAGGGTTTTCTGCTGACCATGAAAGTGTCCTTTCTGTCTTCCTGCTATCTAGAAAGCGGACCTCGATTTTGCTAAACCTATTTTCATACTACGTTTGTCATTTCATCTAAAATCACCGCCAATATTTGTGGGGGCCTCTGTCTGCCTTTTGGGAAAATTTCTCTAGAGGTGAGCCAGGACTGTCTTTTCCTCTGCTAGGATTAGGTAGTTCTCCGGCTGGCGCTGGGCATCTAGGGTTAAAAGACGTAGGCATGCTACCCGGCCACTTCTAGTTGTGCGGCAGGTTTAGTTCATGGTCAGTATAGTTTCCATCTTCCAAGAGCTAGTTCTCATATATGGTGGGCTATGTTCTCTCGCCATTGAGAATCATGACAGTTTGACCGGCCCAAAAAAGGGTTAAATTACTGGCTGAGAAAGGAGAGAAAAAAGAAGTCTGCTACAATTTTTTTTTTTTTTTTCCTCTAGTTCTGAGTGTGCTCTTTATTGAATCACTTGCTAGTCTGCCTATACTGCAGCCTTCCTCTCTTTCTCTCCTTCTGATCCTTGAATGGCTCTGTGTTCACCTGTTTCAAATGGATCTTCAGAGTGTAGCTACAGGTTTGAATAATCTCGCCACAAAGGTACAAAATTTGCAAGATTTTGTTGTTCATGCACCTATGTCTGAGCCTAGAATTCCTTTGCCTGAATTCTTCTCGGGGAATAGATCTCACTTTCAAAATTTTAAAAATAATTGCAAATTGTTTTTGTCCCTGAAGTCTCGCTCTCCCGGAGACCCTGCACAGCAGGTCAGGATTGTAATTTCCTTGCTCCAGGGCGACCCTCAAGACTGGGCTTTTGCATTGGCACCAGGGGATCTTGCGTTGCTCAATGTGGATGCGTTTTTTCTGGCCTTGGGGTTGCTTTATGAGGAACCTCATTTAGAGCTTCAGGCGGAAAAGGCCTTGATGTCCTTGTCTCAGGGGCAAGATGAAGCTGAAATATACTGCCAAAAATTCCGCAAATGGTCTGTGCTTACTCAGTGGAATGAGTGCGCCCTGGCGGCGATTTTCAGAGAAGGTCTCTCTGATGCCATTAAGGATGTTATGGTGGGGTTCCCTGTGCCTGCGAGTCTGAATGAGTCCATGACGATGGCTATTCAGATCGATAGGCGTCTGCGGGAGCGCAAACCTGTGCACCATTTGGCGGTGTCTACTGAGAAAACGCCAGAAAATATGCAATGTGATAGAATTCTGTCCAGAAGCGAGCGGCAGAATTTTAGACGAAAAAATGGGTTGTGCTTCTATTGTGGTGATTCAACTCATGTTATATCAGCATGCTTTAAGCGTACTAAGAAGCCTGACAAGTCTGTTTCAATTAGCACTTTACAGTCTAAGTTTATTCTATCTGTGACCCTGATTTGTTCTTTGTCATCTATTACCGCGGACGCCTATGTCGACTCTGGCGCTGCTTTGAGTCTTATGGATTGGTCCTTTGCCAAACGCTGTGGGTATGATTTGGAGCCACTGGAGGCTCCGATACCTCTGAAAGGGATTGACTCCACCCCATTGGCTAGTAATAAACCACAATACTGGACACAAGTGACTATGCGTGTTAATCCGGATCACCAGGAGGTTATTCGCTTTCTGGTGCTGTATAATCTACATGATGTTTTGGTGCTGGGATTGCCATGGCTGCAATCTCATAACCCAGTCCTCGACTGGAGAGCTATGTCTGTGTTAAGCTGGGGATGTAAAGGAACTCATGGGGACGTACCTTTGGTTTCTATTTCATCATCTATTCCCTCTGAGATTCCTGAATTCTTGTCTGACTTTCGTGACGTTTTTGAAGAACCCAAGGTTGGTTCACTACCTCCGCACCGGGAGTGCGATTGTGCCATAGACTTGATTCCGGGTAGTAAATACCCTAAGGGTCGTTTATTTAATCTGTCTGTGCCTGAACACGCTGCTATGCGAGAATATATAAAGGAGTCCTTGGAAAAGGGACATATTCGTCCTTCGTCATCTCCCTTAGGAGCCGGTTTTTTCTTTGTGTCTAAGAAAGACGGCTCTTTGAGGCCGTGTATTGATTATCGACTTTTGAATAAAATCACGGTTAAATATCAATATCCGTTACCACTGCTTACTGATTTGTTTGCTCGTATAAAGGGGGCCAAGTGGTTCTCTAAGATTGATCTCCGTGGGGCGTATAATTTGGTGCGAATCAAGCAGGGGGATGAGTGGAAAACCGCATTTAATACGCCCGAGGGCCATTTTGAGTATTTGGTGATGCCTTTTGGTCTTTCAAATGCCCCTTCAGTCTTCCAGTCCTTTATGCATGACATTTTCCGCGATTATTTGGATAAATTTATGATTGTGTATCTGGATGATATTCTGATTTTTTCGGATGACTGGGACTCTCATGTCCAGCAGGTCAGGAGGGTTTTTCAGGTTTTGCGGTCTAATTCCTTGTGTGTGAAGGGTTCTAAGTGTGTTTTTGGGGTTCAAAAGATTTCTTTCTTGGGATACATTTTTTCCCCCTCTTCCATCGAGATGGATCCTGTCAAGGTTCAGGCTATTGGTGATTGGACGCAACCCTCTTCTCTTAAGAGTCTTCAGAAATTTTTGGGCTTTGCTAACTTTTATCGTCGATTTATTGCTGGTTTTTCTGATGTTGTAAAACCATTGACTGATTTGACTAAGAAGGGTGCTGATGTTGCTGATTGGTCCCCTGATGCTGTGGAGGCCTTTCGGGAGCTCAAGCGCCGCTTTTCTTCCGCCCCAGTGTTGCGTCAGCCTGATGTTGCTCTTCCTTTTCAGGTTGAGGTCGACGCTTCTGAAATCGGAGCTGGGGCGGTGTTGTCGCAGAGAAGTTCCGACTGCTCCGTGATGAGACCTTGTGCTTTTTTTTCCCGTAAATTTTCGCCCGCCGAGCGGAATTATGATATTGGGAATCGGGAGCTTTTGGCCATGAAGTGGGCTTTTGAGGAGTGGCGTCACTGGCTTGAGGGGGCCAGACATCAGGTGGTGGTATTGACTGACCACAAAAATTTAATTTACCTTGAGTCTGCCAGGCGCCTGAATCCTAGACAGGCGCGCTGGTCGTTGTTTTTCTCTCGGTTTAATTTTGTGGTGTCGTACCTACCGGGTTCTAAGAATGTTAAGGCGGATGCCCTTTCTAGGAGTTTTGAGCCTGACTCCCCTGGTAATTCTGAGCCCACAGGTATCCTTAAAGATGGAGTGATATTGTCTGCCGTTTCTCCAGACCTGCGGCGGGCCTTGCAGGAGTTTCAGGCGGATAGACCTGATCGTTGCCCACCTGGTAGACTGTTTGTTCCTGATGATTGGACCAGTAGAGTCATCTCTGAGGTTCATTCTTCTGCGTTGGCAGGTCATCCTGGAATCTTTGGTACCAGGGATTTGGTGGCAAGGTCCTTCTGGTGGCCTTCCCTGTCACGAGATGTGCGAGGCTTTGTGCAGTCTTGTGACGTTTGTGCTCGGGCCAAGCCTTGTTGTTCTCGGGCTAGTGGATTGTTGTTGCCCTTGCCTATCCCGAAGAGGCCTTGGACGCACATCTCGATGGATTTTATTTCGGATCTGCCTGTTTCTCAGAAGATGTCTGTCATCTGGGTGGTGTGTGACCGTTTCTCTAATATGGTCCATCTGGTTCCCTTGCCTAAGTTGCCTTCTTCTTCCGAGTTGGTTCCTCTGTTTTTTCAAAATGTTGTTCGTTTGCATAGTATTCCTGAGAATATCGTTTCTGACAGAGGGACCCAATTCGTGTCTAGATTTTGGCGGGCATTCTGTGCTAGGATGGGCATAGATTTGTCTTTTTCGTCTGCTTTCCATCCTCAGACTAATGGCCAGACCGAGCGGACTAATCAGACCTTGGAGACATATTTGAGGTGTTTTGTGTCTGCGGATCAGGATGATTGGGTTGCTTTTTTGCCTTTGGCGGAGTTCGCCCTCAATAATCGGGCCAGCTCTGCCACCTTGGTGTCCCCGTTTTTCTGTAATTTGGGGTTTCATCCTCGATTTTCCTCCGGTCAAGTGGAATCTTCGGATTGTCCTGGAGTGGATGCTGTGGTGGAGAGGTTGCATCAGATTAGGGGGCAGGTGGTGGACAATTTGAAGTTGTCCCAGGAGAAGACTCAGCTTTTTGCCAACCGCCGTCGTCGTGTTGGTCCTCGGCTTTGTGTTGGGGACTTGGTGTGGTTGTCTTCTCGTTTTGTCCCTATCAGGGTTTCTTCTCCTAAGTTTAAGCCTCGGTTCATCGGCCCGTACAAGATATTGGAGATTCTTAACCCTGTGTCCTTCCGTTTGGACCTCCCTGCATCCTTTTCGATTCATAATGTTTTTCATCGGTCATTGTTGCGCAGGTATGAGGTACCGGTTGTGCCTTCCGTTGAGCCTCCTGCTCCGGTGTTGGTTGAGGGTGAGTTGGAGTACGTTGTGGAAAAGATCTTAGACTCTCGTGTTTCCAGACGGAGACTCCAGTATCTGGTCAAATGGAAGGGATACGGTCAGGAGGATAATTCTTGGGTCACTGCCTCTGATGTTCATGCCTCCGATCTTGTCCGTGCCTTTCATAGGGCTCATCCTGATCGCCCTGGTGGTTCTGGTGAGGGTTCGGTGCCCCCTCCTTGAGGGGGGGTACTGTTGTGAAATTGGATTCTGGGCTCCCCCGGTGGCCACTTGTGGAATTGAACTTGTGTGCATCATCCCCTCTGTTCACCTGCTCCTATCAGGATGTGGGAGTCGCTATATAACCTTGCTCCTCTGTCAGTTTCTTGCCGGTCAACAATGTAATCAGAAGCCTTCTGTGCTTGTTCCTGCTACTAGACAACTCCCAGCTAAGTTGGACTTTTGTCCTTGTGTGTTTTTGCATTTTGTTCCTGTTCACAGCTGCTGTTTCGTTACTGTGTCTGGAAAGCTCTTGTGATCGGAAATTGCCACTCTGGTGTTATGAGTTAATGCTAGAGTCTTAAAGGAATTTCTGGATGGTGTTTTGATAGGGTTTTCTGCTGACCATGAAAGTGTCCTTTCTGTCTTCCTGCTATCTAGAAAGCGGACCTCGATTTTGCTAAACCTATTTTCATACTACGTTTGTCATTTCATCTAAAATCACCGCCAATATTTGTGGGGGCCTCTGTCTGCCTTTTGGGAAAATTTCTCTAGAGGTGAGCCAGGACTGTCTTTTCCTCTGCTAGGATTAGGTAGTTCTCCGGCTGGCGCTGGGCATCTAGGGTTAAAAGACGTAGGCATGCTACCCGGCCACTTCTAGTTGTGCGGCAGGTTTAGTTCATGGTCAGTATAGTTTCCATCTTCCAAGAGCTAGTTCTCATATATGCTGGGCTATGTTCTCTCGCCATTGAGAATCATGACAGCTATTATAGCTAAGGCCTGTGAGGACATTCCAAGAGAAGCTGGCTATGGGGACAATCCAAGAGGAGCTGGTTATTGGGACATAAGTAACTGGATAAAGGGATATAAGAGGGGCTGTGGGGACATCACAAGATAGGCTGTAAATGGGGACCTAAGGGGGTGACTATGGAGATATAAGAGTGATATACGAGTGACTGTGATTGCATGACAAGAGGGGCTGGCAATGGAACATAAGGGGCTGGCTATTGGGACATTACAAGATGCGATGGCTATGTGAACATAAGGAGCTGACGATGGGGACATTACAAAAGGGCTTTTATGGGGACATAAGGAGCTGACTATGGGGACATTACAAGAAGGGCTTGCTATGGGGACATAAGGGCTTGGCTTTGAGGACACTACAAAAGGGACTGTCAATGGGGACATTAAAAGAGGGGGCTGGCTATGTGGACATAGGGAGCTGGATATGGGAACATTACAAGTGATGTTTGCTATGGGGACATAAGGGGCTGGCAATGGGACATTACAAGAAGGGCTGGCTATGTGGATATCTGGCTATGTAGTGCAAGCTGTAGGAGAGCAAGGAAGGCAAATAGGGTCTTATCCCACGTTATACAATGTGCAATTTTGATCAAAAACTGCTCACCTGGTGGCGTAGAAGCAAGGCTTGTATGTCAACTGCTGGAGATCCACGGGTCTGCAAGCAACCTAATTACAGCTATTATCCGGGGAGATAGTGGATTATATCCGCGCTGCCAGACAATTCAGAATACAAAATATGGTTAAAGGATGATGTTGGCTTATTCTACCCGTTTCGAAGTCATCATGACTTCTTCTTCAGAAAATAATAATAATAATAATTTTATTTATATAGCGCCAACATATTCCGCAGCGCTCTACAAATTATAGAGGGGACTTGTACAGACAATAGACATTACAGCATAACAGAAATCACAGTTCAAAATAGACACCAAAAGGAGTGAGGTCCCTGCTCACAAGCTTATAAACTATGAGGAAAAGGGGGAGACACGAGAGGTGGATGGTAACAATTGCTTTAGTTATTCGGACGAGCCATAGTGTAAGAATCGGGTGTTCATGTAAAGCTGCATGAACCAGTTAACAGCCTAAGTATGTAGCAGTACAGACACAGAGGGCTATTTACTGTTTATGTTTTTTTTTGTTTGTTTTTTTAATGGGCCACACAGGGATAGTTAGGTTAATGCGTTGAGGCGGTAGGCCAATCTGAACAAATTAGTTTTTAGCGCACGCTTAAAACTGTGGAGATTGGGGATTTATCGTATTAACCTGGGTAGTGCATTCCAAAGAATCGGTGCAGCACGTGTAAAGTCTTGGAGATGGGAGTGGGATGTTCTGATTATTGAGAATGCTAACCTCAGGTCATTAGCGGAGTGGAGGGCTTGGGTAGGGTAGTAGACTGAGACCAGAGAGGAGATGGAAGTTCTTGGAATTATTTAATGCACTGATAGTGGTTATAGTGATGCAATTACAGTTAAGTCCATATATATTTGAACTTAGACAACATTTAATACCTGATGAAGGCTGTTGTAGGCTGAAACGCGTTGTTTTGTTCTTATTAAAGTGTCCTAATTAATTTGGTACTGAGCACATTATCTCAATCTCCAAACTATCCTTGTCTTCTGGAAGCGCCAAGAAAGGATTTTTTTTTTCTAACTATTAATTTACTGATGATGGTTCTGGTGCCATATTCCTGTATAAATAGTGGTTCTGGTGATATATTCATGTACTGCTGATTATTTTGATTTCATATTCATGTACTGATGATGGTTCTGGTGATGAATATTGCATCAGAACCATCATCGCTATGTTAATACATCACTACAGCAATCAATACTACATGGTTACAGCACCATAACAACCATCACTACATGGAGATGTCACCTCAACTACTATCAGTACAAGAATATGAGACCAGAACCACCATCAGTACATGAATACATAACCAGAATCACTATCCATATAAAAATATGGCACCAGAACCACCATCAGTTTTGCTGAAAACAGTATTTGCTGCAAGACGGATATTAAAACCATTATACATGGGATCTGTTTAGCTTCCACTGGGGTATCTGCCAATTGGTGCACATCTTAATTGAAATGAAATGACCCCCATTATACTTAAGTAATATTAGTTTTCATGACTGTCCTTGGTTTTGACATTTAAAATATAGGATGTCAGGGATGAATGTCACTATTTTTCCTTGGTATCGTGTAAATCAGGGGTGTCAAACTACATTCCGCGAGGGTCTCAAACCATGCGTGTTTTCAAGATTTCCTTCTCATTGCACAAGGTGCTGGAATCATTCTGTGCAGGTGATTAAATTATCACCTGTGCAATACAAGGAAATCCTGAAAACATGACTTGTTTGCAGCCCTTGAGGAATGCAGTTTGACACCCCTGGTGTAAATGATCTACAAGCAATGAATGATTCCATCTTACTATGAAAACTCACTCCCTGTTGAGCCTCACCACTAAAGTACACAATAAGTTTTTACTTTTGCTGGTACTTTTTGGTGAAACAGGTAACAATTATATTGGAAGTGGTCATCAAAGCTTGTTAACTGACCAATCGGAGGTGGGGGTGCATTAGGGGTCCTTAGTCTCTGACCCATTTCTTTACATGGGGGCATATGGTTCATGTTGTGGGGCACCATCGGCTTCATCTGCCTAGGGCACCAAAATACCTTTTCCCGGCCCTGAGCTATGGGACAACAAGGTCCCGTGAACTGTTCTTGCACAGAGGCCCTCTACACTATGTGTCAGGTGGTTTATCCTGTTTAGTAGCTTTTGATGTGTAAGCCTGTTGTTATTATTATTCTTTGGATGTAGGACACAGAAGATTGTTTCTGATGTCTTGGTCATTAGAATCCTACTCGTTGAGCATTCCTCAGACACACAAATAAAGTACCGTAATTGCTCATTTATACTGTGTCAGAACTTAGAGCCCTGCCAAGGTTTAAGAAAAAAATAGTCTTAGCCCTTGTCTAGACATATGAATAAGCCTGTAAGCTGGTCAGAAACTAAAAGGAATAATAATTTTATAATGAAATGTAAAGCAGTTATATACAATTCAAACCAAAGAAATCATTTACATAATTATTCTTTTTATCCTTCTTTCATTCTTCTTTATTTTATTATTACATTTTCTTTCCAGGTGCTTTTTACTTACTTTCAGAGGCTGAAAACCTGTCTTCCTGATCATGAGTAAATGACACATGTTAGAGAGAGCTCTAAGGGTACCGTCTCACAGTGGCACTTTTGTCGCTATGACGGTACGATCCGTGACGTTCCAGCGATATCCATACGATATCGCAGTGTCTGACACGCTACTGCGATCAGGGATCCTGCTGAGAATCGTACGTCGTAGCAGATCGTTTGGAACTTTCTTTCGTCGCTGGATCTCCCGCTGTCATCGCTGGATCGTTGTGTGTGACAGCGATCCAGCGATGCGTTCGCTTGTAACCAGGGTAAACATCGGGTTACTAAGCGCAGGGCCGCGCTTAGTAACCCGATGTTTACCCTGGTTACAAGCGTAAAAGTAAAAAAAAAAAAAAACGTACATACTCACATTCTGGTGTCCTTCAGGTCCCTTGCCGTCTGCTTCCCGCTCTGAGCCTCTGACTGACTGCCGGCCGGAAAGTGAGAGCAGATCACAGCAGTGACGTCGCCGCTGTGATCTGCTTTCACTTTACGGCGGCACTCAGTCAGAGCGGGAAGCAGACTGCGAGGGACCTGGCGGACACCGGAATGTGAGTATGTACTGTTTGTTTTTTTTTACTTTTACGCTGGTAACCAGGGTAAACATCGGGTTACTTAGCGCGGCCCTGCGCTTAGTAACCCGATGTTTACCCTGGTTACCAGGGGACTTCGGCATCGTTGGTCGCTGGAGAGCGGTCTGTGTGACAGCTCCCCAGCGACCACACAACGACTTTCCAACGATCACGGCCAGGTCGTATCGCTAGTCGTGATCGTTGGTAAATCGTTATGTGAGACGGTACCCTAACACAATTCTAACAGCGGGTCGAAAGCCAAATTTCAGAAGCAGTGGCCCTTCCTTCAAGATAATTATTTTCAACTTATCACTGATCTGCTTTCTACAGTGATTGAAAACTCAACGTTCCACTCCATTTTTCCATAGAAGAACTAACCAAACAGTGGTTGGTGGTCCTTTAATTTATAATGGCCTCAGGTTAAAACATTTTGACCATAATAATGATCATTCTTGTTCCTGTGTTACTTGAAACCACATTAAACATGCAATGCCACAGACCGTGCAGATCTGCAGCACGTGTGACATGTACTACTGAAGTGCAAATTTGTGCATTATTGAATCTTTCAAACTTCAAATTCACTGGATTCCTAGAATTTAAAAAAAAAAATTGATTAACCACAAAAATATTCAAATTGCATTGCTGCAAAGCCTCCAATTTCCAAGAAAATATGTGTGTTACATAATGGACTGTACTTAACCTCTTTTAGTCTCCTAAAATCAAATACAGCCTTAGCAACTTCAAAATGACCTCACTATACAAATGGTAGTTACCCAGCTGTCACCTACACAGACCCCTTACAGACTTTTTAAAAATGAAAGTCATTTCTGATCAAATAGGCCATTCTTTGCAGAACATTAAATCAAACTGATAGTGTCGCAGGCAGAGGTAACATCATTCTGCTGGGACTAAAACATGCGATGTTCCATGAAATCAATGAAGTACTCCATTTGCTCCTCACTATTACACTTGCTGGAGGTCAGTTCTGGTCTGCTTTTGGTAGCACTATTGCCTGGATGGCAGGGATCAGTCTGTTATGAAAGTGTAGAAACTCACTCAGAAAAATAGGTAACACACTATGAAAACTGCAATTAACCCTGTTGGTTCTTGTATAAACTAGAGATAGTGACCCCGCAGTCTCTAGTGGTTTCTGCGTGAGCCGAGATAGCCCTAACTAAAGCTGAGCAAATTTGATTGGGTCAGGGCTTATTCAGCAAGCGACAGCGCTTACAGACTAACCTGCAGAGGGAACCTGGCTTCCCGGATTGCTCCGGCTAATCAGCTGTTCAGCCCTGCAGCTGCTTGTGTCAAGGCTGTATTACAGTTACGACACATGCATGGAGAGCCTGTTTGTTGGGTTCCCTCTGCAGCTTATTCGGTAAGCGTTATTGCTTGCCGTATAAGCCCTGACCTGATCATATTCGCTCATCTCTAGCCTTAACCACAGACTAGATGATGGCAACTCAGACCTATGCTGCCTGGAAGTCCGTTGAGTGCTTCACATTCCTCCTAAAGAACCAAAGGGCATACAGAGTGCAAATTACCTACAGTAGGGAAAGTGTGCTGAAATAGAAAGAGATTCCAGAGTGATTAAAACAAACTAGTTTTCCCAGAATACATTGCACCTGACACTGGATTAAATGCCGATTTCTCTGTTATGATGAGCCCCTAGAGAGAACTTCTTGAACTGAGGCTAGTGATTGCCTTGGTTTGTCATTTGGAAGGGAGATGCACATGAATGACATGAGTCGTTCCCCCACTTGACCACGTGGGGCCTATTACTGGCATCAGCTCATGTAGATCGCGCCAAAAGAACTGTAGACATCTTCACAAATAAAGAAGCTGTGGTGTAGCTGTGCAAAGACAAGTGATGGTCTAAAACAAATGAATTTATATTATATATTATATATAAAAAAAGGTTGCACTCTATCGTGCCAAAGCATGTCGAATATGAAATACATGAAATATGAATAGCAAAATGGCTTTTTGAACATTAGGAAAAATATTTGAGACGCTTTGCACAGAATTTGGCCAAATAGTGTGAGCCCATCAACCATCATCAAGGTGGTCTCATTAATCTGATGGGTCCCTGACCTCCCTGTGTAAATGTGAACACTTACTAAAACAGATGAATATCATATATTTTTATTATTTTATCTCCTTCTTAGTGCTCAAAAAACAGCAAAATTTGGATCCTTGATTGAACCCTAAAATTTTCGGATTCACTAGAAACTAGTGATGAGCGAGTATACTCGTTGCTCGGGTGGTCTCCAAGTATTTGTTCGGTGCTCGGAGATTTAGTTTTTGTCAAAGCCGCTGCATGATTTATGGCTGCTAGACAGCCTGAGTACATGTGGGAGTTGCCTGGTTGCGAGGGAATCCCCACATGTATTCAAGCTGTCTAGCAGCTGTAAATCATGCAGCTGCATGTCGACAAAAACTAATTCTCTGAGCACTAACAAATACTCGGAGACCACCCGAGCCTGCTCAGGAAAACCCGAGCAACAAGTATACTCGCTCATCACTACTAGAAACCAAATTTTTGGAGAAATATGTAATGGATTTGATTTGTTATGGATTGACTCACTCATCGTCAGTCACTGTAATTTCAGAAAACTTGATCTCTGAGAGTTAATGTGACAGATAATCAGCAAACTGCTATTTTACAAAATTAGTGCCTTACCTGAAAAAAGTCACTTCAAAATGCTGGCCACTAGGTGTAAACATTACTGTGTTATCCATCTATAGCAGTAGAGACACTGAGACAAAGAACAGGAAGTGCAGACTGGTCTTTGTTTCTGTGTGGGAGTCAGGGATTTGTTTTTGTCTCTCCATCCCTTGCTTTCCTGCCTGTCAAACATCAGATAAGCATCACACAGATACAGGCCTTCATTTGAGGGAAAGCAAGCCACTGGACAGTGACAGGTGAAATGCATGTTGGAAAATTAGGGAAAGCATGTTCTAGCACCAATAGTTTTGTGAGAATGCTGATGAAAGCTACACCATGAGAACTGGAAAAGTTCCTGAACATATTAAACTACATCAAGAACAGTTGTTGCTTGTTGTCAAGGATGAAAGCAGCAAGGCCATACTGTGTATAGTATAGTGTATGGATTTTTCATATCCGCTTGCATAAAGGAAAACTGCAATACCATTATCTGCCACCACACAAAAATCTTGATTAAATGCGCTCGCATTCCTCAAGGCTGCAAAGAAATATATCTAAAAAATATCTAATTTATTTTTTTTTAAAAATCCATAAAAAAATTATAGATACAGTAAAAAAGGGATCCAGAAGCAGGTTCAAAGTTAACGCGTTTCGGTCTATAACACTCCTTACTTATGCAGCTATGCTACGTCCGGTGGTAAGCAGTCCGTTTAATCTGCTCTTTTTTGGAGAATACAATGCCTAAAAAAATATCATTAAAGAAAAGACATCTTATACAACTACAGCTCAAAAATTTTTTTAGTTCACAAATGGTTAAACCTACAGCTGGTATTTTGAAAAAGAACATCAGGACTGAAAATATCTGAGAATTCTGAAATCTATTTTGCAGCGTATTATTATACCTCTCTGCTACCGCGCCGTGCACAAGGTTATTATGTGCAATGTACGTGACGGGGACCTTTATACCTACACTGTATATACATTTAAACCCCTGAGGAACGGAGCAGCTTTTGCAGAACACGATTTACAAGTGTATACAGTGCAATTATTATGATGACTGGATAGGAAAAAAACAAACAGGATTCGGGCAGACAGCTTTAGCGATGACTTATTTAGCAAACTTTAACTTGTTCCGTTGTGATTTATGAGCAGGAAGATAAACGTGGAAATGGTTTTTTTTGGTCTGTGATAGAAATAATTTATGTTATCCTACCCAATCTTAATAGCACATAATGCCTCTGTTTACCAGAGCTTATTTCAGCGCTGGGATTGTTCATTGCTATCTGTTCTATTATTTTTTCCAATCATTTTCATTTTCCTTAGGGACACATTGAAGTCTGTCATGCCGGATGAGTCTCGCAGACTTGTAGAATGTTTAGAGTGGATTAACTGAAATTTAGGACACCAACGAAACTTGCATTTGATAAAAAGAACCACAAAATGTCGGTTCAGAGCATGGCGTCCACTTTCCAGCCGAGTAAATGTAGTGAGCTCAATCATGTCATGGATGTGAAAAACACATAAAAAAATTCTGTTGGATAAATTTGTGTTGAGCTCTAGTCTACTCAGCTGCAGGGCCTAAAACCTTTACTGTAAAGATGGCCATATTTATTAAAAAAAGTCGCTGGCTGATGCGATAGTTACAGGGGTGCAAAGTTGAAAGTTCACCCAAAACCTGTTGCTTCGGCCCTTCTGCTGCAATAAAAGACACCATAGTGGTCAACGTTTAGGAATTACTTGTGGTTGCAAATATTTTTTGAGGTATGAATGTTCCATTATTCCCAACCAATGCAGATTCAGCGGGATTGTCCGGATATGAAGACTCAGTCCCACTGTCCCAGCACATCAGGTCTGTGTCCCACAACTTCTCTCAGACATCTTCATCGCCCAGTTACTCTTCCTCTTGGGTGGCATCTTTGCTCTATGCACACTTACATTAATTAAACAAACAAATATCTTCTTCGCTGATCTCCCCCTGGGATGGAACACACAACCACCTCCATTGCAGTCAGCAGCTAAAGCTATGAGTCACAGACTGCACTTATCAGCATAGGAGTTTAGTCTGTTTCAGTAGCTCCACAATCATGTGGAAGACTGCTGACTTGACCGATGTTCAGAAGGCAGTCATTGACACACTCCACAAGGAGGTTAAGCCACAAAAGGTCATTGCTAAAGACATTGGCTGTTCACAGAGTGCTGTATCCAAGCATATAAGGCTGCTTTCGTCTACAGACGCTGCTGAACTGTGCGAGTATGGTGCATGTTTTCTCTAGAGGCTTCTTTATGGGGCCTAAGAAAAACTCATGTGAAAAACAGGCTGTCTGCATGATAAAAACATTAGAAACACGACTTCAACAAAAATGCGTCAAATAAAGGTGAAAAAAGGCATAAAAAATGCAGCAAAAATGCCATAACCATCGAAAATTGTTGTTGCAAAGTTTGGTACAGATATCTGTAGAAACCAAAAAACTCAGTATTCAACATGTGAATATGGCTCTACAGACACCAAAAAGCCAGATTTCATACAGTGAGGCTAACATAATAACAATGAGAAAAATCTGGCTGCTACAACTATGATTGAATTAAAAAAAAGAAATCTATAGGTCCCAACTAGAGATGAGCATTACACAGAAATGACGGCGTGTTGCCCTGACTAATCAAAAGTCGTGTTGGTGACACCGGAAGGTAAGAGATTTGTGGGCCTCTAGCCACCCTGTGCAAGACACTGGCCTGCAGTCCCATGAATTGATCTGCTCATCTCTAGTTCCAAATGTCATGAAAAATACCAAAAGATCTGCACTGCCCCATATAATAACTTTGGGCCAAGTGCTATCCGATAAAACATCAGATATCACTTGTCTGATGTATACACTCATGTGAGCGAGCCCTTACTCTCTACAGGAGAGAGAGAAACAGAGAGAAACCAGTTGACTATAGAAGCTTACACTCTACACGGGAGAGAGATAAATAGAGGGAGAAAGAGGGATGGAGAGGACCTAGCTGACCATAAGAGCTTAAAATCTTGGGAGAGACGCAAAGAAAGATAGAGAGAGGTCCCTACTGACCATAAGAGCCTACATGCTATAGGAGACAGAGAGTACTCACTAGATGTCAATGCTACTGTCATGATCCATTCCAGGGTTTATTCCTGTCTGCCCTTTTTCCTGGCGGATCATGCCAAGGTTAACTTTGCTCTGCCTCATTCTGGGTTCAGGTTTGCTATTTAGCTCCAATGAATCTTGCTGGCAGTGTCAGCTATAGTTCTGCCTTCGGCATGTGAACCTGACCATGCTGGTAGCTCTTGATTTGTCCTGCTGTGAACCCTGACTTGTCCTGTGTCTGTTAACTCCCTCTGTCTGCCCTATTCCCAGGGTTTCTCTGTTTGTCTGCTTATCTGCTTAATTCTCGGGTTCTGACCTCCTGGCTTGGCTATTGACTCTGTTACTGTTTGTTCCTATTGCACCGTATATTGCCCGTTCTGGCTAACTGATCTCTCACTACGTCCTGACTATCCTTTCTGTCTAATCCTTTTATACTGTCTTGCTATCTCGTGCTTTTAACTCGGTTTGTCTGACCACTCTCTCGCCACCTGATGGCGTCTGTTCTGCTAGTCTGTGTGTGCAGTCTCACTTCCCTCTCAAGCTCCCCCTGGTGGAGATTGCACTGTACAGCACTGCAGCAGCATGACAGCTGCATTGCATAATGTGGAGGTCATGCGGCAATGCAAAATGAAGTCAGCCTGCTTTCCAAAGCTTCAGCAGTGTGGGAAATTGTTGACCAAACTTTTTTTTATTGAACCTCAAATTGAATGACAAAATGTTTGAATTCACGTGAGACCGAGAATTTCAGAAAATTTATCTTGATCTCCGTTCTAAGCTCATCCCTATCAAGAAGCCATTTTGGTGAATTTGAAATTAATGGAGTATGAACAGCATAAATTTGGAAAGCTTAACTAAATTGACTGCTAACAATAGGTGGACATTCAAAAACAGAAGTATTTTAGGCTAAAAGAGGATAATTAAAGGATCCATTAATAATAAGTTGGGACATGGGATCTTTTTTCTCTCTCTTCTATTTCCTGGCACAGTGACTCCAGAACAGAGTACAGGTTCCTACAATGCAATTGTAGGGCTATGTTCACACAAGGATTTTTGGCCTCCACACATAACTAGGACTGACAGACAAGGCTTGATGGTGATACAAAGTCAGATTTGCAGGGCTTAGATCAGCACTATGCTTATGCCACAATGAGTGGTTAGAGAAGAGGAAGGAGGACTAATGTGAAGCGCGCATGTGTGCAGCCAAAGAGATTTGCTGCACATTTAGTCGGAGGAGCATGCCTGATACAATTACCAAGAGATGAGTCAGGGGGATGGAAATAAACTTGAACTTGATATTTTTAAAAGGGGTGTCTAGGACTTCTTTATTTTTCTTACTGAGATTTGGGTCTGAAAGCTATCAGGCAGTTAGGTGCTAACAGAAGCAACTACCTGTCTGTTGTACCTTGCATTGGCTCAGAGCTGTCACTGACCAATCCTGCCAGTGATTCAGCTGCTCCGCAGCAATAGAGCAGCTTTTTTTTTTCCAGGCTACTCTATTGACAACGCATTACTGACGATGTCATGCTGATTGACAGCCGGCTTCCCTCAGTTAGGCAGAGAGGAGCGGGTGTCAATCAGCATGACGTCACCAGTGACGCCCTGTCAACACAGTAGAGTGGAAGAGGGTTGCTATGAAGGGAATAATGCACCCATGCGCTATGTACATGCACCCATGTATTGACAGGTTGGTTTGTTGTAAAGGGTAGCCACTCAGGAACCTGTCTTAGATAGTTAGACAGGCTACAAGGATTAGAGCCAATTTGGTGCAGCACAGATGGTAACCCATGCAGAGATTGAGAACCCCAACCTTGGTTTGAAAACCACTTTACACAGTCATCCCACTAAAATAAATATCTTAAACTTCAATATGACCTCTCCTACGCACTCACTGCTCTCTTGTAACAAGAAGCAAAGAAATATCTGAATTGGAATTCATGTACAGTGAAAAGACTATTTAATCTAGCATCTAATTATCCTGAAAATCAGCTGATCTGGCACTAATTTAAGGCACAAAAATATATCAGAATATGACATTTCATAAGATCAAAAACACAAAACTGAGCAGAAAGAACCATTAACTAAGTTTCTCTGCTATAATGGCATATTTGTGCTCCTGGCAATAGTCTACCTTTATCATTGAATATTATAGAAATGTTATAGTTGTCTCATAGTTCAGAATTAGAGATAATTCTATTGACTTGAACCCCAGGCTGCTGGAAGAAGGACATTTTCAAGTACATGCAAGGTTGGGAGATGTTGAAAAAAATGTAGATTATTACTTATGATCCCTGTATGAACCTATTTGAATATTAAAGCACCCCTTCAGCGTTTTTTTTTATATCACTGCTGGAGTGATATATCACAAATCTATGCTCTTTGCCCCAGTATTAAAGTCACCATCCATTTTCTTCAGCTCTTCCCAGTGCCACTACGATCCCGATCTGCCATCTTCTTTCTGCAGCTTCTAACTGACCATAAGTCAAATGTAAAGGTCCCAAGCTCACAATGCAAATCCTCATTCTAACTCTCATAGACTTTTCTTGAGAAGTGACCTCCACATCACACAGCAAGCAATGGAGTGATCCAGGCAGTAAGTCAAAACCAGCAAAAGACCGATCAGAGCGGAGCTGAGAACAGAAGAAGACAGCAGTTGGTAAGTATAACACTAGGGGCAGGGGACTTAGATTAATAGCACCACTCCAGTTGCAAAATAAAAAATACACATTAGTGATGCTTTGCAGTGATCCTCTACCCTGAGAATGAAAAGTGACCACACATTTCTCCTGTGTAGTCATGCAATCACCCTACTTGGTTCCTCCCTTGGTTTTTCCTCCCAGTTCCTCTTCCACCCATATTGACTTTTCATCTTTCCTGTTTCCATGATAGCCATCGCAATGGCATGTGGTATGTGTTGGTAAGTCTAAGCCATGACTTCCCTGTCTTTCCTATTCTACAATGTGGAAAGACAGATTAGGTTTGGGTTAGACCTACCACATCCCTTCCCCTGCCACTGTTTAGGCAGTCTTGGAAATAGGATGAAAGGAACGGTGATCGAAGCAGAGGAGGAAGAAGGAGGCAAAAACAAGGCACCAGGTAGGGTGACTATATTATGGTAATGGCCACTTCATAAAAAATTCTGAAATTCTGATAACAATGAGGTATATTTTATTGGTGTAAAAGTAACTTTCTCAACTTGTGCTTCACACATTGGGTACAGGATCGATAGTCAAGTCTTCTATAAAAATGAAAAGGAAAATTAAAGAATCAGTCCATTGATAATGATTTGAACAATGCACTCTCTCCTCTCTCCTCCCTCTCCTTGCATGATACAGAGCATGCCCACATCAATTTATTAGGCTAAAAGTACACCAAACATATATTTTTTCATGTGAGATAAACGGGTCAATTATGCAATCACACTCTGCTTAAACCCTGATCAGAGTTTGATTAGAGTGTGATCATAGTTTGCTCTGATTCTCTCTGATGAGAAGTTGGAAAAAAAATGTCTCCTTCTTCTCCATTGTATTAGTGTATGGGAACTGTACTCAGATGTCATCCAATGTTTTTCGCAGGCTCATTGACTTGCGTGACCGAAAATCAGATCAAACTTGGGCATGTAGTGATTGTATTCTTGGACCACGCTGGACATGTCCTGTACACTAAAATTGGTCCGAATGGAATCTGATGTTTTGTCGGATCACACAAGCCCTTATAGACGTCAATAAATCATTCTGTGACTAAAGCACAGAAATCTAAAAATCTAAAACTACTATTCAGAGCTGTAAGTTAGGCAAGATGTCTGCCCCATGATCACATAAAAAAAGTTTAAAAAAAAGTGTATGGTAGTAGAGGAAAAAAGGTCATAAATTCCCTTTAAGGTGAAGGTAATTTAGACTCATGGCAATTGGCAAGATATCATCTAAAGCAAATATTGCGGTAACTTGCACCCCATTTTTTTATTACCAATAACCCACTAAGATTAATTGGTATATAAAGGCTGTATACATTTGTGTAGGATCGTTTGCAGATTAAATGAATGATGCTAGATAAAAATCTGGAATATCCTCACTTTACAGTTACAAAAACAAGCGAGACCTTAAGAAATAGTCAACAAGCATTTCCTGCGTTTTCCATCAGCAAACATTCTGGAAAGTTTCCAAAATTCAGGTAGCTATTAGTTTTTATGTACGTCTAGAATCAGATAAACATGACTCCATGTACAGATGTTAATTTTCACTTAATCTCAGCCACCAATCACTTTGTCCCTGGGGTGGTAGGCTGAATGGTAATTTCCACTTAGTGAGGTTAGTTGCAAGAACTTTGCTTCTAGGCAGTGTCCGGGAATGAGGAATGTTTGTGGTCAGTAGAAGCCGCAGGCGGATGTTATGCAAGTCCACAGGCAGAAGACGGAGTGTACTACATATTTAGGACAACACACTTTGAATCTGCCCAGGCTCATCCTCAAGGCTTTGCCTGATTATCCGTCACCTTGGCATAACCTCTTCCAAGTTGTCTTCATTTTAGCTTTTTACCGTTTTTATTCTTCAAGTCTCACAACGTACGGTGCAATTATTTTTATCACGTCAATCATTAGTGGATAACTGCACAGATGTTTTCCTCTGGGACAGCAACACAAGATGTTGGCATTCGTATTTTGAATGTTCCCAAATATTTTATTGAACACATCAGACTTTAACCCCCTCCCAGTTGTAGAAGCTTTCTTATCAGTCCTCGAGTGAGAAGGATTGTCGAGTGGACAGAGATCATTTCTCACCAGACTATTATTTGATCAGTGAACGCTTATCAATACGTGTGATTTATGTTTAAATTGCATTTGTAATGTTACGTAATTCTTGAAAAATGAAAAATTCCTGCCAGACGATACATAAAATACTGAGTGTTTGTGATCCGAACTTAGAGACTCAGCTTTGCCGTGAGAGTATTTTTGTTTACAGCTCCCCATGATGTCTTGAATTATGTTAATATGGGCTTGGAATAGAGCTGTAATAATTTCTTGGAAAAAGAAGGCCCATCAACATTAATTTCAGCTAAATGTGCATCCTCCCCTGTATTGCAGGGCAGAAAGCCAATGGCTCGACCTGTACTCAAGGCTTAGAGGATCCACCTCACCTAGGGAACCTGACAAATATTTCATATTGTGGCTAATACATTATTATTTATTGATTTCTGTAGACACAATATGCGATGTTCTAACTATATCAGGGTATAAAAGGGGGACGCTATCACTGAATGGCTTCAGAAGTTGTGTATTTTACTAATGTATTCTTGCCAATGGGAAGAGAGATTTACTTTCTCATTTGAGTAGGGATGAGCAAATGTACTTGGTGATACTCAGATATCACTCGAGTATCTCGGCCCTTGGAAAGCATTAGCTGGTGCTCGAAATTGAAACTCAAATCCTCACTCCACATGTTTGATGCCTAATACAGTGCCAATAAGCTTCAGAGATTGCCTGCAAGTCACTGTAATACCGTAGTCAACTTGGTAGTGGTATTACTATGATTGACTAGCCGGATTACATTTTCAGAGGTTATCAAAGAACCGGCGCCATCACGCTCGGTTCAATGATGCCATTGCACAGTTCATGAACAGTTCTTATTGGAGGAAGATAGTGCTTGTTCAAGTCCGTGTGTGCACAGTTTAATGAATCAGAGTACGCTAGTGTTGATACTGCTGCTGATGCTGAATCATCTTTCTAACAGTCCTTCTAAGGGCTAATCTTTTGCATTGCTGTTTTGTATTAGATACATTCTGTATTTAGCCTAGGGAGGGACAGTTTCTAGAACAGGGAGATTGGCAAAATACAGTCTGTAGACAGGACTTAGGGCTTTGCAGTCCGTTGCAAAATATATAGCTGTGGGAGTTGACCACATTCTCTTTTTTAGCTGAAGAAATGTACTATATTGTCATCCATAGAGTATTATGTGCTTTGTGGTACATTTTGGTGTTATATAACACTCTCAAAAAGCATTGAAAATGTTTTCTGGATTCAATTTCTTAACCATACAGTATTAAGGGCTTTGTATGAGTGTAGTTTTCTGCCCTTACTGCTGTATGGGGCCCAGTGGGCAGAAGGAAAGCTGTTATGGACCTGGTGGTTAGGAGCACCCAGAATGACCTGATGGTTAAAACAGAAAACCTGAGACAAGCTCTGAGGAGGTGGTAACTCTACTGACCGCAATCCCTAATCCCATCACACACACTAGAAATAGCCGTGGAGCGTGCCTAACTCTCCCTAGATGCCTCTTCACAGCCTAAGAGCTAACTACCCCTAAAGATAGAAATAGAAGCCTACCTTGCCTCAGAGAAATTACCCAAAGGAAAGGTAGCCCCCCACAAATATTGACTGTGAGTTAAGAGGGAAATGACAAACACAGGAATGAAACAGATTTTAGCAAAGGAGGTCGAATCTTCTCTAAATAGACAGAGGATAGGAAAGGGCACTATGCGGTCAGTATTAAAAACTACAAAAACCACGCAGAGTGTGCAAAAAGACCTCCACACCGACTCACGGTGTGGAGGTGCAACTCTGCACCCCCAGAGCTTCCAGCTAGCAAGGAAATATCATAATAGCAAGCTGGACTAGAAACATAGTATGTAATGAGAAATATTCTCAAAAACAAATGAACAACAAATGAACTAGCAGGGACTTAGCTTCTGCTGGAGTAGACAGGTCATCTGAGAAATCCAAGAGAGATCTGAACCAGTACTGAGACATTGACAGCTGGCATGAACTAACGATCTGAGCAGAGTTAAATAGGGAAGCCAGCAGAAGCAATAAGCGAGGGCAGCTGAGAAAGCCAACCTCAAAGATCAGCAGTTCCACTCAAAGCCACCAGAGGGTGTCCAAGGACAGAACTCACCAAAGTACCATTCACGACCACAGGAAGGAGCCCGAGAATGGAATTCACAACAGTACCGCCCCCTTGAGGAGGGGTCACCGAACCCTCACCAGAGCCCCCAGGCCGATCAGGACGAGCCAAATGAAAGGCACGAACCAAATCGGCAGCATGGACATCGGAGGCAACAACCCAGGTATTATCCTCCTGACCATAGCCCTTCCATTTAACCAGGTACTGAAGCTTCTGTCTCGAAATACGAGAATCCAAAATCTTCTCCACCACATACTCCAACTCCCCCTCAACCAACACCGGAGCTGGAGGATCAACGGAAGGAACCATAGGTGCCACATATCTCCGCAACAACGACCTATGGAACACATTATGGATGGCAAAAGAAGCTGGAAGGGCCAAACGAAACGACACAGGATTGATAATTTCAGAAATCTTATAAGGACCAATGAAACGAGGCTTGGACTTAGGAGAAGAAACCTTCATAGGAACATAACGAGAAGACAACCATACCAAATCCCCAACATGAAGTTGCGGACCAACACAGCGACGGCGTTTAGCAAAACGTTGTGCCTTCTCCTGAGACAACGTCAAATTGTCCACCACATGAGTCTAAATTTGCTGTAACCTGTCCACCACAGAATCCACACCAGGACAGTCAGAAGGCTCAACCTGCCCTGAAGAAAAATGAGGATGAAAACCAGAATTACAAAAAAAAGGGGAAACCAAAGTAGCCGAACTAGCCCGATTATTAAGGGCGAACTCGGCCAATGGCAAGAAGGTCACCCAATCATCCTGATCAGCAGGAACAAAGCATCTCAGATAGGTTTCCAAGGTCTGATTGGTTCGTTCGGTTTGGCCATTTGTCTGAGGATGGAACGCTGAAGAAAAAGACAAATCAATGCCCATCTTAGCACAAAAGGACCGCCAAAACCTAGAAACAAACTGGGAACCTCTGTCCAACACAATGTTCTCCGGAATTCCATGCAAACGAACCACATGCTGAAAAAATAATGGAACCAAATCAGAGGAGGAAGGCAATTTAGGCAAGGGTACCAAATGGGCCATCTTAGAAAACCGATCACAAACCACCCAGATGACAGACATCCTTTGAGAGACAGGAAGATCAGAAATAAAATCCATGGAAATATGCGTCCAGGGCCTCTTCGGGACAGGTAAAGGCAAAAGCAACCCACTGGCACGAGAACAGCAAGGTTTGGCCCGAGCACAAGTCCCACAGGACTGCACAAAAGAACGCACATCCCGTGACAAGGAAGGCCACCAAAAGGACCTAGCAACCAAATCTCTGGTACCAAAAATCCCAGGATGACCAGCCAATACTGAACAATGAACCTCAGAAATAACTCTACTAGTCCATCTATCAGGGACAAACAGTTTCTCCACTGGACAGCGGTCCGGTCTATCAGCCTGAAACTCCTGCAGCACCCGCCGCAAATCAGGGGAGACGGCAGACAGAATCACCCCCTCTTTGAGAATACCAGCCGGCCCAGGGACTCCCGGAGAATCAGGCAAAAAACTCCTAGAAAGGGCATCAGCCTTCACATTCTTAGATCCCGGAAGGTATGAGACCACAAAATCGAAACGGGAGAAAAACAGCGACCATCGAGCCTGTCTAGGATTCAGCCGCTTGGCAGACTCGAGGTAAGTCAGATTCTTGTGATCAGTCAAGACCACCACGCGATGTTTGGCTCCCTCAAGCCAATGCCGCCACTCCTCGAATGCCCACTTCATAGCCAACAACTCCCGATTGCCGACATCATAATTAAGCTCAGCAGGCGAAAACTTTCTAGAAAAGAAAGGACATGGCTTCATCAAAGAGCCGTCAGAACTTCGCTGAGACAAAACAGCCCCTGCCCCAATCTCAGAAGCATCAACCTCGACCTGAAAAGGGAGCGAAACATCTGGCTGACGCAACACAGGGGCCGAAGTAAAGTGACGTTTAAGCTCCTGAAAAGCCTCAACGGCCGCAGGGGACCAATTCACAACATCAGCGCCTTTCTTCGTCAAATCAGTCAAAGGCTTAACCACACTAGAAAAACTAGCGATGAAGCGACGGTAAAAATTAGCAAAGCCCAGAAACTTCTGAAGACTCTTCACAGATGTAGGTTGAGTCCAATCATAAATGGCCTGAACCTTAACAGGGTCCATCTCGATAGTAGAAGGGGAAAAAATGAAGCCCAAAAAGGAAACCTTCTGAACTCCAAAGAGGCATTTAGACCCCTTCACAAACAACACATTAGCACGAAGGACCTGGAACACCATCCTGACCTGCCTCACATGAGACTCCCAATCATCCGAAAAGACCAAAATATCATCCAAATATACAATCATGAACCTATCCAGATACTTCCAGAAGATATCGTGCATAAAAGACTGAAACACAGATGGAGCATTAGAGAGCCCGAATGGCATCACCAGGTACTCAAAATGGCCCTCGGGCGTATTAAATGCTGTTTTCCATTCATCGCCCTGTTTAATACGCACAAGATTATACGCCCCTCGAAGGTCAATCTTGGTAAACCAACTAGCCCCCTTAATCCGAGCAAACAAATCAGACAGCAGAGGCAAAGGGTACTGAAATTTGACCGTGATTTTATTGAGAAGGCGGTAATCTATACAGGGTCTCAGAGAGCCATCCTTCTTGGCCACAAAAAAGAACCCTGCTCCCAACAGTGACGAAGACGGGCGAATATGCCCCTTCTCCAAGGACTTCTTTACATAACTCCGCATAGCGGCATGTTCTGGCACAGATAAATTGAAAAGTCGGCCCTTAGGGAACTTAAAGCCAGGAATCATATTAATAGCACAATCACAGTCCTTATGAGGAGGTAGGGCACTGGACTTGGGCTCATCAAATACATCCTGGTAATCCGACAAAAACTCAGGGACTTCAGAAAGAGTGGAAGAAGAAATTGACAGCAAAGGAACATCACTATGTATCCCTTGACAACCCCAACTAGACACAGACATTGATTTCCAATCCAGTACTGGATTATGAACCTGTAACCATGGCAAGCCCAACACGACAACATCATGCAAATTATGCAACACCAAAAAGCTAATATCCTCCCGATGTGCAGGCGCCATGCACATGGTCAGCTGAGTCCAGGTTTATTCTTGGCCAATGGCGTAGCATCAATCCCCCTTAAGGGAATAGGACTCTGCAAAGGCTCCAAGAAAAAAACCACAGCGCCTGGCAAACTCCAAGTCCATCAAGTTCAGGGCAGCGCCCGAATCCACAAATGCCATAACAGAGTAGGACGACAATGAGCAAATCAGAGTAACAGACAAGAGAAATTTAGGCTGTACAGTACTAATGGTGACAGACCTAGCGAACCTCTTAGTGCGCTTAGGACAATCAGAAATGGCATGAGTGGAGTCACCACAGTAAAAACTCAGCCTATTCTGACGTCTATGTTCTTGCCGTTCAGCTCTGGTCAGAGTCCTATCACATTGCATAGGCTCAGGCCTCCGCTCAGAGGACACCGCCAAATGGTGCACAACTTTGCTCTCGCGCAAACGCCGATCAATCTGAATGGCCAAAGACATTGATTCACTCAGACCAGTAGGCGTGGGGAACCCCACCATAACATCTTTAAGGGCTTCAGAAAGACCCTTTATGAAAATTGCTGCCAGGGCACACTCATTCCATTGTGTAAGCACAGACCACTTTCTAAACTTCTGGCAATATACTTCTGCTTCATCCTGACCCTGACATAGAGCCAGCAAGATCTTTTCTGCCTGAGCCACAGAATTTGGTTCGTCATAAAGCAATCCAAGCGCTAGAAAAAATGCATCTACATTAAGCAATGCAGGATTTCCTGGCTCAAGGGAGAATGCCCAGTCTTGCGGGTCGCCACGCAACAAAGAAATAATAATCTTTACTTGCTGAATGGGGTCACTAGAGGAGCGGGGTTTCAGAGCAAAAAACAGTCTGCAATTATTTTTGAAATTCAAAAATTTAGATCTATCCCCAGAAAACAAATCAGGAATTGGAATTCTAGGCTCTAACATCGGATTCTGAACTACATAATCTTGAATACTTTGTACCCGTGCAGCAAGTTGATCCACACAAAAGGACAAACCTTGAATATCCATATCTACACCTGAGTCCTGAACCACCCAGAGGTTAAGGGGAAAAGAAAGACAAAACAAGCTGCAAAGAAAAAAAAATTGACTCAGAACTTCTCTTATCCCTCTTTTGAGATGCATTAACACTTTTAGGCCAGCTGTACTGTTATGGACCTGGTGGTTAGGAGCACCCAGAATGACCTGATGGTTAAAACAGAAAACCTGAGACAAGCTCTGAGGAGGTGGTAACTCTACTGACCGCAATCCCTAATCCCATCACACACACTAGAAATAGCCGTGGAGCGTGCCTAACTCTCCCTAGACGCCTCTTCACAGCCTAAGAGCTAACTACCCCTAAAGATAGAAATAGAAGCCTACCTTGCCTCAGAGAAATTCCCCAAAGTAAAGGTAGCCCCCCACTAATATTGACTGTGAGTTAAGAGGGAAATGACAAACACAGGAATGAAACAGATTTTAGCAAAGGAGGCCGAATCTTCTCTAAATAGAGAGAGGATAGGAAAGGGCACTATGCGGTCAGTATTAAAAACTACAAAAACCACGCAGAGTGTGCAAAAAGACCTCCACACCGACTCACGGTGTGGAGGTGCAACTCTGCACCCCCAGAGCTTCCAGCTAGCAAGGAAATATCATAATAGCAAGCTGGACTAGAAACATAGTATGTAATGAGAAATATTCTCAAAAACAAATGAACAACAAATGAACTAGCAGGGACTTAGCTTCTGCTGGAGTAGACAGGTCATCTGAGAAATCCAAGAGAGATCTGAACCAGTACTGAGACATTGACAGCTGGCATGAACTAACGATCTGAGCAGAGTTAAATAGGGAAGCCAGCAGAAGCAATAAGCGAGGGCAGCTGAGAAAGCCAACCTCAAAGATCAGCAGTTCCACTCAAAGCCACCAGAGGGTAGCCAAGGACAGAACTCACCAAAGTACCATTCACGACCACAGGAGGGAGCCCGAGAACGGAATTCACAACAGAAAGCATAATGTACTATGCACTGGTGTGCCATCTTTGGCGGCGCACATGTCGCCACTGGGAGGTTCCCAGCCTGCTGACGCACAGCCGTCAATGCAGAATGGCCTTGCAGCTCCAGAGCTCCAACCACCTTTTCTGTGAGGCGCTAGTGATGGCACATACACGATAATATCATTAAGTAAGTGCTGGCATGTACGAGTGCCACTCGTCAAGATGACAACAGTAGAATAGCTTCGCCTGCAGGGGATCATCTGAGAGGTAAGTATGAAAAACTTTTTTTCTTTTTATAAAATGAATTAAATGAGTGTGGGAAGGGGGATCAAATGAGCATGAATTGAGAGTGGGGTACAGTGAATGATGATGAATTGAAACTGGGGGGTGGGGACAGCAAATAATGATTAATTGAGACTGGGGTGGTGACAGTAAATGGTGATGAATTGAGATTGGGGGATAGGGTACAGAAAATTGTGATAAATTGAGACTGTGGGATTGGGACAACAAATAATGATGAACTGAGACTAAGGGCGGGAAAAGCAAATGTTGATTAATTGAGAATGGGGGATGGGATACAAGAAATTATGATGAATTGAGACTGTTTGATTGAGTACAGCGAATGGTGATAATTTGAGACTGGGGAGTGGGTACAGCAAAAGTTTATGAATTGAGACTGGGGGTGAGGCACGGCAAATCGTGGTGACTTGAGAGTGGGGGAGAGCAAATAGTGATGAATTGAGTTGGGGTGCTTTTACTGTGCAGGGCTATGTGTTTATTTTCTTCATATGACATATTGTAGAAGTTGGGAAAAAAGTGGAGACTGTGTTCTGGAAGTGGTGCTCTGAAAAACTGCGTATTTTCTGCAGAGACGAGTCCTGGCTGAAGAAGTGATGGCGCTCTGCGCTGCATGAAAAAGAAAAGCAAAGATGAAGGACTTCAACTAGAGACGTCACTGAAGAATCAGTGTAAATGTACATGGACACTATACACTATATACAGAGCTCCTGTGTGTAATGTCACCGGTGATAACCATATTACCTCTACACTATATAAAGAGCTCCTGTGTGTAATGTCACCTGTGATCATTGTATTAGGCTAGTTTCACATTTGCGTTTAAAAACGCAGCATTTAAAACGCAAATGCAGGTGGTGAAAAAAACAAATGTAAACGCATGCATACGCTGCGTTTTTTAGACGCATGCGTTTTTTCATGCCGTAAAAAAACGTGGCATTTTGACGCGTTTACATGCGTTTATTCCTGCGTTTGCGTTTTTGAAACGCATGCTGAGAAGTGTGTGACAGCTGCCAATCATCAAAATCATCTAGAAAACCCACTATAAATAGAAATAGCTAGGGTTGGGGTTAGGGTTAGGGTTAGAGTTAGGGGTAGGGTTAGGGTTAGGGGTAGGGTTCGGATCCCTTTATCACCTTGATGGGTTAGGGTTAGGGTTAGGGGTAGGGTTAGGGTTTGGATCCCTTTATCACCTTGATGGGTTAGGGTTAGGGTTAGGGTTTGGATCCCTTTATCACCTTGATGGGTTAGGGTTAGGGGTAGGGTTAGGGGTAGGGTTAGGGTTTGGATCCCTTTATCACCTTGATGGGTTAGGGTTAGGGTTTGGATCCCTTTATCACCTTGATGGTGGGGGGTGGCTTATCAGTGTGTATTCTTGTTTTTTTCTATTGAAACGCATACGTTTAAAATGCAACCAAACGCATGTGCTTAAAAACGCATGCGTTTACATAGACAGCAATACGTTTTTTTGCCGCAAAAAAAGCATGCATTTTTTGCAGCAAAAAAAGCCTCTAGAAATTACTACATGTTGCATTTCTGCAACCAAACGCAAGCATAGAAACGACGCATGCGTCGTCAAACGCGGCAAAACGCATTAAAAAAACCGCATGCGTTTTTAATGTTAAATATAGGGAAAAAAACGCATGCTTTTTTTGCGCTAAAACGCAGCGGCAAAAAACGCAAATGTGAAACCAGCCTTACCTCTATACGATATACAGAGCTCTTGTATATAATGTCACAGTAGTGAATGGGCGGTGAGACTGTGAAGGTTCGAGGGGTGGATGCGGGGCTGAGGTGTAGACTGGGCGGAGTCTCAATAGGGCCTGAAAATTTTGCTGGTATGGGGCCCTGAAATTCCTTGTGGCAGCCCTGCTCTCACAGCCCGCCCCCCCACCGCAAAAACACAGTATGATAGCCACACACAGTATGATCGCACACACAATATCATAGACTTTCAAACAGAATGATTGCTTCAACATAGTCCTTACCACACTGTATGATGCCCCCATAGCCTCCACAAGTACTGGCTCATAAAATGAAAAAAATGAACACTATATCGTGTTCCCGACCTTCAGTAGGTAGCAGGCCTCAATCACCTTGTGGCCTACAGAACAGAGTGTTTGGACAAGGAGAGTAAATCTTTGTTCTCTACCATTGCATTTAGCTGTATCAGCATGCTGTTTATGAAGTCACATTTAGAAGTGATGGTTAGAGTTGAGCGACTTTTACTTTTTTCGGATCGAGTCGGGTTTCGCAAAACCGACTTTGTCAAAAGTCGGGTCGGGTGAAATCGGCCGATTATTGCGAAAAGTCGGGGGCCGAAAGAAACACGAAACCCAATGCAAGTCATTGGGGAATCAAAGTCGGCAGTGAGTGGAGGACAGGAAAACACCTACAGTGCCCATTTTAATGCCAAAAACATCAATTCTAGTGTTGAGCATTCCGATGCTGCAAGTATCGGGTATCGGCCGATACTTGCTGTATCGGAATTTCCGATACCGAGATCCGATATTTTTGTAATATCGGATATCGGTATCGAAACAACATTAATGTAAAAAGGTGTAAAAGAAAGAATTAAAATAAAAAAAATCGCTATACTCACCTGTCCGACGCAGCCGGGACCTCGGCGATTGTAAGCGGCAGCGTTGTTTCTTTAAAATTCGCGCTTTTACTTGCTTACGTGAATTCCCGGCTTCTGATTGGTCAGGGCGGCCATGTTGCCGGGACTCGGACCAATCACAGCAAGCCGTGACGAAATTACGTCACGGCTTGCTGTGATTGGTCCGCGTCCCGGCAACATGGCCGCCATTAACCAATCACAAGCCGTGACGTCACGGGAGGCTGGACACGCGCTTATTTTGAAAAGCGCGCGTGTCCAGCCTCCCGTGACGTCACGGCTTGTGATTGGTCACGGCGCCATATTGCCGGGATGCGGACCAATCACAGCAAGCCGTGACGAAATTACGTCACGGCTTGCTGTGATTGGTCCGCGTCCCAGGAACATGGCCGCCATTAACCAATCACAAGCCGTGACGTCACGGGAGGCTGGACACGCGCTTATTTTGAAAAGCGCGCGTGTCCAGCCTCCCGTGACGTCACGGCTTGTGATTGGTCACGGCGCCATATTGCCGGGACGCGGACCAATCACAGCAAGCCGTGACGTAATTTCGTCACGGCTTGCTGTGATTGGTCCGAGTCCCGGCAACATGGCCGCCCTGACCAATCAGAAGCCGGGAATTCACGTAAGCAAGTAAAAGCGCGAATTTTAAAGAAACAACGCTGCCGCTTACAATCGCCGAGGTCCCGGCTGCGTCGGACAGGTGAGTATAGCGATATTTTTTATTTTAATTCTTTATTTTACACATTTATATGTTTCCCAGGGCCTGAAGGAGAGTTTCCTCTCCTTCAGACCCTGGGAACCATCAGGAATACCGTCCGATACCTGAGTCCCATTGACTTGTATTGGTATCGGGTATCGGTATCGGATTGGATCCGATATTTTGCCGGTATCGGCCGATACTTTCCGATACCGATACTTTCAAGTATCGGACGGTATCGCTCAACACTAATCAATTCTTATTACTTAAGCTTGTCAATCTTATTTTACTTAATAACAATAGTTAGGCATTGAAAACTGGGGGTCATTTGGCTAAAGTTGTGGAGGGTAGGGCTGGCTCAAGATTTTTTTGTGGGCCCAGGAAACACGGAGTATGTCACAGCGGTGGAACAGGGAGAGGTAAGTATTTCAACTTTGCAAGTGCTGTGATCCTGAGCAAGCAGGGGGGGCCCAATCATTGGCACTGGCACAGGGCCCCTCATAGTACGGCGATGTGTTTGACGGCGGGTGGCGCCTCCCACTGGCAGAGACACTTTTGCTTAATATGAGGGGACCTTTGCCAGTGAAGTCGCCAAGGAGTATGCCCCCCCACCTGATGAAGGAACCTGCACTTTCATCTGCACCTTCCTCTTTGTCCCTATGTAAGGTGGTATAGTATGCAGGAAGGGGAACCTGACTTTCAGCAGGGTCAGATTCTGGCTGTGTAGAGTGCAAGGGGAATGTACTGGTCTGGGTCAATGTACCAGCAGACTCATCTAGCAGTGGCTGGGCAATGGGCAGGATGAGGAAGAAACACAGATATAGGCCTAAATAATAAAGTAGGCTAAATGCAGTTCAAAATTGGTAACAGGACTAAACAGGTGGCATTGCTTTGTTCAGTGGAGGAAAACTGTAATGAGTGGCAGACACAGTTAGTATGCCCAAATAATAAAGTAGGCTAAATGCAGTTCAAATGTGGTAACAAGACTAAACAGGCGGCATTGCTTTGTTCAGTGGAGGAAAACTGTAATGAGTGGCAGACACAGTTAGTAAGCCCAAATAATAAAGTAGGCTAAATGCAGTTCAAATGTGGTAACAGGACTAAACAGGCGGCATTGCTTTGTTCAGTGGAGGAAAACTGTAATGAGTGACAGACACAGTTAGTAGCCCCAAATAATAAAGTAGGCTAAATGCAGTTCAAATGTGGTAACAGGACTAAGCAGGCGGCATTGCTTTGTTCAGTGGAGGAAAACTGTAATGAGTGGCAGACACAGTTAGTAGGCCCAAATAATAAAGTAGGCTAAATGCAGTTCAAATGTGGTAACAGGACTAAACAGGCGGCATTGCTTTGTTCAGTGGAGGAAAACTGTAATGAGTGACAGACACAGTTAGTAGCCCCAAATAATAAAGTAGGCTAAATGCAGTTCAAATGTGGTAACAGGACTAAGCAGGCGGCATTGCTTTGTTCAGTGGAGGAAAACTGTAATGAGTGGCAGACACAGTTAGTAGGCCCAAATAATAAAGTAGGCTAAATGCAGTTCAAATGTGGTAACAGGACTAAACAGGCGGCATTGCTTTGTTCAGTGGAGGAAAACTGTATTGAGTGGTAGACACAGTGAGTAGGCCCAAATAATAAAGTAGGCTAAACACAGTTCAAATGTGGTAACAGGACTAAACAGGCGGCATTGCTTTGTTCAGTGGAGGAAAACTGTAATGAGTGGCAGACACAGTTAGTAGGCCCAAATAATAGTGGACTAAATGTCTGCCAAAAAATTGTTCATAAATAAACAGGTGGCATAGCTAGGTACAGGTATGGGCTCCTCTGCTGAGTAGCAGACAGTGGTAGTAGGTGCAAAGTATTAACTGGTCTAAATGGAGGCCAGGGCCCCTGTATATTTTTACGATCATCTATCACTTCAACAAATTTGTATTTGCAGTGCCATTGAAGGATTTAACAGCACAGACTACACAGTGGTGGAGCAGGGAGAGGTAAGTATTGCAAGTGGTAGAGCACTGTTCGAGCTGGGGGGAACACTCTCTCATGGGCGGCGGTACTGGCACAGGGCCCCTCATATTATTACGGTGTGTCTGACGTTGGTTGTGCACCACCCCCGTCAGAGACACTTCATTGTACTAATAGGGACCCTGTGCCAGTGCCGTCGCCCAAGAGTGGGCCCACCCACCTGTCCAAGCAAATGGCACTCGCATGGGTGCTTGCACCAGGTGGTGACCACGGCCCTGTGGGGGGGAGTCAGCCCATTTAGGGAGGTATAAAAATGGCCTATGGTGGACATTCAGCAGCTGCAAATGCAGGAATTGGAGAAGTCAGTAAGAGGAGGCCAAAAGCAAGACATTTTTCAGGCAAGCTACGTGTCAGCAGGGGAAGGTGAGGCAAAATTATTTGAAATCCATGATTGGTTCATTTTAATGAAGGTTAGATCATCAACATTTTGGGTAGCCAGACGTGTCCTTTTTTCGGTCAGTATTGAACCAGCAGCACTGAAGACTCTTTCTGATAGCACACTAGCAGCAGGGCAAGCGAGCTCCTGTGATGCATATTTTGCCAATTCAGTCCAGGTGTCTATTTTAGATCAGAAATAAGAAAAGAATTCCAGCTCGACGAGGCAGTGAAAAGTAAAAACTTGGTACTTTATTCACTTCATGTGAGAAGCAGAGGATAAAACATCAGCACAATAAGGATAAAAAACACTATCTACGCGTTTCAGGTGACAGAGCACCCTTAGTCATGATATCTGGTGTGTAACCTATTCAATGCTTTTTATATTAGCACCCGGTAGGCACACCGGTGCGATAGTTGATTAGGAAAATAATCTAATAAGAAATAGAAACACCTGATAGTGTGCGTAGACCACAATTAGCCACGCAAAACAAGAAAATTCAAAGAACAAGCAGAAAAGACACACATTTACTTTGGCTATATATAAAACAAAAAGTATGAGATACAATAATGTGATTGCTCAATTATATAGAAAAAATGTAGTTCTTTACAGCGAAAAATATATACAAAATTACATTAAATACAAAATTTGCATGATATTGAGTTCTTCCTGAGGTAGTTGAAAAAACAAGATTGAAACAATATCCAAGTAGGAAGCTTGATGGAATGATTTACGTGCATTCTCCATTTTAATTATTCAAAGATGTACCATGACATAAAAAATAGAGAAGTAAACGAATTCTTGAAAGATACAAGTATTCGAGGACCTATAGGAATATGTATGTAAAACACAAGTATGAAATGATTAATTAAACACATAACTGAAAGAAAATTATTGCACATAAAGAGGAACCAGTAAGGACATTATAATATACATTATAAGAAATAATGAAGTAATTTATTAGATAGGAAACTTGCAAGCTGCAATGAGTACATTTGATTACTGAGGCACTGTGCAGAAACAGCAGACCAGTGGCTACATATGAGGGTAAGGGACTTGCAAACTACAATGGGTAACTTTAATTACTAGAGCACCTCTTAGGAGCAAGAGACCAGTGGCTACATATGCAGGAAGGAGAGAAGAGTGTAGCGATCATACACACCGAACGGCACAACACCGGACACCAGCGGGCCAGTTCGGGCACACGAAGGGCGCAAGTGCGTGTTATTTAAGAACATTGACATTGATATATGGGAAGAGATCCCAGAGAGGTAAAAAGAAGGGGTTATATGCATTTATGGAGGCAGTATAACTAATAGAAAAGCATGATGTCTTTTCTCTTATTAAGACCATGCGGTATTCTAGTTCCCAATTTGAAGATCCACCATGTCTCCCTATTTCTCAGGGTTACCTCTGTGTCCCCTCCTCTAAAGGGTCTATGCGTTTTTTCAATTGCATAAACCCTTAGAGAATCAAGATTAGATTGATGTGAATTAATAAAGTGTTGAGACACTTGCGATATATTTCTGTGGATGTTGACATTTTCCACATCGTAGATGTGCTCACGAATTCTGGTTTTTAGTGGACGTATGGTGCTCCCGACATATTTAACCCTGCTGTTCTGTTCGCATTTACTATACACTAGTTCTGTTCGGGTCACTATGACCCGGCTTATTAAACCTTGATTTTAGACACTCTAACTCATTTTTTTTTATAACTTTTTGCTTACTAGACTGTTTGTGAACATGTTTGGTAGTAAAAAAAAGAAAAATGAAACAGAAATTTTTTTGGGGGGGGTTTATTCAGAAAAAAACAGATCAATGAGAAAAACGAAAATAGAAAACTACACATATTTTGTAAAAAAAAAACAAAAAAAAAAATCAAATCAAACATTTTGTGATAAAAAATTAAAGATAATAAACATTACAATGTGAATATACTTACATATGATCAGATAAATTTACGATTTCTTGCATGCAAGACAATACACATGTTGTTTGCATATAAATGCTTTACAGCTATAACATGTTATACTTGTCTTGTTGTCACAAGATGAAGGGCAATAGATGCATCTTTTTCTTTTGATGCCAGAAGAGGCCATGGGGGTAGAAGAGCTTGTGGAGGTCATGGCTTCACTGTCCTGGGCATGTTGACGGACGCTTTGTACCAGGGCTGCCGCTGCTTCTGTTCTTGGTGTAACATTTCTGTTCTCAATATAAGGTTGAACCAGTGACTTCCCAAGTTCTTCGATAAATAGTCTTCTTTTATGGAGTTTGTTGGCGTTCCAATTGGGATTTATTTCCCTCCACAAGACAAAAGAATTATAGGCTGACAAATCCAGGATATTGAAAAAGAGAATCATTGGCCACCGATTTGATTTTCTATTGCATGAATATGTTCCAACGAGTTGGTCTAACGTGTCTACACCACTTTAGTTGCATTGTAGTCCAAGATCATATTTGGTTTTCTATCTTCCCGTGTCAGAGAAGATAAGAACCCACCCTTCTGTACACAAGCAGATAAGCCAGGAAGACAGACTTACTTAGCAAAAAAAAATATTTGCAACACTTTACAGCTCAGCTTTACAAAACAAAACATGTTAGACAGCGTGTTCTGAGCAGTCCGTTCTGCGCATAATATACACGTGTAGTGCACACCTAGTGATCTCTCCAGATGCACTCTACATTTTAGAATAGACTGTGCACCAAAAATAATCAATATAAAGCCATTTTTATGGTGCGCAGATCTCAATGCATACCCCCGGTAAAGCGCGTGTACGACCCCATTGAAATAATTTAGGAAATAAATCAATTGATATACAATAGTAGATGCAATAAATAGACCCAACTGAGGTTATAACTCCTTTATTTCACTGAAAATATGGCCTCACAGCTGTAAAAAACGATGCCGGGTCACTATGACCCGAACAGAACTAGTGTAACTTTTTTCGTGTAGCAAAAAGTAAACGAAAAAAAAAAAATATATATATACTCATATGTAGGTCCCCCCAAATGAGGAAAAGTCAAGGAGTCTCAAGTTTTAGAGACTTACAGAAAAAAATCTACAGGGCCGCAAAAAGTCTGTTCGGGTCACTATGACCCGAACAGAACAGCAGGGTTAAGATGGCAAGTTATGCATTCCATAATGTAAACTACATTGTTGGTGTTACAGTTCAGGAATGTTTTAATTTGGTATAGGTTACACACCAGATATCATATGACTAAGGGTGCTCTGTCACCTGAAACGCGTAGATAGTGTTTTTTATCCTTATTGTGCTGATGTTTTATCCTCAGCTTCTCACATGAAGTGAATAAAGTACCAAGTTTTTACTTTTCACTGCCTCGTCGAGCTGGAATTCTTTTCTTATTTCTGGTTTCTTCACGCCTTGACACAGCGTTTCCGTGCTCCGAGCCTTCTGGGATTGCTACTGTGGTGAGCTGGATTTTTCTTTTTGCTACTGTCTATTTTAGATGCCCAGTAATCAAAGGGGAATGACCTGTGAGGGAGAACATCGATAAGGGAGGAAAAATAGTTCGTAACCATACTGGACAAATTTTGTCTCCTGTCACTTTGAATTGATGCAGCAGTACCTGTCGTGTCTGCGGTCATTGCGAAATCACTCCACAACCTGGTCATAAAACCCCTCTGCCCAACGCCACTCTGGATTTGTGCACCTCTAACACCTCTGCCATGTTGTCCCCTACGGCTCGTGTGAGAACCATCACTGCCGCTGTGTGCTGGGAATGCCTGAACCAAATGGTCTACAAGAGTTGCTTGTTTGGTAGCCAATATTTGCTCAAGGTTCTCATGTGGCATGATATTTTGTAATTTTCCTTTATATCGTGGATCCAGGAGGCAGGCCAAACAGTAATCGTCATCGGTCAACATTTTGATAATGCGGGGGTCCCTTTTTAGGATGCGCAAGGCATACTCAGCCATGTGGGCCAATGTTCCAGGTGTCAATTCACTGCTTTTGCTGGGTTGAGGAGCACTTTCTTGCAAATCAACATCATTTGTGTCCCGCAAAAACCCTGTACCTGACCTTGCAACGCCACCAGTTCCTATTGCCCCCTGAGAAGCATCCTCCTCCCATAAATATTCATCCCCATCATCCTCCTCCTCCTCCTCTTCATCCTCCACCTCGTCCAGGAGAGTTCCCTGAGCAGACAATGGCTGACTGTCATCAAGGCTTCCCTCCTCCTCAGCTGCAGACGCCTGCTCCTTAATGTGCGTCAAACTTTGCATCAGCAGACACATTAGTGGGATGCTCATGCTTATGATGGCGTCGTCTGCACTTACCAGCCATGTGCATTCCTCAAAACACTGAAGGGCTTGACAGAGGTCTTGTAGCTTCGACCACTGCACACCAGACAACTCCATGTCTGCCATCCAAGTGCCTGCCCATGTATGTGTATCCTCCCACATATGAATTACAGCACACCTCTGTTCACACAGCCTCTGAACCATGTGCAGTGTGGAGTTCCACCTTGTTGCAACTTCAATTATTAGGCGGTGCTGGGGAAGATTCAGCGATCACTGATGGTTCAGCATATGGCTGGAGTGTACGGGCGACCGGCAGATGTGCGAGCAAAGTCTTTGCACCTTCAGGAGCAGGGCTGGTAACCAGCTAATTTTTGAGGAAGCACTGCACCACCAGGTTCAAGGTGTGAGCCAGGCAAGGTATGTGTTTCAGTTCTGAAAGGGCTATGGCAGCCATAAAATTCCATCCGTTATCAATGACTACCTTGTCTGCCTCAAGATGTACAGTGCCCAGCCATGACTGAGTTTGTTGCTGCAAGTACTCGGCCAGTACTTCCGCGGTGTGTGTGTCTGTTGTCACCCAAACACTTCAGTTGTAACACAGCCAGCTGACGCTTACCACTAGCTGTTCGATAATGGGACACCTCGTGTGCAACACTGGCAGCTGCGGATGGAGTGGTCGTGCGACTGCGCTCTGTGGACGAGCTTTTGCTTCTGGAGGAGGAGGAGGAGGAGGGGTGGCGAACACCTACAGCCAACTGTTTCCTAGACTGTGGGCTAGGCAGAACTGTCCCACTATGGCTGTCCCCTGTGGACCCTGCATCCACCACATTAACCCAGTGCGCTGTGATAGACACGTAACGTCCCGGGCCATGCCTAGTGGTCCATGCATCTGTTGTGAGGTGCACCTTTCCACTGACTGATTGCCTCAGTGCATGGACAATGCGGTCTTTGACATGCTGGTGGAGGGATGGGATGGCTTTTCTCGCAAAGAAATGCTGACTGGGTAGGTCATAGCGTGGTACTGCGTAGACCATCAGGTCTTTGAAAGCTTCGCTTTCAACCAACCAGTAGGGCATCATCTCTAACGAGATTAGTGTAGCAATGTGGACGTTCAAACCCTGTGTACGCGGATGAGAGGATGAGTACTTTCTTTTCCTAACGAGAGTCTCTTGTATGGTAAGCTGGACTGGAGAGCTGCATATGGTGGAAATAACGGTGGTGGTGGTGGACATGGCGGATTGAGAGAGGGTTGGTGATGGCATTCTTGATGTTAGCCTACATACAGTGTTTCCTACCAATAACCTTGTGATTCCCTGACTGCTTTGGCCTTGCGATGATACCTCCACATTTGCTGGTGGTGGTGTCCTAACCGGTGGGATTACAGTGAGGGAAGCAATGTAGCATTGCTGACTACCTTCATTCTGAGCAGGTGCACCAACGGTACAGGACATTTGGTAGTTAGTCCAGGCTTGCAAGTGCATGCTGGTTAAATGTCTAAGCATGCATGTTGTATTTAAATTTAGGGATTCTTCCCTCTGCTAAAGGTCTTTGAGCATTTCTTAAAGATAACTTTTGACTGATCATTCATATCTTGGTTACAAAATTGCCACACTACACTCTTCCTACTATGGAATACCTTTTCAGGCATTGCACGCTGTGCTACGTTCACCGGATGGCCACGCTGTCCTAAAACTGTTTTTGTTTTTGACAAACGTTTTTGGCCTGATACGGGCCTGCCAGATGACAGCTGTTGCGATGTAGATGGCTGCTGCGGATCATCCTCCTCCGCTTCTGAGCTACTGGTAGCGGCATCCTCTTCCCCCAATGGCTGCCAATCTGGGTCAACAACTGGGTCATCTATCACCTCCTCTTCAATGTCATGTGCACCTTCCTCTGTGTCACTGTGTAAGGTGCTATATCGTTCGGGATGGGGCACCATAGTCTCATCAGGGTCAGGTTCTGGCTCAGTACACTGCGAGGGCAATGTAGTGATCTGAGTCAATGGAACAGCATAATAATCTAGCTGTGGCTGTGCATCAGTGCACTCCATGTCTGATTCATCTTGTAATGGGCAGTAAACAATTTCCCTTTCTAACCCAGGCACGGTATGTGTAAAGAGCTCCATGGAGTAACCTGTAGTGTCGCCTGACGCATCCTTCACTTTTGGTTTGGGTGAAGGACACAAGGAAACATCTTGTTCCTGACCGGGAGCATCCACAGACGACTCACTGCATTTATATTTGGAACTTTCTGAATAGGAGGCGAAAGAGCTAGGGGCTGAGTCAGCAAGGACAGCTAAAACTTTTTCCTGCCACTCCGGCTTTAAAAGCTGTTTTCCTACTCCCAGATAAGGGAGTCTTCGAGGCCTTGTGTAGCCAGACGATGACGCTGGCTCAAGACCTCCAGCCTTAGGTGCTATTGTGCTTTTGCCACTACCACCAGATGCACCACCACCATCAGTACCAGCTGGCAACCACCGCGCACGGGCTCTTCCACCAGACTTCCTCATGTTTTGGAAATTCTAACCAAAATAACAACCGTTATATGGTACTGTAAAACAAGGTAGAAGTTGTATATAAACTTGTTGAGAATTTAAATCTCCCTTTTTTGGGGGGGAGATTGAACCAAAACTCAGGCCCTGTGCATAAAACAACACAATGTAAGTGGCAGAAAGTAGCTGGCTGATATACGACAGACTAACAGGACTGAAGTATATCCACTTTGTGAGAATTTGAATCTTCCTTTTTTTGGGGAGACTGAACCAAAACTCAGGCCCAGTGTATAAAACAACACAATGTAAGTGGCAGAAAGTGGCTGGAAGATATATGAAAAAATACAAGGACTGTAGTACAATTTCAATATCCCTACAATGATCTCAGGACAAGTATGGCAGCAATTAAAAGGATTGCTGCACACAAAAGTAATAAAATAAACAAGATAACTGTGCAGAAAGGAGCAACAGGATTTTTGCTTTTAAAAAAGCAGTTGGTTTGCACAGCAGCGTGCAAACAGCAATGCAGCTATCAGGGAGCCTTATAAGGCAGCCTAATAAGCTACAGAGCTGATGCACAAAAAATAGCCTCCACTGTCCCTGCAAAAAAAAGGTGGTGATGGATAGTGGAAATCGCTACAGCACAAGCAGTTTGGGGGTTAATCTTCCCTCCCTAACTATATTCCTTCTTCTGACGAAGCTGCAGCAATCTCTCCCTATGCTCAGATCGGCAGAAGTAAGATGGCGGTCGGCGTGAACGCCCCTTTATACCCCCTGTGACGCCGCAGAAAGCAAGCCAATCACTGTCATGCCCTTCTCTAAGATGGTGGGGACCGAGACCTATGTCATCACGCTGCCCACACTCTGCGTCCTCCTTCATTGGCTGAAAAATGGCGCTGAACGCGTCATATGAAACGCGACTTTTGAGCGCAGATCGCCGACCTCATGGCCGATCCTACACTAGGATCGGGTCGGGTTTCATGAAACCCGACTTTGCCGAAAGTCGTCGATTTTTGAATTTGTCCGATCCGTTTCGCTCAGCCCTAGTGATGGTGGCTCCAGGTGGATAACACCATGTTAGTGAGCCCTGGGGTTACTGCCTCCTTTGCCCCCAGGCAGTTAGGCCTGGAGGTTGATCAGGGATGACAAGTGTGCTACACACTTCCGGCTGCTCTACAGCTACATATAAGCTTGCATTTGAAGTGGGGAAAATAATATAGTAAGCTGCCTAAACATCAAGCTGCAGAGTATAACGTTATAAAACAAGTCACATAAATAATATTATCCATTATTTATTCAGAGGAGAAGTTGTGCTAACAACATGACATTATATGAGACCGGACTGCGAAAACAATGTGAAATGGGATCAGCGAAGCCTCTTAATGTTATTCTGCTTGAGGCATCCTTCCAGCACTCCGGCTCAGAGGAAGATTTCACTGAAAAGAAACAGAAGGTGAAAATAAGCAAACATCCAAAAATCGCTGGATAAGTATTCCTGTCAATAATCTGAAGATGAGGGAAATGTGTGCAGGACGGGAGAGGTCAGCGCTTAGCTGTTTATGAGCATGGATAAGAAGGATCAGAAAAGACAGATACATTCTATTATTCCCAAATGATGGATAAAGATATTACTAAGAATAAGTGAAGATGACTGCGCCATTACTGCATTCTCTAATATTAATAGTTCACAAGAAAGCTGCATGGGTCTACTGATTAAAAAATAATATAACACGTTTAGGATTTGCCAACAGCAAAGATTAATTATCATGTGTCATTGCTTTAGAGGAAATGCCTCAGCCATAATTGAGTCCAAACCCCCTGTACTGTCAATGTAGATACTACTACAGAATGTGTGTGCCTTATGGCTATTGCAATGAATGAGTGAAGAGTAGTGATGCGTGAACGTGCCCGGATAAGGCGTTATCCGATCGTCCTTGGGTGCTAACAGAGTGTCTTCGGCATGCTCGAAAAATATATTCGAATACCCATGGTTGCATGTTTCGCGGCTCTTAGACAGCCACAACACATGGGATTACCTTATTGTTCGGCATCCCTGCATGTGTTGCTGCTGTCTAACAGCCGAGAGACGTGCAGCGGTGGGGACTTGAACATATATTTCGAGCATGCCGAAGACCCTCGGTTAGCACCCAAGGATCATTGGATAATGCCTTATCCAAGCACGTTTGTTCATCACTAGTGAAGAAAAATGTCACAGAGTAAACTCACAGAGTTTTATAGTTTCCAAAAAATTATGAAGTATAAATCCTCCTCCAAAGATCATGAGTGACAGAGGTTGCAGACAAATCCATATCTCGGTTTATTATGTTATTCCATGGCCTGCCTGCGGTTTTCTTTTCATTAACTCCCCTATGTTGTAGTAATAATGAGATGACCCTGCTCACTCTTTTCCATTTCACACAGCAAAGTTAACTAGAGAGCTGCAGCAAACAGGAAATGTCAGCATATTGTGTCTTGTGATCAATGATGAAAATTGGAATTTAAACAGTTTTTGCTATGCAAATAGTCACATAAAACCCAGCACCGACAAAAAATATCTACAATAAAGGTAAAAAAAAAATATATATATTGATTTACATTTACATCAAGAAAGCACATACAAAAAGGTTGAGCCTACATAATGAAATTACTATGCTGATACTCTTTTTGATGGAATCAATCCTCCCCTAAATAATGTTATTGCAATTACAGTATTTTGGTTCAGTGTTGACAATTCTCCCTCTCATAGTAGAGATTTACTCTGTCACTTTGGAAGGAATCCTGTAAAGTTTAAGTCTTGATAATGACAAACAATAAGAATGAGACAATTCCTCAATATAATGTAAGGTGGTGCTGTAGATAGATGGGTTGAGAAGAATGATATGCTGCAGGATGGGTATAGGTGAGCTGAGAGGAGAAATATAATTCAATATGAGGCTGTATAAAGAGAGGCTTAGAGAAGAGATATTTTTCAGGATGGAGATGAATACAGGGGCTCATATGAGTGATATACTGCTTGATGGTGCTGTAGTGCTGCAAATTGAGGGGTTAGAGGAGAGATGTACTGCAGGATGGGGCTGTGTATAGAGGGGCTAAAAAGACAGATATTCTGAAGGAAGGGCCTATGTATAGAGGGGCTAAAAAGACAGATATTCTGAAGGATTGGACTGTTTATAGAGGAGTGGAGAAGAGTTCATCTTTGCCTTTGCTGAAACATAAGTGATGTGAAAGTCCCAATACTGTTTTGTTGACGCATATGGCAGAAGATAATTATCTGCAATAACAAAGAAACATTTAATTTGCTGCATTACTGATCTGTCAGAAGCAGTCATTAAAAACAGCTCAGCTTGTGTCTCAGATTTGCACTGCCTAGTTATCACAAGCTCCATTTTGGAGCAGTACAGGAGAACCGAGCTCTGCTATAAACCACCTAATAATGATGTAAGACCAGCTGCTGTTATACTGATGTAAATGTCAGAAGAAATAAATCATTCAGACAGGGTATTTGTTGTGAATTTGCTTTTTGGCTCCCTCTAGTGGTTACTAGTTTTTTGACTCTGGTTTTTCTGTCATTCCTTTTATCCGCACCTGGGTCGTTAGTTAGGGGTGTTGCTATATAAGCTCCCTGGACCTTCAGTTCAATGCCTGGCAACGTAGTTATCAGAGCTAATCTGCTGTGCTCTTGTCTACTGATCCTGGTTCCGGTTATATCAGCTAAGTCTGCTATTTTGCTTTTTGCTATTTGTTTTGTTTTGTATTTTTGTCCAGCTTGTTCCAAATCTGTATCCTGATCTTTGCTGGAAGCTCTAGGGGGCTGGTGTTCTCCCCCCGGACCGTTAGACGGTTCGGGGGTTCTTGAATTTCCAGTGTGGATTTTGATAGGGTTTTTGTTGACCATATAAGTTACCTTTCTTTATTCTGCTATTAGTAAGCGGGCCTCTCTGTGCTAAACCTGGTTCATTTCTGTGTTTGTCATTTCCTCTTACCTCACCGTTATTATTTGTGGGGGGCTTCTATCCTGCTTTGGGGTCCCTTTCTCTGGAGGCAAGAGAGGTCTTTGTTTTCTTCTACTAGGGGTAGTTAGATTCTCCGGCTGGCGCGTGTCATCTAGAATCAACGTAGGAATGATCCCCGGCTACTTCTACTGTTGGCGTTAGGAGTAGATATATGGTCAACCCAGTTACCACTGCCCTATGAGCTGGATTTTTGTATCTTGCAGACTTCCACGTTCCTCTGAGACCCTCGCCATTGGGGTCATAACAGTAGGCCTGAGTCTTGTCCACCTGACAGACTGTTTGTCCCGGATAAGTGGACCAGCAGAGTCATTTCCGAGGTTCATTCCTCGGTGTTGGCAGGTCACCCGGGAATTTTTGGCACCAGAGATCTGGTGGCCAGGTCCTTTTGGTGGCCTTCCTTGTCAAGGGATGTGCGGTCATTTGTGCAGTCCTGTGGGACTTGTGCTCGAGCTAAGCCTTGCTGTTCTCGTGCCAGCGGGTTGCTCTTGCCCTTGCCTGTCCCGAAGAGACCTTGGACACATATCTCCATGGATTTCATTTCTGATCTTCCGGTGTCTCAGGGCATGTCTGTCATCTGGGTGATATGTGATAGCTTCTCCAAGATGGTCCATTTGGTTCCTTTGCCTAAGCTGCCTTCCTCTTCCGATCTGGTTCCTGTGTTTTTCCAGAACGTGGTTCGTTTGCACGGCATCCCTGAGAATATTGTGTCAGACAGAGGATCCCAGTTCGTTTCTAGGTTCTGGCGATCCTTTTGTAGTAGGATGGGCATTGATTTGTCGTTTTCGTCTGCTTTCCATCCTCAGACTAATGGACAGACGGAGCGAACCAATCAGACTTTGGAGGCTTATTTGAGGTGCTTTGTCTCTGCTGATCAGGACGATTGGGTGACATTCTTGCCGTTGGCTGAGTTTGCCCTTAATAATCGGGCTAGTTCCGCCACCTTGGTTTCGCCTTTTTTCTGCAACTCTGGTTTCCATCCTCGCTTTTCTTCGGGTCATGTGGAGCCTTCTGACTGTCCTGGGGTGGATTCTGTGGTGGATAGGTTGCAGCGGATCTGGAATCATGTGGTGGACAACTTGAAGTTGTCACAGGAGAGGGCTCAGCGCTTTGCCAACCGCCGCCGCGGTGTGGGTCCCCGACTACGCGTTGGGGATTTGGTTTGGCTTTCTTCTCGCTTTGTTCCTATGAAGGTCTCCTCTCCAAAATTTAAACCTCGCTTCATTGGTCCTTACAAGATATTGGAAATCCTTAATCCTGTATCTTTTCGTCTGGATCTTCCTGTGTCGTTTGCTATTCACAATGTATTTCATAGGTCCTTGTTGCGGCGGTACGTTGTGCCTGTAGTTCCTTCTGCTGAGCCGCCTGCTCCGGTGTTGGTTGAGGGCGAGTTGGAGTACGTGGTGGAGAAGATCTTGGATTCGCGCCTCTCCAGGCGGAGGCTTCAGTACCTGGTCAAGTGGAAGGGCTATGGTCAGGAGGATAATTCCTGGGTGGTCGCCTCTGATGTTCATGCGGCCGATTTAGTTCGTGCCTTTCATGCCGCTCATCCTGATCGCCCTGGTGGTCGTGGTGAGGGTTCGGTGACCCCTCACTAAGGGGGGGGTACTGTTGTGAATTTGCTTTTTGGCTCCCTCTAGTGGTTACTAGTTTTTTGACTCTGGTTTTTCTGTCATTCCTTTTATCCGCACCTGGGTCGTTAGTTAGGGGTGTTGCTATATAAGCTCCCTGGACCTTCAGTTCAATGCCTGGCAACGTAGTTATCAGAGCTAATCTGCTGTGCTCTTGTCTACTGATCCTGGTTCCGGTTATATCAGCTAAGTCTGCTATTTTGCTTTTTGCTATTTGTTTTGTTTTGTATTTTTGTCCAGCTTGTTCCAAATCTGTATCCTGATCTTTGCTGGAAGCTCTAGGGGGCTGGTGTTCTCCCCCCGGACCGTTAGACGGTTCGGGGGTTCTTGAATTTCCAGTGTGGATTTTGATAGGGTTTTTGTTGACCATATAAGTTACCTTTCTTTATTCTGCTATTAGTAAGCGGGCCTCTCTGTGCTAAACCTGGTTCATTTCTGTGTTTGTCATTTCCTCTTACCTCACCGTTATTATTTGTGGGGGGCTTCTATCCTGCTTTGGGGTCCCTTTCTCTGGAGGCAAGAGAGGTCTTTGTTTTCTTCTACTAGGGGTAGTTAGATTCTCCGGCTGGCGCGTGTCATCTAGAATCAACGTAGGAATGATCCCCGGCTACTTCTACTGTTGGCGTTAGGAGTAGATATATGGTCAACCCAGTTACCACTGCCCTATGAGCTGGATTTTTGTATCTTGCAGACTTCCACGTTCCTCTGAGACCCTCGCCATTGGGGTCATAACAGTATTTTACAGGAGCACAGAGTGCACAGATGGACAAAGTGAATTGTATACTTATTTTGATGATAACTCAGAAAGGTGGGGCTAGTCAGGAGAACACAGGTAAGGGGGAGGGGTCTGTAGTTCTGATGGAAAATCAAATGGTGCTGGGAAAATGCAGTTGTAAGAATAGAACGGCACATATAGCTTTGTGCAGCTGGATGACAGAAGGACTGATAGAGATGAAAAAAGACACCAAGGTAAGAAAGAAATACTTTGTTGTGTTTCATGTATATATTAATAAGCATACATTTACTGTGTTTTGTGAAAAATAACATCCTTTATGGATGTTGTACTTGCACCCTAGTATATTCAAACATCTGCTTGGCTGGAGTGCTGAATGTCAGAAGCCCCAAGCAGAAAAGTTGTTTTCTTGACCTTTTATCAGAGAATATGAATGATAAAACCAAAACTTTTTCTCCACTCACGGTTAGTGGTTGGGTGAAGCCATTTATTGTCAAACTACTGTGTTTTCTATTTTTAAATCATAACGACAACCCAAAAAATCCAAATTACCCTGATCAAAAGTTCACATACTCTGGTGATTTTGGCCTGATAACATGCACAGAAGTTGTCACAAATGGGTGGAAATGGCTACTAAAGGTAACATACTCAACTGCGACCTGTTTGCTTGTAATCAGTGTGTGTGCATAAAATCTTGCATCTTTCATCCAGCCACTGACGTTTCGGGATTGTGAGTCATGGAGAACGCAAAAGAATTGTCAATGGATCTATGGGAAAAGGTAGTTGAACTGTATAAAACAGGAAAGGGATACAAAAAGATATCCAAGGAATTGATATTGCCAGTCATCATCATTCAAACTGTGATTAATAAATGGAAAATCAAAGGTGCTGTAAAAACAGAACCACAGGTAGACCAACAAAAATGTTGACCACAACTGCGAGGAAAATTGTTCAGGATGCAAAGAAAAACCCACAAATAATATCAGCTGAAATACAGGACTCTCTGAAAACTAGTGGTGTGGCTGCTTCAAGATGCACAATAAAGAGGCACTTGAAGAAAAATGGGCTGCATGGTCGAGTCGCCAGAAGAAAACCATTACTACGCAAATGCACAAAGTAGCTCACCTACAATACGCAAAACAGCACAGAGACAAGCCTCAAAACTACTAGAACAAGGTAGTTTGGAGTGATGAGACCAATATTGAATTTTTTGTCCACAACCATAAACGTTACCTTTAGAGAGAGGTCAACAATTCCTATGATAAACGGAACACCATTCCTACTGTAAAGCACGGAGTTGGATCGCTGATGTTTTGGGGATGTGTGAGCTACAAACCCACAAGAAACTTAGTCAAAGTTGAATGAAAGATGAATGCAGCACGTTATCTGCAAATACTGGAGGCAAATTTGCACTCATCAGCCCAGAAGCTGCACATGCGATGTACTTGAATGTTCCAACATGACAACGATCCAAAACACAAGGCCAAGTCGACCTGTCGCTGGCTACAGCAGAACAAAGTGAAGGTTCTGGAGTGGCCATCTCAGTCTCCTGACCTCAATATCATTGAGCCACTATGGGGAGATTTCAAGTGTGCAGTTCATGCTAGACAGCCCAGGAATTTACAGGAACTGGAGGCTTTTTGCCAAGAAGAGTTTACCATCTGAGAAAATAAAGAACCTCATCCACAATTACCGTGTATTGAGTAATTACAAACAGAGTGCTCTATTTCTAGTGTTTATTTCTGTTAATTTTGATGATGAAAACCCAAAAGTCATTATCTCAGTTAATTAGAATACTTTATATCACCAGCTTGAAAAATGATTTGAAAATCCAAAATGTTGGCCTACTGAAATGTATATTCTTGGTCGGGGCTCCTTTTCACACAGGGCCCTGTAGGTTAGGATTTATTTTTCCCTTAATGATAAAGACCTTCATTTAAAAACTGCATTTTGTGCTTTCTTGTGTTATCTTTGTCTAATATTTCAATTTGTTTGGTGATCTGAAACATTTAAGTGTGACAAACATGCAAAACAATAGGGAATCAGGAAGGGGCAAACACTTTTTTAACACAACTGTATTTTGAACTCGAGTGAATCACCCTTCCACCAGGTCTTATAGAAGTAAGATAATACTATATTATATACTGTATATATAAGGGTACCGTCTCACTGTGGCACTTTGGTCGCTACGACGGCACGATCCGTGACGTTCCAGCGATATACATACGATCTCGCTGTGTCTGACACGCTACTGCGATCAGGGACCCCGCTGAGAATCGTACGTCGTAGCAGATCGTTTGAAACTTTCTTTCGTCGCTGGATCACCCGCTGTCATCGCTGGATCGGTGTGTGTGACACCGATCCAGCGATGCCTTCGCTTGTAACCAGGGTAAACATCGGGTTACTAAGCACAGGGCCGCGCTTAGTAACCCAATGTTTACCCTGGTTACCATTGTAAATGTAAAAAACCCAAAACACTACATACTTACATTCCGGTGTCTGCCACATCCCTCGCCGTCAGCTTCCCGCACTGACTGTGAGCGCCGGCCGTAAAGTAAAAGCAGAGCACAGCTGTGCTTTACGGCCGGCACTGACACAGTCAGCGTGGGAAGCTGACAGCGAGGGACGTGGCAGACACCGGAATGTAAGTATGTAGTGTTTTGTTTTTTTACATTTACAATGGTAACCAGGGTAAACATCGGGTTACTAAGCGCGGCCCTGTGCTTAGTAACTCGATGTTTACCCTGGTTACCCGGGGACTTTGGCATCGTTGGTTGCTGGAGAGCTGTCTGTGTGACAGCTCCCCAGCGACCACACAACGACTTACCAACGATCACGGCCAGGTCGTATCGCTGGTCGTGATCGTTGGTAAATCGTTTAGTGTAACCCTAAGGGGCATCGTGTACACAGAGGTGTACACAGAGGTATACTGTGTATATAAGAGGCATCGTGATTACTCGCTAATCCCTCCCCCTGCACAATAGCTCTGCCCCATCACATCACCACACATAATCCTACCCCCCACCCCATTACCACACACAATCCCGCCCCCACCACATTACCACACACACAATCCGCACCACATCACCACACACAATCCCGCCCCCCACAAATACCGCCCCCCCACCACATCACCACACATAATCCCGCCCCCCACCACATCATCACACATAATCCTGCCCCTTCAACACATCACCACACATAATCCCGCCCCCAACACATCACCACACAATCCTGCCCCCCAACACATCACCACACATAATCCCACCCCCACCACATTACCACAGATAATCCCGCCCCCCCACCACATTAGCACACATAATCCTGCTCCCCCACCACATTACCAAAGATAATCCTGCCCCCCACCACATTACCACACATAATCCCGCCCCCCACCACATAATCACACATAATCCCGCCACCCCACCACATCACCATACATAATCCCGCCCCCCACCCCATCACCACACATAATCCCGCCCACCCACCACATTACCACACATAATCCTGCCCCCACCACATTACCACACATAATCCCGCCCCCACCACATTACTACAGACAATCCTGCCCCCCACTACATTACCACACATAATCCCGCCCGCCCACCACATCACCACACATAATCCCGCCCCCCCACCACATCACCACACATATTCCCGCCCCCCACCACATTACCGCACATAATCCCGCCCACCCACCACATCACCACACATAATCCCACCCGCCCACCACATCACACATAATCCCACCCCCATCACATCACCACACATAATCCCGCGCCCCCAACACATCACCACACATAATCCCGCCCCCCACATTACCACACATAATCCCGCTCCTCACCACATCACCACACGCAATCAAGGCCCCCACCCCATTACCACACATAATCCTGCCCCCCCAACACATCACCAAACATAATCCCGCCCCCACCCCATTACCACACATAATCCCACCCCCCAACACATCACCACACATAATCCCGCCCCCAACACATCACTTCACAATCCTACCCCCAACACATCACCACACATAATCCCGCCCCACCACATCACCACACTATTGTTATTAACTTCATTTTAAGTTAATTTACTACCTGCATAAGTGCTATAGAATGTTGTCATTATTTACTTTAGTTTAATCACCAGCAGCGTTAATTAGATAGCAATGAGCGTGCCGAGCATTAGCTGGCTGGAAGCATCTAGTATATATATATATATATATATATATATATATATATATATATATATATAAAACAAGATTTATAACGCTGTCTTTCCATTTTAATTGATTACTAAATGATAATAATTATAACACCAGTATACTGCGCCTAGAGGAAACCCATTCTTGGCTAGGCTCCATATATCCATTGTATTTCTCATTAACTACTAAACAGACGCAGCACCAGGTACCTTATGACACCTAAAGATCAAGCCCCTAAATTTCAGACTAGATTATTCCACCACTACTGTTTCCTCTGTAAATCACAGAACAATAGCCAGACCTTCCAAACAGTGGAGGAAGCTGCACAATCTACAGACACTTATCTAATGGGAAATTATTTATCTCTAATCCAACAAGGGAAGCACTGGACAGATTCACGCCTGGGACAACAGACATCCAAAAAGAGTAAAATAAATCACTGTCTGTGACGTGAATGAGATACACAATGTTGAGAATTTGCAGCAATATAAAAAACGAATCATCTGTTTCTACCGGGCTGTGGATACAGTCATAGATGTTGATATTGGTGGATTTTATAACCCTTTGTTACTTAGTGGACATGTGTTTCCTCCTTGGGTTCTAGCTGATCATGCGTTGTTGTTTATCTCGTTTTGGAAAAGGTAACCTTTTTTTGCCATTTAACTCTTTTTTGGCTTCTCTTTCATCAATTTCTAAATAACTCTTATCACAAGGAATCCCAGTGGCCAGACCCTCAATGATCAGTAAATTATCACATAGCCTATGGCTGGGGAAGAACCCAATTAAAAAAATGTTTTGTTTGTTTTCACAGCTTTCTTTGTGTGATAAAAATGAACCAGCAACATGATACTTTATTTTAGTACAATTATGATGCCAAACCTGTATGTGTTTTTTTAAAGGGTTTTGTCCAGTACTAGAACAACCCCTTCTTGAACTATATGTTTGGCCTGGATACAATAAAAAACCTTTACTCATCTCCCGTGCAGGTGCCAGTCCCAGGCTGCAACTGATCTCTGACTTCTTCAAGTTCAATCCATATGTAGGCGTGGACAGTGATGCCAGCGTTAATTGGGGGCCAGAGTCACTTGTCACAACAACCACAGGTGAGCCCCAAGGAGAATGAGCGCCAACCCTGTGGGAATGGTGCTGAAATGGGAGGTGAGTGTTGATTTTTTTTTATTTTATAATTTTATAGGGGGCCAAACATTTAGTTTTGAGAATGGGTTGTTCTCGTAGCGGACAACCCCTTTAATATTTTACTGGTTAAAACAGGACAAAAATTTGTCAAAAATTAAAAAAACAAAAATGGTTTGTGAAGCAATTTTCTGAGACCTATACCAGATCTTGCCAGGAATTGTAATATTATATGACGAAAAAAGGAAAAAAATATGTGAAAATACAATCCTATGGAAACTTCTCAATAGTCAATACCTGCAAATTTTACTACAGTAAATGCAATTATCTGGTTCCTGTGCAGGAAGTTTGGTCACTACATTCTCAATATCAATAGTTAATGTTTTTTAATATTTCTGCTTGAAGTTATTAATTGGTATACAGTTGTCCTTAAAAGTTTACATACCCCTGCAGAATTTTTGCTTTCTTGGCCTTTTTTCAGAGAATATAAATGATAACATCAAAACTTTCTCTCCACTCATGGTTAGTGGTCGTGTGAAGCCATTTTTTCTCAAACTACTGTTTTCTCTTTTTAAATCATAATGACAACCCAAAACATCCAAATGACCCTGATCAAACAAATACTTATCCCATTTCTTAATACCGTGTATTGCCCCTCTCTATCATAAATGACAGCTTGAAGTCTTTTGTGGTAGTTGTGGATGAGGTTCTTTATTTTCTCAGATGGTAAAGCTGCCCACTCTTCTTGGTAAAAAGCCTCCAGTTCCTGTTAATTCCTGGGCTGTCTAGCATGAACTGCACGCTTGAGATCTCCCCAGAGTAGCTCAATGATTTTGAGGTTAGAAGACTGAAATGGCCACTCCAGAACCTTCACTTTGTTCTGCTATAGCCAACGACAGGTCGACTTGGCCTTGTGTTTTGGATTGTCATGTTGGTACGTGCAAGAACGTCCCATGCACAGCTTCCAGGCTGATGAGTGCAAGTTTGACTCCAGTATTTGCTGACAACATGCTGCATTCATCTTTCCTTCAACTTTTACCAATTTTCCTATGCCTTTGTAGCTCACACATCCCCAAAAACATCAGCAATCCACCTCCATGCTTTACACTTGGAATGGTGTTCCTTTAACTCTTTAATCCCATATCACGTACTATCCCGTCGAGGTGACCTGGGACTTAATCCCCAGTGACCAGATAGTACATCAGAATAATGCAAAAATAATTATTTTTTCTATAAAATAGTTTTTATCGTATAAAAGTGCCAAAACATAAAAAATTATGTAAATGAGGTATCGCTGTAATCGTACTGACCCGAAGAATAAAACTGCTTTATCAATGTTACCAAACATGGAACAGTATAAACGCCCCCCAAAAAAGAAATTCATGAATAGCTGGTTTTTGGTCATTCTGCCTCACAAAAATCGGAATAAAAGCGATCAAAAAATGTCACGTGCCCGAAAATGTTACCAATAGAAACGTCAACTCATCCCGCAAAAAAACAAGACCTCACATGACTCTGTGGACCAAAATATGGAAAAATTATAGCTCTCAAAATGTGGAGATGCAAAAACTATTTTTTGCAATAAAAACCGTCTTTTAGTCTGTGACGGCTGTCAATCATAAAAATCCGCTAAAAAACGCTGTAAATAGTAAATCAAACCCCCTTCATCACCCCCTTAGTTAGGGAAAAATAATAAAATTAAAAAAAATGTATTTATTTCCATTTCCCATTAAGGTTACGGCTATGGTTTGGGCCAGGGTTAGGGTTAGAACTAGGGCTAGGGTTAGGGTTAGGGCTAGGGTCAGGGGTAGGGTTAAGGCTAGGGTTAGGGCTAGGGTTAGGGTTAGGGCTAGGGTTAGGGTTAGGGCTAGGGCTAGGGTTAGGGCTAGGGTTAGGGCTAGCGTAGGGCTAGGGTTGGGGCTAGGGTTAGGGATAGGTTTAGGGCTAAGGTTAGGGTTGGGGCAAGGTTTATGGTTTCAGTTAGAATTGGGGGTTTCCACTGTTTAGGCACATCAGGGGCTCTCCAAACACGGCACGGCATCCGATCTCAATTCCAGCCAATTCTACATTGAAAAAGTAAAACAGTGCTCCTTCCCTTCCGAGCTCTCCCGTGCTCCCAAACAGGGGTTTACCCCAACATATGAGGTATCATCGTACTCAGGACAAATTGGACAACAATTTTTTGGGTCTAATTTCTCTTGTTACCCCTGGGAAAATAAAAATTTGGGCAGCTAAAAAACCATTTTTGTGGGAAAAAATGTTTTTTTTTTTATTTTCATGGCTCTGCGTTATAAACTGTAGTGAAACGCTTGTGGGTTCAAAGTTCTCACAACACGTCTAGATAAGTTCCTTGGAGGGTGTAGTTTCCAATATGGGGTCACTTGTGGGGGGTTTCTTCTGTTTAGTTACATCAGGGGCTCTGCAAATGCAACGTGACGCCTACAGACCAATCCATCTAAGTCTGCATTCCAAATGGCGCTCCTTCCCTTCCGAGCTCTGCCATGCGCCCAAATTGTGGTTCCCCCCACAAATGAGGTATCAGCATACTCAGGACAAATTTTACAATAACTTTTGCTGTCCAATTTCTCTTGTTACCCTTGGGAAAATAAAAATTTGGGGGGCTAAAAAACCATTTTTGTGGGAAAAAAATTATTTTTTATTTTCACGGCTCTGCATTATAAACTGTAGTGAAACGCTTGTGGGTTCAAAGTTCTCACAACACATCTAGATAAGTTCCTTGGGGGGTCTAGTTTTGCAATATGGGGTCACGTGTGGGGGGTTTCTACTGTTTAGGTACATTAGGCGCTCTGCAAATGCAATGTGACGCCTGCAGACCAATCCATCTAAGTCTGCATTCCAAAAGGCGTTCCTTCCCTTCTGAGCTCTGCCATGCGCCCAAACGGTGGTTCCCCCCACCTATGGGGTATCAGTGTACTCAGGACAAATTGGACAACAACTTTTGGGGTCCAATTTCTCCTGTTACCCTTGGGAAAATACAAAACTGGGGGTTAAAAAATAATTTTTGTGGAAAAAAAATAATTTTTATTTTCACGGCTCTGCGTTATAAACTGTAGTGAAACACTTGGGGGTTCAAAGCTCTCACAACACATCTAGATAAGTTCCTTAGGGGGTCTTACTTTCTTCTATTACCCTTGGGAAAATAAAATATTGGGGGCAAAAAGATCATTTTTGTGAAAAAATATGATTTTTTATTTTTACGGCTCTGCATTATAAACTTCTGTGAAGCACTTGGCGGATCAAAGTGCTCACCACACATCTAGATAAGTTTCTTAGGGGGTCTACTTTCAAAAATGGTGTCACTTGTGGGGGTTTCAATGTTTAGGCACATCAGGGGCTCTCCAAACGCAACATGGCGTCCCATCTCAATTCCAGTCAATTTTACATTGAAAAGTCAAATAGCGCTCCTTCCCTTCCGAGCTCTGCCATGCGCCCAAACAGTGGTTTTCCCCCACATATGGGGTATCGGCGTACTGTACTCAGGAAATATTGCCCAACAACTTTTGTGGTCCATTTTCTCCTGTTACCCTTGGTGAAATAAAACAAATCGGAGCTGAAATAAATTTTGTGTGAAAAAAATGTAAATGTTCATTTTTATTTAAACATTCCAAAAATTCCTGTGAAACACCTCAAGGGTAAATAAACTTCAAGAATGTTGTTTTGAGCACCTTGAGGGGTGCAGTTTTTAGAATGGTGTCACACTTTGGTATTTTCTATCATATAGACCCCTCAAAATGACTTCAAATGAGATGTGGTCCCTTAAAAAGAAATGTCGTGTAAAAATGAGAAATTGCTGGTCAACTTTTAACCCTTATAACTCCCTAACAAAAAAAAATTGGTTCCAAAATTGTGCTGATGTAAAGTAAACATGTGGGATATGTTACTTATCAAGTATTATGTGTGACATATCTCTTTGATTTAAGGGCACAAAAATTCAAGTTTGGAAAATTGCAAAATTTTCAAAATTTTTGCCAAATTTCCATTTTTTTCACAAATAAACGCAAGTCTTGTTGAAGAAATTTTACCACTACCATGAAGTACAATATGTCATGAGAAAACATTGTCAGAATCATCAGGATCCATTGAAGAGTTCCAGAGTTATAACCTCATAAAGGGACAGTGGTCAGAATTGCAAAAATTGGCCCGGTCATTAACGTGCAAACCACCCTTGGGGCTTAAGGGGTTAAGGCCAGGATCACACTTGCGAGTTGAAAGCGAGAAACTCGCGCATCAAGTCCCTGCACTGTCGCCGACATTCAGGATCGGAGCGTTCAGCTGCATAGAAATACATGCAGCCACAAACTCCGGTCCCAAGTGTCGGCGACAGTGCCGGGTATTAATGCAAGAAACTCTCGTCAGTGTGACCCCGGCCTTATTGTGAGTACGTATAAGACAAAACCCGGCACTCAACTTTGCGGAAAAGTAAAGGTGACTTAATTCTTACCCAATTAGTAAACTGTCATGATCTCTGCAGGCAGAGATCATAGCAAGCCTATAGAGGGACAAGCTCTCGGAAGATGGAACTATACTGACCATGAACTAAGCCTGCCGCGCAACTAGAAATAGCCAGGTAGCATTTCCTATTTATCGCTAGATGCCCAGCTCTGGCCTAAGACCTAAATAGCTAGCAGAGGGAAATATAAGACCTGGCTCACCTCTAGAGAAATATTCCAAAGAAGACAGTAGCCCCCCACATATAATGACGGTGAGTTCAGATGAAACAACAAACGCAGCAGGAAAATAGTCTTAGCAAATTTGAGGTCCGCTTACTAGATAGCAGAAGACAGATAGTATACTTTCATGGTCAGCAGAAAAACACTAACAAAACACCATCCAGAGATTACCTTAAACTCTGGCATTAACTCATAACGCCAGAGTAGCAATCCCTGATCAACGAGAGCTTTCCAGACACAGTAACAAAACTTCAGCTGTGAACTGGAACAAATAGGCAAAACAAAACATGGACAAAAGTCCAACTTATCTAGTAGTTGTCTAGAAGCAGGAACAAGCACTGAGAGGCATCAGATAACATTGTTGACCGGCAAGAAACCACCAGAGAAATGAGCTTAAATAGCGACACCCACTACTGATGGAACCAGGTGAAACAGGAAAGAGGATGACAAGTCCAATTCCACAAGCGGCCACCGGGGGAGCCCAGAATCCAAATTCACAACAGTACCCCCCCCTCAAGGAGGGGGCACCGAACCCTCACCAGATCCACCAGGGCGACCAGGATGAGCCCTATGGAAGGCACGAACAAGATCAGAAGCATGAACATCAGATGCATTGACCCAAGAATTATCCTCCTGGCCGTAACCCTTCCAGTTGACCAGATACTGGAGTTTCCGTCTGGAAACACGAGAGTCCAAAATTTTCTCCACAACGCACTCCAACTCACCCTCAACCAACACCGGAGCAGGAGGCTCAACTGAAGGTACAACAGGTACCTCATACCTGCGCAATAACGACCGATGAAAAACGTTATGAATGGAAAAGGACGCAGGGAGGTCCAAACGGAAAGAAACAGGATTAAGAATCTCCAATATTCTATAAGGGCCGATGAACCGAGGTTTAAACTTAGGAGAAGAGACCCTCATAGGGACAAAACGAGAAGACAACCACACCAAATCTCCAACACAAAGCCGAGAACCAACACGACGATGACGGTTGGCAAAACGCTGAGTCTTCTCCTGGGACAACTTCAAATTGTCCATAACCTGCCCCCAGATGTGATGCAATCTCTCCACCACCGCATCCACTCCAGGACAATCCGAGGATTCCACCTGACCGGAGGAAAATCGAGGGTGAAACCCCGAATTACAGAAAAACGGGGACACCAAGGTGGAAGAACTGGCCCGATTATTGAGGGCGAACTCTGCCAATGGCAAAAAAGCAACCCAATCATCCTGGTCAGCAGAGACAAAACACCTCAGATATGTCTCAAGGGTCTGATTAGTCCGCTCGGTCTGGCCATTAGTCTGAGGGTGAAAAGCAGATGAAAAAGACAAATCTATGCCCATCCTAGCACAGAATGCCCGCCAAAATCTAGACACAAATTGGGTACCTCTGTCAGAAACAATATTCTCAGGAATACCGTGCAATCGGACAACATTCTGAAAAAACAGAGGAACCAACTCAGAAGAAGAAGGCAACTTGGGCAGAGGAACCAAATGGACCATCTTAGAGAAACGGTCACAGACCACCCAGATGACAGACATCTTCTGGGAAACAGGCAGATCTGAAATAAAATCCATCGAGATGTGTGTCCAAGGCCTCTTAGGAATAGGCAAGGGCAACAGCAGTCCGCTAGCCCGAGAACTACAAGACTTGGCCCGAGCACAAACGTCACATGACTGCACAAAGACTCGCACATCTCGTGACAGGGAAGGCCACCAGAAGGATCTTGCCACCAAATCCCTGGTACCAAAAATTCCGGGATGACCTGCCAATGCAGAAGAATGTACCTCAGAGATGACTCTGCTGGTCCAATCATCCGGAACAAACAGTCTATCAGGCGGACAACGATCCGGTCTATCCGCCTGAAACTCTTGCAAGGACCGCCGCAGATCAGGAGAAACGGCCGACAAAATTACTCCCTCCCTAAGGATACCTGTGGGTTCAGAATTACCAGGAGAGTCCGGGTCAAAACTCCTAGAAAGGGCATCTGCCTTAACATTCTTAGAACCCGGTAGGTATGACACCACAAAATTAAAGCGAGAAAAAAATAAAGACCAGCGCGCCTGTCTAGGATTCAGGCGTCTGGCAGTCTCAAGATAAATCAAATTTTTGTGGTCAGTCAATACCACCACCTGATGCCCAGCCCCCTCGAGCCAATGGCGCCACTCCTCAAACGCCCACTTCATGGCCAAAAGCTCCCGATTCCCAACATCATAATTCCGCTCTGCGGGCGAAAATTTGCGAGAAAAGAAGGCACAAGGCCTAATGACGGAGCAGTCGGAACCTTTCTGCGACAACACTGCCCCAGCTCCGATCTCCGAAGCGTCAACCTCAACCTGAAAAGGCAGATTCACATCAGTCTGACGCAACACAGGGGCAGAGGCAAAACGGCGCTTAAGCTCCTGAAAGGCCTCTACAGCATGAGGGGACCAATTAGCAACATCAGCGCCTTGTCTGGTCAAATCAGTCAGTGGTTTAACGACATCCGAAAAACCAGCAATAAATCGGCGGTAAAAGTTGGCAAAGCCCAAAAATCTCTGAAGACCCTTAAGAGAGGAGGGCTGAGTCCAGTCACAAATAGCTTGCACCTTGACGGGATCCATCTCAATGGAAGAGGGAGAAAAAATATACCCCAAAAAGGAAATTTTCTGGACCCCAAAAACGCACTTAGACCCCTTCACACATAAAGAATTAGACCGCAGAACCTGAAAAACTCTCCTGACCTGCTGGACATGAGAGTCCCAGTCATCAGAAAAAATCAGAATATCATCCAGATATATTATCATAAATTTATCCAGAAAATCGCGGAAAATATCATGCATAAAAGACTGGAAAACTGAAGGGGCATTAGAAAGACCAAAAGGCATGACCAAATACTCAAAGTGGCCCTCGGGCGTATTAAATGCGGTCTTCCACTCATCCCCCTGCCTGATCCGCACCAAATTATACGCCCCACGAAGATCAATTTTAGAGAACCACTTAGCACCCTCTATACGAGCAAACAAATCAGTAAGCAATGGCAATGGGTATTGATACTTAACAGTGATCTTATTCAGAAGCCGATAATCAATACATGGTCTCAAAGAGCCGTCTTTTTTTGAGACAAAGAAAAACCCAGCTCCCAAGGGAGAAGAAGATGGACGAATATGTCCCTTTTCCAAAGACTCCTTTATATATTCCCGCATAGCAGCATGTTCCGGCACAGACAAATTAAACAAACGACCCTTTGGATATTTACAACCCGGTATCAAATCTATGGCACAATCGCACTCACGGTGCGGAGGTAACGACCCAAGCTTGGGTTCGTCAAAGACGTCTTGATAATCAGAGAGGAACTCAGGGACTTCAGAGGGAATGGACGACGAAATAGAAACCAAAGGTACGTCCCCATGAATACCCTTACATCCCCAGCTCAACACAGACATTGCTCTCCAGTCCAAGACTGGGTTGTGAGACTGCAACCATGGCAATCCCAGTACCAAATCGTCATGTAAATTATACAGCACCAGGAAACGAATAATCTCCTGGTGATCCGGATTGATACGCATGGTTACTTGTGTCCAGTATTGTGGTTTATTATTAGCCAATGGGGTGGAGTCAATCCCCTTCAGAGGAATAAGAGTCTCCAAAGGCTCTAAATCAAAACCACAACGATTGGCAAAGGACCAATCCATAAGACTCAGAGCGGCGCCAGAGTCAACATAGGCGTCCGTGGCAATGGATGACAAAGAACAAATCAGGGTTACAGACAAAATAAACTTAGACTGAATGGTGCCAATGGAAACAGACTTATCAAGCTTCTTTGTACGCCTAGAGCATGCTGATATAACATGAGTAGAATCCCCACAATAGAAACACAATCCATTCTTCCGTCTAAAATTCTGTCGCTCGCTCCTGGACAGAATTCTATCACACTGCATACTTTCTGGCGTCTTTTCCATAGACACCGCCAGATGGTGCACCGGTTTGCGCTCCCGCAGACGCCTATCAATCTGAATAGCCATTGTCATGGACTCATTCAGACCTGCAGGCAAAGGGAACCCCACCATAACATCCTTAACGGCATCAGAGAGACCTTCTCTGAAAGTTGCCGCCAAGGCGCACTCATTCCACTGAGTAAGCACAGACCATTTACGGAATTTTTGGCAGAAAACTTCAGCTTCGTCTTGCCCCTGAGATAGTGCCATCAAAGTTTTTTCTGCCTGAAGTTCCAAATGAGGTTCCTCATAAAGCAAGCCCAAGGCCAGAAAAAACGCATCCACATCGCGTAACGCAGGATCCCCTGCTGGCAATGAGAAGGCCCAATCTTGAGGGTCACCCCTGAGCAAGGAAATCACAATCCTAACCTGCTGAGCAGGGTCTCCAGCTGAACGAGACTTCAGGGACAAATAAAGCTTACAATTATTTCGGAAATTCTGGAAGCTAGCTCTATTCCCTGTGAAGAACTCCGGCAAAGGAATTCTCGGCTCAGATACCGGAGCATGTACCACAAAATCTTGTAAATTTTGTACTTTCGTGATGAGATTATTCAAACCCGCAGTTACACTCTGGAGATCCATTATTATCAGGTGCACACAGAGCATACAGAGATTAGGAGGAGAGAGAGAAAAAAGACTGCAGCAAGGCAGACTGGAGGAAAAAAAAAAAAAAAAATTCCAGCAGACTTCTTATAACTCTCCTTTCTCAACCTGGGTCTTTAACACTTTATTGGCCGGTCAAACTGTCATGATCTCTGCAGGCAGAGATCATAGCAAGCCTATAGAGGGACAAGCTCTCGGAAGATGGAACTATACTGACCATGAACTAAGCCTGCCGCGCAACTAGAAATAGCCAGGTAGCATTTCCTATTTATCGCTAGATGCCCAGCTCTGGCCTAAGACCTAAATAGCTAGCAGAGGGAAATATAAGACCTGGCTCACCTCTAGAGAAATATTCCAAAGAAGACAGTAGCCCCCCACATATAATGACGGTGAGTTCAGATGAAACAACAAACGCAGCAGGAAAATAGTCTTAGCAAATTTGAGGTCCGCTTACTAGATAGCAGAAGACAGATAGTATACTTTCATGGTCAGCAGAAAAACACTAACAAAACACCATCCAGAGATTACCTTAAACTCTGGCATTAACTCATAACGCCAGAGTAGCAATCCCTGATCAACGAGAGCTTTCCAGACACAGTAACAAAACTTCAGCTGTGAACTGGAACAAATAGGCAAAACAAAACATGGACAAAAGTCCAACTTATCTAGTAGTTGTCTAGAAGCAGGAACAAGCACTGAGAGGCATCAGATAACATTGTTGACCGGCAAGAAACCACCAGAGAAATGAGCTTAAATAGCGACACCCACTACTGATGGAACCAGGTGAAACAGGAAAGAGGATGACAAGTCCAATTCCACAAGCGGCCACCGGGGGAGCCCAGAATCCAAATTCACAACAGTAAACGTTTCGGTCCCAACAAGAGACCTTCGTCAGTTACTGTAGAAATATACATATATATAACATAACAATAGTGCTGAAGGGAGAAAAAATTGAAAAAAACAGAACAAAAGAAAAACAAAGTATATACAAGAAAATTTGCAAACTTTTTTTATATATTTTCAATAGTAGCAAATATATATAAAAAGGATGGTGCTTGTGTGGAAGAAAATATCTATCAAGGCACAGTCAGAGTATATGGATAAAGACAACATACCGGGCTAAGGGATATGGTATAATGAAACGTTATGCCGTAGTTGTAGGGTGTAGTGGCATAAAAATGCTTATAACAAGAAATGAGTGCTAAACATTAGTAAGTGGTCATGAGAGGTGAATCGAGTGGGGGGAGAGTAAAGGTGGGAGTTGTTAGAACCTGCCAATAATCTGAATAGCAGTCAAATAGATATCATCTACAGGGGGTGGATGCAGCCTGGATTAAGAATACTAATTCAGATTAGGCCAGAGATAATGAAGACAACAAACATAATGTGAAGGAAAACGGGGGTGAATTTTTACCTGGAGGGTTGCTGCTAGTGCGGCTTCCACCGCTGGTCTGGGGCAGTATCAAAAGTCCCTGTATATTAGGCTAATAGGGGCGGGTGTTGCAATGAGCAGCATAATGTGGCCGGCTGGAGAGTTGGAAATGTGCTGCGTGTCAGGCTAATTATTAGCATTCCACCGCTGTGGGCAGGAAGCGAAAATTACATAATCAATATGGCCGTGCGTTCCACCTGTATATTTTATGCGTTCCACCGCTGTAGGCAGGAAGCGGAAGTCACGTGATCAGTATAGCCGTGCGTTCCACCCTCATATTGTGTGTTCCACTCATTGAATGTTGATGACCAGGTATAATGTGTACGGAATACACACACTAATACGATATAGGCAATTTAGTTATGATGACACATTGTCTAATCGAAGGAGTAGCAAAAAATGAAAATATGGTAATAGCAGTGCAAAAAAAGTTTAGACAGGCGCACAAGACTATCCAGAGCGGGGTGATGGTGTGATATTTATTAGGATCTGTAGGTGCTCGTGATCATGTCAGGAAAAAGCTTCCACATCAAAGACTTCTTCACTTGTGAATCATCTTTCGTAGTATATCTGATTAAATGTCCATGTGGGTTACTTTATATTGACGAAACCACTCAATCACTAAGAGACAGGATCTCTAAACACAAGTCCACTATTCGCTGTAAAAATGTACTCCTGCCAATTCCTAACCCTTTCCATTCCCAGGACCACTCGTTATCACAACTCAAATATCAGGAGATTGATTTTGTACCACCACCCAGATGAGGTGGTGATAGGATCTCTGTATTGGAAAAAAAGAGGCATACTGGATCCACATGTGGGAGACACTTGCCCCCAAAGGACTTAATAGAGACTGCGAACTCATGGCATTCATATGAATATGTTAAATTTTGGTATTTATTGTTACTAATACTATTATCTCTATTTCTCGCCTCTATTGACCACAGAACACAGTCGATCACAAGCACCTATAGATCCTAATGAATATCACCCCATCACCTTGCTCTGGATAGTCTTGTGCACCTGTCTAAACTTTTTTTGCACTACTATATCACCATGTTCACTTTTTCTGCTAGTCCTCCGATTAGACAGTGTGTCATCATAACAAAAGTGCCTATATCGTATTAGTGTGTGTATTCCGTACACATTATACCCAGTCACCATCATTCAATGAGTGGAATGCACAGTATATGAGTGGAACGCACGGCTATACTGATCATGTCACTTCCGCTTCCTGCCTACAGTGGTGGAACGCATAAAATATACAGGTGGAACGCACGGCCATATTGATTATGTCATTTCCGCTTCCTGCCCACAGCGGTGGAATGCTAATAATTAGCCTGACAGGTAGCACATTTCCGACTCTCCAGCCGGCCACATTATGCTGCTCATTACAACACCCGCCCCTATTAGCCTAATATACAGGGACTTTTTGATACTGCCCCAGACCAGCGATGGACGCTGCACTAGCAGCAACTCTCCAGGTAAAAATTCACCCCCGTTCTCCTTCACATTACGTTTGTTGTCTTCATTATCTCAGGCCTAATCTGAATTAGTATTCTTAATCCAGGTTGCATCCACCCCCTGTAGATGATATCTATTTGACTGCTATTCAGATTATTGGTAGGTTCTAACAACTCCCACCCTTACTCTACCACCACTCGGTTCACCTCTCATGACCACTTAGTAATGTTTAGCACTCGATTCTTGTTGTAGGCATTTTTATGCCACTACACCCTACAACTATGGAATAAAGTTTCATTATACCATATCCCTTAGCACGGTATGTTGTCTTTATCCATATACTCTGACTGTGCCTTGATAGATATTTTCTTCCACACTAGCACCATCCTTTTTATATATATTTGATACTATTGAAAATATATAAAAAAAAGTTTGTATATTTTCTTGTATGTACTTTGTTTTTCTTTTGTTCTGTTTTTTCAATTTTTTCTCCCTTCAGTACAATTGATATGTTATATATCTATGTATATTTCTACAGTAACTGACGAAGGTCTCTTGTTGGGACCGAAACGTTTACTAATTGGGATTGAATAAAATCACCTATACTTTTCCGCAAAGTTGAGTGCAGGGTTTTGTCTTATATGTAGTTACGGCTTGGGAAACTACCCGAGCACCCTTTAGTTGCTGTGCACGTGTTTATTTAACACACTTACTGTGAGTATGGGCTTGACAAGATGTAATGCTTATTATTATGCTTTTGTGGGGTACGTAGGATGCTATGACCACTTTGCAATGCATTTTTAATGGGAGGTGCAGTAACAATAATAAAATGGCAATTCTGGTGTTCTGATTTTTCTTTTTTCTTTATGGAAGTAACCTTATGGGATAAATAGTTTTATATGTTGATGAATCAGACTTTCATGAATTTTCCAAATATGTTTTTTTAGTTATTTCTAAATTGAAAAACAGGGAGTGATTTAGAATTTACTATATTTGTTTTCAAATATTTTTAAAACACTTTTTTTATTATTTTGATTTAATTCCTTAGTCCCCCTTAGCGGACTTGAATTTGATCAGCTTTTGACTGCGATGTCAACCGAAAAATTACAAGATTACTGTCACATTGCAAAATGAAATCTAAAATGCGTGAGTATTGCCGAATGTAGTTGCATCTATTGTATCCGAACAACTCTCCTAGAAAGGTTCTGGCACCCGTGGTGAATTTATTGACCTGATAGGTTGCATGTATTTCACAATCACAGGATAACCGCTGTGTAATGCAGGATGTCTCTCTTAATAAGAAGTGGTGATATTTCTAGATTATTTATAAGCCTGTCACAGTAATCCATTTATGATTTCTAATAAAAATAGATTAGTGGTTTGTCATGTCACAATGTCCCAGATATTTTATTATAAAATCAGAATCATTAAAAGAACGAACAGAGATGGAGGGCTGGGACGAGGAAGCCCTTTCTACATTGCACAGTCTGGTTAAATATCTCATTAACTTTCTGGTTTCCTCTCGTTGTGTGGCATCTTACAAGCAGAATCTGCAAACCCTATTATTATCCAGAATTACATGAACAGATTCTGGAACCTGCTATGGAAAGTGCGTCTAACTTAGTGACCTTGATTGCCTTTCAAGGCTTTAAATCCCAGTTGTGATCTTTCTGGTTCACTTTTAGGCTTGCTGTAAACTCTAGCCATGTGGTGAACCCTTGTATGGAAGAAGACAGTAGGGCATTATTGTTAAGATCTGCAGCAGATCAAATAAAGTTTATTATATACATTGTTTTTGGAAATGTTTTCATTTGCAAATTTATACCCTCAGCATCAGGTATTTTTAGCAGAACTGCATTATTATTTTGGAAGGAACCAACCATGTAGATATGGAAATGGCTATAGATGAGATGAGAAAAATGAATTTAATTCTTTCTGAATCCACACAAAGGTTGGGATTTAATAAAAAACAAACTTTTGTAATTCAATTTGCTCAAATCCAGTAAAATTTTGGTAGGTTCTTTAAGGGAGTGAAAAAAGGTTAAAGACAAATATAAGAAAATACTGTCACGATTCCTCCACTCAGAGTGTCTGGGACACAGTGATGGACAGCTCTGTCATCCTCTCCTGTGCTGGGACGTGCTGAGCTGTCAGTTCTTTGATTGACAGCTCAGTTGACCTACCTGAGACTGGGAGTTGCAGAGATTTCCACAGGTGCTCCCTTTTCTTAGTAATTGCGCTGCTATTTAGGTGAGCTGTCTGGCCTAGATCACTGCCAGTCAAAAGCTTATGCTCTCTGGTGTGTGTTCGTCAGGTCCCTGTGTTCTGTAATTTATGATCTTCTGTTGCTAACCTTTGGATGGTGTTCTCGCTACCCTTTTGTTATTGCCATTTTGCATCTGATATTCTGCTGCTGACCTTTGGCCCGTGTCCTGACTATCTGTTTGTTATTGCCCCTATGATTATCCACTATTTCTCTGGTATTCTGACCTTGGAATGTGACCTGATGTACGACTTCGTATTTTCCCTTGATTTACTATGTGCTCTATTGGTATTGTCCCTGGAACGTCTGAGTTTGCTACTCACGTCCTGTACATGGGTTTACTATATTCACTTCTCACACAATCTGTTCCACCTCCAAAACGTGGTCTTTTCCCCAGGCTTCACTGTTGCACTGACTATACCTCTCGTGATGTCATGATTTCACTGAGCAAGCCATATCATGACATTGCATGAAGCCTAGTTCAATTGTAAGCATCTGACAAAATGTAACAGGGGAGGCACCAGGTAGAAACAACAATTTACATATTAGATTAACAATATGAAACAAAAACAGAGATACAGAGAAGGTTGAGGTATAGCTGGTACCTGTGGCTGCGGCCTACTATCTCAGCTGCTGGAACTGCAGCGAGAGCGTCTGCCACCTCTCTTGGCACCAAATCTCCTCCAGTTTTGGCGCTCTGACTTTTTATATCAAAGGATAGTTTCCTCACTGTTACCTGATCCCGGGCACTGTCTAAATCTGTCTCCTATGCAACTCTTCTCCTTGGGAATTCTTCTGCAGAGTTTTGTTCAAGAAGAAAACGAAAAGAACAACTTCACACAAGGCAACATAATGGAAAAAAAAAAAAAAATATATATATATATATATATATATATATATATATATATATATATATATCTTTATTAAACACTAATCGTATAAAAAAGCACAGCAATTCCCACAAGTACAGGAAAAGAAAGGTGGGGTGCCTCTGAACATCAACCCCAAATCCTACTTCTTAATGTAATAAAAAGCTTGCACAATATACAGAAAAGAAAAGATTGGTATACAGAATTAAATCACACTCCAAATGTGCCAAATAGGATCATAAAGTGCATTTGTGCACACACCTACATATTAGGTAACTAAACATATATGTATACCCAAGTAAGGGATATCCATGCAGCGATATAGCAAAAATCCTGTATGCGCACAATGTGAGCAGGCATGTAACACTGTCAGCAAGCTAGGTAGGTATCAAATGCATAAGGACCTAAGGTATAGTTACCAAATAGGGGAGCGCACGGAGGACCCACCACACCCGACGCGCGTTTCGCAAGAAATGCTTCGTCCAGGGGTCAGGTTGAAGATTTGGCAAACATGGGCTAAACCTGTTGGCAGAGTCTAAGGGATTTTGATATAATTATATTTTTTTTAAAGAAACCTGTTAGTGCAGATAGAAGTAGTGGTATGCCTGTATAGATGCTAGTTCCTTAATAAAACTAAAACTTTTTTTATAAATAAAGATTATTAAAGATTATTATTATTATTATTATTATTATTATTTATAGAGATCCAATAAGCCAGTCCAAAGAAACCATACAGTGAAAAGGTTAAAGGGATTGTCCGGGATTTTTATATTTATTGCCTATCTTTAGGATAGGAAAACTCGCACACCAGAAGACTTCATGCACATCAAATTTATGTTAAGAACCTATAATTCTGCCCTTCACCTCGCCAAACAGACCTACTTCACCACCCTGATCTCCACAATATCCAACAACCTGAAGAAACTTTTTGACATCTTTCAGTCCATCCTGAGACCAAAAGCACAAGCCCCCATCAGAGACATTTGTGCTGATGACCTGGCCTCCCACTTTATAGAGAAAATAGATAATATCCATCAGGAAATCTGCTCTCAGCCACCAAGTGCAGTGACTCCCATCCCTCCCTTCATTTCCCCTGGCTCACTCTCCACATTCGATCCCATCACAGAAGAAGAAGTCTCCAAGCTCTTCTCTTCTTCTCGTCTGACTACATGCACTACTGACCCCATTCCCTCTCATCTCCTCCAGTCTCTCTCTCCAGTCATCACAACTCACCTAACTATAATCTTTAATCTCTCCCTCTCCTCAGGCATTTTCCCCTCCTCCTTCAAACACTCTATCATTACTCCATTACTAAAGAAACCCGCCCTCGACCCATCATGCACAAACAACTACAGACCAGTCTCCAATCTTCCTTTCATCTCTAAACTCTTTGAGTGCCTGATCTATTCCCGCCTTACCCGTTTCCTCTCCACTCATTCCCTCCTAGACCCTTCACAGTCTAGTTTCCGCCCCTACATTCAACATAAACTGCACTCATCAAAGTGACCAATGACATCCTGACAGCAAAATATAATGGTGACCATTCTCTGCTCATTATTCTCAACATTTTTATAGCTTTCGACACTGTTGACCACCCTCTCCTACTCTCTAGGCTCCAGTAACTAGGCATTAAGGACACTGCTCTCTCCTGGTTCTCTTCCTATCTTTCTGAACGCTCCTTCAGTGTTCTGTTCTCTGGCTACACTTCATCTCCTCTTCCTCTCACTGTCGGGGTACCTCAGGGCTCAGTCCTTGGCCCCCTTCTCTTCTCCCTCTACACAGCCCCAATTGGACAGACCATCAGCAGATTTGGCTTTCAGTACCATCTTTATGCTGATGACACACAACTATACACGTCATCCCCTGACCTTACCCCACTGTACTACAAAACGCCACTGACTGTCTGCAGTCTCCAACATCATGTCCGCTCTCTGTCTGAAACTCAACCTCTCCAAAACTGATCTTCTTCTGCTCCCACCATCTACTAACCTCCCTAAACCTGATGTTTCCCTCTCCGTGGGTGGCACCATAATAACACCCCGGCCGCAGGCACGCTGTCTGGGTGTTATGATTCACTCCAATCTCTCCTTCACCTCCCATATACAATCTCTTGCCCGCTCGTGCCGCTTACACCTAAAGAACATCTCTAGAATCCGCCCTTTTCTCACCATGGAAACAACAAAAACCCTCACTGTCGCCCTGATCCACTCCCACCTGGACTTCTGTAATTCTCTTTTAATTGGTCTCCCCCTTACTCAAATTTTCCCTCTCCAGTTCATCCTTAATTCACCAGCCAGGGTTGTCCATCTAGCTAATCGGTATTCAGATGTGTCCGCTCATCGCCAGTCATTACACTGGCTGCCCATTCATTATAGAATCCAATTCAAAGTACTTGTTCTCACCCACAAAGCTCTCCACAGTGCGGCACCCCCATACATCTCCTCCCTCATTTCTGTCTTTCGGCGTAACTGACCGCTGCGCTCTGCAAATGACTTTCGACTAACCTCTGCACTAATCGGTACCTCCCACTCCCGTCAACAAGACTTCTCCCATGCTGCGCCAAACCTCTGGAATGCTCTACCCCAAGATATTAGGACCATCCAAAATTTGCATAGTTTTAGGCGCTCACTCAAAACACATTTGTTCAGAGCGGCCTATCACGTTCACTAATCAAAGTCATTTTATGTTTGTGTGTGTGTGTAGCCCATTCACTATCTCCATCTATCCCCCACCCCCTGAAGATGGCTGGACCATCATTGTAAATACATCATTGTAAATACAGACCTGTACTTTGTATCTCCCCCACCTCAGGGTCGTCTTATTTTGCTTAAATTATTGTATTGTTAACGTTGTTACTTATGACTGTTGTGTTTGAAACTGTTAAACTGTGAAGCGCTGCGGAATACCTTGGCGCTATATAAATAAAGATTATTATTATTCTGATCGGTGGAAGTGCGACACCTGGCACCGTTCTCGACTCAGCTGTTCTAGGTGCGGCAGGTGGTTAGATGTGCTGAATTGCAGAGCTGCACAGCACAGCTCCATCAATATAACAGTGCCACGGCTGGGAACTGCATATTCTTCCACTATTCGAATCAATAGAGGAGGACGTGCAGTACCTGGCCGCTGCCACTGTGTAGGTGATGGAGCTGTGCAATGCAACTCTACAACTTACTGTAGGCACCAGTAACAACTCAGAAGTGAGGGTGCTGGTCGTCGCACCCTCTCCAACCAGATATCACTGACCAATCCTAAGCGCAGGTACAGACTTCTCATCCGACAGAATCAGGCCGATTATGCAAATGACACTCTGATTAAAGTGTGATTATTGTGCTTTCTGATTTGGTCAGATCAAGAGAAGTTGAGAAAAATAATTTCTCTGAGTGTGCGAAAATCGGACTGCACTCGGATGTCATCAGAGTACAGTCCGATGTTTTCCAAGCACTCATTGACTTGCTGAGTGCAATCTGAATATCGGATCAAACCCAGACACGCAGCAATTTTTTTTCCCTCGGACATGTGCACGCCACCATAGACTATTAGTGGTCCAAGTGCAATCCGATGTTTTGTCATACCATCCTCGGACCTGAAATACGCTCGGCTGCTCCTGCCCTAAGGATACGCCATTAGCATAAAAGTCTGGGACAACCCCTTGAAACCTGAAACCTGCAAAATCTTGCATTGATCCTGAGAGGTGGATCGCACGGATGCTGAGAATTCTACCCCACAATAATTTTAAAAGATTAGATCTCCCCTCTAACTCTGCCTAGAAATGAATCAGCACAGAATGCTCAATGATTAATAGAATATTATATATATATATATATATATATATATACTAGATGGTGGCCTGATTCTAATGTATCGGGTATTCTAGAATATGCATGTCCACGTAGTATATTGTCCAGTGACGTAGTATATTGCCCAGTTATGTAGTATACAGCACAGAGCCACATAGTATATTGCCCAGTAGTATACTGCCCAGCCACATAGTATAGTGCCCAGCCACATAGTATACTGCCCAGCCACATAGTATACTGCCCAGCCACATAGTATATTGCCCAGCCACATAGTGTACTGCCCAGCCACATAGTATACTGCCCAGCCACGTTTTATACTGCCCAGCCACGTAGTATACTGCCCAGCCACGTAGTATATTGCTCAACTACGTAGTATATTGCCCAGCCATGTAGTATATTGGCCAGCCACATAGTATACTGCCCAGTCACATAGTATACTGCCCAGTCACGTAGTATAGTGCCCAGCCACATAGTATACTGCCCAGTCACGTAGTATATTGCCCAGTCATGTAGTATATTGCCCAGCCACGTAGTATGCATCATATCCCTGTTAAAAAAAAATGAAAATAAAAAATAGTTATATACTCACCTTCCGGAGCCTCAGGATCGAAGCAGCCGGTAACCGATGCTCCTCGTGTACTCCGGTCTGAAGATTGCATTGCGGTCTCGCGAGATGATGACGTAGCGGTCTCGCGAGACCGCACGTCATCATCTCGCGAGATCGCAGCATGGACAGGTTACTGGAGCGTCGAGAGCAGGGAAGGCCTGTTGTGGATCCGAGGGGCCGACGGACGGTGAGTATATAACGATTTTTTTTTATTATTATTTTTAACATTAGATATTTTTACTATTGACGCTGCATAGGCAGCATCAATAGTAAAATGTTGGTCACACAGGGTTAATAGCAGCGTTAACCGACTGCGGCATAGCGCGGTCGGTTAACGCTGCCATTAACCCTGTGTGTGCGCTGACTGGAGGGGAGTATGGAGTGGGAACTGACTGTGGGGAGGCCATTTTCATCCGGACTGTGCCCATCGCTGATTGGTCGCGGCAGCCATGACAGGCAGCTGCCGAGACCAATCAGCGACTTGGCTTCCATGACAGATAGAGGCCGCGACCAATGAATATCCGCGACAGACAGACAGACAGAAAGACGGAAGTGACCCTTAGACAATTATATATATATCTCCAGTAATGAAATTTGCATACTAGCATCCTATAATGAATTGAATGCAATTACTAAGCTCTATAGTGTTGCTTGTTTTGCTCACTGAAAAAATTACAGCAACTTTTTTACAATATGGTCTTTATGGAAATTCCACAGTTGCAGTCATTTTCCCAAATCTTTTTTTGTCTTGTTTTTTTTGCAGAAGAAACCTAAACGTCTATACAGTAACGAATCTATTTTTAGGAATTCTCTTACGCATTTAATTTAAACATCTGTTCCAAAAATTCCTTTGTAATCGTAACTGGAAATGAAAATGCAATATTCATGGAGTTTCAGAAGCATTGCGGCCATATAATGGCTTGTTACAGGAATCCGTCCTTATTATGCGGCACCTTTAAAGCTCCTGTATCGCAGTCAGCATTTTGGAAGTGTGGGCCAGAGGTTCACTGTGGTTATGTAGTGGTTCACTGGTGTTGCATAAAAGGAAAATAAAAGCTGGGAAAATCCTAATAATTTGCTGCTAGATCCAAACTGAGTGGGAAAAGCGGCTGCTATTACAGCTGGACTCCTCGGTTTCTCGGGCTTCGGTTTCATCTTCACCACGCTAAATGCTTTAAAATATCAAAAACACTGAGACTAATGGGTTCATGAGCAAAGGAAGTTCTTAACAAAAGGCCAGGCCAATTTTTTTTTTCCTGACTTTTTAGAAAACTTAAGCCAGTCATTATGACTGTTTTTTCTCAAATTATTAAAGCATACGGGTAATATCACCCCAAAGAAACTGAATAAAAGCATGCCCATGTTAACTACAAGTGCATCTCACTAAATTAGAATATCATCAAAAGTTAATTTATTTCAGTTCTTCAATACAAAAAGTGAAACTCATATATTATATAGAGTCATTACAAACAGAGTGATCAATTTCAAGTGTTTATTTCTGTTAATGTTGATGATTATGGCTTACAGCCAATGAAACTTGTAATCTTAGTTCAGTTCCTGTATCTATGTAGTAAACTTGCTTTTATTTCTGTATTTATGTAATAACCTTTGGTATGCTCCTATGTCTATGTAGTAATCTTAGTTCAGTTCCTGTATCGATGTAGTAAGCTTGGGTTTTGTTCCCATATCTATGTAGTAAGCTCAGTTCTAATTCTACATATATGTAGTAAGCTTGGTTCAGTTCCCATATTTATGTAGTAAAATCGGTTCTGTTCCTGTACATAACACACCACCAAAGGCATCCTAAGCATTTAAAAAGGTTTCTTAGTCTGTTTCAGTAGCTCCACAATCATGGGGAAGACTGCTGACTTGACAGATGACCAGAAGGCAGTCACTGACACAGTCCACAGGGGGGGGGGGGGGGGGGTAAGCCACAAAAGGTCATTGCTAAAGAAGCTGGCTGTTCACAGAGTGCTGTATCCAAGAATATTAATGGAAAGTGGAATGAAAGGAAAAAAGTGCACAAATAGGCTATTAAATAGCTTTTTTGCACTAAAATGATGGTGTGCTGCTTCTTTGATTTTTCTAGATTGATAGATATGAATGATGCTAGATTCTCAAGTTTCAGATTTTTCTCTGCCCTTTCTGAGATGGTTCAGGCCTTCTTTCCTCTCCACTCAAGATCTGTGGAGAACAACATTCTCTTCCTTGATGGAATCTCTTAGGCTAGGTTCACACTGCGTTATATGCGTCCGTTAGACGGACTACGTTACACAGCGGCATAACGCGGTGTAACGTAGTCTGTTTAACACCGCCATTGACTCCAATGTCGGACGCATCACTAGCACCCACCCACAATGGGCGTGTGCTAGGGATGTGCCGTCATTGAGTGACGGACCCTGAGTCGCGGGCTGCAGCATTTCCGGGTCCGTCATTGCTAGCGCAGATAGAGCTAGCAGATGCTCTATCTGCGCTAGCATGCTGCCATACCGGCACTTACGTTACAGCAGCCCATTACCGTATGTGTTGAACGGGCTGCTGTAAACCTAATGTGAACCCAGCCTCAGGCTGGGTTCACACTGCGTCTGTGGTGACTGTTAGACGGACTACATTACACCGCGGCATACCGCGGTGTAACGTAGCCTGTTAACGTCGCCATTAAGTTCTATGTCGGACGCATCACTAGCGCCCGCCCACAATGGGCATGCGCTAGCCATGTGCCATCATTGAGTGACGGACCCTGGGACGCGGGCTGCAGCGTTTCCGGGTCCGTCACTGCTAGCGCAGATAGAGCTAGCAGATGCTCTATCTGCGCTAGTGATGTGATAAGTCGGCACTTGCGTTAACAGCAGCCCGTTAACGTATGTGTTGACCGGGCTGCTGTTAACGCAGTGTGAACCTAGCCTAACACTGAGAGAAGAAATGGGGAGAGCAGGGAGCTGTCAGAACCAAATTTTCTCAAGGATTTGTATCCATTTTGCACATCAGCTAGATAAAGAACTTACAGATGCCCTGCCCTCCCTGAGTCTGTACAGGCTTTACACTTGTGCACAACATTTTATCAGATAACACTTGCTACTTATGTGCCAGGGCTAGGAATGGATGCTCTTGTCACTTAATGAGTTCATTACATACTAAACAATGGACAGGGGGTGCCCAATACCTAAAGAAATCCTTTGCAAATGTTTTCATGTTAGGCCATATGATATGCATGTATAAACAAGACAGACTTTTAGCTCCATCGCTCTCATAAATATGGCCTCATTAAGATGTCTGATTTTCTCCCAAATGAATAGAAAGAGCCAATTATTTTGATCATACATTGAGCAGAGTTTTTTTATCTGACCCTCGGACAAAAATCACACGTCTCCTCGATTTTCTTCTCAACTTTTTAGCTGCAGTTTTACATTTTTGTGCCCTAAATGCAATTGAAAATAGTCCTCCGAGCAACTACTTCCAAATTTGCTTATGGTAGCCTTACATAGAGCAAGCAAGCAAAGCCACAGTGTAAAGCGTAGGAAAAGCATTGGGCACAATGGCACTGATTCTCCAAAACCAGAAATTTGCTCTTAATCAGTCAGGAGCATCTGACAAGTGGCGTGCGCCTCTTTGTGTCTCAATACAAATCTTAACATCTTACTCCAGTTCCTGACTGGAGTAAGATTTCTGGTGTAGGGAACACTGCAGATTGTTATAAATTAGGCAAGCAGTGCCGTTATGCCCACCTCACCCCATCTCATCTCAGCTCTGCCCATTTTGGTGTAGCTGGGAGAAACTGTCCGGAAAATACCAAAATTTCAACATTTTTGTGACATTTCAGAGCAATTTAGTCCAAAATTTTGTCGAAATTTCTTTGATGAATCAGGGACAATGTTTCCAATCAGGAGAGTGATCGGAGCTGTGTCATAATCAAGCACAACATAATTAGCAGGTAAACATTACTTAAAGAACATTTCAGTGCCATAAATGTAATAAAATGAACCTGATCAGCAGTTAGGTTAAATGATGGAGAAGTCGATGTTTTCGTGGATGACTCGGTTCTGGGTCGGCTAATGATTCACTTGTGCTAATATTCGGCTGGTAACATTTCATAATGATTTTCTGGCAGGTGCTTGGGTTTGTGTAAACTCTCCTTAGCAGATGTTTTACTCATAACAAACTTTCTAATTAGTTTTACTCTGTCAAAAACAAGTCTCTCGGAGCATACAGAGCATGTTTGGATTATCCTCTCATCTGTGACACAGTGTTCCTGAAACCCTGAAAGAATAGATCCTGAAAAATAATCAGTGTTGACCCAAATAAAACAGGAATTTAAAGAACTCCATGCACGGAATTAGAAAAACATGGCTTCCATTTTTCCCAAAACACTCCACCCCTTTTTACAGTTTGTGTGTTTTTCTTCACCTCTGCTCCATTCATTTCACAGCTATAGAGAGCACATCTGGCCCTTATGGATTGGGTTTCATGAGCTTATATCTCTAAACCCCTTGGTTTAAAGCACCACAACAGTGGGTATTTTTATTTCAATCCTGCAGTGGTGCTACTAATCTAAGTTCCTTGACCCTAGTATTATACTTAACAGCTGCCATCTTCAGCTCTTCCCAGTGCACCTCTTGTACCGCACTGGCATCTTGAGACTGCAACTTCTGGCTGATCGAAAGTCAGAGGTAACAGTCGCAAGCTCTCAATGCAACTTTGAGACTTCTTCTGGCCTCGTTCTGGTTCTCATAGACTTCCATTCGGTTGTGACCTTCGGCTCACGCAGGGTCACAACCTGCAGAAGATGACCAGAGTGGCGCCAAGAACAGAAGAAGACAGCAGCTGGTAAGTAAAATACTAGGTGCAGAGAACTTACATTGGTGACACCTCTCCAGCGCTGCAATTAAAAAAATGTTGTAGAAGTGCTTTATCAGGTTATTCTTATGTTTTTTGGTCAGGAGTGCACTACTCCCTTGCCTTCCGACTTCCTGATTGCCCTGGGGTGACACACTTCTTAAAATTGAGAACTTGGACCAGCTGCATGTTTCTACTCAATGTTGCTAGGAGCAGAGGAATCTTTGTTTTTGCAATATTGGAGGAGTACAGCACTCTCAAGCTCTATAGCCGGTCACGTCTCGTAGAGTGCAGAAGTAGCCATTAATGTAGACAATGAGGAAATAGGAATCCATACCTTCCTAAGAACTGAATAATTTTTAATAGGAATAGTAATGGTAGTGCACTATCCAAAGGCAACCAAGAAATCTGTAGACATGGAAGTAATATACCCTCTTTACAGTAACTGTGAAATGAATGGTGTAGAGCTGCAGTACCACATACAGCTTGTAAAAATCGTAAAGTTGCTTGTTTTTACTCTGCTTTCTGCTCCAGGAGGAGAATTTTAATAAGGAGCAAAAGAGAACAAGAAAGAGGAACTGAAATGCTCCTCTGTTTTTGTTTCTCATTGGGAGAACTGGATAAGGGACAGGAGGAGGAACAGCGGGGACGGCACAGAGCATCTGATATAAGACAAGAGACAAGAGTGAATTGACTCGTGAGAGGGTAGAGAAAACTTAAAGGTCCATGTTATGCTGAGTCATTGCTCGTGGGCAAGCCATGAGACAGCTTAGCAAGGAGGCCTGATGTCAGATTCCAGGAGGGCTCATAGTACACAGAAGTAAGTCCAAAGTGTGGTCAGGAAACAGTCCGGGGTCAAATGCCAAAAGAAGACATCAAAACCAGGGAGTACAACAAACCGATAGTCAGAGGCCAAGTCCGGTGTCATATACCTGAAGTCAGAGAGTGTCAAAAGCAGATGTTGAAATGCACAAGAATTGTCACAACAGATCCAAAGTCAAAAAACAAGATCAGAAGTCAGACACAGGGCTAGCACATACACCTAGCTAAAGTAAAGCTACAACTGGCATTGACTAATAACAGTTAGCTAGATAAATGTCTTGCAAATGATGAAAGGTGTGAGGCTCTGGGGTAACGCCTGCAGACCAGACAAGATTGAGCAGCAGGGCAGTCATTCAAAATGCTGACAGACCAACATGCCACAGGATCAGATTGGATGACTGAACTGTCATTCACAAAACCGACAGTCCAGCACACTCCAAATTCCAAAGGGCGACTGAACTGTCATAGTGTCCCTAGGCCACAGTCAATTATGAAACCGTGACAGTCCACACTAGATGCTGTGGAGGACACTCCCAAGAGAGGCTCCACTATAGCACATCCAAACTGACCAGAACATTATATTATGCCCTGAGAATTCAGATTGGACAGAACCAAAGGAGAATGCTCCAGCTACCATGGTCAAGCAATAACAAAGGAAACTGAAGACAAGAAAAAGCTGACTGCATAAATGTGTCTAGAGTTTGCTTTAAGCTGGTCCTCGTGTTTTTTTAATACCAGCACTAACAAGGAGCAATGGATAAGGCTGGGTTCACACTGTTTCTCTGGCACACATCAGTGGCTACATTGGGGATTTTGTCCGAAGGCCTGAAAAATGGGATTTAGTCAATGGAGTCATTGAGTTTAATGAAGCAAAGTCATTTTGTATGATCTCCTTTTCATCCACCTTTTTGAGAAAATCGCAAATGTGTGGTTGAATTCTGTTTTCAGAGCTTCAGATGGAAGCTCCTTGAGAGCCAATGATATGATGCAAAGAAGCAAAATAAACATAGCCTTAGATGGTGTGAGCTCGTCTGAAAAGCCTTCTTTGGCTCTACTCTATCTTCACATGTACATGTATGATACTATAACACATTTTGTTTGGTATTTCTCATGTATATCAGTATAATAGGTTCGGAAAAAATCTCAATGCCGTACAGACTGGCTAGAATTTTATAAATGTCATGTTTTGCTCAAAAAACACAAGTCTTGTCCATGGTGTACATCTGGTAATGCAATTCGGCCAGTTTTTTTTTTTTTTTTTTTTAAACTAAACAGACCATTTTTCTATTTCTGGACAACAATTAATACAATTTATCTTATTTCCTATCTAATATTCTGTGCCTTATTTTGACATTACATTAAATATAGGATAAAACACTTATAGGATTTATTTTTGTTTGTTTTCATATATTTTGTGTATGAATAATGACTGTTCATTTTTCAGCTTCCATTTAAAGAATGAATAAAGTCTTAAGATTTCCACCAGGTCCGCGAGCTCCTATATGCTGCTCAGAAAGGCTGCCTCCAGCTGTCCCAGTATAGCGGCGTGAATAGAAAATCTTCTCACAGCATAAAGTCGCAGTCAAGGCTAATTAGTTATTAGCAGATAATTATGGTTATTTCATTTCATCACAATGCCAGCGTGATCCTGGTACTTGATCCTCTCGAGAGTTATTTTTTATTTAACACTAGTTGGGTGATACTAAAGCTGAAAGCTGTTATTTGCCATCTCTTTAAATTACACATTTGCCGATTCTGAAAGCACTACACTTACATAAATAATATTTGTTGGTTTTTTTTTTTTTTTTTTAAATATTAAACCTGAATTGGGTGGGAATGCTGGATATTTTAAGATCATAAAACCTGTGTAAATAATTGACTTGTACCTGCCTGGTCATAATTTCTGGTCATGGGTCATTTCTTATAGTATGATCATGGTCAACTTGTCATTGATTAGTGTTGTCTTTTTGGAAAATACGTGGCAAACCCCCTAACCATACATTATCGAGGTATAGAGAGGTCATTTGGCCCTTAACTCCACCACACTCACAACCTCCTGACAGTAGATCCTGGTGCCCTTTTAAAAAAACAAGGCCAATCTGATATTGGCCTGCTGTCATATCCTCACCTATTTGCATTGCAATGCCGTTCAACTTTGCCATACCAGTCACCACCGATTTGGTCTTTGCATCGATGATGGCAGGGTCTCGTGACATTGCATGTCTGACAAGTATTACGTGCAGTGCCACTGCCCAGTCACAGCGTCCATCTATTTCACCAATCAGGAAGGTAGATCAAGAGAACAGAAGATTTCTCTGACAATCGGGGATCTCAGAGCCTGATTTAACTTGCCTATGTGATAAATCTGTCTGAAGCCTTTATAGACTTAGCTCAAGTCATACCATCTGAAAGAAACCTAGCCTTTATTCTTTAACATCCTTAGGCTAAGATCACATGAGTGTCTATTCTCTCCTCCAAGAGAATCAGATCGATTATGGTAATGAGTTTGATCAGAGTGTCAGCTTAGTGTGATCCAATTCTCTCTGAAGAGAGAATCATAGCACAGGTGAGGAAAAGGAAACATTCTCCACTTTTTCCATTATGGAAATTGGACAGCACTTGGATATCATCTGCATGCAGCCCAATGATTTTCACGCACCCGTAGACTTGAATGGGTGAGTGTCATCCAATTTGCACTGCAAACTGCAGCACGCTGCAATTTTTTACTCATGCCGAATAGGCATGAGCAAAAAAAATCACTGATTAGCCCAGCCTCATAGTATAACATTGGTCTGAGTGCTAAGGACAATAGTTTTGAACTTGCGAGGTCAGAATTTCCCAAAACATTGGTGGTTTGGGCAAAAATAGTACCTAGAAAAACATGGCGTTTAGTGAGATCAGTAAGTGGGGTCAAGAGGGCAAGGGTGAAGTTGAGCAGGGCTATAATAAGTTTTGTAGCACGTAATGGAGGTGTTAGTGAGCATCATCATGGCCTAGGAAATTTCAAAAGGAATTTTTCAGTTAGAGGATGGTGATCATTTGAATGGCATTGGAATTGACAAGTCAGCGCTCGCTACACAAGAAAGGATTGAACACGCTCTGAATTGGTGAGGGGAGCACACATGTGAGGAATCAGAGTGCGTTTGTGTTGTGGTGGCAGTGGTCAGGGTCCTTGGAGTTGGTGTGAAAATTGGTTTGGGGAAATAAAATGGATGCTTCCCTTTAGGATGGACTTAAGAATGGCTCATCTGGCACTTTGTGGGGCTCTGGAGAAGGGTGCACCCTGGAGCCGGTTGTTGTCGCTATTTTACCACTGATAGTGGTGTGGTAGCCTCGTGCTTGGATTTCATGGCTGAGGGTAAACATAATCCTACTTTTTAATAATTGGTTGAAGCGTGCCAGATATGGTAGCTCCAATGACCTCCCTCCTTTTCGGTAATTCACAAAGGTTATTGTTATTTTATTATTTGTTAATAAATGGTCGCTGTGGCCAATTTTAAACAAAATATTGTATATGATTGTTAAGGTTGATTGGGGCAATTGTTCTGGGAAATTTAGTAATTGAGGGAGAAGTTTTTGAATGGTGTGAATCGGCCATATCATGTCAAGAATGGGACAGAGCTGAACAGGTAAAATAATGTAAGGAACTGTATTTCTCTCCACAATCCATATGGCTCTTTCTTTCCAGCAAATTGGTGCGAGTGATTTTCTATAAATGAATTCCCAGCAGTTGGTATGGAATGGGAAAAACTCCCATGACAGCTTTGGAAAATTGTTTTCATTAATACTATGTGTCCAGAATATAAAAGATAACAGTAATAGAAATAATGGTATATGTTATACTTTATGCATATTTTCTGCAATTAGACAGTACTATGACCATAGAAAAGCTGAATAAAATGTAATTACTTTCATAAAAATGAGAACAGAAATTCATTTGGAAATTTCTGTCTTCCAGCCTGTTGGGGTTTTAATGTCCGAGCCACTGGTGATCCTGATTAATTAAAATTCTAATCTCCATAGAAACATAAAACGGCAAACACCAGCATTCGGAAATAAGGTTAGATGACGGATAAAAGCCTGTTGGCCTGTCTGTTCTTCCTTTTGTTCCGAATTGTTTCCCTCTCCTTTCACGCTGTCTGTTACCTTTTGCCTTTCTTTATTGAAGGTATTTGCTGTATTCATATAGATCCCACAAATAACTGAATGGAGCTAATTAAGCTGATTGACTGATCCTCCGGTAATTATATTAGCACATTATGCGTCCAGGACAGGCAGGAGCAGATGAACATTATATTCATTGAAATTATTATAACTATTTTTAAGACATCTCCAACTTTCCACATCTATCACATATTCTTCTCGCAGGCAGCTCATTGGATTTACTCCTCCCAACAAGTGTTCACCAACAAACCATGAAAAGGAGCCCAGACGTACAGCTGGCTACCCAACGTTCCATGCAGCTGAATCTGTGTGAAAACATTGTCACCAATTCCAGAACTATTTGTTTCACAATTGTGCACCCATTAGTTGCCACAGAGAGGTGGTGATTCGGCCCCTCCAAAGAATCTAGCAAAATGGCAGCTCTCAATTTGCAAGATTCCTGCCTATCGATTCTGATTCTAGCAAATCCACATATTTCAGGATACCGGTAAGAAATTCCATTGTTGTGAAGCGATTGGCTCATCTCTATTTGGCATAAAAGACCGATCTATACAAATTGGCCATTTTCTGATGACAAATTCACGTTGTGGTAGTGTCCCGCATGGTCTCTTACCGTGGGGGAAAATCTGTGCACGTTTTAATGCAAATAGAGACATTTTTTAATGCAATTATTGACTGTGAGTTTTCAAAATACGTTACCCCTGCGCAAAAAATATTCCTGATCAATTATTACATTACAAAAAAACATCAGTTTTCATTAAAATACTTGAGGGTTGATTCATTAAAGCTTTTAGTGGAGTTAAAAGCTTTGAAAAGTCACAAATTTTGCAACGTTTGACCTTTTCACAGCACTGTGGACCATCTGCGCCGAAAGGGAAGGGACAAGGCAGTGTAATGTCTGTCCATTCAAATTATGGAAAGTGCAGGGCTTTTTGTAAGCCAGAAATACTACATCAGTCACTAATCAGAGTAGTATTTCTGGTGCAATGCATGAAGGCACAAGTCAATTGCTAGAGGTTCCGAGTTCATTAAGTAGCATGCATCTCTTAATGAATTTGGCACCATGAATGCTAAAAAGACTGGCTTTGATAAATCTGCCCCATGGGGTTTTGTTTTTCGGCAATTGCCCCTGTGCACGCTACGGTACCTCAATATGTGAGACTTATAGCACCCCACATTCATTCTACATCTGTAAACGCTACCGTCTGTGGGAGCGTGATGACGTACTACCATCCATGAAACGGGCTGAGACAAATGGGGATGAGAGACCTCAGTAAGCCATGAGACCTGGGATAATATAAATCCTGTATGTAGAATATGAAGATGTAAGAACCAAAGGAATAGAATCTCAGTCTAATATTTCAAGAGGAAAAACTTAACAGCGTATTTTCAACAACATGTAAAAGTTGCTGACCAAGTTATTCTAATATCCTTCCAAGTATCAGTCTGCTAGAGAAAAATCTGGAGTCTGGACTGGCATGGTCAAGAGCGAGAAGATCCAAGAGGAAATTCTTCTGAACAGACACCTGCTCAAAAGCAAATAGTCCGTGGGCAGAAAATCCATGTAAAACGATGAAATGAAAACACATATTCTGAGATTTTAGGCAGTATATCAAGAAGAAAAATAAAGTACTAGTGCATAATAAAAGTTTTCATTATATTTTAACCTCTTCATAACTGCACATTTCTTTATTATGACCTTGAAAAAAGATCTGTCAACTCTCCCGACAAGTCCATTACTGTAAATACTTGTATTTCCCATTAAATAAGTAACTTTTATCTGCATTGTGCTTTTAATCTGTTTTTACGCTTCTGGAACTTTAGAAATTATTCACAACTGAGTGTCTCCACAAAACCAAAAATAGTCTGTGCTTGATTATTAATAGAAATAATAGAAGAGATCCATCAGGTATTCAGACAAAACCAGTGGAGGAGGAGTTCTTAGAAAACTACTGTAAAATAATTATTTTATGGTAAATTACACCTGGCTTGTCAGTAGAACTGACATTTTAGTAAAGAAATTTCAGTATAGATATGAATGGAATATGGCAATATGGACATTATAATGGTTCGATGGTTGGCCATGTTGGGTTGTAGTGCTGTTGTCCTGGGCAATAATCCCAAGGACAAGGAAATATATACAGCTCTGGCAAAAATTAAGAGACTACTGCAAAATATTCAGTATGTCTGATTTTTTTCTATATAGGTATAATTTTTGAGTAAAATGTAAATAGTTCTTTTAGTCCATAAACTTCTGACAACATGTCTCCGAATTTCCAAGCAATAAATTTTGTATTTTTTTCTGAAAAAGAAAAATGGCCAAAATTAAAAAAACAAAAACAAAAACAAAACAGTGCTTTCAGACCTCAAATAATACAAAGAAAACAAGTTCATAATCAATTAGAAACAACAATACTAATGTTTTAACTCAGGAAGAGTTCAGAAATCAATATTTTGTGGAATAACCATGATTTTTAATCACAGCTTTCATGCGTCTTGGCATGCTTTCCACCAGTCTTTCACACTGCTTCTGGCGCAAAAATGTAAGAAGTTCTTCTTTATTTGATGGCTTGTGACTATCCATTATCCTCTTGATTACATTCCAGAGGTTTTCAATGGGGTTCAGGTCTGGAGATTGGGCTGCCCATGACAGGGTTTTTGATGTGGTGGTCTCTTAATTTTTGGCAGAGCTGTATTGTGATCTCTAACAGTGATGACAATGTCTGTAAATATTGGTGCTACATAACCAAGCACAATAAATTGAGAATGTCCAACCAGTTTACTCCCTGTTAATGGGGTGGTCTGAAACGATCACTGGATTAATCTAAATCTTTGTCTTGTTAATGTAACAATCTAATCTCTTTTTTTAATATGCTTCAATTAAAATTATCTATTATTCCTTTTGTTCACTATCTAACTGCTTTATCCTTTTTTACCTAAAGGTACCTTCACACTGAGCAACTTTACAACAAGAACGACAACGATCCGTGATGTTGCAGCATCCTGGATAGCGATCTCGTTGTGTTTGACACGCAGCAGCGATCTGGATCCTGCTGTGATGTCGCTGGTCGGAGCTAGAAGTCCAGACCTTTATTTCGTCGCTGACCATCCGCTGGATCGGCGTGTGTGACACCGATCCAGCGATGTGCTCACTTGTAACCAGGGTAAACATCGGGTTACTAAGTGCAGGTCCGCGCTTAGTAACCCGATATTTACCCTGGTTACCATTGTAAAAGTAAGAAAAAACAGTCTGTCTGTCACGTCCCCCGGCGTCCACGCTCTGCTGCTGAGACCTTTCCCTGCACTGACTGTCAGCGCCGGCCGTAAAGCAGAGCACAGCGGTGACGTCACCGCTGTTACTGCCGGCGCCGCTGACACTGAATGTCAGGGAAAGCTCTCTGCAGCAGCACGTGGACGCCGGGGGACGTGACAGACATCAGAAGGTGAGTATGTAGTTTTTTTTTTACTTTTACAATGGTAACCAGGGTAAATATCGGGTTACTAAGCGTGGCCCTGCGCTTAGAAACCCGATGTTTACCCTGGTTACCCAGGTGCTGCAGGGGACTTCGGCATCGTTGAAGACAGTTTCAACGACACCGAAGTCTTTCCCCTGATCGTTGGTCACTGGAGAGACCTGTCTGTGTGACAGCTCCCCAGCGAGCACACAACGACTTACCAACGATCACGATCGCTGGTCGTGATCGTTGGTAAGTCGCTAATGTAACGGTACCTTTATTCTTGTTTGATAACGCTTTATTTGAGTATCTCAGCACATACGAGATGTCATCGGGGGAAGTTATCAGTAATGTCAGTTTCAGGGGCTTTGCTAGTCTCATCTGTACTGAGAATGAGTCAGTTGTAAATTCCGATGTATGCTTAGCTAGATTTTGTATAAAATTCTTGTTAATGCAATGTGATGGTGTCCTCACTCACCAGCTCTGTTGAGAAGTGACGAGTCGGCAAGAGAGTGCACTGTCATAGTAAGGATACACCCGGGCAAGCAGAGACCAGCCCCGTCAAAATGGTGCAAATGGGGAAACCGTACAATATAATCTCTCCAACATAACAGTGACATCAGGTGGAGTGGAGAGGTGTGGGTTCTTCACAGGAAAGCATCATGGCATTTTCTCACCAGTGATCTACAACCATTTTTGAAATCATAAATGGACCGACTATTGATCTCCTCAGGCCAAAGAGAAAAGAAGCACCAGAAACTTAGTAACATGGCTAAATCTAAGCATCATCATTACCACAATTAGAGAGAATTACAGTGGTAAGCCATCAATTATTATTAATAGATAATCGCTTTATTGGTGCATTCAGGTTGAAGTCTAATTTGAGGTCAAGAGACCTGACCTGGACTTCTACCAAACTGAGCCTGTCAATGAGATGGAGAATATAATCAAGGTCTGCTTAGCCTGTGTTTGTGGTGATGAAGGAAGGTCCAGTGGGTGGTAGAGTGGTAGCCATGGCCAACATCAGACCCAGTATTCCTCCCTAGACCCCTTCCCTTAAAGTATCTCAGTGCTGCTTCTCTATGCCATCAGGCCCTTCCCGGTACGGGTCAGCTACCTCTGCAGCTCAGCCCAGACCTCCTTCTCCCTTTTCTTCTTCTCCTACACTACACTGGTGATCCAGGCCAGCTTGTCCGGGGATGGAAACTGACCTTCATTTAAGCATGAAGGACATGAGGCTCCCTGGGTTGCCTGGGAGCTTGCAATACACCTCCCCTCCAGCATCCAGTGAGCTGTCGTACACCTCAGGACCTGTCTCCTTTGCCGCTAATGGAACGGTGGCGGCAGCAGGGATCACTTTGGGACAGGCTTTGAGAGCGAAAAATGGGGATGGTCTCACTCACTTGAGGTACGGGACGAGAATCACTCACCACTTCAGTTGGTCGTTGGTGGATCTAGTCCTCTCTGCAGCTGCTGCTTCCTTCTGTGGAGGTGGCGCATACTGATCTTTCCGGAATTAGTCCCGGCTACAGCCTATCTTCTGGTGCAAGCTCACATGGTCGTGAAGGCTTCAGCCTTTCAGCTGATGGCCCCAGTTTCGATGGACATCCAGGCTCTGACTCCTCAGGCTCCCGATGTTGTTCGCTTCGCCCCACCGGGCTCTGTCTCTTGTCTCCATCCGGATGTCATATGATCTCAGGCGGCCGCCAAGGTCCTTCGGCTTCAGGTAACGGCAGTGTACCCCAGTCTTCACTGCTCTGCGACGCGGACCGGGCCCGGCCTCTCTCCTGTCGCTACTGCCACTCTAGGCGGCTTACTCCACCAGAGCCGCACGAGCGATGCAATGCTGCCGGTCCTGTATTGCACAATGATACCGCACAGCGCACCCGTGACTCTCTTCTGGGCCTCACCCGTTCGAAGGTGGGGTTGCGTCCTGTTGCTCCTCCCACTCTCTTTCAAACAGTCTCAGTAGGCGTGGGGCTATGGGTCTTCAGTGCATCCTCCTGAGGCATCGTTTGAAGATTCTTCATGCCATTTCAGCACGGGTATGCCCACGAAGGGTGCAAGTACAGCAGTAAACTCCCATTTTGGTGCCATTATTCTTCTCCCCAGCTGCCATCTTTGTCACATCAGTGGTTGTCATTTCCAGTGTTCTCGTCACCTCCAGTGCATCCGTTCCTCCCGGAGTTTCACCTTTAGTTGCATCAGTCACAATTCTCTCTTTCTTCTTTGCTGCGCCGGCTTCACTGAGATATGGGCAGTGAGATCCTGCCAACTACACCAAGTGGAGGAAGGGCTAGGGTGTCCTAGAGTGGTAGCCATGGCCGACATCAGACCCTGTATCACTCCCTGGACCCCTTCCCTTAAAGGAGCTCAGTGCTGCTTCTGTATGCCATCAGGGCCTTGCCGGTACAGGTCAGTTACCTCTGCAGATGATTCCAAGAATAAAGGATCACAGTCCGGTTTTGCTTCAACTTCAACATCTTTAGTCAGCAACTTGCCATCCAGGGCACACATTGTTACAGCAACGGGCATCGGTGTCTCTGTCCCTTGCCTGTCCCTTAGCCTGCATTTCAGCCAGTCCGTACTATCCGGTTTCTCAGTGTCCTTAATGTCCAGTATTTCTGCCTTTCGTGGGGGCATTCCCTGCTGTTTTGCACCGGTGCTGAGAATGGCAGCCCATGCAAAAATCTGCCACATCTTGGTACACTTTCTCCCAAATGGCTCAGCCTCCTTCTGTTTAGTAGCGGCAGTCTTATTAATGCTGCACTGCTGAGTCTCCTGTTGCTGTGTTCTTCCTCTCTCTAGTCCTGACCCCCTGGATATCTTTGCCGGGCCTAATCCTTCCTAAGGAACGTTATGGGGCACGAAGTACTTTGGGATAGCCAGCCCCAGTATGAGCTGCATGGGAGCCCAGGCCCCAACTGACTAAAACAGGAAGCTACAAGATACTTATCCCCATGGTGCCCCTCTTATTCTAACTATAACTATCACTATGGCTATGTTCTATAATGCCCCCCCCAACTAGTGGACAACTTGGGGTACTACTCCCCCTAACACTATATGAGCCCGGTGCACTTACTTTCCCTAACCAACATGTGTGTGCAAAGCATGTAGACATATGTACACAATCAGAGCAAAATGTAAATATGCAGAGTAATACGCATAAAGTGTAGCAGTACTCTTGTACACGATGACAATACTGTACACTTTATGTGTAGCAGTGCCACCGTGTATGAACACATTACATTAACAATCAACACTGTACAAGTTTAAAGGGGTTTGAGGACAAGAAGGAACAATATGCATTTACATCCCCTACAGTGACTTGAAAGGAAAGGAGAAATACCCCGACCTAAGGACAGAAGGAAGAGCAGTACCAACTTTTGTTCATTATTTACAGGAATACTGGATTCTTCTGACAACAGGAAGTGCATCCATATTGTTTTTTTTTGTAAAGTGATACAATCTAAATTGGTTTAAAAAATCACTTCTCAAAAAGAAAGGTTAAAGCTACTTTGATGTACAGACTGTTAAATGACAAATTAAGCTCTGCTTCGCCTTCTTGACAGGTTGGATTGAAAAACAGCAGCCTGTGCATATAAAGCATAGCAGCACACATTGGTATGTATCTGCTGGCAGCGCTATCTAACCATTACGGGGTCATGCTCAGGATACCAAGTGGCTGAAGCCTGCAACTGTTTAACTAAGCCAAACTGAGAGTTAAAGCAGCCCATTTCAACAAGAGATTAAAATCTCAGAATGTAATTTTTTTAATATTTTCAAATTTCCAATATTGACAGTTTTGGCCTATAGTGTGATATATAAAAAAAAGTAATCTGGAAAAGAAGAGGACAAGACTAGGCTGATAATATGCAAGGTGAAAAGGATTTATGGTAAATCCACCTGATCTGCTTATCAAATCTAATAGATGAGATTCACCTCTGGGGCCACCAACTACGGAATAATGACTATCCACTGACCCGCATTTTGCAAGCCAAAATAACCCTCTGACGTGTGAAGCAAATGATTTTTTGAAGAATATGGAAGTTTTGGAAACAAGGAAGCAAGCTCCTACACAAAATGTCTTCTGAATGCGGCCACCACTAACCAATTTGGTTTGCAAGAGACTCATCATCCTTCTCCTAATAAATGAAGGTTCTAAACCTTTCAGGTCCCGTTATCCTTGGTATATCTGGCAACTATCCCAGCATAGTTTACGCTAAGTGCAGCAGTGGGATCATTTGACCATTTTATTTTAGGAGGAGGAGATGTCTGTGACACAGGCAGAGAAGGTGGTTTGTTTAGCTATTGGAACGAGCAGTCAACAATAGTCATGTGCCGAAAGTGAAAAAGCTGTCCTTTGTGTGACACAAACCTAAAGAGGATCAGAGCTTGCAACTGATGAATGCGGCAACTCTCAGATGTCAGGAAAGGCATAACTCACTAATTTATTCAGATCTAATTTTTCAGCCAGATAACTGTTTTTAAAGAGACGGTGTCATGAAAAGTATTGTTCAAAAAAGTTGTGGAAAATGAAGCGTACTTGCAGTAATTATCTATTCAATATACTGTTTGTTTTTGTAAATACATTAGATTACATGTTGTAATGCCTCCTATTGTTCGTCCACCTTCAGTGGTGGACGGACATGCTCTGCAGTCAATCTGCACTGTCACTGCTCCAGCTAGTGATCTGATAATAAGAAGGCTAATATTATTAGATGATGAGATAAAAAATGGAGCCTATTTAGGAAATGAAATAGGAGGGGGCAAGGGTAATGGTGTACCGCTAATAGCGGCAGTTCATGTGACTGCTATGGGTCCCGAGAGCTGAGCACCAACACCAGGACACCCCCCCACCCGGCATCACACTGTCTACTGCATCTCTATCCTGGATACAGATCCAGTTGAAGCAATAATGAATGAGGGGGCTATTGGCTCCATTCATCCTTCTTCTTGTGCTTCTGAAGATTCAATGTAGGGGTCCTAATGATGTCAGTACATCATGCTCGCTGTGCCGAGCAGTGCAGAGCTTCAGAACACATGCTGTAGTGACCAGAGCAGTGGAGAAATAAGTAGAGGTGAGTTTTTTGATTTTTTTTTATCAATGAGTACATTGAAGGGGCCATTATATTGTTTGGTGGGCTATGTGGTGGACATTATACTATTTGGAGAGCTATGTGGGGGCTATTATGCAGTTTGGTTGAAGTATTAATGCTCTGTGTGGAGGGATGGGTTGACCCATTGTACTATATGAGGCGATCATACTGAATGGAGGGCTGTGTGGGGGCCATCCAATTGTGTGGAGGGTTGCAAGAGCCTCATACTGTGTGGAAGGACTGTGTCTGGCCCATCATACTGTATACGGGGGACTGTAGGGACCCTTACACTGTTGGAGTCACTGTGTTGACATCATAGTGTGTTGGTCACTACAGGGGAATCATACTTTGTTGGTGGTAGGGGTGCTGTAGGGTCATAAAACTGTGCATGTGAAGGCTACTGTGGAGGAATACACTGGTATTTTATTGTGTGGGAACATTAAGGGGCATTAATAGGATTCAAATTGCTTTGTGGGGGCTACAAAGTGGGGAGACATGTGACCCTACCAATATTTTTATTTATTATTTTTTTTGGGGGGAGAGAGCTATATGGACAACTGCTATGGGGCCTCATGACTTCTATCTACGCCCCTGGGCATAGATAGATAGATGTTGTCTTCAGGTCATATGGGACAAGCTGCTGCCCACAAACAGAAAATAAGACCAAAGTTGTAGAAGGCTTAGTTAAAAAAGCTGAAAAGGGTGATAATTACATTGAAGAGTTGCATTTTTGCACTCACATGGTTAAAGTACCTTAGCAAATTATTCCTTCGATTTATCTATTTACTTTTCTATTCATTTGGATTACCCTTTTAAAAAGTCATTCTAGATGAAATGATGTGAATTTTGCTCTTCCAGTGAGCTTTGATGTTGGGCTGTAAGTGTGGTCCACAATGCCATCTTCTCACTATATTGCATGATCATTTCAACAATAAATAAGGTATATTATATCAGGAGGATTAACAGTCACAAGAACCGAGATTTTACTTATGCATTCCAGATGGTCTGTTACTAATATTCCTCTTCTTGACATGAGACCTCTAGTATTCTGGTTCTTTCCGGAACACAGCAGTTCATTATGATGAAATCCATCACATAAGCTATTAGTTTGCAGTGTAAAATTCCTGAACTCCTTGTCCCCCTTCTACTGTCTATTTCTTGCATTGGTTGAAAACGTACTTTGGAGTAGAGATGATTTGAGTATTGCTGACTTTAGCTGAAGAATGCTTGTACGCAGCTGGAGAGCATTAAACGTGCCAATTACCAAATGATATACAAAGTGCATGTTTATATTAAGAAACAGGAAAAACAGCAGCATACGGCTTAACAGAATAGGTTTCCAAATCTGGAGGATTTAGAAAGTAAATTAAGAAATGTACAACAATCTAAAAAGGGTTAGCGTCATAATTGTACTTGTAAAATATTATTCTCCAAAAGTTTAATAGAGATTAGTTACCAAAGGTTAAAAAAATCAGGGACTGGACAAAATCATTCTACGAGCGCAGGGGCTCCACGGACACATCTTCATCTTTGTCGAGAAATTCAAGTTTCAACGGCTAAAGTGTTATATGCTAATGAGAAGATAAGTGGATACTTTACTGGTAGTGTTGAGCGATACTTTCCGATATCGGAAAGTATCGGTATCGGAAAGTATCGGCCGATACCGTCACAGTATCGGAATCCAATCCGATACCGATACCCGATCCCAATGCAAGTCAATGGGACGAAAATATCGGAATTAAAATAAACCCTTTCTTTCCTTGTAGGTTAATTCTACATGAAGGAAAACAACTAAGAATAATGTAGGATGTATTGGGGGAGGTGGCGGAGACATTAAAGGCACAGGGGTTTATCCCAATCAAATAGAATAGCAGTATTTTTAATTTTTTTATGACGTTCGGCGTTAGAAAGAATTTGACTATGTTAATTTTTTATTTATTTTGTCAGATATTGATGTTTCACTACTTCCACGCCCTTCACCCTATTTTTTACTTCTCCCACACTTTCTTCTTCATTATCCTCATCATCAGCTTCTGTGACATCAACTTCTTCACCTTATTCATCTTCTTCTTTTCTACGTATATATATATTTTTTTTTTTACATTGTTCATATTCTTTTTATTTAACTATTATCTTTTTTATATTCAACTTCTTCATCATATTCTTATTTGTGACAGGCATTCCCGTAGTTGTTATCTATAAAAGTTTGAAGATTACACCTTCCGTTCTGCCTGTCACAAAACAGTTACATTTGTCCGCGTTCAGTTTGGCCTGCAGCATCAGGCTTTATCCAGGGGCACCACGAGGAGGAATGGACTCACCCCCATACACTGCTTAGTCTTCTTCTGCTTATAATTTAGATAATATCTTTTGCTCTGATATTTAGTCTTATGCTTAATGTTCTTCTGCTCTTTGTTCTGCAGCCTCTTGTTCTTCTGCTTCTCGGTCTTCCAGGTTGTCGTCGTCATCTCCAGGGTCGTCATCTCCAGGGTCGTCGTCATCGGGGTCGTCGTCATCGGGGTCGTCGTCATTGGGGTCGTCTTCAGGGTCATCGTCTCCAGGGTCGTCGTCATCTCGGTGGTTGTCGTCTCTGGTGTCGTCATCATCTTAGGGGTGGTCTTCCGGGTCATCGTCTTTCGGGTCTTGAACTTGGAAATGTAGCAGAAGGTACAAGAAGGCTGAGAAAATGCCGAGAAACAGCTGATGGAACTGGAACTCGGATGGCTACCCGAAGGTCCAAGAGCCAATGGAACTACCGAGGACCAGCTGACGTTACTGGAACCCGGTTACTAAGCAGGAGGTACCCGTGCCTGAAAGCACTACCAAGGACCACCTGACGTTGGTGGAACTCGGATACCCAGAGGGAGGCACCTAAGCCAAAGGCTCTGCCCGGAACCAGCTGACGGTACTGGAACCAGGATGGGGAGCAGAAGGTACAAGAGCAAAAGACACTGCCGAGAACCAGCTGACGGTACTGGAACCCGGATGGGGACCTATTCAAGCTTGTCTTCCTAGGGCCCCAACTGGCGGTGTGTTAGAGCCCAGGGACAGCAGGAGGAGGAGCAGGGGGAGGGGAGTGTAGGCCGAAGCCTGCACAGGCGGCAGCTTTGGGTGTGTTGTGTCTGCGTGGCTTTTGCAGGACACGTTGCCGGCTACACAGCAGGGGAACAGCTGGCGGTGCTGGACCCCACTGACACATTGGCGAGGTGTTTGGCTCTGTACAGCCAGCACTTCCGGACAGCAACTAGCGTTGTTGGAGCCCGGGCTCTGCAGGTGGAGCAGAGTGTAGGCCGAAGCCTAATTGAACCGATTTCAAAAGTCACCTTTAACCCCCCCTCAGGGGTTACAAAGTAGAAGAGCCACAGCTTATGCAGCAGCAGTGCTGCGCAAGTCAAAGGTTGCTCTTGTAATTTTTCTCCTTGCACACGCTGAATGGAACACGTATAACATTTAGCCCTTTATACAGTCAAACTGTGTAATGGAGGCGAGAGTTCCCTTTGTAATGAGACGCAGCACAGGTGTCAAGAATCCCACCTTGGTGCTGGGTGCAGCCTCCCGAGCGTTGTTATTTGCTGTACAGGAGTCTGCGCTGTCGTGTTATCCCCTGGCCTAGCGCCGTTAGCGCTGCCCATCTTCTGGCATCATGTAATGTCGGCCGGTGCGGTTCGCGATGCCCCTGAATCCCAGCCCCGCAGTGTCTTAACATTGTTAAAACACTGCAGGGCTGGGATTCAGGGCCTGGCGCAGCACATATGTTCGCCTCTCACACTCGGGTCCTTACACCCGCTTCAGACTGTGCGGCGTCATCTGATCCCTTATCGCATGCCACGGCCATGAAGCCGCACAGTCCGAAGAAGGCGGAAGGAGAGGAGGGACAGGCGAACTGATGCACTGATCCTGCCCATCAATCACACCCTCGCAGTCCCAATAAATAAGACACCGAGGGGCGTTGTGTGGGTCAGGGCGGCCGCAGAGGCGCAGCCAGCCAAACAATGATGCCAGAAGACGGGCAGCGCTACCAAGGGGGTTGCAGCGTGTCATTACAAAGGAAAGTCACACCACCGGGACGGTTAAATGGTCACACAGAGGACACATTTCAGACGTGTTTTCAGTTCCACATGTGCGAGGAGAATACGTTTCTGAGCCACCTTGCACACATGCAGCATTACCGCTGTACAAGGTGGCTGGATAACGTAAAAACGCCTGGGGGAGGGGGGACAGGTTCCCTTCAATTTCAGTTCTTGTGTCTGCGTGGCTTTTGCAGGACACGTTGCCGGCTGCACAGCAGGGGAACAGCTGGCGGTGCTGGACCCCACTGACACATTGGCTGGTGTTTTTCTCTGTGCAGCTAGCACATCTGGGCCCCAACTGGCGGTGTGTTAGAGCCCAGGGACAGCAGGAGGAGGAGCAGGAGGAGGAGGAGCAGGGGGAGGGGAGTGTAGGCCGAAGCCTGCACAGGCGGCAGCTTTGGGTGTGTTGTGTCTGCGTGGCTTTTGCAGGACACGTTGCCGGCTACACAGCAGGGGAACAGCTGGCGGTGCTGGACCCCACTGACACATTGGCGAGGTGTTTGGCTCTGTGCAGCCAGCACTTCCGGACAGCAACTAGCGTTGTTGGAGCCCGGGCTCTGCAGGTGGAGCAGAGTGTAGGCCGAAGCCTAATTGAACCGATTTCAAAAGTCACCTTTAACCCCCCCTCAGGGGTTACAAAGTAGAAGAGCCACAGCTTATGCAGCAGCAGTGCTGCGCAAGTCAAAGGTTGCTCTTGTAATTTTTCTCCTTGCACACGCTGAATGGAACACGTATAACATTTAGCCCTTTATACAGTCAAACTGTGTAATGGAGGCGAGAGTTCCCTTTGTAATGAGACGCAGCACAGGTGTCAAGAATCCCACCTTGGTGCTGGGTGCAGCCTCCCGAGCGTTGTTATTTGCTGTACAGGAGTCTGCGCTGTCGTGTTATCCCCTGGCCTAGCGCCGTTAGCGCTGCCCATCTTCTGGCATCATGTAATGTCGGCCGGTGCGGTTCGCGATGCCCCTGAATCCCAGCCCCGCAGTGTCTTAACATTGTTAAAACACTGCGGGGCTGGGATTCAGGGCCTGGCGCAGCACATATGTTCGCCTCTCACACTCGGGTCCTTACACCCGCTTCAGACTGTGCGGCGTCATCTGATCCCTTATCGCATGCCACGGCCATGAAGCCGCACAGTCCGAAGAAGGCGGAAGGAGAGGAGGGACAGGCGAACTGATGCACTGATCCTGCCCATCAATCACACCCTCGCAGTCCCAATAAATAAGACACCGAGGGGCGTTGTGTGGGTCAGGGCGGCCGCAGAGGCGCAGCCAGCCAAACAATGATGCCAGAAGACGGGCAGCGCTACCAAGGGGGTTGCAGCGTGTCATTACAAAGGAAAGTCACACCACCGGGACGGTTAAATGGTCACACAGAGGACACATTTCAGACGTGTTTTCAGTTCCACATGTGCGAGGAGAATACGTTTCTGAGCCACCTTGCACACATGCAGCATTACCTCTGTACAAGGTGGCTGGATAACGTAAAAACGCCTGGGGGAGGGGGGACAGGTTCCCTTCAATTTCAGTTCTTGTGTCTGCGTGGCTTTTGCAGGACACGTTGCCGGCTGCACAGCAGGGGAACAGCTGGCGGTGCTGGACCCCACTGACACATTGGCTGGTGTTTTTCTCTGTGCAGCTAGCACATCTGGGCCCCAACTGGCGGTGTGTTAGAGCCCAGGGACAGCAGGAGGAGGAGCAGGAGGAGGAGGAGCAGGGGGAGGGGAGTGTAGGCCGAAGCCTGCACAGGCGGCAGCTTTGGGTGTGTTGTGTCTGCGTGGCTTTTGCAGGACACGTTGCCGGCTACACAGCAGGGGAACAGCTGGCGGTGCTGGACCCCACTGACACATTGGCTGGTGTTTTTCTCTGTGCAGCTAGCACATCTGGGCAAAAACTGGCGGTGTTAGAGCCCAGGGTCAGCAGGAGGAGCAGGGGGAGCGGAGTGTAGGCCGAAGCCTGCACTCGAGCAAGTTGAAAGGAAACCTTTAACCCCCCCCCCCCCCCCCAGGCGTTTGTAGCTGAAAGAGCCATTGTGTACAGCACTAATGCTGGAAAAGGTAAACTTAGCTCTTTTAATTATGGTCCTTGTACATGCGGAACCTAACATTTATGAAATGTGTCTCCTCACAGCGTTAAACCGTCCGGTAGGTGGAACTTTCCTTTGTCGTGTGACGCAGCACAGCCATCATTTTTACCCCCTTGGCGCCGTGCGCCGCCTCCTCAGCGTTGTTTAAATCTGTCCCGGAGCCTGCACTGTTAGGTTAGCCCTTGGCCATGCACACATGTTGCGCTGCCCGTCTTCTGACCTCATTTGGTGTCAGGCTGGCTGCGCCTGTGCGGGTGCGCTGGCCGAGATCCCGCCTCGCAGTGTCGTCTAATGTAATCCCACCGCGAGCCTGTGATCCGTGCCCGTGCGCAGTGCATATCCTCTCCTCTCACTCCCCTCCCTACGGCTTTTTCAGACTGTGCGGTGTCACGGCCGTGGCATGCTATTAGGGACCAGCTGACATCGCACAGTCTGAAGAAGCCGTAGGGAGGGGAGTGAGAGGAGAGGATATGCACTGCGCACGGGCACGGATCACAGGCCCGCGGTGGGATTACATTAGACGACACTGCGAGGCGGGATCTCGGCCAGCGCACCCGCACAGGCGCAGCCAGCCTGACACCAAATGAGGTCAGAAGACGGGCAGCGCAACATGTGTGCATGGCCAAGGGCTAACCTAACAGCGCAGGCTCCGGGACAGATTCAAACAACGCTGAGGAGGGGGCGCACGGCGCCAAGGGGGTAAAAATGATGGCTGTGCTGCGTCACACGACAAAGGAAAGTTCCACCTACCGGACGGTTTAACGCTGTGTGGGGACACATTTCATAAGTGTTTGGTTCAGCATGTGCAAGGAGCATCACGAAAAGAGGCACTTTTTCCCTTTGCATCATTACTGCTGCACAAGGTGGCTCCTTCAGTAACAAACACCTGGGGGGGGGGGGGGTCAGGTTCCCTTACATTTAACTTGTTGTGTCTGCGTGGCGGTCGCAGTACACGTTGCCGTATACACAGCAGGGGAACAGCTGGCGGTGCTGAACCCCACTAACACATTGGCGAGGTGTTTGGCTCTGTGCGTACAGCACTTCTGGACGGCAACTGGCGGTGTTGGAGCCCAGGGACAGGTGGAGGAGGAGGAGGTTGGAGGAGGTAGGAGGAGGTAGGAGGGATTGCCACACACACAGCAGGGGAACAGCTGACGTTACTGAACCCCAATAACAGAGGAGGGACTGTTGACTGTGCGTACAGCACTTCTGGACGGCAACTGGCGGTGTTGGAGCCCAGGGACAGGTGGAGGAGGAGGAGGTTGGAGGAGGTAGGAGGGATTGCCACACACACAGCAGGGGAACAGCTGACGTTACTGAACCCCAATAACAGAGGAGGGACTGTTGACTGTGCGTACAGCACTTCTGGACGGCAACTGGCGGTGTTGGAGCCCAGGGACAGGTGGAGGAGGAGGAGGTTGGAGGAGGTAGGAGGGATTGCCACACACACAGCAGGGGAACAGCTGACGTTACTGAACCCCAATAACAGAGGAGGGACTGTTGACTGTGCGTACAGCACTTCTGGACGGCAACTGGCGGTGTTGGAGCCCAGGGACAGGTGGAGGAGGAGGAGGTTGGAGGAGGTTGGAGGAGGTAGGAGGGATTGCCACACACACAGCAGGGGAACAGCTGACGTTACTGAACCCCAATAACAGAGGAGGGACTGTTGACTGTGCGTACAGCACTTCTGGACGGCAACTGGCGGTGTTGGAGCCCAGGGACAGGTGGAGGAGGAGGAGGTTGGAGGAGGTAGGAGGAGGTAGGAGGGATTGCCACACACACAGCAGGGGAACAGCTGACGTTACTGAACCCCAATAACAGAGGAGGGACTGTTGACTGTGCGTACAGCACTTCTGGACGGCAACTGGCGGTGTTGGAGCCCAGGGACAGGTGGAGGAGGAGGAGGTTGGAGGAGGTAGGAGGGATTGCCACACACACAGCAGGGGAACAGCTGACGTTACTGAACCCCAATAACAGAGGAGGGACTGTTGACTGTGCGTACAGCACTTCTGGACGGCAACTGGCGGTGTTGGAGCCCAGGGACAGGTGGAGGAGGAGGAGGTTGGAGGAGGTAGGAGGGATTGCCACACACACAGCAGGGGAACAGCTGACGTTACTGAACCCCAATAACAGAGGAGGGACTGTTGACTGTGCGTACAGCACTTCTGGACGGCAACTGGCGGTGTTGGAGCCCAGGGACAGGTGGAGGAGGAGGAGGTTGGAGGAGGTAGGAGGGATTGCCACACACACAGCAGGGGAACAGCTGACGTTACTGAACCCCAATAACAGAGGAGGGACTGTTGACTGTGCGTACAGCACTTCTGGACGGCAACTGGCGGTGTTGGAGCCCAGGGACAGGTGGAGGAGGAGGAGGTTGGAGGAGGTTGGAGGAGGTAGGAGGGATTGCCACACACACAGCAGGCGAACAGCTGACGTTACTGAACCCCAATAACAGAGGAGGGACTGTTGACTGTGCGTACAGCACTTCTGGACGGCAACTGGCGGTGTTGGAGCCCAGGGACAGGTGGAGGAGGAGGAGGTTGGAGGAGGTAGGAGGAGGTAGGAGGGATTGCCACACACACAGCAGGGGAACAGCTGACATTACTGAACCCCAATAACAGAGGAGGGACTGTTGACTGTGCGTACAGCACTTCTGGACGGCAACAGGCGGTGTTGGAGCCCAGGGACAGGTGGAGGAGGAGGAGGTTGGAGGAGGTAGGAGGGATTGCCACACACACAGCAGGGGAACAGCTGACGTTACTGAACCCCAATAACAGAGGAGGGACTGTTGACTGTGCGTACAGCACTTCTGGACGGCAACTGGCGGTGTTGGAGCCCAGGGACAGGTGGAGGAGGAGGAGGTTGGAGGAGGTAGGAGGGATTGCCACACACACAGCAGGGGAACAGCTGACGTTACTGAACCCCAATAACAGAGGAGGGACTGTTGACTGTGCGTACAGCACTTCTGGACGGCAACTGGCGGTGTTGGAGCCCAGGGACAGGTGGAGGAGGAGGAGGTTGGAGGAGGTTGGAGGAGGTAGGAGGGATTGCCACACACACAGCAGGGGAACAGCTGACGTTACTGAACCCCAATAACAGAGGAGGGACTGTTGACTGTGCGTACAGCACTTCTGGACGGCAACTGGCGGTGTTGGAGCCCAGGGACAGGTGGAGGAGGAGGAGGTTGGAGGAGGTAGGAGGAGGTAGGAGGGATTGCCACACACACAGCAGGGGAACAGCTGACGTTACTGAACCCCAATAACAGAGGAGGGACTGTTGACTGTGCGTACAGCACTTCTGGACGGCAACTGGCGGTGTTGGAGCCCAGGGGCAGGTGGAAAAGCAGAGGAACACAATGTAGGCCGAAGCCTGAGAAAGTCGAAAGGGAACCTTTAACCCCCCCCCCAAGGCGTTTGTAGCTGAAAGAGCCAGCTTGTGCAGCACAAAAGATGCAAAAGGAAAAGGTGGCTCTTTTCATCATGCTCCTTGCAAACACAGAACTAAACACTTTTAAAATGTGTCCCCTGAAGCTGTGAAACCGTCCCGGAGGTGGGACTTTCCTTCGTAATATGACGCAGCACAGCCATCATTACTACCCCCCCGCCGCCGTGCCCCGGCTCCTCAGCGTTGTTTGATTCCGTCCCGGAGCCTGCGCTGTTATGTTATCCCGTGGCCAGGCACACTTAGCGCTGCCCATCTTCTGACATCATTTGGTGTCAGGCTGGCTGCGCCTGTGCGGCCGCGCTGGCCGAGAGCCCGCCTCGCAGTGTCTTCTGATGTAATCCCACTGGGGGCCTGGGATCCATGGCCATGCGCAGTGCATATCCTCGCCTCTCACTCCCCTCCCTACGGCTTCTTTTTCAGACTGTGCGGTGTCACGGCCGTGGCATGCTATTAGGGACCAGCTGACACCGAACAGTCTGAAGAAGCCATAGGGAGATGAGTGAGAGGTGGAGGTTCAGATATGCACTGCGCATGTCCATAGATCCCAGGCCCCCAGTGGGATTAAATCAGAAGACACTGCGAGGCGGGCTCTCGGCCAGCGTGGCCGCACAGGCGCAGCCAGCCTGACACCAAATGATGCCAGAAGACGGGCAGCGCTAAGTGTGCCTGGCCACGGGATAACATAACAGCGCAGGCTCCGGGACGGAATCAAACAACGCTGAGGAGCCGGGGCGCGGCGCCGGGGGGGTAGGAATGACGGCTGTGCTGCGTCATATTACGAAGGAAAGTCCCACCTCCGGGACGGTTTTACGGTATCAGTGGACACATTTTATAAGTGTTAAGTTTTGCGTGTGCAAGGAGCAAAACCAAAATAGCTACCTTTTTCCTTGTGCAGCATTACTGCTGCACAAGGTGGCTCTTTCAGTAACAAACGCCTTGGGGGGGGGGGGACAGATTCCCTTACATTTCAGTTGTTGTGTCAGCGTGGCGGTCGCATGACACATTGCCGGCTACACAGCTGGGGATCAGCTGACGTTACTGAAACCCAATAACACTGGGTCGTATGTTTTGACTGTGCAGACGGCACATCTGAGCCTCAACTGGCGGTGTTGGAGCCCAGGAATTTAAGTTCAGGTGGTAGAAAGATGAACACAACAGGAGACCTGGATAACGTATACAGTGACCTAATTATTTAATCAGGAGGAGGAGTGGCAAATTCCTGCGAGATCCAGGCCTTGTTCATTTTCAGGAAAGTAAGCCGGTCAACGTTATCGGAGGATAGTCGCATGCGACGGTCAGTTAGTACACCACCTGCAGCACTAAAGACACGTTCCGATAATACACTGGCCGCAGGGCAAGACAGCACCTCCAATGCATACTGGCTTAGCTCTGGCCATGTATCCAGCTTTGAGACCCAAAACTTGAAAGGGGAAGAGCCGTCTGGGAGTACAGCAAGAGGGCAAGACATGTAGTCTGTCACCATCTGACGGAACCGTTGCCTCCTGCTGACTGGAGCCGTCTGTGATGGTGTAGACTTTTGTGGCGGGCACAGAAAACTGTGCCACAGTTCGGCCATACTGGTCTTGCCTTGGGCAGAGGCACTGCTTCTGCTCCCTCTTTGTGCAGAGCCTCCACCACTGCCTGGACGCACTGAGCTGCTTTGGAATGCACTAGCAGCACTTCTCTCAGTTGGAATGGAGAAGATGATGGAACTGACCAGTGTGTCTTGGTACTCCCGCATTTTTCGCTCCCGGTTCAACGGTGTGATGAGGCTTTCTATGTTGTCCCGGTAGCGAGGATCGAGGAGGGTGAACACCCAATAATCAGACATGTTGAGAATGTGGTCGATGCGGCGGTCGTTTCTCAGGCACTGCAGCATGTAATCCACCATGTGCTGCAGACTGCCAACTGCCCAAGAAACGCTGTCCCCAGCTGGAGGCGTGATCTCTGCCCGCTCGTCATCACCCCACCCTCGCTGTACACACTGAGTACTGGACAATTCGGGAACTCCCTCCTCTGGACGGATGTCTTCCTCCTCCATTGACTCCTCCTCATCCTCCTCACAAACTGTCCCCTGCCTACGCGTTTGTGAGGAACCACGTGGCGCTGACTGTCCAGAAGATGATGGAAGTGGTGAATCCTCATCCTCCACCTCTTCCACAACATCATCCCTTAGCGCTTGCAGTGATTTTTCAAGCAGGCAGATAAGGGGGACAGTCATGCTGACTAGTGCATCATCTGCACTCGCCATCCGCGTGGAATAATCAAAGGGACGCAAAACCTGGCAGACATCCTTCATAGTGGCCCACTCTGTGGTTGTGAAGTCTGTACGGCGCTGACTGCGACTTTTTTGCGCCTGATACAGCTGGTACTCCATTACAGCTTGCTGCTGCTCACACAACCGCTCCAACATATGTAACGTGGAATTCCACCTGGTAGGTAGGTCACATATGATGCGATGTTCCGGCAGGCGGTGTCGGCGCTGCAGAGCCGCAATGCGCGCTTTTGCCGTGCTGGAACGCCGCAAGTGAGCACACTCTAGGCGGACCTTGTGCAGCAAAGCATCAAGATCCGGATAGTCCCTCAAAAAACTCTGCACGACCAAATTGAGCACATGTGCCAGACATGGGATGTGAGTGAGGTTGCCGAGGCCCAGGGCTGCCACCAGATTTCGGCCATTATCACACACTACCATGCCTGGCTGGAGATTCGCTGGCTCAAACCACACATCGCTCTCCTGCTTGATGGCATTCCAGAGCTCCTGCGCTGTGTGGCTACGATTCCCCAAAAAAATTAATTTCAAGACGGCCTGTTGACGTTTGGCCACGGCTGTGCTCATGTCAGTCGTAACAGGTACACGTTCATCACGGGTCCATGTGGAGGTGGACTGTGACGGCTCCTGCAGCGATGATTCTGAGGAACTGGTGTAAGAGGAGGAGTCAATGCGTACAGAATGGATTCCTGCAATCCTTGGAGTGGGCAGGACACGTCCTGCGCCACTCGCACGGTCTGTACCCGGCTCAACGACATTAACCCAATGGGCAGTGAGGGAAAGGTATCGCCCCTGTCCATGTTGACTGGTCCACGCATCGGTGGTGAGGTGGACCTTGCTACTGACGGCGTTCAGTAGCGCGTGTTTTATGTGTCCCTCCACATGCTTGTGCAGGGCAGGGACGTCTTGCCTGCTGAAGTAAAAGCGGCTGGGCACACTGTACTGTGGGACTGCCAATGACATCAAGTCACGGAAGCTGTCAGTCTCCACCAGCCTGAATGACAGCATTTCCAGTGACAGAAGTTTGGCAATGCCTGCAGTCAGAGCCTGTGCTCGTGGGTGGTTTGACGAGAAAGGCCGCCTTTTCTCCCATGCCTGTACTACCGATGGCTGTAGACTGGGCTGGGAGTGTGTGGTTGACTGGGAAAGTGGTGCTGCGGGTGGAATGACAGCGGGTCTCTGGACAACAGGGCCAGAGGTTCTTCCACGGCGATCCTGGGAGGAAGCCGAACCAGCTGCGTGTGAGCTAGAGGAAGAGGCAACACGAGCTGAAGAGGTGGTAGCTGCCGCTGTTGGTTGGCCTAGCTCTTCAGTGTGTTTGTCTAACTCCGCCGGGTGCCTGTTGCGCACATGTTTCCACATGTTGGAGGTATTGAGGTTGGCGACTTTTTGACCTCTTTTGATTTTTTGATGACACACCTTGCATCTGACATAGCAAATGTCATCTGCAACTGTGTCAAAAAAGGACCAGGCACTGCAAGTCTTGGGAGCCCCCCTTTTGACTTTTGGAAGAGACATGCTCCTTACGGGTGCCAAAGCGGAGGCTGCAGGATCCGCAGTCTTCCCCCTCCCTCTCCCTCTTTGGGCCGTACGGGGAATCTCTTCCTCAGAGCTGCTCCCACCACCTTCCTGTCCCTGACGCCAAGATGGGTCAAGGACCTCATCATCTACACTACCCTCTGCCCCCAACTGCTCCTCCTGGGTAGTCTCAGCAGCAGAGCACGCACCAGTAAGTGGCACCTGAGTGTCATCATCAGCTGATGCGGCCTGCGAGGTGGTGACCGGAGCCACTGGCCCACCCGCCTCTTCAGAGGAAGACAGAAAAAGCTGTTGGGCATCACTGCACCCTGCCTCTTCTTCCATTTCTCCAATGCTGCTTGGCTGGCCCCCTGTTTCCAAGCCAAGAGATGATTCAGAGAACAGAAGTAGAGACTGCTCCTGTCCTGGGATCTCTGTCTGCCTGGGCAATTTTGCAGGTGGTGAAGAGACAGATGGCTGCTCTCCAGTGCTCTGTGTCTGAGAGGATGTGGCACTAATGGAAGTTGATGCATTAGCTGCCATCCATCCCACAACGGCTTCAATTTGGTCTTCACGCAGCAGCGGTGTACGGCGCTCGGCGACAAAGCTGCGCATGAACGACTGTTCCCTTGTGAAAGTGGGTGCTGATGACTCACCGGTGCCCGCAGCAGGCACAGAATCCCCACGTCCCCTCCCTGCTCCGCGCCCACGCCCACGCCCACGTGCCTTACTCACTGCCTTCTTCATCTTGGTTGACTGATAAAGATAAGCAGAAAAGTACTAACGGCTTTGTGTGCTTATTCCTGAGCAACTCCTCCTAACAGGTATAAGACACACTAATTTTCTAAAGTGTGGACTAGACTTGAATATGAGCTAATGTGGCCTACACAAATGTAAAGTGGTGTGTAACTGGTGTGTTTGGTGAACTTTATTATTTATTTATTTTTTGGGGGCTGAACTGACAACGGATAGAGCTGCAATCACACGGAGACCGTGCAGACAGCCGTAAACGGCGCTGCAAGGCCCAAAAACCCTCCTCTACGTTATCCTATGTAGTGTTTTTCCACAAGTTAGCTGGAGACGGGTGGAAAGACACTAATAGGATTTTTTAAAATAAATTAGCAGCAGACTACACTACTTTGAAAAAAAAGAAAATTGATTTGGCGGTATGACGCAGTGAAAAACCCTGAGCTGCAGACAACCAGGCTACGGCTGCTCACAGACTACAGGGCGAGCTGCAGTCACACGGAGACCGTGCAGACAGCCGTAAACGGCGCTGCAAGGCCCAAAAACCCTCCTCTACTTTATCCTATGTAGTGTTTTTCCACAAATTAGCTGGAGACGGGTGGAAAGACACTAATAGGATTTTTTAAAATAAATTAGCAGCAGACTACACTACTTTGAAAAAAAAGAAAATTGATTTGGCGGTATGACGCAGTGAAAAACCCTGAGCTGGAGACAACCAGGCTATAGCTGCTCACAGATTACAGGGCGAGCTGCAGTCACACGGAGACCGTGCAGACAGCCGTAAACGGCGCTGCAAGGCCCAAAAACCCTCCTCTACTTTATCCTATGTAGTGTTTTTCCACAAATTAGCTGGAGACGGGTGGAAAGACACTAATAGGAATTTTTGGAAAAAATGTGCAGCAGCCTGCACTACTTCAAAAAAAAAAAAAAAAAGGACAGTATGAGGCAATGAACCACCCTCCCTGAACTGAATACAACCAGCTATGGATGGCCTATGTGGCTGCACTCAGACTAGAGAGTGGGCTGCACTCACACACACACACACAGAGAGACCTTGCAGATCGCTGTGAAAACAGCGCTACAAGGCAAAAGGAAGGTGAATAGTAGGTGAACACAGCGGTTGCTAAATTAGCCTTTGGAAAGCACAAAGAAGCAAATCGCTATCTCTAAACTGTCCCTCAGTCAGCAAACAGCGTCCTGTCACTAACTGAATTCACAGCAGAGTGATCGCAAAATGGCGCCAGCGACTTTTAAACTGCATCATGACATCATTTCAGCAGCCAATCACAGCCTTGCCAGTAGTTTCATGCCCTCCATGCTAAACAGGATGTGCCCACACTTGGAATCTTTCTCATTGGCTGAATTTCTGAATTTTGAATCATTGAACTTCCGATTCCGGTATCCGATACGCGCCAAGTATCGGAATCCCGGTATCGGAATTCCGATACCGCTAGTATCGGCCGATACCCGATACTTGCGGTATCGGAATGCTCAACACTATTTACTGGTCATACGTAACATAAAGCATGTAGTCTTTGAAGGCTGTAAGTTTATTTAATCAAATTTTTTTTCAGTGTAAAACTAGGGGATGAAAATGTCCACTTGGTCCTCAAAGAGGTAAAGGGTCTTACATAGTTACATAGTTATTAAGGTTGAAGGAAGACTGTAAGTCCATCTAGTTCAACCCATAGCCTAACCTAACATGCCCTAACATGTTGATCCAGGGGAAGGCAAAAAAACCCCATGTGGCAAAGAGTAACTCCACCATGGGGAAAAAAATTCCTTCCCGACTCCACATACGGCAATCAGACTAGTTCCCTGGATCAACGCCTTATTAAGGAATCTAGTGTATATACCCTGTAACATTATACTTTTCCAGAAAGGTATCCAGTCCCCTCTTAAATTTAATTAATGAATCACTCATTACAACATCATACGGCAGAGAGTTCCATAGTCTCACTGCTCTTACAGTAAAGAATCCGCGTCTGTTATTATGCTTAAACCTTCTTTCCTCCAGACGTAGAGGATGCCCCCTTGTCCCTGTCTCAGGTCTATGATTAAAAAGATCATCAGAAAGGTCTTTGTACTGTCCCCTCATATATTTATACATTAACATAAGATCACCCCTTAGTCTTCGTTTTTCCAAACTAAATAGACCCAAGTGTAATAACCTATCTTGGTATTGCAGACCCCTCAGTCCTCTAATAACCTTGGTCGCTCTTCTCTGCACCCGCTCCAGTTCAGCTATGTCTTTCTTATACACCGGAGACCAGAACTGTGCACAGTATTCTAAGTGTGGTCGAACTAGTGACTTGTATAGAGGTAAAATTATGTTCTCCTCATGAGCATCTATGCCTCTTTTAATACATCCCATTATTTTATTTGCCTTTGTAGCAGCTGCCTGACACTGGCCACTGAATATGAGTTTGTCATCCACCCATACACCCAGGTCTTTTTCATTGACGGTTTTGCCCAGAGTTTTAGAATTAAGCACATAGTTATACATCTTATTACTTCTACCCAAGTGCATGACCTTACATTTATCCCCATTAAAGCTCATTTGCCATTTATCAGCCCAAGCTTCTAGTTTACATAAATCATCCTGTAATATAAAATTGTCCTCCCCTGTATTGATTACCCTGCAGAGTTTAGTGTCATCTGCAAATATTGAAATTCTACTCTGAATGCCCCCTACAAGGTCATTAATAAATATGTTAAAAAGAAGAGGGCCCAATACTGACCCCTGTGGTACCCCACTGCTAACCGTGACCCAGTCCGAGTGTGCTCCATTAATAACCACCCTTTGTTTCCTATCCCTGAGCCAGCTCTCAACCCACTTACACATATTTTCCCCTATCCCCATTACTCTCATTTTATGTAACAACCTTTTGTGTGGCACCGTATCAAAAGCTTTTGAAAAGTCCATATATACTACGTCCACTGGGTTCCCTTGGTCCAGTCCTGAACTTACCTCTTCATAGAAGCTGATCAAATTAGTCTGACATGAACGGTCCCTAGTAAACCCGTGCTGATACTGGGTCATGAGGTTACTCCTCTTCAGATACTCCAGCATAGCATCCCTTAGAATGCCCTCCAGGATTTTACCCACAGTAGAGGTTAAACTTACTGGCCTATAATTACCGAGTTCAGTTTTTGCCCCTTTTTTGAATATTGGCACCACATTTGCTATACGCCAGTCCTGTGGTACAGACCCTGTTATTATTGAGTCTTTAAAGATTAAAAATAATGGTCTATCAATGACTGTACTTCGTTCCTGCAGTACTCGGGGGTGTATCCCATCCGGGCCCGGAGATTTGTCAATTTTAGTTATTTTTAGACGCCGCTGTACTTCCTGCTGGGTTAAGCAGGTGACATTTAATGGGGAATTTTTATCACTAGTCATTAGTCATTTTGTGATGCCATTTTGTCTTCAAGGCATCACAAAAAATTCTGTCTGTCCTCCACATTCCTTAGTGTTATCTTTATTTTCATATTTTGTTCCCCTCATGCCCCGTTACACCCATTATTGTGGTTTGTTATTTTTTACATCCTTAACTTCTTGCCAGCTATTTGTTTATGTCTCTAGACTTCATTTCCCAAGATCAAAGCTCTATCTGTCCCAAAGGTCATTCATTCCTGCCCTCTGTGCCTGCCCACTCCTCCTACAAAGCACCATCCTGAGACTTCTACAGTCTCAAGATATATAAATCACTGCAATCAGTCTCTCTTACATAACATTCCTCCTACTTCACCTAATATATGCTATCTCGACACTCTCCTGATTACATATTCTGACACTGACTGGCTCAGTGTGCTGCAGAGGAACAATGAATCATTCTTTCCCCAATGTGGAGCTTACTCTTTGCCACATGGTTTTTTTTTGCCTTTCTCTGGATCAACATGTTAGGGCTATAACTATACTATATACTATATAAAGCAGTCATTTATTAAAGTGTAATCCAGCACTCTATTAGTTCATCTCAATTTTCTTTGGCTAAACTTACAAGTTGATACGAATACAGTCCCCTTAAAGAACAAGTAATGTGCCCTTCCCCCCAAACACACACATGCAGACGCACACTGCTCTCCCTACCTGTGGACATCCCCAGCCACTCTAAACTTGCCAATGATCACAGGCCATGCCCAAATCACTGCAAAGCACTCACTGTGCCATTCAAAACACCAATTATGCAAATTGTCTCTTGAGAGAGGAAGAGAACTAGAACTCTAGTGCCACCTATTGGAAGGTAGCAATCCTAACAGTCAATGTTGACCCTTTAACGAGCCTTGTCACATGACTTAAGGTACCTTCACATTAAGCGACGCTGCAGCGATAGCGACAACGATGCCGATCGCTGCAGCGTCGCTGTTTGATCGCTGGAGAGCTGTCACACAGTCAGCTCTCCAGCGACCAACGATGCCGAGGTCCCTGGGTAACCAGGGTAAACATCGGGTTACTAAGCGCAGGGCCGCGCTTAGTAACCCGATGTTTATCCTGGTTACCAGCGTAAAATGTAAAAAAAACAAACAGTACATACTTACATTCACGTCCCCCAGCGTCCGCTTCCTGCACTGACTGAGCGCCGGCCCTAACAGCAGAGCGGTGACGTCACCGCTGTGCTGTACTTTCACTTTCACTTTACGTCGCTCAGTCAGTGTGGGAAGCGGACACCGGGGGACGCGAAGGTGAGTATGTAGTGTTTGTTTTTTTTACATTTTACACTGGTAACTAGGGTAAACATCGGGTTACTAAGCAAGGCCCTGCGCTTAGTAACCCGATGTTTACCCTGGTTACCAGTGTAAAACATCGCTGGTATCGTTGCTTTTGGTGTCAAACACGACGATACATGCCGGTCTGACGACCAAATAAAGTTCTGAACTTTGTTCAACGACCAGCGATATCACAGCAGGATCCTGATCGCTGCTGCGTGTCAAACTAAACGATATCGCTAGCCAGGACGCTGCAACGTCACGGATCGCTAGCGATATCGTTTAGTGTGACGGTACCTTTAGGATAAAAGCCAAACCATATTCTCAATTTGCAGACACTGTGTTTTGGGGTACTGCCCCTCGTCAGTGCAAAGTGGAGATCTGGTTTGGCTGTGTGAGAGGTGTCCGGCCAATATCCAAGAAACAATTCTTGGATTCAAAACATCGACATGATATCTTTGTGCCTTGTGCTTTAAAAAGACTGTATCAGGGAGGAGCTGAAGGTCACATTATCAAATGCAACAGCTCTGGGACAGAACAGGATTTGCAGTGCTTTCATAACCTGTGCCTTGAAAACTCATTTAATACCTGATTTTCTCAGATTTTGTCAGTTATGCAAGGAGCATGATATGCAATATGGGAATTTTAAACTTCTTTTTCCAATTTAGTGATATAAACAGTAAAAAGAAGTAATTTAACCACTGGCTGAACCACATGGTGACATCTGCCGTGTATTCACAGCCAATGTGTGCAATAGAAGCATGGATCAGACTCAAGTAGCCTCGGGACCTGACAGTACCTGCTGCACCGAAAATATCAGGTTCACGTCTAAGCTTAGTCAAGACTAATAGAAAAAAGACCATATGCATATAAAGTTAGCTAATTTTTCTTTACATGTAAATATCAAAAACTACCTATAGGAACTTGCACAATATCATATCTATTCCATATGGTGAACGTCGAAAAGGATAATGGGGACATCGTTATAAAGAAGTAAAATAAGGGGAATAATAATAAGGGGGCTCAATGAGTGTCATTATTAGTGTTGAGCATTCCGATACTGCAAGTATCGGGTATCGGCCGATACTTGCTGTATCGGAATTCCGATACCGAGATCCGATATTTTTGTGATATCGGGTATCGGTATCGAAACAACATTAATGTAAAAATGTGTAAAAGAGAGAATTAAAATAAAAAATATTGCTATACTCACCTCTCCGACGCAGCCTGCACCTTACCGAGGGAAGCGGCAGCGTTCTTTGTTTAAACTTCGCGCTTTTCTTTCATTTACGTGAGTCCCGGCTTGTGATTGGTTGCGTGCCGCCCATGTGACCGGGACGCAACCAATCACAGCAAGCCGTGACGTAATTTCAGGTCCTTCAGGATTTTAAAATTACGTTCCGGCGTTGTGATTGGTTGCGTCGCAGTCACATGGGCGACGCAACCAATCACAGCAAGCCGTGACATAATTTCAGGTCCTTAAGGATTTTAAAATTACGTCCCGGCTTTGTGATTGGTTGCGTCGCAGTCACATGGGAGACGCAACCAATCACAAGCCGTGACGTCACGGGAGGCTGGACACGCGCGCATTTTAAAATTTTAAAATGCGCGCGTGTCCAGCCTCCCGGCTTGTGATTGGTTGACCGCGGCGCAACCAATCACAAGCCGGGACGTCACGGGAGGCTGGACACGCGCCCATTTTAAAATTTTAAAATGCGCGCGTGTCCAGCCTCCCGGCTTGTGATTGGTTGATCGCGGCGCAACCAATCACAAGCCAGGACGTCACTGGAGGCTGGACACGCGCGCTTTTTAAAATGGGCGCGTGTCCAGCCTCCCGTGACGTCCCGGCTTGTGATTGGTGAATGGCGGCCATGTTGCCGGGACGCGGACCAATCACAGCAAGCCGTGACGTAATTTCGTCACGGCTTGCTGTGATTGGTCCGCGTCCCGGCAACATGGCCGCCCTGACCAATCAGAAGCCGGGACTTCACGTAACCAAGTAAAAGCGCGAATTTTAAACAAACAACGCTGCCGGTTCCCTCGCTGAGGTCCAGGCTGCGTCGGAGAGGTGAGTATAGCGATATTTTTTATTTTAATTCTTTCTTTTACACATTTATATGGATCCCAGGGCCTGAAGGAGAGTTTCCTCTCCTTCAGACCCTGGGAACCATCAGGAATACCGTCCGATACTTGAGTCCCATTGACTTGTATTGGTATCGGGTATCGGTATCGGATTGGATCCGATACTTTGCCGGTATCGGCCAATACTTTCCGATACCGATACTTTCAAGTATCGGACGGTATCGCTCAACACTAGTCATTATCATAAGGTGACACAATGAGGTGCATTATAATAAAGAGGCACAATTGGGGGCACTATAAAGTGGTATGATAGGGGGCATTATAATGAGACGCAGTGGAGGGCTTTAGTATAAGCCACAAAGGGGCACAATTGTGCCTCTTGATAGTAATAATAATAATAGCCCTCTCTACCAGGAAAAGGTAAAACAAAGATGTTAATACTCAATCAACCTACTCCCATGTCAAGCCGTGAATCGCTCCTCCTCACTACACTCCTTTTGGGGTCTGCGCAGGCAGCTGGATGCAGTGATCACATTGTGCCACCCAGCATCCCTTGCATGGATCCAGCCTCTTGAATGCCGGAAGCAGCCTGCAAGCTATTAGTGCAAATGGTGAAGCACAGGAGCAAATGGCTCTCTGCTCCGTTACAATTGTTTTTCTTGGACGTTTTGCAGGCCGATGCTACCCACTGCCCACTACCAGACTTGGACATCTGTATTTAGAATTTTCAGATGGCCAATGAATATGATACATAACCAACATATGTCGCTAACAGCAGCAGCCAAAGTTGAGCTCCATTTCTTGCTATTAACCATTAAAATGCTGCTGTCGATCTCTGAGTGGCAATGAATTGTAACAGTTGCCAGCAAAAGCACAACAGTTCCCACCAACTTCCCATGTCATGATCAATGGTTTACCATGGCAGGTCAATAAAAAATGTTGCTAAAACAATGCAATAGTCAATGGCCATGCAATAAACTCACACAGCTCTACTGATGTTTTCCAAAATGTTACGGGTCTGTGCAACATAAACTAAAAATGTTTTTCCTTAAACTACCGGTAATTTTAAAACTTAAATATAAGTTATGTCATTGAGCTGACCTGAAGAATCATATTTCACCATCATAGTTTACCATATTATGAATAGTGTAAAACCAAAACCAATAAAAACAATTGCAGAAATTTTTACTCCAATTTAGTCCACGTGAATTTTTTTCCCCGTTTTGCAGTACAGTGTATTATAAAATGAATGGCGCCATTCAAAACTGCAACTCATCTCATGGAAAACAAGTTTTAATATGGGAATGTAAATGGAAAAGGGAAAGTAAAATTGAAAAATAAAAAACAGTAAAATAGCCCTTAGAAGAATGGGAATGAAAAATGTAAAAAATGGCTGTAGAGGAGAGAGGTTAAATGAGCGCCAATCGGCACACATCTAGTGTAATTTACATTGCAATCTCGCAATGGCCGAGCATTTAAAAAAGCACAAAGGAGGTATTCAAAAGCGCTGCTCCGCTCAGCCAAAGACACTAATGGTCGGACATAGTCACCACTGCTTATGTTTCACCCTCTCTATTCTGGGTATGCATTTTTTTAAAAAGTAAGCACAGCATATACCTTACGCTTGAAAAAACATACACTCTGCGCAAATATGATGGAGCTCAAGCATATTCGCACTATATGAGGCTATTTCAATCTAGGGCTCTGCAGAGCGCTAACTTTGAATACATTTTTTGTATTTTTTTCACATGTTTTCACTTTGATGTTTCTGAGATTGTCATGTAATGAAAATAAACATTTATTTTACACTGTGTACAATTATTTGGCAATATTGTATTTTAATGATTCATTTTATTATTGAACAACATGGATTTGTTTGCATTTTGTTTTATATCTTCTATATATACAGTACAGACCAAAAGTTTGGACACACCTTCTCATTCAAAGATTTTTCTGTATTTTCATGACTATGAAAATTGTACATTCACTTTGAAGGCATCAAAACTATGAATTAACACTTGGAATTATATACTTCACAAAAAAGTGTGAAACAACTGAAAATATGTCTTATATTCTAGGTTCCTCAAAGTAGCCACCTTTTGCTTTGATGAATGCTTTGCACACTCTTGGCATTCTCTTGATGAGCTTCAAGAGGCAGTCACCGGAAATGGTCTTCCAACAATCTTGAAGGAGTTCCCAGAGATGCTTAGCACTTGTTGGCCCTTTTGCCTTCACTCTGCGGTCCTGCTCACCCCAAACCATCTTGATTGGGTTCAGGTCTGGTGACTCTGGAAGCCAGGTCCCTCTGGAGAGATGTTGCAGTAGTCGAGGCGGGAGATGATTAGGGCATGCAAAAGCATTTTGGTAGAGTGAGGGTTGAGGAAAGGACGGATTCTGGAAATATTTTTGAGCTGGAGGCGACAGGAGGAGGCGAGAGCTTGGATGTGCATTTTAAAGGACAGGGCAGAGTCAAGGGTTACTCCGATGCAGCGGATTACTGGGACGGTGGAAAGTGTGAAATAATTTATTATGATAGATAGATCAGGTAGGGAAGGTATGCGAGATGGAGGAAAGATAATTAGTTTGGTTTTGTCCACATTGAATTTGAGGCGAGGAGAAGGAAGATATGGCTGATAGACACTCTGGGATTCTGGAGAGCAGAGAGGTGACATCTGGGCCAGAGAGGTAGGTCTGAGTGTCATCAGCATATAGATGGTACTGGAAGCCATAGGACTTTATGAATTGTTCCAGGCCAAGGGTATAGATTGAGAAGAGAAGAGGTCCTAGGACAGAGCCTTAAGGGACACCAACAGAGAGGGGGTGAGATGAAGAGGTAGTATGGGAGTAGGAAATGCTAAATGTACGGTTGGTGAGGTATGAGGAGATTCAGGATAGGGCATGGTCTTTGACACCAAAGGAAGAGAGGATCTGTAGTAGGAAGCCGTGGTCAACTGTGTCGAAGACAGAGGACAGGTCTAGAAGGAGAAATATAGATAATTGTCTGTTAGCTTTGGCTGTAAGTAAGTCGTTCATACGTTTGATCTGGGCAGTCTCAGTGGAATGGTGGGGACGGAAGCCTGATTGTAGGTTGTAGAAGAGAGAGTTAGATGCAAGGTGAGAGGAAAGTTAAGCGTGGACATGCTGCTCAAGTATTTTGGAAGCAAATGGGAGCAAAGACATGGGGCGGTAGCTGGACATAGCGCTCGGGTCAAGGGATGGCTTCTTGAGGATAGGTGTGATTGTGGCATGTTTGAAAGCAGAGGGGTTTATTTGTTTATATGTGTTGCAAATCTGTAGTGTTGAATATACTGTATGATGTGAAATGTTTTTATGTACAATATAATCATTATAATTTGCTATAACTAGCCACAGTTAGTTACTATGCCTGGGCAATGCTGAGCTCTTCAGCTAGTTTTAACATATATTTTTTTTATACTTTACAATGTTACCTCTTACCAGGGTTTTCTGCGATATTTATAAAGTTTCACAATGACTATAACATACAATCCTACTGTTGTGTAATGTACTGTTACGGTTTGGCTGTTTTCACATTCCCAGCATTCAGGTCATGATCGCTCCATATGCGATTTGTATGCAGACATCTGCAAACAAATTTGTCATCTGCAAATGCAGAGTGTGAAAATAGCTAAATCCTAACTGTGTCATAACATTGCATCACAATCCAATAGTTTCTAAAAGTTTATATGAATAGGTGCTTTGCAAAGGTGCCTTACTAAATATTTTTTGAAAAATGTTTTTGTCACCACATCATGCTCTTTGATTAATTAGGCAAATCAATGAGGATAACTTTTAAATTATTTCCAACGTCTAGCCCTGTTTGTGTATTTTTGCAGTAAGCTCAGTTCATTTCCTGTTCATAGATATTACACTTAGTTCTGTGTGAATCTATGCAGTAATCTTGTCTCTGTTCCTATATATATGTAGTAAGCTCAGTTATGTTCTTTTCATTCATTTTAACCTTGGTTCTGTTACTGTATCTATGTAGTAAGTATGATTCTGTTCCAATAGCGATGTAGTAAGTTCAGTTCCATTCTTGTTCATACACATTAACCTTAGTTCTATTACTGTATCTATGAAGTGAGCTGGATTCTATTCCCATATGAAAGTTGTAAACTTAGTTCAGTTCCTGTATCTATGCAGTAAACTTGGTTTTATTTCTGTATTTATGTAATAAGCTTTGGTATGCTCCTATGTCTATGTAGTAATCTTAGTTCAGTTCCTGTATCTATGTAGTAAGCTTTATTTTGTTCCCATATCTATGTAGTAAGCTCGGTTCTGATCCTATATACATGTAGTAAGCTTGGTTCAGTTCCCATATTTATGTACTAAAATCAGTTCTGTTCCTGTACAAAAAAACACCTGCAAAGACTTTCTAAGTGTTTAGAAAGGTCCCTTAGTCTGTCTCAATAGGCTCCACAATCAAAGAGAAGACTGCAGACTTTACAGATGTCCAGAAGGCAGTCATTGACACACTCCACAAGAAGGGTAAGCCACAAAAGGCCATTGCTAAAGAAGCTGGCTGTTCACAGAGTACTGTATCCAAGCATATTAATGGAAGGTTGAGTGGAAAAAAACATGTGGTAGAAAAAGGTCCACATGCAACTGGGATAACTGCATCCTTGAAAGAATTGTTAAGAAAAGGCAATTTAAAAAATTGGGGCAGATTCAAAAAGGAGTAGACTGCTGCTGGTGTCATTGCTTCAAGAGCCATCACACACAGACATATCCAGGACATGGGCTACAAGTGTCACATTCCTTGTGTCAAGCCGCTCATGACCAATAGACAATGCCAGCAGCGTCTTACCTGGGCTAAGGAGAAAAAGAACTGGACTGTTGCTCAGTGGTCCAAGGTGTTGTTTTCAAATGAAAGTAAATTTTGCATTTCATTTGGAAATCAAGGTCCCAGAGTCTGGAGGAAGAGTGCAGAGGCCACAATCCAAGCTTCTTGAGGTCTAGTGTGAAGTTTCCACAATCAGGGATGGTTTGGGGAGCCATGTCATCTGCTGGTGTAGGTCCACCTTGTTTTATCAAGACCAAAGTCAGCGCAGCCGTCTACCTGGAAATTTTAGAGCACTTCATGCTTCCCTCTGCCGACAAGCTTTTTGGAGATGGAAATATAATTTTCCAGCAGGACTTGGCCCTTGTCCACACTGCCAAAAGTACCAATACCTGGTTTAAAAACAACAGTATCACTGTGCTTGATTGGCCAGCAAACTCGCCTGACCTTAACTCCATAGAGAATCTATGGGGTACTGTAAAGAGGAAAATGAGAGACACCAGACCCACCAAGCAACCTGGGCTTCCATAATGCCTCAGCAGTGCCACAGGCTGATTGCCTTCATGCCACACCGTATTGATGCAGTAATTGATGCAAAAGGAGCCCTGACAATGTATTGAGTGCATTTACTGAGTATACATTTCAGTAGGCCAACATTTTGGATTTAGAAATCATTTTTCAAGCTGGTGCAATAAAGCATTCTAATTTATTGAGATAATGACTTTTGGGTTTTCATTGGCTGTAAGCCATAATCATCAACATTAACAGAAATAAACACTTGAAAAAGATCACTCTGTTTGTAATGATTATATAATTTATGAGTATCCTTTTTGTATTGGAGACTCAACTACCCAACTTGATTCGACGGCTACTTCTGATTTACGATGTTCTGTGTGTTCGACATCATGAAAACCTCCTAATCGATATGATCAAGATCACTTTATTTGGCAACAAATCAATCATGGAATAGGAGAATGTCAACGCATACTACAAGAACTCTTGCCCGTGTAATGGCGAGCACTGAGAGAGGGGGAGTGTAAGTAGCAGGACAAAAAAGACCCGACAGGACGTACCTTTTCTGTGACGGATCCGGAACTGTCGAGGCTGTCACCCATGTTGTACAGGGAAAGCTTAAAACCCCAGACCGACCTTTGCACTCAGTGGCAGGGGGCGCAGATAAGCTTAAAAAGCCGCAGCGCGTGGGAAACCAGTCAGACTTGGTGGGAATGCGTGGCGCGCAGACAGACAGATTTGGTGCTCCATCCCCTGAGCGTCCAGATGGAGCAGGCCCATACCACAGGGACCCAATATCCTCAGGCAGAGTCTGTCAAAAGAGACTTGTTAAGTGCCAATTGGCACCCGTGATCGGGAGTGCCAAAATCTCCAGTCAGAGAATAGACGTGTGCGTGCTGAGACAGAGAACTCGGGTGACCTGCTGTGAACTGTATCCTGATTCACCTGTATACAGCTGCTGAGTAACGTTAAGCTCCAGCAGAGCTAGAGACTATCCACGTTCCTGCACAGCAGCCTTTATACTCAGGACTCCCTTCAGGTCACCGAGGACTCACCGCCGCTGCCGGGAACCAGATCCCCATCTGCTTCAGGACCACGCCGGACCCCTTACGAACTACTGTCTTGGTGCCACCGTTTGAACTTGGGATTCCACATTCTGGACATTGTAGGACTGATAAGTTTATCGTTACTGAACTCCTCTTTAAAATTTTCTATTCCTGTTGTACCCCATTTTGCATAATCCGTTACACACCTGCGTAACATTACCGTCTCCCTGCGTGGAGTATTTCCTGTTTTAGTAAATCACCCATTAACGTTTGCTCTGCCTCCTGTTCGTTACTGCATCTTGCAACCTGCTCATAACTCAGTAATAAGAAATAATTTAAAGTTTCACCATGTTTATAAAGGTCCATTTTATCAAAATATAATATTAATTAATTAACCCAAATTGTAACTGTCGTAATGATACAAAATTTAAACATAAATATTGAGTTTTTTTGGCCACTGCATTTAGTCAGAACGTTGTCACAACCAACTTCTTTCGATGAAAGTTGTGTAGGGCAGACCCCCACTGATCACACTTTGCTAAACCTTTATTAACTTTTTTGTATAGAAATCTTTCTATATGACTATTATAAAAGGGTTAATTTCTAAAGTAGATCTCCATAAATCACTGTCTAAAAGCTTTTTTCTTTAGTGTTTTCTAAGAAAATTGTGAGTGCTTTTGCTGTAGTTCTTGGTGCAGCTAATTGATTGGGGTCCAGATCTATTGACTTTCTATGTGAATTAATTTCCAGGAGATTTTCTGTGTCTTGTATACAGGTAGCAGAACATCTTACACAGCTATTGTTCTAATTATAGTGTACTGTTGTTCTTCCATACTGTTCTCTGTAAGGTCAATTATCATTAGAAAGTTATTGTTTGCGCAAAAGACATGTACAGTGGGGCAAAAAAGTATTTAGTCAGTCAGCAATAGTGCAAGTTCCACCACTTAAAAAGATGAGAGGCGTCTGTAATTTACATCATAGGTAGACCTCAACTATGGGAGACAAACTGAGTAAAAAAAAATCCAGAAAATCACATTGTCTGTTTTTTTATCATTTTATTTGCATATTATGGTGGAAAATAAGTATTTGGTCAGAAACAAACAATCAAGATTTCTGGCTCTCACAGACCTGTAACTTCTTCTTTAAGAGTCTCCTCTTTCCTCCACTCATTACCTGTAGTAATGGCACCTGTTTAAACTTGTTACCAGTATAAAAAGACACCTGTGCACACCCTCAAACAGTCTGACTCCAAACTCCACTATGGTGAAAACCAAAGAGCTGTCAAAGGACACCAGAAACAAAATTGTAGCCCTGCACCAGGCTGGGAAGACTGAATCTGCAATAGCCAACCAGCTTGGAGTGAAGAAATCAACAGTGGGAGCAATAATTAGAAAATGGAAGACATTCAAGACCACTGATAATCTCCCTCGATCTGGGGCTCCACGCAAAATCCCACCCCGTGGGGTCAGAATGATCACAAGAACGGTGAGCAAAAATCCCAGAACCACGCGGGGGGACCTAGTGAATGAACTGCAGAGAGCTGGGACCAATGTAACAAGGCCTACCATAAGTAACACACTACGCCACCATGGACTCAGATCCTGCAGTGCCAGACAAGTCCCACTGCTTAAGCCAGTACATGTCCGGGCCCGTCTGAAGTTTGCTAGAGAGCATTTGGATGATCCAGAGGAGTTTTGGGAGAATGTCTTATGGTCTGATGAAACCAAACTGGAACTGTTTGGTAGAAACACAACTTGTCGTGTTTGGAGGAAAAAGAATACTGAGTTGCATCCATCAAACACCATACCTACTGTAAAGCATGGTGGTGGAAACATCATGCTTTGGGGCTGTTTCTCTGCAAAGGGGCCAGGACGACTGATCCGGGTACATGAAAGAATGAATGGGGCCATGTATCGTGAGATTTTGAGTGCAAACCTCCTTCCATCAGCAAGGGCATTGAAGATGAAACGTGGCTGGGTCTTTCAACATGACAATGATCCAAAGCACACCGCCAGGGCAACGAAGGAGTGGCTTCGTAAGAAGCATTTCAAGGTCCTGTAGTGGCCTAGCCAGTCTCCAGATCTCAACCCTATAGAAAACCTTTGGAGGGAGTTGAAAGTCCGTGTTGCCAAGCGAAAAGCCAAAAACATCACTGCTCTAGAGGAGATCTGCATGGAGGAATGGGCCAACATACCAACAACAGTGTGTGGCAACCTTGTGAAGACTTACAGAAAACGTTTGACCTCTGTCATTGCCAACAAAGGATATATTACAAAGTATTGAGATGAAATTTTGTTTCTGACCAAATACTTATTTTCCACCATAATATGCAAATAAAATGATAAAAAAACAGACAATGTGATTTTCTGGATTTTTTTGTCTCAGTTTGTCTCCCATAGTTGAGGTCTACCTATGATGTAAATTACAGAGGCCTCTCATCTTTTTAAGTGGTGGAACTTGCACTATTGCTGACTGACTAAATACTTTTTTGCCCCACTGTAGGTAATAGTCTAGGTACATGAAAAAAAGAATAAGCAAGATTCATGAATTTAGCGGAGCTGACTTGACTGTATTACAAAATTCATCATAGTACATGATTCATGATATATAGGACAGTTTAATCCTAATAGGGCTAAACGGCTGGTCTAGCACCTGAAACATATTTTCAAACTGTCTATTCCCACATTTAACCACTTTTGTAATTTGCTTTAATATTCAACACTCTACACTTATCCCCATCCTTCTAATGCATAATTGCCTTTTTTTTACTCTTCTTCCTGTGATGTTTTGTTTGAGAGGAGTCTAACAGAACATGTTACTGGATGCTGGGGCTGCACTCAGTCCCTGCAGCATCATTCGCCCCTCCTGGAACAGGATGTCACAAAGGGTATCTCTGCAGTAACTTATTAGTTTTTTTCATTATCGCTCCCTCTGAGATGTCCTGGATCCTGGGTGATGGACGCTGTGGGAGAAGTGAGTGCAGCGCCGGCACTCTGCTTCTATCTCTCTAACTATATGCTGTACTGCTTCTGTGAAAGACGTCTTCAGGGGGCTTAGGGTAAACTCCTGGATGAAGCTGCTATTGCGAAACATGCGGTGGGATATCACCTTTCATCTTGGCATAGTAATATTACTTCAACTATGTGGCGGCATGATTGAATTATTTATTTCTTTAATATTCCATGTAACTGTGTACCTTTTGGGGGCATGTGTGTTGGTTTATTTTGCTGATTAGGTCTATTGAGCCCTTATACACTTGTTTGTTTTACTCTTTAGTGCCACTGATTAACTTACACAGCATATTATTATACAAAACTGGTTGTTGTTTTGTTTTTTTTAATTATAGGATGCTGTATTTACTTACCTTATATTAGTACATCATATTCAGCAATAGTTGGGGAATTTATTACATCTAACATACCAATTCTACTTTGTCCCTTTAATTACCCATTTACCTACCAACCCATGGTACACATTTGATATATATTTTTTGTCTATATTCCTCATGTTGTATATGTTTATCCAGCCTGATGCTAATGACGCACTCAATTATGCATTTATTTGTCTTTTGGTGATATTTCCTCCCATCCGAGTTTTCAGTGACTGCGTTCTCCGTTTTCATTTGTTTTTCTCTGTGTATGTGGTTTTATATTTTTTTATTAATCAAGTGTGGCACCCCAGGAGTTCAGGTACCACAGTGGTGCTGCCTTCCTCTCGGGGAAGGTAATGCCATGCCTGGAGACAGGAGGGATCCCGTTGGCAGGTAATCTTACATGCAACATATTCTGACTCCAGGCCAGAAGGGGGAGCTCAAAACCAGGTTTAAGGGGAGCTTCCCTGATCTATACATCCTGGTCTGGAGGAGGAGTTAGTTAGTCTGGTAGAGAAAAGAGACAGTGAAGGAGCAGAAAAAAACAGAACAGCTAGAGGATGCTGCGATTGGGCCCCTGAAAGCTGAGCGCAGAAACCGGGCACCCGGAGCCCGAGGCTGTGTGGAACTGCAAGTCCCACAGCAGAACCGGAGGGCAGAGAACTGAAAGTAACCTGCCCACATAACACCTGAGGTACAGCAGCAGTTAGAGCCCAGAGTCACCGTGTACCGAGACCTTGTTTGGACACTACAGGCAGCAAGGGACTAATAGAACAGTGCAGTGGAAAGCTCCCAAACTGACCTGTCAAAGGGGTTTCCACCTGTATTCAGGCTGCCTGGACTTCATCTACACCTGTTGCCGGTACCCTGGACTGAAGCTGACTACAACAGTAAACCAGGTAAAGACTGCAACCTTGTGTCCTCCGTTTATTTACCGGCAACCCACCATCCTTGCCCACTACACTGGGAGCCCTGGAGACCCCGCTTCACTTGTGGGAAGCGTTATCATCTTGCTGCAGGAACATCGCCCCAAAGGACCCCTTTAAGCAGCGTCAGTCCCCTCTGAGCGAGAATCACAGATGGTGTCACGAAAACAAACTTTTTTCAAAACCCCTTTTAAGACCTTTCAAATTTTACTTGAGCACCCAGGGCCACGGACCGGGTCGCTGCCACTGTGACCACCCTTTTAACTGTGACTGGACCCGGAACCGAGTATCCCCACTGCCCTGGTGGGGAATTCACAAGCATATATTGATTTATTGGCTTGCATGTTCTTATATTGGTGTCTTCTATATATTCAGATGCATTTGAGCGACACTTTATATGGCCTGTGGACATCCGTAGATGTTTACTGGGACAGTCAGCAGAGTCATCTCTGTTATATAGTCAGATGCCTGGATGAAGTAGGTCATTATTCACATTAGGCTCAGAAGAAGAGAAGAGGTTGTCATTGTGAAGCAGCCATGCAAAGTGTCTTGGGGAAAATAGACCACCTTTAGCTTACTTGTAAATTTGGGGCAAGTGGGAATCAAAACTTTTCCTTCTTGGTCTTGCTTCTTGCTAAGAATATACATAAACTTATATATTTAAACAGTTTCCTCGGACTCCTATCTGGTGGTATTTTTAGTATACACACCAAATCCTAATTCATCTAATCATTCCAGGGACAAAGAAGAGATCCCACATAAGTATAAAATCAATATTTTTATTAAGTCACATATGACAATATATAAAACCACAATAAAAAAGCAAAATACCGTCTAGAGGACGCCAGGTATACATCAAGAAAAATTCCCCACAAAAATTAACCAATATAGAATGGTCAGGAACAATTGTAAGTCCTAAAAAGCCATGCACTATTAATAGCCTGAAAAGCCTGTGTTATAATTAACATACAGACCAATATCTGCAGATGCTACCTCTCTGTATGAAAGAGTAATGTAAGGCATGGAACTGAAACATAATGGACTATAACATAAGGTAGAAAATTTTAGAAAATTGGTGGTTACCTATAGCGTGGCTGGTCCTGGCGTCCCCTCATCCCGACGCGCATTTTGCCGCCAGCTTCTTCCGGGGGCGTGTCAAAGTGAGGGGAGGCCGGGTATTTATGTGAGCTATATCCTATCAGCGATGTCCAGCGCCGGTCAGGTAATACGGCGCATCACGTGTCCTCCCCGCCTCCTACGTCATCCTTCCATGACGACGCTCAATGACACGCACGCTATCATTTGCGTGTCAGTGTCAGTGTGAGAGCGTCTACCGGAAGTGACGGAGTCCGGGGCCGGCACGCATGCGCACCACCCACCGGCACTTTGAAAAAAGATCTGTGAGGAACAACGCTATACAGGAAAAAGAGATGGAGGAGAATGGAAAAAGAAATTAATTCTACATCGCTTTGTGCCTCATTAATGTGTGCCTACCCATTTGTATAAAGTGCATAATGTGCTAATTATTACAATAATATTCTATATCGCTTTAGTACCTCACGAAATGTGCAAATCCATGTGTCTAAAGTGCATATAGTACTATAACATTCCATATCATTTTAGTACCTCATGAAACGTGCAAATGTATGTGCATTAAGTGCATATAGTGCTACTTATTGCTATAATATAGCACACAACTATATTTGTGAACTAAGTGTCATGATGTTATAATACCATTAAGCATTATTAAAATTAAAATTTAAATTAAAGTGAACCTATCTTAAAAGTGCATGTGTGCTATATCATACTGATGTATCTCAAAACTATATTTTGATAACGAAGTACCATAATATCTCAGTGACTTCCTTAAAAATTCCCAATAAAATTATTATAATAAGGTACTAAAAGTGAATACTAATACAGTGCCAAAAATATATATATATACACACATATACATATACATACACATATATACATACATAAGGGGCTCCATCATATCCAACCCCTATATAAAATCAATATGATACATATAAATACAATACTAAATACTAAAATTATAATGGTATATTATATGTCACTTTTACCCCTATAATCTTTCACTTTCTGCTACCTCCCCCAATCCCCACACCAAGTAAGGAACTGTTCATCTCCTCTTCAATCCTCCCCATCCATCTCACCTCCTCCTCAGAACTGTTCCTTAACATACAATCCTCTGTCTCAAAACACAGGCAGCCCCCTCATGCCCTCTCCTGCTCCCACCTGCTAACACTATCTCTGCTCCTTCTCACTGCTGGTGATATCTCTCCAAATCCTGGTCCTCCTCACCATATTCCCACAGTCATTTCTGCCTCCCACCCACGCTCCATCACAAACTTCCGTAACCTCTCTAACCTTATACCCATTCGCCCAGCCCCCGCTTCCCCAGTCCCACTAACAGGAGCTCTGTGGAACGCTCGCTCTGTCTGTAACAAGCTTTCCTACATCCATGATCTTTTTGTTACTACCAAACTTTCCTTCCTCGCTATCACCGAAACCTGGCTCACCCCTTCTGACACAGCCTCTCCTGCTGCACTCTCTTACGGTGGCTTCCACCTTTCTCACACACCCCGCCCCAGCAGCAAGCATGGTGGAGGAGTTGGTTTTCTCCTGACAGATAACTGCTCCTTCACCCCAATCCCACTGCCACCCTCTGTTACCCTCCCTTCCTTTGAGGTGCACTCTGTGCGCATCTACTCCCCCTCCAACCTCCAACTGGCTGTCATTTACCGCCCCCCAGGGCCAGCCACCATCTTCTTTGACCACTTCACCACCTGGCTACTTCATTTCCTTTCTGCAGACATCCCCACTATCATCATGGGCGATTTCAACATCCCCATTGACACTTCCCTCTCAGCTGCCACTAAACTTCTATCTCTCTCTTCCTCCTTCGGCCTCACTCAATGGTCTTCTGCAGCCACTCACAAAGATGGTCACACACTGGACCTCATCTTCACCCGCCTCTGCTCCCTATCTAACCTCTCTAACTCACCTCTTCCTCTCTCTGACCACAACCTTCTCACATTCTCATCTCTCTCCACTCCATGTCTAGAGTCCCCACCCCACAAACTTTCACACCCTCGCAGAAATCTTAAACATCTTGACCTACATTCATTCTCTGAATCCCTCCTACCTCTCACAGACATAAATTCCATACACAATGCGGATGACGCTGCCGCTCTATATAACACCACAATAGCTGTAGCTTTGGAATCTGCTGCCCCACTTACACATACCAAAGCTCGCAAGATCAACAGACAGCCCTGGCACACCAGCCTGACCAAAGAACTGAGGCGAGCTTCCAGGGCTGCTGAGCGCAGATGGAAAAGATCCCACTCCAACGACCACTTAATCGCATTCAAACAGTCCCTCACTACTTTCACGACCGCACTCGCCACAGCTAAACAAACCTACTTCTCATCTCTCATCTCCTCCCTGTCTCACAACCCTAAACAGTTATTCAACACCTTCAATTCTCTCCTCCGTCCCCCAGCACCTCCTCCCTCCCCACTTATCTCTGCTGAAGACTTTGCCTCATTCTTCAAGCAGAAGATTGATAACATCTGAGACAGTTTTGGTCAACAAGCCCCAGAGCCCTTCCTCCCAACTTCCCTACCCTCCACCTCCAAAACCAACTACTCCACCATTACAGAAGATCAACTCGCCACTCTACTCTCAAGATCGCATCTCACCACCTGTGCACTTGACCCGCTCCCATCCCACCTCATCCCAAACCTCACCACAATCTTCATCCCAACCCTAACCCATCTCTTCAACCTATCACTAACAACTGGTGTTTTCCCCTCAAGCTTTAAACATGCCTCCATCACACCTATCCTCAAAAAGCCCTCTCTTGACCCATCCTCTGTATCTAGCTATCGCCCTATATCACTTCTCCCCTATGCCTCAAAACTACTGGAACAACACGTCTACCTTGAACTGTCCTCCCATCTCTCTTCTTGCTCTCTCTTTGACCGCTTACAATCTGGCTTCCGGTCACACCATTCCACTGAAACTGCCCTAACTAAGGTCACCAATGACCTCTTAACCGCCAAGAGCAAGCGACACTACTCTGTTCTCCTCCTCCTCGACCTGTCGGCTGCCTTTGACACAGTGGACCATTCCCTATTATTACAGACCCTCTCATCCCTTGGCATCACAGACTTGGCCCTATCCTGGATCTCATCATACCTAACAGACCGGACATTCAGCGTCTCCCACTCACACACCACCTCCTCACCTCGCCCCCTATCTGTCGGAGTCCCACAAGGTTCAGTCCTTGGGCCCCTGCTTTTCTCCATTTACACCTTTGGCCTGGGACAGCTCATAGAATCTCATGGCATTCAGTATCACCTCTATGCTGATGACACACAGATCTACATCTCTGGACCAGATATCACCTCCCTACTAACCAGAATCCCTCAATGTCTGTCCACTATTTCATCCTTCTTCTCTGCTAGATTTCTGAAACTTAACATGGACAAAACAGAATTCATCATCTTTCCCCCATCTCACGTGACCCCCCCAACGAACCTATCCATTACAGTAAATGGCTGCCCACTCTCCCCAGTCCCACAAGCTCGCTGCCTCGGGGTTATCCTTGACGCTGATCTCTCCTTCAAACCACATATCCAAGCCCTTTCCACTTCCTGCCGACTTCAACTCAAAAATATTGCACGAATCTGTTCATTCCTCAACCAAGAATCTGCAAAAACCCTAGTCCATGCCCTCATCATCTCTCGCCTTGACTACTGCAACCTTCTGCTCTGTGGCCTCCCCTCAAACACTCTCGCACCCCTCCAATCTATTCTAAACTCTGCTGCCCGACTAATCCACCTGTCCCCCCGCTATTCTCCGGCCTCTCCCCTCTGTCAATCCCTTCACTGGCTCCCCATTGCCCAGAGACTCCAGTACAAAACCCTAACCATGACGTACAAAGCCATCCACAACCTGTCTCCTCCTTACATCTGTGACCTCATCTCCCGGTACTTACCTACACGCAACCTCCGATCCTCACAAGATCTCCTTCTCTACTCCCCTCTTATCTCCTCTTCCCACAATCGTATACAAGATTTCTCTCGCGTATCACCCCTACTCTGGAACCCTCTACCACAACACATCAGACTCTCTCCCACCATCAAAACCTTCAAAAAGAATCTGAAGACCCACCTCTTCCGACAAGCCTACAACCTGCAGTAACCACCGATCGACCAAACCGCTACATGACCAGCTCTACCCTCACCTACTGTATTCTCACCCATCCCTTGTAGATTGTGAGCCTTCGCGGGCAGGGTCCTCTCTCCTACTGTACCAGTTATGACTTGTATTGTTCAAGATTATTGTACTTGTTTTTATTATGTATACCCCTCCTCACTTGTAAAGCGCCATGGAATAAATGGCGCTATAACAATAAATAATAATAATAATAATAATAATACTACCCTTATACATAGTCCATGTGATATACCTAAAAACAATTACTGTGCCATGTGTGTTAAAAAACCCCACCATTACTAATATATGCACATTATATTCTACCAGCCTAATTATAATTGCAGCGCCCCAGAGTCCTGGTCGTTGCAGTACTGTGGCTCCGCCGCTATGGGGAGCTATGGTACGTCTGATGGCACTGAAGGAGTTCGTCTAACCAGGTATCACAGACACCAATACATTTCACAGCCGGGCCTCCGGGGGGAGCTAAGGGTTCTATTCACTAGGCCACTCCCCACCATAGTGGGTAAACTGGGGGTCAGGCAGGAAGTTAGATCAGAAGCTGACTGGGTTGGAACCAGGCAACACCTTGTGGCAGAGGGTGTTGCAGGGGAAGATACAGTAGGGTCTCTGTCAGGGGTGGGATCCTGACAGAGGCTTGGCAACTTGAACGAACGTAACGGGACCGTGCCTGCTCAGCATAGCGGCGGTGTCCAAGGAGGGACCAGAAGCGAGATAGATTGTGCTGAGTGAGAAACGAGATCATAGCAACAGGAGAATACCAGTAGGAGTCGTGCTGTAAGACCGAGGCAACATCCTACTGAGGCGCATAACCGGTGGCCGGAACGCCGAGGGAGTATCATAATATCCAGCTTCAAGCAATACTCTAAACAGCGGCAGGACAGTTAGTCTAAGGCGGGCTGTCTAACTTAAATCACCTATGCAGTCTTGGGGGGCAACTTGTGGAGAGGGGCGACTCTAGGGTCCCGGAAGAGCTCCGAGCCTACCCGTCAAACGGGTGCCGTCCCAACCAGAACATCAGGGAGGGACGGAGGATTAGCAGAACATCATCTAATCGAGTTGTGAGGGAACTTAAGAAACAGACACAACAGTTGTGGGGACTTTCCGTAAGCACAGCAGGGAAGGACCACAACACATAGCGCAAGCAGGAAGGCACAGATTTCCACCTGTGAAGAGAACTCTGGAGGTGCCATTGGACCGGCCGGACTTGCGCAGCCTGGTGAACCCTATTCCGGACTGAGGACCCAGAGATCTTCAGTAAAGAGGTAAAGAGACTGCAACCTGGTGTCCTCGTTATTTACCGCGACCTGCACCCCACAACTGCACCGCTACAGCCACTACCATCATCCATCATATCTACCACTGACTGTGCGCCCCTCGGCAGGGTCACGGATCGGGCCTAGCCACCGTGACAACCCCAGAGCAGAGACTCAGAGGCCCGGTACTGGGTACCCCTCGACCCTGCGGCAGTGGGGGCGCTACATAATTATACCCTCAAGGGGAGGCAAATTAACAACTTATGCCCACCTGACACCTTGGCTGGATGTGATTAAACTACACCCAATAATACTAACTCAAAAAAGCGACTTATATATACAAAAAAACAAAATATAAATTGAATTATGAGTCCCAAAATCCTCTTCCATATTTCATTCTTCCTCCATAAGACACAGAGATAATAATATGATGGCCAGAAGATTAATCCATATATCTTCTTACAACCCTCCATTAGCATGGATAACCGCTCACACAAATAGGGCTAAAAATGATAGGAATGAAAAAGAAAAATTGTTAAAATCAGCATGTATAAACATTTAATAAACCAGATATAAATGGACTCCCCTTCCCCTTACTAAAAAGGATGCCAATCATAAAAACGCAGAAAAGCCCATGTTCTCATTAAGTCCAGCCGGACTTAAAGTGCCTAATGGGTAGATCCAGCGGCATTCAAGTTTTGCCAAAGATTTTTTGATGTCTCCACCTCTCACTCCCAAATCCACCTGATCAATGGCTTTGATTCGCAGGCCATGAGGGTTGCACTTATGATTAGTGTTGAGCATTCCGATACCGCAAGTATCGGGTATCGGCCGATACTTGCGGGTATCGGAATTCCGATACCGAGATCCGATACTTTTGTGGTATCGGGTATCGGTATCGAAACAACATTAATGTAAAAATGTGTAAAAGAGAGAATTAAAATAAAAAATATTGCTATACTCACCTCTCCGACGCAGCCTGCACCTTACCGAGGGAAGCGGCAGTGTTTTTTGTTTAAAATTCGCGCGTTTACTTCCTTACGTGAAGTCCCGGTTTGTGATTGGTCGCGTGCCGCCCATGTGGCGGCGACGCAGCCAATCACAGCAAGCCGTGACGTAATTTCAGGTCATTCAGTATTTTAAAATTACGCTCCGGCTTTGTGATTGGTTGCGTCGCAGTCACATGGGCGACGCAACCAATCACAGCAAGCCGTGACGTAATTTCAGGTCCTTAAGGATTTTAAAATTACGTCCCGGCTTTGTGATTGGTTGCGTCGCAGTCACATGGGCGACGCAACCAATCACAAGCCGTGACGTCACGGGAGGCTGGACACGCGCGCATTTTAAAATGCACGCGTGTCCAGCCTCCCGTGACGTCCCGGCTTGTGATTGGTTGCGTCGCGGTCAACCAATCACAAGCCGGGAGGCTGGACACGCGCGCATTTTAAAATGCGCGCGTGTCCAGCCTCCCGTGACGTCCCGGCTTGTGATTGGTTGCGTCGCGGTCAAGCCAGAGATGGTATGTCACTCTCCATAAGGAGAAACGATACCCCTTAGACCCCATGTCCAGAGCCTCTCACCTAGCCAAATCAGTTCTCATGCTTCGCACTGACGAGGGCCAACAGCCCGAAACACCGTGTCTGCGAATTGAGATACTGATTTGGCTTTTATCCTAAGTCATATTGTATGACTCGTTAAAGGGTTGATTGTGACTTGTAGGATCGCTACTTCCAATAGGTGGCGCTGTAGAGTTTAAGTCCTCTTTTTCTCAGAAGAGGCAATTTGCATATTCTTTTACACATTAATATGGATCCCAGGGCCTGAAGGAGAGTTTCCTCTCCTTCAGACCCTGAGAACCATCAGGAATACCGTCCGATACTTGAGTCCCATTGACTTGTATTGGTATCGGGTATCGGTATCGGATTGGATCCGATACTTTGCCGGTATCGGCCGATACTTTCCGATACCGATACTTTCAAGTATCGGACGGTATCGCTCAACACTACTTATGATATCTTTTAAAGTGCCTAGGGAGTGTTTTTAACAAAAGATCGTCCTTCGCTATAGCAGCTTTTTCTATATCTAAAACATGTTCTCTGACCCGAATTTTCAGTTCCCTCGTGGTCAGGCCTATATACACCTTCCCGCATGGGCAAAGAGCATGATATACAACCCCTCTGGACATGCAGGTAAGGTGCCTACGAATGTCGAATTGACCCGACCCATCAAAATTTCCAAATTTTTTGTTGTCACATTACAAAGCAAAAAGCTGCTGACTGATTCCCTTTATTGTAGCACAGACAGTCAGGAGTGACCAGTAGTGTTGAGCGATACCGTCCGATACTTGAAAGTATCGGTATCGGAATGTATCGGCCGATACCGGCAAAGTATCAGATCTAATCCGATACCGATACCAATACAAGTCAATGGGACTCAAGTATCGGACGGTATCCCTGATGGTTCCCAGGGTCTGAAGGAGAGGAAACTCTCCTTCAGGCCCTGGGATCCATATAAATGTGTAAAATAAAGAATTAAAATAAAAAATATTGCTATACTCACCTCTCCGACGCAGCCTGGACCTCACCGAGGGAACCGGCAGCGTTCTTTGCTTAAAATGCGCGCATTTACTTCCTTCCATGACGTCACGGCTTGTGATTGGTCGCGTCGCCCATGTGACCGCGACGCGACCAATCACAAGCCGGAACGTAATTTTAAAATCCTGAATGCCTAGAATTAGGCATTCAGGACCTGAAAATTACGTCACGGCTTGCTGTGATTGGTCGTGTCGCGGCCACATGGGCGGAAGGAAGTAAACGCGCGCATTTTAAGCAAAGAACGCTGCCAGTTCCCTCGGTGAGGTCCAGGCTGCGTCGGAGAGGTGAGTATATCAATATTTTTTATTTTAATTCTTTCTTTTACACATTAATGTTGTTTCGATACCAATACCCGATACCACAAAAGTATCGGATCTTGGTATCGGAATTCCGATACCCGCAAGTATCGGCCGATACCCGATACTTGCGGTATCGGAATGCTCAACACTAGTGACCAGCCTGTGTAAAAGCAGAAGTGGGAAATGCAACAACCATTCTGTGATAAATCTGAATAGTGAGAGGACATTGTAGTGGAGCGCCCCTGCGCGTAAGGGCAATGGAATACTTGGCACTGGGTCTATCTCTCTCTCGGTTATGGGGATGTCACGGTGGCCCGACCCGGTCCGTGGCCCTTCTGAGGGGCGTCCACTTAAAGGTGTAGGTGTTTGTACGGTGTTCGTGACGCCACTTGTGGTATTCGGTCAGGGTGACCGACGCTGCTTAGGGGTCCGCTGGGGTGATGGAATGGCAGCTAGATGGTATACCTTCCCACAGGTGCAGTATGTCCCCAGGGCTTCCCAAGATGTGTAGATGATGATGGTGGACGATGTAAGGCACGGTGAATAACAAGGACACAAAGGTTACAGTCTCTTTACCTTTTACTGAAGACTTCAGCGTCCACAGTCCAGAGTACCGCTCACAGGGCTTGCTGAATCTGGCCGGTCCGAAGGCACATCCAGAGCTCCCTTAGCCAGGTGGAAATCAGTAGCCTTCCTACTAGCGCCTGTGTGTTGTAGTACCTCCCTGCTGAGCACCACGGGATAGTCCTCACAACCTTCGTTGATGTTTCTGATGTTCTCTCTCTCTCTCTGTCCCCAGATGGTATGGATAGGACAACCCATTTGACGGGGTAGGCCTGGAGCTATTTTATAGGGACCCTAGAGATGCCCCCTCTCAAACAATTTGCCTCCATGTCTTCATAGGTATTAAGGTCGGGCAGCCAACTTGGAATTGACTGTCCTGCCGGTCTCTGAAGTAATGCGTAGAGTCTATTACTCCCTCGGTGTTCCGGCCACCGGCTACGCACCTCAGAAGGATGTTGCCGGTCTTAAGTCAGAACTCCTCCCGGTATTATCTCCTTGTGCTGTGATCTCGTTTCTCACTCTCCACAATATACTTCGCTTCGTGTCCTTTCTTAGGATGCTGCCGCAATGAGGTGCAGGCACAGCTCCGTAACGTTCTATCTCGTGCTTGTCCTCTGTCAAGATCCCACCCCTGACAGGGACCCTCTGTCTGCAGCTCAGATGTTCCTCCTTCTTCCCCTGTTGCCTGACAGGTCCTCTCTGGGTCAAACCCAGGTAGCTTCTGACTAACTTCCTATCCAACCCCCTGTTTTACCCGTGTGTGAGGAGTGGCTCAGTACATAGGACCTTTGCTCCCCCTGGTGGACTGGAGTGTGAAGTGTAGTGCGTGACTGTGATACCTGGTTAGGTGAACTCCTTTAGTACCATCAGACGTAACATCACTCCCCCTGGTGGAAGAGCGACATTACTGCAACGACCAGGACTCTGGGGCACTGCAGCAGCTTACAGATTAGCCATGGAAATTGTGAAAGAAATCCCTACATTACGTATTATGTATTCTGTAAGGGTTTTACACAACACATACACGTTATTATTTATGCTGCTATTCACATGTCCGCATTTATTCACAGACTGTGTGTTCATGCAAAAAACAAGGAGACAAGTCAAATCTTTCCAGCAGCATGGATGACAATGGTCTATGCAAGTCTATGGGTCCGTGAAGAATTTGCACAGCACTCAGATGGCTTCCGAGTGCAGTCTGAGTATCGTAAGTGTGCTGTCCATGTTTAACGTTGCAAAGTATGGGAGAAGTTTGTCATTTCTTTCTTCATTCATCCATGATAAATGCAAATGACACTAATGGTAAAAATTCACTGATGACATACTAATTAAAACACTGAAGACACTGGTACCATTTTTTCATCTTTTTGAGATCTTAGTTGCTTTGTCTCTAACAATATAGATATCTGCATACATGCATGCATCATTAATTGTCTTTAAAGTCTGTGCTACATCACAGTTTAATAAAGAATAATATAATTATTGAATTGCTAATTAGTCTATTTTTCTTGCATATTGCGCATTGGGAAATAGAAACCTCAACTATAGTGAAGAATAGGGGTTAAGACGCAGATGACAGATGGTAGGATCTGCGTCACAGTCAGGAGTGTGTATGTGAAAGGATAACAGGTCACTTAGCATCCATTTAATATAAGAATAGTATAAAAGTGGTTTTCTTCCAGAAGGAAGAAAAACGTCTCATTAGTGCCACCCTTTTGGTAATATTCTTAAAGAGAGCTATTTTTCACACTTTTTCCCATGTAGCACACCACCCCTTTTTTTATCATTTGGTTAGTATCCAAACTTACATCTCGCACGCGAGTCGCTACTTCACTGCAATAAGTGCTACTTAAAAATATGTCAATTTACTATATGATAAGTAGGGTTGAGCGAAACGGGTCGATCATTTTCAAAAGTCGCCGACTTTTGGCTAAGACGGCGTCTCATGAAACCCGATCCGACCCCTGTGCTTGTCGGCCATGCGGTACGCGACTTTCGCGCCAAAGTCGCGTTTCAATGACCCGAAAAGCGCCATTTCTCAGCCAATGAAGGTGAACGCAGAGTGTGGGCAGCGTGATGACATAGGTCCTGGTCCCCACCATCTTAGAGAAGGGCATTGCAGTGATTGGCTTGCTGTCTGCGGCGTCACAGGGGCTATAAAGGGGCGTTCCCGCCGACCGCCATCTTACTGCTGCTGATCTGAGCTTAGGGACAGGTTGCTGCCGCTTCGTCAGAAGCAGGGAGAGCGTTAGGCAGGGTCCACTAACCACCAAACCGCTTGTGCTGTAGCGATTTCCACTGTCCAACACCACCTTCGGTGTGCAGGGACTGTGGAAGCTATTTTTTTTTTTTTTTCCCCTCAGCGCTGTAGCTCATTGGGCTGCCCTAGAAGGCTCCGTGATAGCTGTATTGCTGTGTGTACGCCACTGTGGAAACCAACTGCTTTTTTCAAAGCACATATCCTCTTGTTCCTTCCTTTCTGCACAGCTATCTTTTTTGTTTGTCCACACTTTTTATTTAATTTGTGCATCAGTCCACTCCTATTGCTGCCTGCCATACCTGGCTTAGATTACTGCAGGGAGATAGTAATTGTAGGACAGTCCCTGTTTTTTTTTTGTTTTTTTTGTGGGAGATTAAGATTGGCATTTCTGCTACAGTGCCATCCCTGTGTGTGCCATCTCTCACTGAGTGGGCCATAGAAAGCCTATTTATTTTTTCCGTGATTTGTGTTCTAAATTCTACCTCAACACAAAAACACTACATCAATCAGTGGGAGAAAAATATTGGCCTCAGTCAGGGCTTGTGTGCCACTGCTGTGTGTGCTATCTCTCATTCAGTGGGCTATAGAAAGCCTATTTATTTATTTATTTTTTTTCTTATTATTTGGTTTCTAAAGTCTCCCTGAAAAAAAAAAAAAAAAACATAAAAAAACAGTGGGAGAGTAATATTGCCCTTTCAGCTTGTGTGCCAGTCTTGACTCCTGGGTGTGCCACCTCTCTCCCTCTCATTCAGTGGGCCATAGAAAGCCTATTTATTTTTTAAAAAAAATATTATTGGGTTTCTAAAGTCTCCCTTAAAAAAAAAAAAAACATAAAAAAACAGTGGGAGAGTAATATTGCCCTTTCAGCTTGTGTGCCAGTCTTGACTCCTGGGTGTGCCACCTCTCTCTCTCATTCAGTGGGCCATAGAAAGGCTATTTTTTTTTTGGTTTTTTTAATATTATTTGGTTTCTAAAGTATCCCTGAAAAAAAAAAAAAAAAACATAAAAAAACAGTGGGAGAGTAATATTGCCCTTTCAGCTTGTGTGCCAGTCTTGACTCCTGGGTGTGCCACCTCTCTCTAATTGTGGGCCATAGAAAGCCTATTTATTTTTTCCGTGATTTGTGTTCTAAATTCTACCTCAACACAAAAACACTACATCAATCAGTGGGAGAAAAATATTGGCCTCAGTCAGGGCTTGTGTGCCACTGCTGTGTGTGCTATCTCTCATTCAGTGGGCTATAGAAAGCCTATTTATTTATTTATTTTTTTTCTTATTATTTGGTTTCTAAAGTCTCCCTGAAAAAAAAAAAAAAAAACATAAAAAAACAGTGGGAGAGTAATATTGCCCTTTCAGCTTGTGTGCCAGTCTTGACTCCTGGGTGTGCCACCTCTCTCCCTCTCATTCAGTGGGCCATAGAAAGCCTATTTATTTTTTAAAAAAAATATTATTGGGTTTCTAAAGTCTCCCTTAAAAAAAAAAAAAACATAAAAAAACAGTGGGAGAGTAATATTGCCCTTTCAGCTTGTGTGCCAGTCTTGACTCCTGGGTGTGCCACCTCTCTCTCTCATTCAGTGGGCCATAGAAAGGCTATTTTTTTTTTGGTTTTTTTAATATTATTTGGTTTCTAAAGTATCCCTGAAAAAAAAAAAAAAAAACATAAAAAAACAGTGGGAGAGTAATATTGCCCTTTCAGCTTGTGTGCCAGTCTTGACTCCTGGGTGTGCCACCTCTCTCCCTCTCATTCAGTGGGCCATAGAAAGCCTATTTATTTTTTTTTTTAAATATTATTGGGTTTCTAAAGTCTCCCTTAAAAAAAAAAAAAACATAAAAAAACAGTGGGAGAGTAATATTGCCCTTTCAGCTTGTGTGCCAGTCTTGACTCCTGGGTGTGCCACCTCTCTCCCTCTCATTCAGTGGGCCATAGAAAGCCTATTTATTTTTTTTTTTAAATATTATTGGGTTTCTAAAGTCTCCCTTAAAAAAAAAAAAACATAAAAAAACAGTGGGAGAGTAATATTGCCCTTTCAGCTTGTGTGCCAGTCTTGACTCCTGGGTGTGCCACCTCTCTCTCATTCAGTGGGCCATAGAAAGCATTTTTTTTTTTTCCTTGATTTGTGTTCTAAAATCTACCTCAACACAAAAACACTACATCAATCAGTGGGAGAAAAATATTGGCCTCAGTCAGGGCTTGTGTGCCACTGCTGTGTGTGCTATCTCTCATTCAGTGGGCTATAGAAAGCCTATTTATTTATTTATTTTTGTTCTTATTATTTGGTTTCTAAAGTCTCCCTGAAAAAAAAAAAAACATAAAAAAACAGTGGGAGAGTAATATTGCCCTTTCAGCTTGTGTGCCAGTCTTGACTCCTGGGTGTGCCACCTCTCTCCCTCTCATTCAGTGGGCCATAGAAAGCCTATTTTTTTTTTTTTTTAAATATTATTGGGTTTCTAAAGTCTCCCTTAAAAAACAAAAAATACATAAAAAAACAGTGGGAGAGTAATATTGCCCTTTCAGCTTGTGTGCCAGTCTTGACTCCTGGGTGTGCCACCTCTCTCTCTCATTCAGTGGGCCATAGAAAGGCTATTTTTTTTTTTGGTTTTTTTAATATTATTTGGTTTCTAAAGTCTCCCTGAAATAAAAAAAAAAATTAAAAAAACAGTGGGAGAGTAATATTGCCCTTTCAGCTTGTGCGCCAGTCTTGACTCCTGGGTGTGCCACCTCTCTCTCTCTAATTGTGGGCCATAGAAAGCCTTTTTTTTTTTTTTTTTTTTTTTAATATTATTTGGTTTCTAAAGTCTTCCTGAGAAAAAAAAAAAAATAAATTAGGTGGGAGATTAATATTGACATTAGTGCTTGAGTGACAGTCCTGCGTGTGTGTCATCTCTGTGATTTTGTGCCACAGAAAACAGAGTGTGTAACATTGTGCCTGATTTTCCTTGTGGTCTCACCAACCTGTTAAGGGATATTGAAATCATACTGAAGTTATAGCTCACCGTGTAAGTTGTTTGACAGCAACAAATAAAGTTACTTTGGTTAAGATTTTAAAACAATGAGGAAGTCTGGTGCAAGAGGTCGTCGTGGGCGTTCATTGTCAGCTGGTAATGATGGTAGTGGTAGTGGAGCATCAGGTGGTCGTGGGGATAAAAATATTCCACCTAAGTCTGGAGCTGTGGAGCCAGTTTCGTCGTCAGGCTACACAAGGCCTCGAACGCTCTCTTTTCTGGGAGTAGGAAAACCGCTTTTAAAGGCGGAGCAGCAACAGCAAGTTTTGGCTTACATTGCAGACTCAGCCTCTAGCTCTTTTGCCTCCTCTTCCGAAACTGGTAAATGTAAAAGCAGCGCGTCGCTTGTGGATGTTCACGGTCAGGGACAAGTCGCTTCCTTGTCCTCCTCAGCAAAAACTACAACAAGAGAGAAGGATGCAGCAGGCGACACAACGGGTCACTCCATGGAGCTCTTTACACATACCGTCCCTGGCTTAGAAAGTGAAACATTTAACAGGCCATGCCCATTACAAGTATATTCTGACATGGAGTGCACTGATGCACAGCCACAGCCAGAGTACTATGCTGCTCCTTTGACTCAGACCACCACATTGCCCTCTCAGGGTACAGATCCACAATCAGACCCTGATGAGACTATGTTGCCCCGCCACGAACGCTATACCACCGACCGACACAGTGACACAGACGAAGTTGCACACGAGCTCGAAGAGGAGGTAATAGATGACCCAGTTATTGACCCCGATTGGCAGCCATTGGGGGAACAGGGTGCAGGCGGCAGTAGTTCAGAAGCGGAGGTGGAGGAGGGGCCGCAGCAGGCATCAACATCGCAACAGGTTCCATCTGCCGGGCCCGTATCTGGCCCAAAACGCGTGTCAAAGCCAAAACCTGTTGGAGCACAGCGTTGCCATCCGGTTAAAGCTCAGTCTGCAATCCCTGAAAAGGGATCCGAGTCTAGGAAGAGTGCAGTCTGGCATTTTTTTAAACAACATCCAACTGATCAGCGCAAAGTCATCTGTCAAAAATGTTCAACTAGCTTAAGCAGAGGTCAGAATCTGAAAAGTCTAAATACTAGTTGCATGCATAGACACTTAACCACCATGCATTTTCAAGCCTGGACTAACTACCAAACGTCCCTCAAGGTTGTAGCACCCTCGGCCAATGAAGCTAGTCAGCAACGCAACATCCCTTCCGTCACTGTAAGGACACCATTTTCCGCACCACCGGCAGTATCTGTGCAGGTTTCTTTGCCAGCCAAAAGCAGTCAGGGTCAGGGAATCACCAGTTTTGTAGGAGGAAATATTGCATCTAGGGCACCGGCGGAAACAATACCGTCTCCAACCGTCTCTCAGTCTGCCATGTACACCGGCACACCCGAAAGTTCCACGATCTCCAGCTCTCCAGTCCAGCTCACCCTACATGAGACTCTGGTTAGAAAAAGGAAGTACTTATCCTCGCATCCGCGTACACAGTGTTTTAACGCCCACATAGCTAGACTAATCTCGTTAGAGATGATGCCCTACCGGTTAGTTGAAAGCGAAGCTTTCAAAGCCCTGATGGAGTACGCTGAACCACGATACGAGCTACCCAGTCGACACTTTTTTTCCAGAAAAGCCATCCCAGCCCTGCACCAGCATGTTAAACAGCGCATCGTCCATGCACTCAGGCAATCTGTGAGTACAAAGGTGCACCTGACTACAGATGCATGGACCAGTAGGCATGGCCAGGGACGTTATGTGTCCATCACGGCACACTGGGTGAATGTGGTGGATGCAGGGTCCACAGGCGACATCAATTTAGGGACAGTTGTGCCTAGCCCACGGTCTAGGAAACAGTTGGCTGTAGGCGTTCGCACCCCCTCCTCCTCCTCCTCCTCGTCCTCCTGCAGAAGCTACAGCTCTTCCACAGAACGCAGTCTGCCAACCACTCCATCGGCAGATGACACTGTTGCACACCAGTTGTCCCATTATGGGCCAGCTACTGCCAAGCGTCAGCAGGCTGTATTGGCTATGAAGTGCTTGGGCGACAACAGACACACCGCGGAAGTTCTGTCCGAGTTCTTGCAACAAGAAACGCAGTCGTGGCTGGGCACAGTAGATCTTGAGGCAGGCAAGGTAGTGAGTGATAACGGAAGGAATTTCATGGCTGCCATCTCCCTTTCCCAACTGAAACACATTCCTTGCCTGGCTCACACCTTAAACCTGGTGGTGCAGTGCTTATTGAAAACTTATCCTGGGTTCTCCGACCTGCTCCTCAAAGTGCGTGCACTTTGCTCACATATCCGACGTTCGCCTGTACACGCCAGCCGTATGCAGACCTATCAGCGGTCTTTGAACCTTCCCCAGCATCGCCTAATCATAGACGTTGCAACAAGGTGGAACTCAACACTGCACATGCTTCAGAGACTGTGCGAACAGAGGCGTGCTGTTATTTATTTGTGGGAGGATACACGGGCAGGCAGTAGGATGGCAGACATGGAGTTGTCAGGTGTGCAGTGGTCTAAGATACAAGACATGTGTCAAGTCCTTCAGTGTTTTGAGGAATGCACACGGCTGGTTAGTGCAGACAACGCCGTAATAAGCATGAGCATCCCCCTAATGCGTCTGCTGATGCAAAGTTTGACGCACATAAAGGAGCAGGCGTCTGCACCAGAGGAAGAGGAAAGCCTTGATGACAGTCAGCCATTGTCTGGTCAGGGCAGTGTACAGGACGAGGTAGCGGGCGAAGAGGAGGTGGAGGACGAGGAGGATGATGGGGATGAGTATATTTTTAATGCCGAACCTTTCCCGGGGGCACAGGAAATTGGTTGCGTGTCACGGCCGGGTTCTGGTTTTTTGAGGGACACAAGTGACGTAGATTTACCTGCAACTGCCCCTCAACCAATCACAACCGGAGATTTGACAACTGGAACTTTGGCCCACATGGCGGATTATGCCTTACGTATCCTAAAAAGGGACACACGCATTACGAAAATGATGAACGATGACGATTACTGGTTGGCCTGCCTCCTTGATCCACGCTATAAAGGCAAATTGCAAAATATTATGCCACATGAGAACTTGGAACTAATATTAGCAACCAAACAATCAACTCTTGTTGACCGTTTGCTTCAGGCATTCCCAGCACACAGCGCACGTGATCGTTCTCACACGAGCTCCAGGGGGCAGCAGACTAGGAGTGTTAGGGGTGCACACATCAGAAGTGGCGTTGGACAGAGGGGTTTTCTGACCAGGTTGTGGAGTGATTTTGCTATGACCGCAGACAGGACAGGTACTGCTGCATCAATTGAAAGTGACAGGAGACAACATTTGTCCAGTATGGTTACTAACTATTTTTCATCCCTTATCGATGTTCTCCCTCAACCGTCATTCCCATTTGATTACTGGGCCTCCAAATTAGACACCTGGCCAGAATTGGCAGAATATGCATTGCAGGAGCTTGCTTGCCCGGCAGCAAGTGTCCTATCAGAAAGAGTATTCAGTGCTGCAGGTTCAATATTAACCGAAAAAAGGACTCGTCTGGCTACCCAAAATGTTGACGATCTAACATTCATTAAAATGAACCACAACTGGATTTCGAAATCTTTTGCCCCACCTTGCCCGGCCGACACCTAGCTTTCCTATGAAAAGCTCTTGCCTGTGAATTACTTTTCTAATGTCTAATTTGCTGCAGCTGATTGTACAGCATACGACATGTTTACACCTCCCTAAATGGCAAAACTCCCCACACGGGGCCGTGGTATCGCGACTTGGCGCAAGCACCCGTGAGACTGCTGTTTGTCTGAAGAGGTGGGTGTGCTCGCTTTTGGTTGACGGCATTGCTACTGGGTCCCTCATAGTACAATGTAGTGTCTCTGGCGGTGGTGGTGCGCACCCAACGTCAGACACACCGTTGTAACATGAGGGGCCCTGGGGCGGTCCCGCCGGCCTCAAGAGAGTTCCCCCCTACCCCAGCTCAAAATGTGCTCTACCACGTGCAAAATTATGTCGCACAGCTCCACCAATCTTTAGTCTATTCGCTGACATCATTCAATGTCTGGCACTGACAATACAAATTTGTAGACATCTATGATGCAACTTAAAGTAGTCTGTGTCTGTGTCCTATATTGGCACCATTAAATAGTTACTGCCAAATTACTATGTCAGAAACTCAGCAGATGAGCCCACCCCTGTACCTAAGTATGCCACCTTTTTTTTTGTTTTGGTTGTTTTGCGAGACATTAACATCTATTTATATTTTGGGAGTACTGGGACAGACACTCCTTGCACTACTCCTCCACTCACCACCAAGCTGCCCGTGTATCCATGTAACCGCTGTAAAACTGCCATGAGCCTATTGTTTGTTATTTTAGGCCTTTGAAGCCTGTCTGCGGTCCCTCCTTCCACTAGTCCTCCACTGACCAGACCACTGCTGCCCGTGTACCCCTGGAACCAATTATAAAGTGCCTACAGCCAGCCCATTTTTTTATGTTAGGCCTTTGAAGCCTGTCTGCGGTCCCTCCTTCCACTAGTCCTCCACTGACCAGACCACTGCTGCCCGTGTACCCCTGGAACCAATTATAAAGTGCCTACAGCCAGCCCATTTTTTTATGTTAGGCCTTTGAAGCCTGTCTGCGGTCCCTCCTTCCACTAGTCCTCCACTGGCCAGACCACTGCTGCCCGTGTACCCCTGGAACCAATTATAAAGTGCCTACAGCCAGCCCATTTTTTTATGTTAGGCCTTTGAAGCCTGTCTGCGGTCCCTCCTTCCACTAGTCCTCCACTGGCCAGACCACTGCTGCCCGTGTACCCCTGGAACCAATTATAAAGTGCCTACAGCCAGCCCATTTTTTTATGTTAGGCCTTTGAAGCCTGTCTGCGGTCCCTCCTTCCACTAGTCCTCCACTGGCCAGACCACTGCTGCCCGTGTACCCCTGGAACCAATTATAAAGTGCCTACAGCCAGCCCATTTTTTTATGTTAGGCCTTTGAAGCCTGTCTGCGGTCCCTCCTTCCACTAGTCCTCCACTGGCCAGACCACTGCTGCCCGTGTACCCCTGGAACCAATTATAAAGTGCCTACAGCCAGCCCATTTTTTTATGTTAGGCCTTTGAAGCCTGTCTGCGGTCCCTCCTTCCACTAGTCCTCCACTGGCCAGACCACTGCTGCCCGTGTACCCCTGGAACCAATTATAAAGTGCCTACAGCCAGCCCATTTTCTTATGTTAGGCCTTTGGAGCCTGTCTGCGGTCCCTACTTTAAATACTCCTCCACTCACCACCAAGCTGCCTGCCCGTGTATCCATGTAACCGCTGTAAAACTGCCATGAGCCTATTGTTTGTTATGTTAGGCCTTTGATAGCCTGTCTGCGGTCCCTACTTTAAATACTCCTCCACTCACCACCAAGCTGCCTGCCCGTCTATCCATGTAACCGCTGTAAAACTGCCATGAGCCTATTGTTTGTTATGTTAGGCCTTTGATAGCCTGTCTGCGGTCCTTACTTTAAATACTCCTCCACTCACCACCTAGCTGCCTGTGTATCCATGTAACCGCTGTAAAACTGCAATGAGCCTATTGTTTGTTATTTTAGGCCTTTGATAGCCTGTCTGCGGCCCCTACTTGCAATACTCCTCCACTGACCACAATGCTGCCTGGAGTGCCTGCCTGTGTATCCATGTAACCGATGTAAAACTGCCATGACTGCCTACTGTTTGTTATTTTAGGCCTTTGATAGCCTGTCTGCGGCCCCTACTTGCAATACTCCTCCACTGACCACAATGCTGCCTGGAGTGCCTGCCTGTGTATCCATGTAACCGATGTAAAACTGCCATGACTGCCTACTGTTTGTTATTTTAGGCCTTTGATAGCCTGTCTGCGGCCCCTACTTGCAATACTCCTCCACTGACCACAATGCTGCCTGGAGTGCCTGCCTGTGTATCCATGTAACCGATGTAAAACTGCCATGAGTGCCTACTGTTTGGTATTTTAGGCCTTTGATAGCCTGTCTGCAGCCCCTACTTGCAATACTCCTCCACTGACCACACCAATGCTGCCCGTGTACCCCTGGAACCTATTTAAAAGTTCATAGAGCCTAGTTATATATTTTATTTACTATTAATAAGGCCATGATGGACTACGCTGTACCACGCTACAAGCTAACCAGTCGACACTTCTTTTGCGAGAAAAGCCATCCCAACCCTCCACCAGCATGTAGAAGACCGCATTGTCCATGCACTCTGGCAATCTGTGAGTACAAAGGTGCACCTGACAACAGACGCATGGACCTGTAGGCATGGCCACGGAAGATTACGTGTCCATTACGGCGCAATGGGTTAATGTGGTGGATGCATGGTCCACAGGGGACAGCCTACTAAGTCTGTCTGCAGTCCCTAATTCAAATTGTCCTCCACTGTCTAAATCGGAGCTTCCACCTTCTGGCTTTCGGCCTATAGTATCAGAAATTAAACTGCATTTGGCCTTCAACTTTGGTTAGGGCCTACTAACGGCTTCTGCCCCTCCCTGGTGTTGCCCTCAACTAAATAAAGCTGAGCTTCAACCTTCCGGCTCTCATTAAGTGGTTTTTAAAAAAAAAAATGGTGGTTAGGGCCTACTAACGGCTTCTGCCCCTCCCTGGTGTTGCCCTCAACTAAATAAAGCTGAGCTTCAACCTTCTGCTCCAAATTACCATTTTAAAAAATGCAATAGGCTTTTCCGGCCTACTAAAGGTGTCTGTCTGTGTGCCCCTGCCTGGTGTTGTCCTCAACTAAATAAAGCTGAGCTTCAACCTTCTGCTCCAAATTACCATTTTAAAAAATGCAATAGGCTTTTCCGGCCTACTAAAGGTGTCTGTCTGTGTTCCCCTGCCTGGTGTTGTCCTCAACTAAATAAAGCTGAGCTTCAACCTTCTGCTCCAAATTACCATTTTAAAAAATGCAATAGGCTTTTCCGGCCTACTAAAGGTGTCTGTCTGTGTGCCCCTGCCTGGTGTTGTCCTCAACTAAATAAAGCTGAGCTTCAACCTTCTGCTCCAAATTACCATTTTAAAAAATGCAATAGGCTTTTCCGGCCTACTAAAGGTGTCTGTCTGTGTGCCCCTGCCTGGTGTTGTCCTCAACTAAATAAAGCTGAGCTTCAACCTTCTGCTCCAAATTACCATTTTAAAAAATGCAATAGGCTTTTCCGGCCTACTAAAGGTGTCTGTCTGTGTGCCCCTGCCTGGTGTTGTCCTCAACTAAATAAAGCTGAGCTTCAACCTTCTGCTCCAAATTACCATTTTAAAAAATGCAATAGGCTTTTCCGGCCTACTAAAGGTGTCTGTCTGTGTGCCCCTGCCTGGTGTTGTCCTCAACTAAATAAAGCTGAGCTTCAACCTTCCGGCTCTCATTAAGTGGTTTTTAAAAAAAAAAATGGTGGTTAGGGCCTACTAACGGCTTCTGCCCCTCCCTGGTGTTGCCCTCAACTAAATAAAGCTGAGCTTCAACCTTCTGCTCCAAATTACCATTTTAAAAAATGCAATAGGCTTTTCCGGCCTACTAAAGGTGTCTGTCTGTGTGCCCCTGCCTGGTGTTGTCCTCAACTAAATAAAGCTGAGCTTCAACCTTCTGCTCCAAATTACCATTTTAAAAAATGCAATAGGCTTTTCCGGCCTACTAAAGGTGTCTGTCTGTGTTCCCCTGCCTGGTGTTGTCCTCAACTAAATAAAGCTGAGCTTCAACCTTCTGCTCCAAATTACCATTTTAAAAAATGCAATAGGCTTTTCCGGCCTACTAAAGGTGTCTGCCCCTCCCTGGTGTTGTCCTCAATTGAACAAAGCTGAGCTTCCACATTCTGGCTTTCGCCCTATACTATCAGATATTAAACTGCATTTGGCCTACTAGTGTGGTTAGGCCCTTGAAACAGTGTCTGCTGCTCTTGGGTTTGCTACTCCACTGAACAAAGCAATGCCGCCTGTTTAGTCCTGTTACCAATTTTGAACTGCATTTAGCCTACTTTATTCTTTGGCCCTATATCTGTTTCCTCCTCATCCTGCCCATTGCCCAGCCACTGCTAAATGAGTCTGCTGGTACATTGACCTAGACCACTACATTCCCCTTGTACTCTACACAGCCAGAATCTGACCCTGCTGAAAGTAAGGTTCCCCTTCCCGCATGTTATACCACCTTACACAGGGACAAAGAGGAAGGTGCAGATGAAAGTGCAGGTTCCTTCATCAGGTGGGGGGGCATACTCGTTGGCGACGTCACTGGCACAGGGCCCCTCAGAGTACGCAAAAGTGTCGCTGCTGGTGGGAGGCGCCCCCGCCATGCAAACACACCGCCGTACTTTGAGGGGCCCTGTGCCAGTGCCAATGCGAACGAGTGGGCCCCCCCCTGCTTGCTCAGGATCACAGCACTTGCAACGTTTAAATACTTACCTTTCCCTGCAACACCGCCGTGACGTAGTCGGCATTTCCTGGGCCCACGAAAAACTTGAGCCAGCCCTACTCCCCCCACAACTTTCCCCCAATTCCCTATGCCCAACTATTATTATACAGTTAATTAAGATTGGCAAGCTTCAGAAACAAGAATGGATGTTTTTGGCATTAAAATGGGCACTGTAGGTGTTTTCCTGGCCTCCACTCACTGCCGACTATGCTTCCCCATTGACTTGCATTGGGTTTCGTGTTTCGGTCGATCCCCGACTTTTAGCGATAATCGGCCGACTGCACTCGACTCGACTCTGGACAAAATCGGGTTTCCCAAAACCCTACTCGATCTTAAAAAAATGAAAGTCGCTCAACCCTAATGAGAAGCCTTATTTTTTTCTGGGTCAACACATTTATGGAAACATTAAATCCCCACTTTAAAAAGTATCTGATTCTTGAAATTGGTGCCTGGTATTCGTTGTAATAGTGATTCTAACATCTGGATTGTGAGGAGGTTAGTGTATCTGAGAGTAACATGCTTGGTGGTTATAGTGTATCTAAGAGTAACATGCTTGGTGGTTATAGTATATCTGAGAGTAACATGCTTGGTGGTTATAGTGTATCTGAGACTAACATGCTTGTTGTGCATAAGTCTGGTGGATACACTGCTGATAGTCCTACTGAATAGACTTTTAGAATTTGTATTATGGCAAAAAAAAGCAGCTAAGTAAAGAAAAATGAGTGGCCATCATTACTTTAAGAAATGAAGGTCAGTCACTCCGAAAAATTGGGAAAACTTTGAAAGTGTCTCCAAGTGCAGTGGCAAAAACCATCAAGCGCTACAAAGAAACTGGCTCACATGAGGGCCGCCCCAGGAAAGGAGGGCCAAGAGTCACCTCTGCTTCTGAGGATGTTTATCCGAGTCACCAGCCTCAGAAATCGCAGGTTAACAGCAGCTCAGGTTAGAGACCAGGTCAATGCCACACAGAGTTCTAGCAGCAGACACATCTCTACAACAACTGTTACGAGGAGACTTTGTGCAGCAGGCCTTCATGGTAAAATAGCTGCTAGGAAACCACTGCTAAGGACAGGCAACAAGCAGAAGAGACTTGTTTGGGCTAAAGAACACAAGGAATGGACATTAGACCAGTGGAAATCTGTGCTTTGGTCTGATGAGTCCAAATTTGAGATCTTTGGTTTCAACCACTGTGTCTTTGTGCGACGCAGAAAAGGTGAACAGATGGACTCTACATGCCTGGTTCCCACCGTGAAGCATGGAGGAGGAGGTATGATGGTGTGGGGGTGCTTTGCTGGTGACACTGTTGGGGATTTATTCAAAATTGAAGGCATACTGAACCAGCATGGCTACCACAGCATCTTGCAGCAGCATGCTATTCCATCCGGATTGCATTTACTTGGACCATCATTTATTTTTCATCAGGACAATGACCCCAAACACACCTCCAGGCTGTGTAAGGGCTATTTGACCAAGAAGGAGAGTGATGGGGTGCTACACCAGATGACCTGGCCTCCACAGTCACCAGACGTGAACCCAATCGAGATGGTTTGGTGTGAGCTGGACCGCAGAGTGAAGGCAAAAGGGCCAACAAGTGCTAAGCATCTCTGGGAACTCCTTCAAGATTGTTGGAAGACTATTCCCGGTGACTACCTCTTGAATTTCATCAAGAGAATACCAAGAGAGTGCAAAGCAGTCATCAAAGCAAAAGCTGGCAACTTTGAAGAACCTAGAATATAATACATAATTTCAGTTGTTTCACACTTTTTTGTTAAGTATATAATTACCCATGTGTTAATTCATAGTTTTGATGCCTTCACTGTGAATGTGTGTCCAAACTTTTGGTCTGTACTGTATATCTGAAAGTAACATGCTTGGGGGTTATAGTATATCAGAGAGTAACATGCTTGGTGGTTATAGTATATCTGAGAGAAACATTCTGGTGGTTATAGTGTATCTGAGACCAACATGCTTGGTGGTTATAGTATATCTGAGACTAACATGCTTGGTGGTTATAGGATATCTCAGACTAACATGCTTGGTGGTTATAGTGTATCTGAGAGTAACATGCTTGGTGGTTATAGTATATCTGAGAGAAACATTCTGGTGGTTATAGTGTATCTGAGACCAACATGCTTGGTGGTTACAGTATATCTGAGACTAACATGCTTGGTGGTTATAGGATATCTCAGACTAACATGCTTGGTGGTTATAGTGTATCTGAGAGTAACATGCTTGGTGGTTATAGTATATCTGAGAGTAACATGCTTGGTGGTTAAAGTATATCTGAGAGTAACATGCTTGGTGGTTATAGTATATCTGAGAGTAACATGCTTGGTGGTTATAGTATATCTGAGAGTAACATGCTTGGTGGTTACAGTATATCTCAGACTAACATGCTTGGTGGTTATAGTGTATCTGAGCGTAACATGCTTGGTGGTTATAGTATATCTGAGAGTAACATGGTTGGTGGTTAAAGTATATCTGAGAATAACATGCTTGGTGGTTAAAGTATATCTGAAAGTAACATGCTTGGTGGTTATAGTATATCTGAGAGTAACATGCTTGGTGGTTAAAGTATATCTGAGAGTAACATGCTTGGTGGTTACAGTATATCTCAGACTAACATGCTTGGTGGTTATAGTGTATCTGAGCGTAACATGCTTGGTGGTTATAGTATATCTGAGAGTAACATGCTTGGTGGTTAAAGTATATCTGAGAATAACATGCTTGGTGGTTAAAGTATATCTGAAAGTAACATGCTTGGTGGTTATAGTATATCTGAGAGTAACATGCTTGGTGGTTAAAGTATATCTGAGAGTAACATGCTTGGTGGTTACAGTATATCTCAGACTAACATGCTTGGTGGTTATAGTGTATCTGAGCGTAACATGCTTGGTGGTTATAGTATATCTGAGAGTAACATGTTTGGTGGTTAAAGTATATCTGAGAGTAACATGCTTGGTGGTTAAAGTATATCTGAGAGTAACATGCTTGGTGGTTAAAGTATATCTGAGAGTAACATGCTTGGTGGTTATAGTATATCTGAGAGTAACATGCTTGGTGGTTAAAGTATATCTAAGAGTAACATGCTTGGTGGTTAAAGTATATCTGAGAGTAACATGCTTGGTGGTTATAGTATATCTGAGAGTAACATGCTTGGTGGTTATAGTATATCTGAGAGTAACATGCTTGGTGGTTATAGGATATCTCAGACTAACATGCTTGGTGGTTATAGTGTATCTGAGAGTAACATGCTTGGTGGTTATTGTATATCTGAGAGTAACATGCTTGGTGGTTAAAGTATATCTGAGAGTAACATGCTTGGTGGTTATAGTATATCTGAGAGTAACATGCTTGGTGGTTATAGTATATCTGAGAGTAACATGCTTGGTGGTTACAGTATATCTCAGACTAACATGCTTGGTGGTTATAGTGTATCTCAGACTAACATGCTTGGTGGTTATAGTGTATCTGAGAGTAACATGCTTGGTGGTTATAGTATATCTGAGAGTAACATACTTGGTGGTTACAGTATATCTCAGACTAACATGATTGGTGGTTATAATGTATCTGAGAGTAACATGCTTGGTGGTTATAATATATCTGAGAGTAACATGCTTGGTGGTTATAGTATATCTGAGAGTAACATGCTTGGTGGTTACAGTATATCTCAGACTAACATGCTTGGTGGTTATAGTGTATCTCAGACTAACATGCTTGGTGGTTATAGTGTATCTGAGAGTAACATGCTTGGTGGTTATAATATATCTGAGAGTAACATGCTTGGTGGTAACAGTATATCTCAGACTAACATGCTTGGTGGTTATAGTGTATCTCAGACTAACATGCTTGGTGGTTATAGTGTATCTGAGAGTAACATGCTTGGTGGTTATAATATATCTGAGAGTAACATACTTGGTGGTTATAGTGTATCTCAGACTAACATGCTTGGTGGTTATAGTGTATCTGAGAGGAACAAGCTTGGTGGTAATAGTGTATCTGAGAGTAACATGCTTGGTGGTTTATAGAATATTTGAGAGTAACATGCTTGGTGGTTATAATATATCTCAGACTAACATGCTTGATGGTTATAGTGTATCTGAGAGTAACATGCTTGGTGGTTATAGTGTATCTCTGAGTAACATGATTGGTGGTTATAGTATATCTGAGAGTAACATGCTTGGTGGTTATAGTGTATCTCAGACTAACATGCTTGATAGTTATAGTGTATCTGAGAGTAACATGCTTGATGGTTATAGTGTATCTCTGAGTAACATGATTGGTGGTTATAGTATATCTGAGATTAACATGCTTGGTGGTTATAATGTATCTGAGAGTAACATGCTTGGTGGTTATAGTGTATCTGAGAGTAACATGTCTGATGTCTGGTGGTTATAGTATATCTGAGAGTAACATGCTTGGTGGTTATACTGTATCTGAGAGTAACATGCTTGGTGGTTATATTGTATCTGAGAGTAACATGCTGGGTGGTTATAGTATATCTGAGAGTATCATGCTTGGTGGTTATAATATATCTGAGAGTAACATGCTTGGTGGTTATATTGTATCTGAGACTAACATGCTTTGTGGTTATAGTGTATCTGAGAGTAACATGCTTGGTGGTTACAGTATATCTGAGACAAACATGCATTGTGCTTATAGTATATCTGAGAGTAACATGCTTGGTGGTTATAATATATCTGAGAGTAACATGCTTGGTGGTTATAATATATCTGAGAGTAACATGCTTGGTGGTTATAATATATCTGAGAGCAACATGCTTGGTGGTTACAGTATATCTCAGACTAACATACTTGGTGGTTATAGTATATCTCAGACTAACATGCTTGGTGGTTATAGTATATCTCAGACTAACTACTTGGTGGTTATAGTGTATCTCAGACTAACATGCTTGGTGGTTATAATATATCTGAGAGTAACATGCTTGGTGGTTACAGTATATCTCAGTCTAACATGCTTGGTGGTTATAGTATATCTCAGATTAACATGCTTGGTGGTTATAGTGTATCTGATAGTAACATGCTTGGTGGTTATAATATATCTGAGAGCAACATGCTTGGTGGTTACAGTATATCTCAGACTAACATGCTTGGTGGTTATAGTGTATCTGAGCGTAACATGCTTGGTGGTTATAGTATATCTGAGAGTAACATGTTTGGTGGTTAAAGTATATCTGAGAGTAACATGCTTGGTGGTTATAGTATATCTCAGACTAACATGCTTTGTGGTTGTAGTGTATCTGATAGTAACATGCTTGGTGGTTATAAATTTGCATACATGTGTCAACAGCTTGAACAGATTGTGTTAGGTTTAATATACACACCACTATTTTTAAGCTATAAGCAGTTAATGTGCTAAGTATATCTGAGCCACCATTGAAAATACAAAATATAAATGTTATGGGATGCTGGCCAGTGGTTAAAAGTTGATAAGTGGATAAAGCCAAGTGTTGACCCACCATTGATCTCATATAGATGGTGGATCCAAACAATAGGTCATACACTTTAAGTCCCAGGTAACCCCAAGTTTTGCTACAGAAAGGTCAAAATTAGCAACCTCGTTTACTCTGATATCTTAGAAATTTGTGTCATCATTCCCTATAGTGAAGATCACAGAATTTTTTTGAGTAAAGCACTGATTGGATCGTATTGGTTTACTGTGATCAACGTAATGAAGGAATCACATCTGAACCAAAAATAAACTACTAATCACAAGTCCGGACTTAGCGTGGAATCCCTGCACAGTGACCGAACCAGTCAGATATTTCTCCGACATGATACCCTGTCAATACAATGTCTCACCCGACCACAATGTTTTTGCAGATGTTATCTCTCGGAATGCCAGGATACAATTTATCAGAGCTTTCCTGCGTAAATGATGTCAGTTCTATCAAACATCTGCGATGCACATTTTATATACTTAACATGTGGATAATTGAAGCCTTATAGACCCGTTCTCCATATTTTTCTATACAGTTGTGTATACGTTTAAAAACACGAGGAGTATTTTATATCTCCATAAATACAAAAAATGCAGGTAGGTCTGATGGTAAATGAGTTGTCAAAGATTGGAAAGAAATAGTGGCTTTCTTCCAGCCCCACACCTGTGCACAGATAGTGTCTAGTTTTTCAGTTCCACTTTATATAGACTAATGAATATTATCGGCAATACCAGGTACAACCCATGGACAAATGTGGCATTGTTTGTGCAGCGCCCCAGAGTCCTGGTCGTTGCAGTACTGTGGCTCCGCCGCTAAGGGGGGCTATGGTACGTTTGATGGCACTGAAGGAGTTCATCTGACCAGGTATCACATACACCAATACATTTCACAGTCGGGCCTCCAGGGGGAGCTAAGGGTACTATTCATTAGGCCACTCCTCACATGCTGGTAAAACTGGGGGTCAGGCAGGAAGTTAGAGAGAAAGCTGACTGGGTTGGAACCAGGCAACACCTTGTGGCAGAGGGTGTTGTAGGGGAAGATTCGGAGGGGTCCCTGTCAGGGGTGGGATCCTGACAGAGGCCTAGCAATCAGAGAGAACGTTACGGGACCGCACCTGCACGATATAGCGGCGGTACCCCAAGAAAGGACAAGAAGCGAGATTTATTGTGCTGAGTGAGAAACGAGATCAACGCAACTAGGAGAATACCAGTAGGAGTCGTGCTGTAAGAACGAGGCAACATCCTATTGAGGCGCATAACCGGTGGCCGGAACGCCGAGGAAGTATAGAGCTCCAAGCCAAACTTCGAACCTACGGCAGGACAGTCAGTCTCAGGCGGGCTGTCTCACACAGACCCAGGAAGACACAGGGGGGTAACAACAGGAGAGGGGTGACGATAGAGCCCAGGAAGAACCTCCGAGCCTCCCCGTCATACGGGTGCGTCCTAACCGTAAGATCAGGGGGACGTAGAAGAACATCAGAATCGAGTTGTGAGGGAACACGAGAAACAGACACAACAGTTGTGGGGTACTATTCCGTAAGCACAGCAGGGAAGGACCACAACACACGAGCGCTAGCAGGTAGGCACAGATTTCCACCTGCGAAGGAAACTCTGAAGGTGCCATCGGACCGGCCGGACTTGCGCAGCCCTGTTAACCGTATTCCGGATTGAGGACTCAGAAGCCTTCAGTAAAGAGGTAAAGAGACTGCAACCTGGTGTCCTCGTTATTTACTGCACCGCACCTCCACCACCATCCACATCTATTATTGTACGCCCCTCAGCAGGGTCACGGACCGGGCCTAGCCACCGTGACAACCCCAGAGCAGAGACTCAGAGGCCCGGTACCGGGTACCCCTCGGCCCTGCGGCAGTGGGGGCGCTACAACTGTATTAGAAATCTTCCATACTTTTCCTTAAACCCTAACCCCGTCTTTGCTATTTGTTTACCTGCTGAGGTGCTTTTGATAATCTGTAGATCAGACAGTGTGAGCAGCACGGACCAGAGGTGTTGATGCAGCAGAACTGGAAAAGCCGGAGAATAAGTGGAGCAGTACAATCACCGGACGGCAAATATTGTGTACAAATACTAAGCTTGAAAAACTCTTTTTGTCTGATATCTTAAAAATGTGTGCCTCAGACAGGTCCTGTAATAGTAATTATGGAGTGTTGTACTTTTAGCAAAGTGACTTACTGAGGTTCTCATAGACTTACATTTGGAAAGTTAATTCCACTCCACATAGGGCCCTATGAGCGGCTAGTCAGAACACCAGTCATGTGTGCAGAATGGCGTAGGGAACAGAAAAAGGGAGCGACTGGTAAGTAGGCTCTGTGCACATAATAACTATGGCTAAAGGTTTAGATAAAAAAAATGTTAATTGAATTTAAAGTAGATCTGTCAGCATACCTTAATCCTTTAATGCCTAATTTGGCCTTAAAGGGGTTATACAGGACTTAATGGGGTCTTTTTTTCTGATTGGGCTAAGAACATAAAGGCAGGTAGTTACTAACTGTCTGCCTGTCCTGCCTAGTGACCATCTGTTCAGGTTCAGAGACTGCTCCTGCAGTCTTGATGTCACATTGACAGAGTAGCTTGTTCTCTTCCGCTCTGCTTTGTTAACAGGGTGTGACAGTCGATGTTTCCCCACTACTATTGGGAACTGGCTGTCAATCAGCACAACGTCAGTAATGATGCCCTGCAACAGAGCAAAGAGGAAGAGCTGCAGTGTTGAAGTGAAGTCAGAAGAAGGGGAGTCACTGCCTGAATCGAGCTGTGAGATGTTATTAATATGCAGGGAAATATATGGCTATTGGACCTTTCCTAGAATATTAACACCAGCACCCATCTGTTGGATTTCCCTCAGCTGGTTAAGAAGATTAAGAGGGACCCTTTTTTTTAGTTAATTATTTATTTAATAGGCGCTATGTCATCTGTATGTCATCAAGGTTCACGTGTGCGAGACTTGTTGCGGACCGTGTTTTGCGCATGGTCACATTTTCCATTGACACACTGACATGTGCGCTGACCCATAGATTTGTACGGTTGTACATGTGTAAATAATATGTGTATAATAAATATTAATAATAAATGTCTCCGGTGTGTGTGGAAACTGTGAAGGGGGCCTTAATGTTTTCTTTTTTAGAACCACAACTAACATAACACTTTTTTTTTCCTCCTCAGAGCTGAGGAAGTGACAGAGGAAGCGATCTCCCTCTGTCACACTCCTTACATGCAACCATCGCTATTGACCGCAGCATGTAAGGGGTTAGCTATGCTCCGCAAACGATAACATCACTCAATTATCCTTTGCTAGCTATCTCTTGTAGCAGGGGGAATTGTATGCTGATAGGCAGAAATAGCCCCGGGATCATGATCTTGGGGTGAATAATCACAGCCTTTTTACATGCTAACGGCAAATTGACAAGTCCTTCAAGATCAATAAAAAGCTGGAAGGAAAGTAAAGGTGCTATAGGGTCTTATCTGGGTATAAAGAGATCTAATCAGATTTTACTCACCAGATAGAGCCCAAACACAGGCTCAGAGAAATGTAAGTCTGGCACATTGATTTACCTGCTCTATCCTTTATCTAGAACATAAGACTACATAACTCCATTAGCAGGAAAGTATTGGAGATGCAGACCTTAATGACCCAGTGTCGGAGTTATGAGAGCAGATAACATGCAGTCCCTGGTGGTTAGTGGTATTCTCCGCATCGGTAACCTTGAGGTCAGTGTACAGCATATTCAGTATGCAGCACCTGTGCCGCCTAGTCCCAATTTCTATAATAGTAATTGCATTATAGCATCATTTCTAGAATTCAGAGCTAATGGATATAAAGTGCAGTGTTTCCATCACTGATAAATTAGCAAACGCCAAAGGAAGCAACAAGATAATTTATGTGTCCAGCTCCCATTCTTCGCCTTCAATAAGACGTTTCAGAGCATTATGCCTATAAGAGAACTCATATTAAATATTTTATAATAGGTAAAATTAGATTCTTCCCACATTGCTATATTATGGAGCCATTTATTGTTTTCCACCCTGTCAATATCTACATAATCTTTGCTTACAGCTCGCGCGGCTACGATCGCTCTGATCCTCCAGGGAAATTAAAGTACATTTCTAAACTGTATTTTAATCCATATCAGATCACATAGGGACCATGATTTTGCCTTTTGCTATACAATTGCTATAAATATATGTAGACTTTTTTCTTTTTTTTCTGCAATTACTGAAGCAGAAAAACCCGGGGAAATGACCTTATTTTATGCTAGGGAAAACAGTCAATAAAAATGAGAGTTTAAGAAAAAAATCTATCATTGATAATGTAATATTAGACGAGATAAGTGCGATGTGGAGTCAAGTGCACTATTTTTCATTGATACCGATGTTTGCAAATGTGGCAACATTGGCTCCTTTGTGAAAATAATTGTTCTCTATCTTGGTTCATGTTGCATTACATTTTATTATCCAAGATGATTTTGATGTGCTGATGATGAAGCTAAGGTTAATTTTATCTGAAATTCTCCTTATCGGCTGCAGGTCCGGTGCTTTTAGCCTATAATCATCTGAAATGTCAGTGTAACAGCTAGACCAGTACTTATTCCCTCTGTATTCCACTTTAGTTGCAAGGTGGCATCACATTTTTTTGCAGATAAGATGGACAGTGACACGGCAGTCCTGATTAATTCCTGGGACTTTTGGTGCTACTCAGTCAGGAAGATATGGGGTAAACTCATGGCTATTTAGATGGCACCTTTCTGTGAGCCCTGGGCAGGGCTGTCTTCTATTGACACGCCTGAACCTCTGACTCCCACTGCCAGTTAAAAGCCCATCCACTTTGGTTCAGTCTAGTGCTTTCAGCTCCTACTTAGAGCTGCAAGGCGACCACTGACACAGTCTCGTAAGAGTCAGATTATGTTGAGACACGAGAAAAGGTAAGAAAAAACATGCCTGTGCCACAGTAGACTGCGTTTGAGTGTTCCCCTCCAGTAGGCGAACATGCTCGAACATGAGGCACAGCAGAGTGCAGGTCCGCTCTGTTGGCACCGTCATAGTCTACAGTCCCGTCAGCAGATACGTGCCAATACCATTTTTCAGGGGTTTTCGGATGTAAGCCCAAGTGGGCAACTGAACTGGTGCCAAAGCGCAATGTAAAAGCACCCTAAGCGTACAATTTTACTTAACTGCTACCTAACTTTACTTCTTGGATAAAATTTGACGTACACTAACAAAATATCCTTTTTATGAACATAATAGCATTAAATAAACATTAAATTCAAGACATTTTTTGAATTTTTTTCCATTGTATGTACATTTTGTATCATTTTGTATAGTTTTGGAGAGAATACTTTTGAATTCAGAAGCCAAAAGTTAATGAAAAACAAGTGTCAGATCTAACTCAACGAAAATTTTGCTCTCCAGTCTTGTATCTGAAATATGGTAACCAGACAAATCACTCCGTTATAGACTGACCTGGGTTGGAGAAGTGGTATTGCAATCACTAGGGGGAGCAAGCGGAAGGCAGTGTAGACAGGAAATAGCCAGGGATCGGTACACGGAGAAGAAATGTAGTTTAAGGATCAGCAAGTTGCGTAGTCAAGAAATAGCCAGTGGTCAGTACATAGAGAAGCAGTACAATCTTGTAATGAAAGCAGCAGGTGAAAAGGAAGCTAGACTAATGGCTGGAAGCTCAATAATCTCACAAGGAAGGGAGTGCATTGCCGGGTTTAAGTAGAGTGTTCAATCAGGGTGAAGTCAATCATTAACTATGGGTGGAGACAATCAGGAACCACACAGATACTAGTATCTGGGTTAGCAAAGAACTGTCCAGCGAGCTGAATAGCTCGGAGGGAAGAGTTGCCACCTGATGCATAAGAGCTACTGGGTTTGAGTCCTGACACATGCCTTTGGTACCCTGGCGGGCGTTCAACCCATGGTGGTAGAAAGTTTACCATGTTTGGATGTATGAGGCAATAGTAACACAGCTGTGCCCAATCCCTTCCCATTAAATGTTAGTTCTCATTAACATAAGTGCTTTAACATGATGGTCATCCGTCTCTGTTACTTGGGCCTAAAGAATCAAGGTTGGGTGTTGCTCCTTACATTACATTACATTGCTCTCACCTTTACTTAGCTATGAGCATACAGATGCAGCAAGTGACAAATGAACATACATTACGCTCTTAAAAAGCAATCATATGGGAAAAAATAAACTGACGAAACAAATGAACAATAAAGTGACCCCTGTAGATGGAAACATTACATTATCAGGCTTTCCTTTCCGGAGCCTAAGCCTAGAAATACAAAAGTAGCCTCTAAATAAAACATCCTTGTACTGATGGAACGAGAACGTAACAATATGGAGGTCATCACTCAACGAGAAATTGACAAGCATCTAATAACTAAGTGAAATAGATGTAAATTTGCAGGTTATGCTTCGCTCTCACACACAAGCCAACTGTTACAACCACACCCAGATCCGTCATCTCACACTTATTCTATTAGTACAGTTATTAGTACTGGTGTAAATCAATTTGCAGGACCCAGTCCATCGGTCACGACATTAATCTGTGGCTGCTGGAGAGGATCCTTGAGAAATACCTATTTTCTGATGACAACTCCGGCTCATTTTTTGATTAGCCATCCTGGCTTGACGCCTTCCTTCTGCCAGGAAGAAGGTGGTGGTTCTCAGGGATACTAGTCAGCAGCCACAGATTACTGCTATGGCTGATGACCAGATCCTGCAAATCTTATTGCACCAACTCTGGTAGCAAGACCAATAACCTTGTGTTTTGCTTCCATGCTACACAAATATCGTAGCTTTCCATGGTATTTAATGAGCATTTGTTTGCCACTTAAAATATCTAAAGCTAAGGAAAGCAGAGGTAAAAGTCACACCATTACAATAGTGCCTGACGGAGTCCAAGAAAGACACCAGTAATATATGTCATACACCTTGAGAGGGGATATTAGAGCAGATTTAGCATAATATAGAGCCTAGGATCTTTCTGCTTTAATGCAAATATTAATTGGGCTGTACTTGCATTTGCTACTACTGTATATGTATTGTCACGCTCCGACATGGGTAGGTCCGGCGGACGCAACAGCATACAACAATGATGGAATGGAAAAGGGACAGGAAGGCCCAAATTGTAGGGAACAAGGGATGAGACACCTCCTGACTCCAACCTGTGCCTGTCCTTAATCTTCTCTGGCGCCCTATGCAGGTCCTTTCCCCCAATGCCATAACGTGCCTAGTCCCTGATGGTCACCTCAATATACCCTGGCTACTGCACTGGCCAACAAGGACACTAGCCTCGCAACTGTAGATGGTAAAAACATAGGGGAAGTGACAAACACTGGACAGACACAGATACAGAAACAAAATACTCAGTCTCTATAGTAGCAAAGAGTACAGCATCAGGATTCTAAACTCCAACAGCAGCAGAAACACCACTGATACAAGTGAGCTCCTCATTGCTGGCTGGTCTTCATAGAATAACTCTATTAACGGCAGTCAGCTGATGAGTGATGTGACTATTTAAAGGACGACCAGTCAAAAAGCATCTGCCAGCAAGGATACTGACATCAAGCCTTGATGGACCAAAAGGAAAAAGCAACATATAAATAATAACAGAACCAGAGCTACCAGGATTCCAATAATACATTGTGACAAGTATTTTCAGCAAAGTTTCCCAAAATTATTCATTCCTGATGAACAAAGTTCTCATCTGGGCAAGTGGTGCCACTGGTGAATGCATCACGCCCTGGGAGGTGCTCAGATGATGAACCACCACCGATCTTTAATCTGTGTGATTTGTATGGCTATTCAGTCAGCGCTCGGTAAAGACAAATCAAGGAGATTCTGAGTGTAGCGTTCAGTAATTCACAAAAATTTGGGCATATTTCCAAATAGCTGAACTCATTTCCAAATAGCTGAAAACATTTTTTAAGGACATTAATTCTAGATTGTCTCCCCAGAGACTTGTTTCATATGCTGCTCTGTGACAAGCGTTCCTTAACAAAGTACTACAGATATTTGGTGATATTTCATGCAATCTTGGCTGTCATTTGTGAAATAATAATGGCTTTTGCCATTATTAATATCGTTCTATTCCTCTGGAAACCTGAGATAATAACGTCCACATATAAAATGATACTTTATTGGATCCTCGGAGGCATCTTGGTAGTGTGATCTGAAGTGCTGAGTCAAGTGTAATTCAGACCATTCAGGTTTTTATTCTTTTTTGCATAGACTGCACTTTTAATGGCAGGGATAAATAATTCCGTTTTTCTCTAAAGCATATTAAAAATAACACAAGATATTAAAAGTCAGCCAAAAATCGATTTACAGCATATCATCATCACCCAGCCGCAGACTTCACTGCACTTCTTATTTATATCACCTTCCAGCCTTATGCACTTCAGCTATCATATAACTTACTAGAAGAAGAGTACGCAGCAGCCATTTATCTAGATAACATTTGCTATTTTGTATTCATGACTCCGGGGATGTAGAGGCAGTTGTCCATTGAGAATTGAAACTTTTACTCTTTTCCTTAAAGGATGAATTCACGTAAATATGCTTGCTTCAATTCTCATACATTTTATGCTGATGTGAAGGCATCTATCGTTAGAACTGGTGATGATCAGGTCATTTGGGACTCGAATTCGCCGGCTTCGTCAGATTTCACCAAAGATAGATATGTTGCAAATTGAATGTTCCTTTTTATGATTTGGGCCCTTTCCAGACCCTAGAACATAACAAATATAAAATATTAAAAAAATATTACTCAACTCATCACTCACCGATCCAGCCGCTCCGCCCCTCGCTGCCAGTTGTCTGGTCTTCTTCTTTTTGGCATTGAGCACCACATCTCAGTCTATTTTACTATAAGCCACTATTCCGACCCGGTAACTGCTTGTTGTAAAGTTGTGGCACACGCCATGGCTTACAGTGATATGCGGAGTGCAATGTCGGAAAATAAAGGGCCATAGTGGGGCAGTGGCGAAGGTGAACAGTGGGGGAAGTATCAGTTTTTTACCATTTGTCAGTGGGCAAACTTACAAAATCAGCAAAGAATCAAATACTTATTTCCCCTACTGTATAGGTCACGCCGACACAATTATGTTGCACTAGGCTGGTTAATTAAAAGAGAAGACAGAGATGCATGCAGGGGAGGGACAATTCATTTAAATGCAATAAAAAAAAATACCATACTGTGTGGTGGGGTGCAGTGACCATACTGTATGGAGGCTATGGTGACTATCATATTGTGTGGGGGATAAGTGTGGGGAGGGGACACAGTTTACAGAGTGCAGCATGGTGGGAAGTATGAATGCATAATTTAACCCTTTCGCGACATGCGCCGTACATGTACAGCGCATGTCGGGTCCCCTGCTTTGATGTGCGCTCCGGCGGTGAGCGCACATCAAAGTCGCGACATGTCAGCTGTTTTGTACAGCTGACATGTGCGCGCAATAGCGGCGGGTGAAATCGCTATTCACCCGCCGCTATTAACCTGTTAAATGCCGCTGTCAAACGCAGACAGCGGCATTTAACTACCGCATCCGGCCGGGCGGCCGGAAATGACGTCATCGCTGACCCCCGTCACATGATCGGGGGTCGGCGATGCATCAGGATGGTAACCATAGAGGTCCTTGAGACCTCTATGGTTACTGATGCCGGCCTGCTGTGAGCGCCCACCTGTGGTCGGCGCTCACAGCACACCTGCATTTCAGCTACATAACAGCGATCTAATGATCGCTGTTATGTAGCAGAGCCGATTGGGCTGTGCCTGCTTCTAGACTCCAATGGAGGCTATTGAAGCATGGCAAAAGTGAAAAAAAAAGTTTTTAAAAATGTGAAAAAAATATTAAAAATATAAAAGTTTAAATCACCCCCCTTTCGCCCCATCCTAAATAAAACAATAAAAAAACCACAAACCTACACATATTTGGTATCGCCGCGTTCAGAATCGCCCGATCTATCAATTAGAAAAAAGCATTAACCTGATCGCTAAATAGCGTAGCGAGAAAAAAATCCGAAACGCCAGAATTACGTTTTTTTGGTCGCCGCGACATTGCGTTAAAATGCAATTACGGGCGATCAAAAGAACACATCTGCGCCCAAATGGTATCATTAAAAATATCAGCTTGGCATGCAAAAAATAAGCCCTCACCCGACCCCAGATCACGAAAATTGGAGACGCTACGGGTATCGGAAAATGGCACTTTTTTTTTTTTTTTAAGCAAAGTTTGGAATTTTTTTTCACCACTTGGATAAAAAATAACCTAGTCACGTTAGGTGTCTATCAACTCGTAATGACCTAGAAAATCATAATGGCAGGTTAGTTTTAGCATTTAGTGAACCTAGCAAAAAAGCAAAAAAAAAAAAAAAAAAAACAAGTGTGGGATTGCACTTTTTTTGCAATTTCACCGCACTTGGAATTTTTTTCCCGTTTTCTAGTACATGACATGGTAAAACCAATGATGTCGTTCAAAAGTACAACTCGTCCTGCAAAAAATAAGCCCTCACATGGCCATATTGACGGAAAAATAAAAAAGTTATGGCTCTGGGAAGGAGGGGAGCGAAAAACAAAAACACAAAAACGAAAAAGGGCCGCGACTTGAAGGGGTTAAAGAGGACGTACAGCATAATTATGAAGAGAGGGCAATGTGAAATCGGAATACAGTATGAGTAGGATTTAGCATGGTGGTGAGACAGAGCACAGATATTGAAATCATAAGTGGAGAAAGGATAACTATAGATAGGCCATTTTTGATAAGGGTGGACAGTGTGATAGTTATACAGGGTGGGCCATTTGAAGGATACACCTAAATAAAATGGGAATGATTGGTGATATCAACTTCCTGTTTGTGGCACATTAGTATATGGGAAGGGGGAAACTTTTCAAGATGGGTGGTGACCATGGTGACCATTTTAAAGTAGGCCATTTTGGATCCAGCTTTATTTTTTTCAATGGGAACAGCGTCATGTGACACATCAAACTTATTGAGAATTTCACAAGTTAAACAATGGTGTGCTTGGTTTTAACATAACTTTATTCTTTCATGAGTTATTTACAAGTTTATGACCACTTATAAAATGTGATCAAAGTGCTGTCCATTGTGTTGGATTGTCAATGCAACCCTCTTCTCCCACTCTTGACACACTGATAGCAATACCACATTCCCATTTTATTTGGGTGTATTTATATAAATGGAACACCCTGTAATTCATAAGGGTGGATGCTGTAGCAGTTATAGCCGATAAGACCAGATGTGTGGCAGTTATAGCTCATCAGGGAAGAAAATGTGGCAGTTGTAGCTCATAATGGTGGACATATACCATAAGAGGCTTATTTAGGGTGCACAGAATCACAGAATGTTAGAGATGGAAAGGACCTCCAGGGTCTTTGTTTCCCACCCCTGCTCAATGCAGCGCATGATTCACTAAACCATCTCAGACAGATGTCTGTCCAGCCTGTGTTTAAAGATTTCCATTGAAGGAGAATTCATCACCACTCTTAATCACTCTCACTGTCAAAAAGTTGTTTTCTAATATCTGCTCTGTATCTTCTCCCTTTCAGTTTCATTCCATTGCTTCTCATGTTTCCATGTGCAAATGAGAATAATGATGATCCCTCTACACTGTGACAGCCCTTCAGATATTTGTAGACAGCTATTAGGTCTCCTCTGAGCTTCTTTTACAAGCTAAACATTCCCAGATCCTTTAACTGCTCCTTGTAGAACATACTTTGTAGTCTGCTCACAATCCTGGTACCTCTTCTCTGAAATTGCTCCAGTTTTTCACAATATTCCAGATAAGGCATGACCAAGGAGTAGTAGAGGGGGATAATTACTTCATGTGATTTAGACTCTATGATTCTCTTGATACATACTAGAACTGTGTTTGCCTTTTTTGCTACTGATCACCCTGTTGACTCATGTGCAGTCTGTGATCTATTAGTATACCAAAGACTTTTTCACATGTGCTGTTGCTTAGTTCTATTCCTCACATTCTTTAGATGTAATTTTTTCTTGCCCAGATGTAGAATCTTGCATTTCTCCCTGTTAAATACCATTCTGTTTGTCGCTGCCCATTGTTCAAACTTATCTAGATCCTTCTGAATCCTTTTCATCTTCTCTAGTGGTAGCTGTCCTAGCTTTGCATCGTCTGCAAATTTGATTAGTTTACTTTCAGTTCCCTTATCTAGCTCATTTATAAAAATGTTGAACAACACTGGGGCTAGGATGGAGCCTTGTGATACCCCACTTGAAACATGCTTCCAATTAGATGTGCAACTATTTATTACCACTCTTTGAATACCATCATTGAGTCAGCTATGAATCCACTTAACAGTAGCATTGTCATTTTTTCAATAAGAATTGTATAGAAAGATATTTTTATGCACAGGGCATTATAATAACACTCTAATTTTTCATTGCATTGTTCCAGGATATGCTGCGGTCACTTCTGCATCCTCTGCCCACTCCTTGAAACAAAGCATCATCAGTGACACTCATTTCAAGGGCTGGGCTAGTCCTGTGATATGTTTTCTGCTGTCGGCTCAGATCAGCAGTAACGAGCCGGCAGCAGACTGTTGTCAGAATACCCGGTGCTGCATGCGCAAGGGATTTCGGAAAAAAATCTTTTGTATGTCCGAGCACCCTTTCAAGAGGCATATCTTTTAGTTATTTTGCACTATTAGTCACATGCTGGAGTATATCTCAGTTGTTATTTACAGCAAAAAGTTGATAGAGAGCCGTTAAAACACTAAAAGATGCAAAATGTTTGCGCAACTACGAATTCTGGAAAAATGTGAAAATATTTCAAACAAATTAATGCTAGAATTCTGCTTGTTGAGTAGAGGGGTGGCATATTTTTTTCAAAGCTAGTAGAGAAATGTAAGCATAAACAAATTAGTATTTTGTGTTGCAAGCAAGATAAAATACAGAACAGAATTGGATGGCCCTCTGACTAGGCAGTATGCTTACTAACACCTTGACCCAAGTCTTACCTGATTGGTCTAATGCAATCCTTGGCTTGAGGGGTATAATTAGGGTGGCAAAGTGTTTCTAGCCAAAATTGTCCTTCTGTTTTTGATTAATATATTGTCAGTAGAGAAAAAATAAATTTGATCTGATTCACGGTTTACCTTTGACACCTTCATCAGTAGACGCAGAGGTCTTGATCGCCATCTTGGAAACCAAAAAGCTGTTGGAAAAAACTTCCAAATTACATTATACAATAAAAATAATAATTTATTCTATATTGTGCCTATGGTTTAGTATGCCTTGTAAGTTTTTTTAAGCAGAAAATACTCAATTTTACCTTTCTATGATTCATCATTAACAATCGAACCCTCAATACAAACAAATATTAAAAACTGTATTTTTTCTTCTACACATCCATCTTCCATCTTGTTAGTCTTGATCTATAAATCAAATATTGAAGCATTCCCCAGAAGACTACTTCAAAAAATTATTCTTCATTTCGACTTTTTTTTGTAATGTAATTTTAGAATGGAAACAGATTTTACCTAAGGGACAGATCTAAACCTTGGGATATAGGTGAATGGCTTTCTTCACTCAAGTGCAAGAGGCATTGAGATGTTAATCAGGAAAGAAAACATACACAAAAGAATAGAACTGGAAAATATTAACCATGGTCTAGTTACTTATGCCGCTACTGGAAAAAGAGAGGAAAATGGAAATCAATATTATGTGTCAGACTTGTCACTGAATGGTGTGATGTCCTTCACAAAGTTCTTCTGGGTCAAATATGGGTCATAGTCATTAGAAGGGCTACAGCAGACAGAGTGTGGCGTGTGACATACACAGATATACAGTGATCACATTATGTTTTACTCAATGTAGTACAAAGAAGAAATGGAACACTACTGGAATCCAAAAGTAGATATTGTTGTGCAAATTCTTAGTAATACGGGAACTCAACTCCTTCACTGCCGGGAAATGTTTTGTTTAGCTTTGCTTTTGCACTTTTTTTTCCTATCCCTTTTCCGAGAGCCATAATCTCTTTTTGCTTTTCTTTCTATTGACACAGCCATATGAGAATTCACTTTTTACGAGATAAGTTGTAGTTTCGAATAGTACTATTCACTTTACCGTCCAATGTACTGTAAACGAGGAAAAAAAATCCAAATGGGGTGAAATGGAGGCAAAAATGCAATTCCGCCATTGTGTTTTGGGTTTCATTTTTACAGTTGTGTTTGTGGCAAAAATGATTTATCACAGGGACGAGTGTTTCTCCTGTAAAAATGACTTATCACAGGAGCATTGTTTCCAACATGTCACCACTCCCCTGAGCTCATCACAGATCAAGTCAGTGCAGTAGGAGCTCTGGCTGACTCTGAATTCAAATATGACTGATTGATTGATGAAGAGCTCACAGTGCTGGAGACATGTCAGAAACACTAGCTCCTGTGATAAAACAGGCAGGGAAATCACACTGCCTGTTTTATAGGCACTGCTATGTCATATGTTTACCCACTTATTCTTCCTCCCTTGGACAGGAGCTGTGGTATGTGCGAACCATGTTCCTGCACAGTGAAACAAAGTCATTACACAGTGCAGAGGCACATTAATAAGATTATCTAAGCACATAAACATTTTTTTTGTATTTTATTGATTAAAATATACTTTATTCATGGGGAAAACCCCTAAAAAGGAATCAGACCCGATTCCCTGCCAACTTTTCAAAGTAAGTTTTCTCTGAATTGTTGCAGCATTGCAGCGTAAAATATGCACGTCTGCAATAAGGCAGCCATTTTATTCAGCATATTTCAAATTATAGGTTTCCTTTAAAGAAGTGCTGAGAGATTAAAAATAATGTGAATACTAATACACATATGTCTTTACTGTAATATTGTAAAATCACAAAATGAAATAGTCAGCCATGATCTTCATCAAAATTGAAAACATAACAATAACATCACAATGACCCAATTACATAGTTTTCAAATTAGCTCATATCTCCCATGGAAGAAGATTCCTACTCTTTCATTGCCAAGTTTTGTGATGAAGATCCAAGCGTTGACTTTTTGTGCTCTTTTTCTGACTTTAACTTTTTACTATTTCTGAAGATTGTAGAAGTAGTGGTTAGAACAACATGCATTTTACTCCTAAACATTTTACTCCTAATCAATATATATATATATACAGTATATAAAAGCAAAAAAATATATAGAATTAATGACTATTTTTATGTATTTCGTTACTGGAAATTAAAATCCCAGCATTGTCCATGCTGAAGAATTGCATTATCAATCGATTATAACCTGATTAACCCCTAACAAGGTAGTTTTTTATTTTTTCCCCCTATCTTATTAAAGCCATGCATTCATTTATTTTCCTGACAAGTAAGCAGTATGGGGTCAAGATGTAATTCTAATTTTTTTCTATGCACTGTAATACCATAGCGTTGCAGTATCAATCCCAGTCTGTGGCACCATCACTGTCACCAAATGACCCCCGGCTGCCATGTGAAACCATCAGAACCTCACAATTGCATCATATGAGGGCCAATGGACATCACAGCACTGCTCAGTTCAGATGCCAGAGATTGACAGCTGCATTCCTAGAATCAATAGCAGCAAGGAGAGCTCTGCTCGATTCGCTGCTGTTAGTGGAAGATACTGTTTATAATGCAGGCAAAGCTTCTTCCATGGGGACCTGATCTTGGACTAACCAATATGTCCAATGTTGTGAAAGGGCTAAAGGAGTTGCATGAGGTTTTTTTTTTGTTTTGCTAAAAAGGCGCCACTGGTCCGTTTCAGGAACCGTAGCCCAGTAACCATCCATTGCCCATTTACTATCAAAGGGAATCAAACATTTTTACCAGTTTTCCATGCCCAATTCCTGATGACCAGTGCTGTAGATCTTGGCCTCAAACTTGAGAAACAGTGGCTCCAACACCTCATTAATAAGGCACCCATGTCTGTACCCCTCCAATTGGCCTCTCCTAGCTTAGCTTAGCAGAGGACTTTTTTATCCTCTAAGGCCAGGTGTAGAGGACTGTGTATCTTCTTATCGGAGAGATTTGGTCCAATTATGCTAGACACACTTTGATCAGAATGTAATCACAGTGTAATTCGATTTTCTTGGACGAGAAGATGGAGGAACATTTTTTTTCCATCTTCTCTATTCTGTCAGTCCGTGGAAATTGGACTTCACTCAGATATCATCCGAGTACAGTCCAGTGGTTTCCACGGTCTAATTGACTTGAATGGCTGAATGTGATCCCAATATCGGATCAACCTCGGGCATTTTTTAGTTGGCATAGTACTACGGAAAAATCTGACATATGCAATGGCCCATAAAATGACATTGGTCCGAGTGCGATGTTTTGACAGATCACACTCAGATCGAAAACACGCTCGTCTGCACCTGCCCTTCGAATAATTTTCAGCTTACTTGCTGCCTTTTATCATTAATCAACCCTTTATCACATCCCGTGCCCTCTAAATCTACATCTACTAAATGTTGCAAAAATTCTGACCCTTTTGAATTTCATGATACTTATACATACCCCAAAAATAAATATAAAACAAACACAATAGAAATTGATATTAATCAGAGTCTATTTTTTGAGCGATACATAAACATTTTAGAGCGGAGCATCCACACTTGACATGATGTTGATTACCGGGCTGTTTGGTTCCTTATTACAAGATGGATTTGCACCGTAATGGGTAACTTTACTCTTATCATGTTTAATTCCATTCTACTTTAAATTTAAAAAACAGTAATGTTTATGCGGCAAGACATCTCGTACTATTCCAGACCAGAGGCCATTAATCATTAACAGAAGTTGACAAGTTCTTCTAATAAAACCTTGTAGCCGGGCATACAGATGGCCGAACGCTCAACACAAATATTCTGAGTTTTAGAAAAGAAAATTGTGATAATTAGAATATAGTCTAGGGTGTTTGTTTTGCAACATTTGGTGTTGCTATTGAAAAAAGATGACATATTTATGTAAATTGTTAAAAAAATTACAAAAAGTAAATTAATTACAAGAGTAATAGTCAAAGTCCTATGCTAAACTTTTAATTAAACTAATGTATTGTTTTGAGTAATAAAAAGTGAGAAATTATATTAAAGGGCTTTTCTGGTATTTTGATCTAATTAGTGGTCAGCAGTCACCTGATTGCAGTGGCACTGCTCCATACACTGTATAGGGGGCATGAATACTATTGCAAGCTCTCATCATTACAAGTGAATGACCACTTGCAGTGGGCCGCGGCCTCTTTAATTAGCCTATTGTGGCAGTGCCATGAGTAAGATCCCTGCTGATGTCAAATTGATTACCTTTACTATGGGTCAGAGACTTAGTTAGGGGTACAGGCTGAGGGGGGGATGAAATAAATAGCCACGTTTACAAGTACGGTGGTGCACCCTAATCATAAATATAGGCAAAACTCAGCAGATGACACAATTCCTTAAAATAAATCATTATACAAAGACTAACATTGATATTACCATCTTATGGTGACCATATAGTGGTAGATACTAGTCCTGCAGAACATATACAGTGGCATGTAAAAGTTTGGACACTCCTGATCACCCCAGTTAATATGAACAGGTAAGCAAGCTCTAAATGGGCTAAAATTAAAAATTACATATTTCCTCTGTATTTTAGGCAAAATAACATGTCATTTTTTTACTTTAAAAAAATACAAACAATGAAAATGGCCAATGCAAAAGATTGGGCACTCTGCATGGTTAGCACCTGGTAGCACTCCCTTTTGAAAGTATCACAGCTTGTAAACGCTTTTTGTAGCCAGAGAAGTCAACTCTTGTTTGAGGGATTTTCATCCATTCTTCCTTGGAAAATTCTTCCTGTTCTGTGAGATTTCTGGGTCATCTTGCATGCACTGCTGTTTAGAGGTCTAGCCACAGATTTTCAATGATGTTCAGATCAGGGGACTGCAAGGGCCATTTTAAAACCTTCAGCTTGCGCCTTTTGAGATCGTGCACTGTGGATTTTGACATGTGTTTAGGATTATTATCAATTTGTAGAAGCCATTCTCTTTTCAACTTCAGCTCTTTTTACAGATGTTGTTATGTTTCCATAAAAAATTTGTAGAAATATCATTGAATCCATTCTTCACTTGACCGGTGAAATGTTCCCTGCACCATTGGCCGCAACAGAAACCCAAATCATGATTGATCCACCCCCATGCTTAATGGTTGACAAGATGTTATTTTCCTGAAGTTCTGTGCCCTTTTTTCTCCGCACATACCTTTGATCATTGTGGCCAAATAGTTCTATTTGAACCTCATTGGTCCACAGGACGCATTTCGATAATGCATTAGGCTTACTTAAATGATATTTTGCATATTTCTGATGCTGAATTTTATGGTGAGAATGCAGGAGAAGATTTCTTCTGATGACTCTTCCCTGAAGGCCATATTTGTGCCGATGTCACTGAACAGTAGAACAATGTACCACAACTCTTGAGTCTGCTAAATCTTTCTGAAGGTCTTTTGCAGTCAAGTGGGGGTTCAGATTTGTCTTTCTAACAATCCTACAAGCAGCTCTCTCTGAATTTCCAGAATTTTCTTGACCTCCACTGTTCCTGTCAACTGTTTACTTTGATATCTTCTTATAGCCTTCTCCTGCTTTGTGGGCCTCCACAATTATCAGAGTGCTAGGCAGCTGGTTAGAAAAACCCATGGCTGTAGTTTTTTGGCCCAAGGCTAGAGGAGGCTGGGTTTTAATAAATCTAGAAAATTTGCATCACCTGGCCTTTCCTAATGCCGAACATGCCATAACCCTAACAGGCTAATTAAGGTCTGAAACCTTGGTCAAAGTTATCTGAGCCCACAATCTCCAAGGGTGACCAAACTTTTGCATTGACCCAATTTACTTTTTGTAATTTTTAAAATATAAAAAATGACTTCTTTTTTTTTGGCCTAAAATACAAAGGAAAAGTGTCATGTTTAACTTTAGGTCATTTATTCTTCAACATGGTTAAAGGTTCACAATAACAGTAATTTTGATCAGGAATGCCAAAATATTAAGATAGTACAGAAAAAAAGGCACAAAAATTGAGCTTAACTTGAGTTGGTTCACATGCAGAAGTTAAACGCATGTTCACATTGGCCACAAAACATTAAAACCTACAAGAGAAAAAAGTAAGCAAAAACCCTGACATAAATAAGTACAAAAGCAAAAGTGCATTTAATTAATACAGAGTTTTTAGCAATACTGTTTTTTGATCAAAAAATAGCACAAAAGCCATCCCACCGCGTCAAGGCAACTCTGATCGGGACAGTATAGTGCAGTTATAGAAGATGACTTTCAGAGGACATTCTTTCTGATAGAGTCATTCACTTTTCCAATCTTTTACATCTGGCCCAGACCGACATGACAATTTCTCTGACCACGAGTCATCTGCAGAGATAACAACAAATATTCATTTGACTTCTGACGATTCCAACACCATCCCCATTTATTCCTAGCCTGTTTCAAAAGCCTTATCCTGTTGATACCCCAGTACTGAACCAATGCTACGGTATGTGTCCCTATTACTGCATCTGCTGTGTGGTGCAAAAACAGGGTTCCACTTACTGTCCAACATAATAATGCCCCTTTGATGGTCACAATATGCTGACTGTATGTTGATACACATATGAGAATAATTTATAGATCAGTGTTCAAAAAATGAAAGAAAGAGGTGAAACATCCACCAAATACAAAGGAACAAGCAAAACGTTGGTATATACAGATATACTTCAGCTGGGACGTTTCGGCAACACAATGCCTTTTTCAAGCCAAACCTGTATGGGGAGGTTTAGCAGAGAGGGAATAACCATGGCTGTGAAGCCTATAAATTATGTACGCTACAGCACGGCGGTGGATGGCGGGAGACCCTCTGATACGCGATGCCCGCAGAGGGTCTCCCGCCATCCACCACCACGCTGGAGCGTACATAATTTATAGGCTTCACAGCCATGGTTATTCCCACTCTCCTAAACCTCCCCATACAGATTTTGCTTGAAAAAGGCATTGTGTTGCCGAAACGTCACGGCTGAAGTATATCTGTATATACTAACGTTTTGCTTGTTCCTTTGCATTTGGTGGATGTTTCGCCTCTTTTTTTCTCATTTTTTGAACACTGATCAATAAATTATTCTCATATGAGTGCCGAAGGTTCTTACTTAAACTTTACATGATTTTTTCCTTCTGAGCACCACATTGCATTTATACAGAGTGTGCCCCTTACACTGTGTTCCAAATTATTATGCACAAAGAGTTTAGGAGCGATAAGGTGAGAATTTTTTTGTTTGTCATTTAAACTCATTGATGGTGATGTGTGTCAGGGCTCTTTATATCACTGAAAGCAATTGCAGATACCTGTGCAAAATTAGTTTGGCAGGTGTTTCCAAATAAAGGCAAGACTACTTAAGAAGGCTGTTCCACATTATTAAGCAGCCTACATTTTTTGCCAAAATGGGAAAGAAAAAGGATGTGTCGGCTGCTGAGAAGCAACAAATTGTGGAGTATTTAGGTCAAGGCATGGCTACAATCAACATTGCCAAGACACTTCATCGTGATCATTGCACAATCAAGAAGTATGTAGCTGATTCTCAGCATGCACGTGTGCATGCTGATAAGGAAAAAATTGAGGACTCTTTCCAACAGGCAATTGCATAAGGTTAAAAGAGCAGCTGCAATAATACCTTGTCATAGCAGCAGACAAGTTTTTGAAGCTGCTGGTGCCTCCAACGTCCCCAGAACAACAAGATGCAGGGTCCTTCAGAGATGCGTAAGCCATCCTGTCGACGACCTCTATCCACTGCACACAAGCAGAAATGGCTCCAGTGGGACAAACGATACATGAAGACTGACTTCCAAACTGTTTTGTTCACCGATGAGTGCCGTGCAACGCTAGATGGTCCAGATGGATGGAGTGGAGGATGGCTGGTTGATGGACACCCCATGAAAACACGGCTAAGGCGCCAACAAGGAGGAGGTGGAGTAATGTTTTGGGCTGGAATCATGGGGAGAGAGCTTGTCGGCCCCTTTATGATCCCTGAAGGGGTAAAGATGAACTCCATAATCTATGTGGAGTTTCTAAAACAACACTTTGTGCCATGGTTCAAGAGGAAGAACCGTGCTTTCCGAAGCAAGATCATTTTCATGCATGATAATGTACCGTCTCATGCTGCAAAAAACACATCTGCATCTCTGGCTGCTATGGGCATAAAAGAGGCCAAACTTATGGTGCGGCCACCATCTTCCCCTGGCCTCAACCCCATTGAGAACCTCTGGAGCATCATCAAAAGGAGTGTCTATGATGGCGGGAGGCAGTTCACACCTAAGCAACAGCTCTGGGAGGGTATTCTGTCCACAAATTCAATGGACGAGAGAGTTCAGAAGCTTCTTTTGAACAAGGGGTCCTGTGTGCAAATGTAACATCACCTAGAATAAAGTTTTCACTTGAAAACTGTTTGATTTCATTTTGTAATAAGCTGATAATGCTTATAACTTCACAATTGACCATTTTTTTGTTCAAAATAAAAAAAAGGTTGAAAACTCTGCTGTGCATAATAGTTTGGAACATGCATTCTGAGTGTTTATTTTTTTTTAAAAAGATACTGTTTTCATAGGCAGTTTGTTCCAAAACATTGCAATTATACTAGAATAGTAGATGACTGGAAAATAACAATGACTGCAATTCAGATAGGTAATTTAGAGAAAATATGAGAAAATATTATTTGCATAATAATTTGGAACACAGTGTATATACTATATATGTATGTTGATACAGTTAGTTAGACATAGCGGTCTCTCCGGGTGGGCACCTCTGAGTGAGGGGACCATGGAGATGCCTCTGGTTTTTAGGCTACTGCTAAATTACTCCCTTTAATGCCCCCCCCCTAAAAAAAACTCTAGTATATATCATCATATATACTTACATTAACAACACTATTCAAAGAAAATGTCTCATCTGCAAGTAACCTATTTTTAACACATTAAGTACTCCATTTTTATTTTTTTTGCTTTGCTGCTTTTATTTTTTCCTTTTCTTGTTATAAGAGCCAAATGAGGGCTTATTTTTTGCCAACTAAGTTACACTGAAAAATAAGAAAATTTTCCAAATGAGTTGAAATGGTTAAAAGAACCAAGCATAATTTTACCATTGTTTCTTGGTCTTTGCTTTTCTGGTATTTATTATGTGGTAAATATGACATGACAACATGATTTTCCAGTACAGTTATGGAGATGCCAAACTTGCATACAACCTTTCTATTTTAAGAACACCTATCGCTTTCTCATAAAATCTGTGATAAATAACTTCTAAAACTCCCTGAGCTCAGAGTCATGTAATTGCAGAGGCATTCATATTTATTGCTTCTGGGGCATGATATATGAACTCTATGCTTTCAGACCAAATGAGTGTTTCTTCAGAGGCTTCTCTGGGGATGAGCACTGTTATTTAACAAGTTACAGGTCCTTTTAACCCCTTTCCAACATCGGGCATAATAGCACTCCGATGTCGGACTCCCTCCCTCTGATGTGGGCTCCAGCGGTGAGCCCACATCTTTTTTGGCACATGTCAGGTGTTTTGAACAGCTGACATGTGCCTGGAACAGCCGCAGGTGGAATCGCGATCCACCCACGGCCATTAACCCTTTAAATGCCACTGTCAAATGCTGACAGTGTCATTTAGCATGCGCTTTCGGCAATCATGCTGGAAATCCGCCCACCAGTGACCCCCTACACGTGGCATGACAACCAGAGGTCTCCTGGAGACCTCCATGGTTGTCACTAGGGTTGAGCGACTTTTATTTTTATAGGATCGGGTCGGGTTTCACGAAACCCGACTTTCTCAAAAGTCGGGTCGAGTGAAATCGGCCGATCCTATAAAAAAGTCGGGGTCGGGGTCAGCCGAAACACGAAACCCAATGCAGTGCAATGGGATACTATGGTTCCCAGGGTCTGAAGGAGAGGAAACTCTCCTTCAGGCCCTGGGATCCATATTTAAGTGTAAAATAAGGAATCAAAATAAAAAATATTGATATACTCACCCTCGGACGCGCCCTGGTACTAACTGGCAGCCTTCCTTCCTAAGAATGAGCATGTGAATGACCTGCGGTGACGTCACGGCTTGTGATTGGTCGCGTGAGCGGTCACATGGGCGGCCGCGACCAATCACAAGCCGATTTCCGATATCGCAAACATATCGGAACTCGGTATCGGAATTCCGATACCAGATTCAGAAGATCGCCGACCCCACACAGGAGTCGGGTCGGGTTTCATGAAACCCGACTTTGCCAAAAGTCGGCGACTTCTGAAAATGGCCGACCCGTTTCGCTCAACCCTAGTTGTCACTGTCGGCTTGCTATGAGCGCCGCCCAGTGGTCGGCACTCATAGTAAGTGAATAATTCAGCTACACACAGGCGAAGTGATCATCGCCTGTATGTAGATGAGCCGATCAAGTTATGGCAGTTTCTAGTCTCCCACGGAGACTACTGAAGTATGCCAAAAGTAAAAAAAAATTTAAAAAAAAATGTAAAAACAATAAAAAACTGTGAAAGTTCAAATTACCCCCCTTTCACCCCATTCAAAATAAAACAATAAAAAATACACATATTTGGTATCAGAATCGCCCACTCTATCAATAAAAAAAAGGATTAACCTGATCGCTAAACGGCGTAGCGAGAAAAAAGTCAAAACACCAGAATTACGCTGCGACAGTGCATTAAAATGTAATAATGGACAAATAAAAGATTGCATCAGCACCAAAATGGTATAATTAAAAATGTCAGCTCAGCATGCAAAAAATAAGCCCTCACCCATCCCGAGATCACGGAAAGTGGAGACCCTACGGGCATCGGAAAATGGCGCAATTTTTTTTTAACAAAGTTGGGAATTTTTTTCAGCACTTAGATAAAAAAGAACCTAGGTATGTTTGGTGTCTATGAACTCCTTGAGACCCTGAGAATAAAAGTGTGAGATTGCACGTTTTTAGGAATTTTACCGCACTTGAAATTTGTTTCCTGTTTTCTAGTACATGACATAGTAAAACCAATGCTGTTGTTCAAAAGTACATCTCGTCCCACAAAAAACAAGCCCTCACATGGCCATATTGATGGAAAAATAAAAAAGTTATGGCTCTGGGTAGAAGGTTAGCAAAAGAAACCCGCAAAAATGAAAATACCTCCTGCGGTTAACGGGTTAAAATGATTTTTTAAAAATATGGGTTTTATAAGGCTTTTCTAATAATTAGTGATGGGAAAACTCTTGGATGTTTGGGTCTGGCAGGTTTTTCCAAACATTTAAAAAAAGTTCAGTTCATATACCCTGACACGAACTTGGACCCCATTCAAATGAACGAGGGGCCCGAACATCCATTGTTTGCCACACTGTTATCTGCTTTACAGCATGGCAAACACTTCCTCTGATAGATGGTGAAATCATTACCACCAGTCAGAGAGCTGCGGTTCCCATGCTGTCAGATGACAGTGAGAGCCAGCAGCTGTGATCAGTGGTAAAAAGTTTACTGTCAGTTAGGCTACGTTCACATTTGCGTTCTGCGCCGCAGCGTCGGCGACGCAACGCATAACGCAAATGTAAACGCATGCGCAACGCAGCATTTTGTGACGCATGCGTCCTCTTTTGCATGGTTTTGGGCGCAGAAAAAACTGCAACTTGCTGCGTCCTCTGCATGCGTCACAAAACGCAAGTGCAACGCATGTCCATGCATCCCCATGTTAAACATAGGGGCGCATGACGCATGCGGCGACGCTGCAGCGCCCGATGCTGCGGTGCAGAACGCCAATGTGAACGTAGCCTTACAGAGGCATAGACTGATTTGAGTACTACTCCCATCAGTCTATGCCTGCTGTCACTGATAACAGGCAGAGCAGACGCCGCTAATGGCAGTACTCATCAGCTGGTGCCTGCGCTAGAAATAGATATGTTAAAAAAAATGACTTGGGGTCTCTTCTATTTTTAATAACCAGCACAGACAAAACTCACAGCTGGGGGTTGTAACCCTTACCTGTCAGCTTTATCATGGTCGGTTATCAGGAATAGAGGGGTCCCGACTCCTTACACCATTTATTTTAATAATTTAAAAAAATGGCATGGGGTCCCCTTAATTTTTGACAATGAACCAAGTTAAAGCAGACAGCTGGGGGCTCCTATTCTCAGGCTGGTCTGGTAATGGGGCCATGGATATTTCCCCCCAGCCTAAAAAGAGTAGCCCTCAGCCACCCCACAAAAGAGGCATCTATTAGATGCACCAATTCTGCAACTTTGCCCAGCTCTTTCCACTTGCCTTGTGGCGGTGGCAAGTGAGGTTATATTTGTGGGGATGATGTCACCTTTGCATTATCAGATGACATCAAGCCCAAGGGTAATGACCCCATAGTCATATTGTAAATAAAAAACACCTTTTATGAAGTCCTTTATTTGAAATAAAAATCCATACCGTATCCATACTGTTTGCAAATATATTTAAAGATAACAAAGTTATACTCACCTTACACCTAATCCATTGAAACTCTAATCACCTGTAAAAAACTCAAAAATAGTAAACAACCATATCCCTCACCTGTCCGAAGTGAAAAAGTCCCATGCCATAATCCATGTGGTTTACAATCTAGACAGTGCCATGATGTGACTGTCCAAGCTGAAAACCATGGGAGGATGAGATGCTGTGAGCACAGCCTCAGTGACTAGTGGTGACATCATCAAGGTTACTACAGGTTGCTGACATAGATTATGGCATGGGACATCTTTACGTTGGGCAGGTGAGGGATAAGGTTGTTTATTATTTTATTTTTTTTACAGGGAACATAGGCTTCAATGGAATGGGCATAAGGTTAATATAACTTAGCTTTTTTATTTTTATTTCAAATAAAGGAGTCTGTGTCTTTTAAATAGAGGATTTTATTCTGGCTGTGGTTTTTATACAATCTTACTATGGAGTTAGTAATGGAGAGGCGTCTTATAGATGCCTCTCCATTACTAACCTGTAAGCTTGATGTTAGCGGCCATAAAACTGTTGACATCAACCCCACAACCATTACCCTATTTGCCACCACCACAAGGAAAGTAAGAAGAGTTGGGGAAAGTGCCAGAAATGGCACATCTAATAGATGCACCTTTTCTGAGGTGGCTGCGGGCTTCTATTTTTAGGCTTGGGAGCCATTATCCATGGAGGGACCCCATGCTGTTTATTTATAATTTATTTAAATGATAAAAAAAACATGAGGATCCCCTCTATTCTTAATAACTAGCCATGATAGAGCCATGATAGAGCTGACAGCTGAGGGTTAATAAAAATAATAATCTTGCCGCCGATCATAGCTGCAGATAACAGCATGGGAAACACCCGATGTTTGAAGTCTTGTTTGGGGTCCATGACTGAACAAAGGGTGTTCGGTACAGACCCCAAACTTTGCTGTTCGAGTACACCCATGTCTAATAATAATTTTAATATATTTTAGTGCTATAAAAATTTCAGAACCTTTTAGAAAAAATGTTGTTTGTGTTGCTATTTTCTGGGATCCATAACTACATTTATTTATTTTTTTAATCCATATACCTGTGTGAAAGCTTGCTTCTTTCCTGGTGAGATGTACTTTATATTGATACCTTTTTTTTGCTACTTGGATCGCTTATTTGGGAAGCAAGGCAATAAAATAATTGTAATTCTGTCATTTAAATTTTATTTCTTTTTGACATTTAAAATACAGTTTTAATCATTTATAGTTTGATAGATCAGACTTTTTTGGAAACGATTCCAAATGAGTTTTACTTTTTTTAATTATAATTTCAAATAGGGAAAAGGGGATCGTATAAAGTTTTATATATTTGTATATTGAACAGTGTAAAATCTATAAAGGGACATGTCCAATACAAGAGACTATTGATAAAATCCAGTCTGTCAGTTAACTCATATATTTCCCGAAGAAATATTAAAGGTATAGTACAAAGCAGAGAAGAGAAAAAGAAGATTCCTTTGGATCTTTATTTTAGGCCGGTTTTACACGTCAGTGGCTCCGGTACGTGTGGTGGCAGTTTCCTCACGTACCAGAGACACTGACTCACGTAGACACATTAAAATAAATGTGTCTCTGCATGTCAGCGTGTTTTCACGGAACGTGTGTCTGTGTGCAAAACACGGAGACATGTCTGCTTTTCTCCGGCACCACGGTCCGCAAAGCCTCCCGCACACGTGCACACAGAGAACAGTGTGCACTCTCCTCCGTGTGCACGTACCACCGCAGGAGAAACAGCGCTACAGTTAAGCACTGTCCCCTGCTTTTGGTGCTGAAGCCGGCATTCATTCCTTCTCCTGCCTCCCACCCCCCGTGCAACCGCCCGTGAGTATTTCTCTGCAAGCGGGTGGGCGCACGGGGGGTGGGAGGCGGCAGGTGACCCCAAACTTTATTTTTTAACAAAAAAATTAAAAAAACCTTGATTTTTCATTCCTTCTCTCCAGCGAACGCTGCTGGGGAGAAGGAATGAATGCCGACTTCAGCACCAAAAGCAGTGGACAGTGTTTAACTGTAGCGCTGTCTCCTGCACGGTCCATGTGGTCCTCAGTCGGCACACGGCTGCTGCACGTGTGCCACACTGATGTGCCACGTGAGCACACGGACACGGATAACTCCGGTACCGTTTTCTCCACTACTGGAATTATTTGGACGTGTGAGACTGGCCTTATAGATACTACAAGGATTCACTAAACCAAAAATATCCACAGAAGACTCTTTTTAAGGGCGGGATCACACATACGAGAGATATGGCCGAGTCTCGCAGGTGAAAACCCAGCTCTGGTGCCGGCACTTCAGAGCGGAGCTTGCAGCTCCATGTATTGTTGTGCGGCTGCACGCTCTGCTCCGGAGTGCCGGCGCCAGAGCTTGGTTTTCACCTGCGAGACTCAGATGTATCTCGCGTATGTGTGATCCCGGCCTAATTCATAGCGCTGTGTCCCCTTTGTTTCTTGCATAAGGAACACCATCCAACCTATAAAAAAAAGGTCACCTGTACATAATTGGGAGCAAGTAGCTTCATTGCAAGTGTTTTCTGATTTAGAGTCTGTACACACGTTTCAGATTTGTCACGTTTTTCTATTTCTAAACAGATTTGTTGCAAAACCTGAATTATTTTGTAGTACCAGATATTCTTGAGGTCTCCTGCACACGTTTCTTATTTTTTCCTTTCCGATTTGGCGCAGATTTAAATCTGCATCATGCCAATTCTTTCATCATTTTTGTTGCAGAATTCACCCATATGAATAAGTGGGGAAAAATTTGCACTGAAAACACAAGTAAAAAAATGCAACAAAAAAAACGTGCTTTTCGGCAGCTGCATAGAAATGCAGAAATGCTTGCACCAAATACTTTATGTGTGCACATATCCTGAGGAAAACACTCTGTACCAGACTATCTAGCCTCTACAGCTACAGATAGCTATTGGCAATAAAAAATATAAAATGGAGGATAATAAATATTGGCGCCCCTACTATTTCTTTAAACTTTTGTCTTATTTCCATTTTTACTGGAAGGGAAAATATAACAGACATGGAGTTAAAGTGTCAGCGGAAAAAGATGTGTCTTTCATCTTTACACTCCTCGGAAACCATTGCAGAAAACAAAAGGACCTTGAAATTGTCTTGGACTCCCTTAAATCATGAGCCCCAGATGTGTGTGTGTGGTCCAGCCCAGGCGAAGAACATTTATTTTTCCACAATGGTGCGGACAATATTTTTAGTTGGGAAAGCATTAAGTTACATATTCGATACTGTCAGATCAGATGAACCTCAGCTGCTGTGGAAGGTTTAATAAAAAAAAAGTATCAGACGTTCATTGCTGGGCAAACACAGCAGGACTGCAAGAATCCGGAGTTATATTGTAAAAACACCTGTCTGACACAGAGAAGAAGTGATCTGGACACAATGAGGAGTAAATGTTCAGGCTTGCTGGTGCAGACCAAACATGGAGGACTCATATATACAGAAGTGACGCCTGAATGTGCAGCTGGGCTATAGGCTTCACATTATAGCAATGATTCTAGGGGAATAAAAAACTTCTACACCTAGAATCTGATAAATCAGACACATTTTTTGGAGGCAATGGGGAAAAAACATACTTTCTCAATTACTTTGTACATCACATTTTTTCCTATGCCATAAGGTAAAATAATTTTTCAGACTTTGTTAAGAGCGATTTCGCAGTATTGCCTCTCTGCTGCCAGGAAGCCATGAGACCCCCATCCTGCTCTCACAGGCTCTCCATCCTAGAGCCATAAGGTATGACTTTAGGGTAGAAGACTACATTGCTCATGGAGTGGCCTGAAAATGTGGCAGCTTGCATTTTAACCATGCATTAAAAAGGCCCTGACATCAGTTACAAAATGTCCAGTTTTTGTTCATGTCTTCAAATCTTTTTTCGGCTGCTCCCCTGAGTATATAGGTTCTTGGGTTTTCATAAATCCTTCATATGGTTCTAGAGATATGGTCCTTTTTAGTGGTAATTTTTATGATGGGGGTGTGGCTCACATGATAATTATGTACAGCAGTCCAAAGACATGCCCCAGAGGATCCTGTGGACCACGACACCATGGAAAAGAACATATAAATTAACCATAAATTAAACAGATACTATATCTGGAATTGTATGGTGAAAAAAAAGAAAATCGGCATACTCAGGTATAGCGGGAATAATATGAGAGCACAAACTGGCCACTTTGGACCTGGTTATAGGGCCTCTTTAAGCAGTGGGCAACAAATTTAAATCACATGTCCATTGACCAGAGTTTGTAAAAGCGATTGGTTTGTGCTGCACTTGGAATTTTCTGCTTTGGACTCTTGTATGTGACCTCTATGTACACAAAGATAATTGAGGATCCAGAGTGTAAATCTGCGAATTGTACCTGCAGGTGTAGAAATAACTTAACAAAAGTCTCATTATCATTCCAGACAAGATTTCAATTTACTGACAAATCCTGTATACATAGTAGATAACACAGTATTTACCATTCCCAATAGGTGATGTTACATCCAGCTTTCTTTCCCTTCATTCACAATGACCTTATCCAGATTAGAACATGCTCAGAAAAAATTCTGTACAAATTATGTGTGAGTATATTGCTGATGGCATCCATGTGAAGACTGTTTCTTGAATTTGATGCTATTTCCTTTACCCTGTGGCACGGTATTATGTACTCCATAACCTTTGGTGAGATTCCCTATACCCTGTAACCTGTGACAGGATATACTGCACCATGTAACCAGTGGGGGATATCCTTTACCTGTGGCAGGGTATCTTATACCCTGTATCATGTGGTGGGGCATCATGCACCTTGTAAATTGTGAGCACAGTATTCTGCACCCCATAACCTGTGCTGGGATATCCTGACCCTTAATCTTTTGGTGGCATATCATGTACCCTGCAACCACTGGAGAGGTATCCTTTAACCTGTGGTGGGATATCCTGTACCCTGTAACCTGTGGAGAGGTATCCTTTAAATTGTGGTGGGATATCCTGTACCCTGTAACCTGTGGACAGGTTGTTAGGGCTAGCAGAATGCAACAAGTAATAGGGTGATAGATACGAGGTGCGTTCGCAGCCCGGTGTCCACCGTGCAGAGATACCTGCTGCAAGTAATGGCGGATGGACACTGAGCTCACACGTGGGTTAAACTTCACCCCGTGTGAAATGAAAGCGAGCTCTGTTGCCTTACAGAGTCGCGCTGTACACAGGGACTGAAACCCCAACTCAAAGTTGTGCTTGCTCTGGAACTCTTCTGTGCTAACCACACCTATGAAGGAACCAGCTGCTAAGCCAAGGCTAATTGCCCCCACTAACGCTATCTGCCTGCCTGAGTGTACAGTCCCAAGGCTAAACAGACTCACACCACTTATATACAGTGTGGCAGAGTATCCACTGGCAACTGCCAAACACAAATGATACTAGCACATGGCCATGCAAACCTTTTATAGCTGTAGCAGTTCAGGACCTTCCTAGTGGACCAATAGGAGCTGCTACATTACCTGAGTGTGTGACCCCCGACCTCCAATGAGCGGTCTTCCACTGGGCATGCTCAGGAGGGGAAAAGCAGGACTTAGTTCCAGGAGTGCCAGCTCGCCGCCGAACAGCACTAGTTATAATGGCTGAACCTGGAAGGGCAGCAGTAACCAAACATGCAATATCTGTCCTGGCCAGGCGCTGGAACCGACGTCTCCGCTGAGCAGGCTCCACTGTGGCTGGAGAAGAATGGGAGACCGCAGCGGACATGGCTCGAGATTCCCCTTGTGCAGCAGCAGGAAATTGATGCCTAACATTACCCCCCTCCTAGGACCCCCCCTTGGGCCTCACTATGCTCTAAGACTGCAATGAGCAGCGGAGCCACAGGCATAGGCACAGTGACACGCGGATGCTGGCCGTAATTAAGGAGAAATGGAGTCTGCCCGGTAGAGTCGGCTACGGCGTTGTTCAATGCAAATTCCCCCCAAGGTAACAAAGATGCCCAGTCATCCTGCCTGGCGGAGAAAAAATTTCGCAAATATGTGACCAGAGTCTGGTTGGCCCTCTCTACCAACGCATTCGTCTCGGGATGGTATGCAGAAGAGAGATTAAGCTCATTGCTGAGTAAACGACAGAGCTCTCTCCAGAACCGAGACGCAAACAGAGGACCCCGGTCACTGACAGTTTTGTCAGGCCTGCCATGTAGACGGAAAGCATGTTTAATGAACAACGCCGCTAAGGCCCATGCAGAAGGTAACCGTGGAAGTGGAACCAAGTGCACGGTTTTAGAAAAATGGTCAGTGACTGCCTAAATAACTGTGCAGCTACTAGACTTGGGTAAGCCTACCATGAAGTCCATCCCGACCATCTCCAAGGGCCTGTCTGCCACCGGCAGGGGGTAAAGTAACCCAGCAGGCCATTGCCGATGAGACCGATTCTTGGCGCAGGAGACACACGCCCGAATATAGTCCCCAACGTCACGGGCCATATGCAGCCACCAGTACGTCCTCGCCAAAAGTTCTGATGTCTTCTTGGTCCCAAAATGTCCACCAGCCCTGGACGAGTGAGCAAAAGAGAGAACCTACGGTTGCAAATTAGATGGAACAAAAGTCTTGCCTGGGGGCACAGACTCTAGTGAAACCGGAGCCACAGTTCTCAGGCTCTTTGAAGGGACAATAAGTCGAGGCCTCTCTTCCTCCTCTGATGACACTAAGGAGTGGGAGAGAGTGTCGGCATGAGTGTTCTTCTCCCCAGAGAGAAAATGGTGGGAAAAGTGGAACTGGGAGAAGGGACCATCTGGCCTTACGAGAGTTTAGCTGCTGGGCGGCTTGCAAATACACCAAATTTTTGTGGTCGGTGAAAACTTGGAAGGGAAAACGAGCCCCCTCCAGGAGGTGTCTCCAATCCAAAAAGGCCAACTTCGTGGCTAGCAACTCCCTATCCCTGATGGAATAATTCCTCTCCACCGGTGTGAAGGTCTTGGAGAAGAAGAAGCAAGGATGCTTCCGACCTTGAGCATCCTTTTGGAAGAGGTCTGCTCCAGCACCGACGGAAGAGGCATCCACCTCCATGATAAATGGTTTATCAACACTGGGGCGATGTAAAATGGGAGCACCAGCAAAGTGTGACTTGATAGAGAGGAAGGCCTTGGAGACCTCCTCCGACCACAATTTGGGATTAGCACCCTTCTTGGTGAGGTTGGTGAGGGTAACCAGATTTGCTGCCAAAGTTGAGAAGCAAAGAATGAACTGGCGATAATAGTTGATGAACCCCATAAAGCACGGCACCGCTTTGAGAGAATGGGGTTCCTGCCAGTCCATCACAGCCTGTAGCTTGGCAGGATCCATAGCCAATCCTTGGGCCGAGATGATATAGCCCAGGAAAGGCAAAGACTCCAGCTCAAACACACACTTCTCCAACTTGGCATAGAGGGAATTTGTCCGTAGGAGGTCGAAGACGTTGCAAACATCTCTCCGGTGGGAGTCTATATCTGGAGACTCACACCACTTACATACAGTGTGGCAGAGTATCCACTGGCAACTGCCAAACACAAGTGATACTAGCGCATGGCTGTGTGGCCATGCGAACCATTTATAGCTGTAGCAGTTCAGGACTTTCCTAGTGGACCAATAGGAGCTGCTACAGGACCTGAGCGTGTGACCCCAACCTCCAATGTGAGGTCTTCCCCTGGGCATGCTCAGGAGAGGAAAAGCAGGACTTAGTCCCAGGAGCGCCTGCTCACCGCCGAACAGCACTAGTTATAATGCAGTATCTATCCTGGCCAGGAGCTGGGACCGACGTCTCCACTGAGCAGGCTCCACTGCAGCTGGAGAAGAATGGGAGACCGCAGCGGACATGGCTCGAGATTCCCCCTGTGCAGCGGAAGGAACTCGATGCCTAACACAGGTATCCTTGAAACTGTGGTGGGATATCATGTACCCTGTAACCACTGGAGAGGTATCCTTTAACCTGTGGTGGGATATCCTGTACCCTGTGTCCTGTGGTAGGGCATCCTGCACTCTGTAAACTGTGTTGGGGTATCCTGTAAACTGTAACAAGTGGCTGGGTATCTGCCGTATTCAGTGCTCCAAATTCTCAGCATTTTGAGAACCTAAGAAAGAAAATTGCCTTGTTGTCATCTTCTTGGTTCTTCACTTTTCCACATATATATTGGTCTTTTGCATCCTAAAGTTTTTTGACTGTATGACAATTTGGCTCAAAAGTGATGTACTTGTACTTGTACTCTAATCCAGGCCCATATATATCTATGTCTGTGTCATTATATCTTGGGGATGAGCTTGCTACAATCATGCTGCTTTCCACAGACTCAGCTTTGATGTTTAACCCATGTCCAATATCCTGAACCAAGTGATCTAGCCTGCAACCTGAATTGTGGGCTTCCAAAACATGAATACTCTGTAGTCAGAGGCTGCATACCGTATCTGTTGCCTGTAATCCTAGTATGAAACCCTTGGATCTGAGCTTGTGTCTTGTATCCTGGGTATGATCCATTGGCACCCAAACATTGCCGTAGATGCTGTTTCACTGTCAAAATAATATTCAACATGGTGGGCATCTGGACCTCTGCCTATGTCCAGATCTCTGTACCTGTATTTGTAATATCCTCTGCTCTGGTACTTACTACCTCAACTCTGATATATCTAAATAGATTCAGCCACTCTCCACCTGACTAACTCTTGACTGATCCTGCTCACTTTAACTGGTTAACGATCGGTAGTGTAATTTTTCAATATGGGTGATAAGCAAAAGGTGAAGCCGGCTCCAGAACTTAAACTATTTCATACCTCCTGTGAAACTTGGCAATTATTCTTATATTTATTATTATTATACATTTTTATAGCACCATTTATTCCATGGTGCTTTACATGTGAAAAGGGGGTAAATATAGACAAATACAATAAACATGAGCAAAAAACAAGGCACACACAGGTACAGAAGGAGGGAGGACCCTGCCCGCGAGGGCTCACAGTCTGCAGGGGATGGGTGAGGATACACTAGGAGACGGTACAGCTGGTCATGCGGCAGTTCAGTAGGTTGAGGATCACTGCAGGCTGTGGGCTTGTCGGAAGAGGTGGGTCTTCAGGTTCTTTTTGAAGGTTTCTATGGTAGGCGAGAGTCTGATGTGCTGGGGTAGAGAGTTCCAGAGTATGGGGAAGCACGGGAGAAGTCTTGGATGCGGTTGTAGGAAGAAGAGATAAGAGAGGAGTAGAGAAGGAGATCTTGTGAGGATCGGGGGTTGCGTGTAGGTAAGTAGCGGGAGACCATGTCACAGATTTATGGAGGAGACGGGTTGTGGATGGCTTTGTATGTCATGATTCCACTATATCCAGTGGATACGGAAAGTATTCAGACCCCTTTAAATTTTTCACTCTTTGTTTCATTGCAGCCATTTGGTAAATTCAAAAAAGTTGATTTTTTTTTCTCATTAATGAACACTCTGCACCCCATCTTGACTGAAGAAAAACAGAAATGTAGTAATTTTTGCAAATTAAATAAAAAAGAAAAACTGAAATATCACATGGTCATAAGTATTCAGACCCTTTGCTCAGTATTGAGTAGAAGCACCTTTTGAGCCAGTACAGCCATGACTCTTATTGAGAATGATGCAACAAGTTTTTCACACCTGGATTTGGGGATCCTCTGCCATTCTTACTTTCTGTAAAGAAATATTGAACATCACAGGCTGGGGAATGGGTACCGCAAGGAAGTAGGATGAGATCAGTGAAGGACTGTTAAAAGGAATGTAGTATTCAAGTCAGGTATGTCTTACTGCTGAATAGTGTTGAGCATTCCGATACCACAAGTATCGGGTATCGGCCGATACTTGCGGTATCGGAATTCCGATACCGAGTTCCGATACTTTTGTGATATCGGAAATCGGAATCGGAAGTATGCGGTGCGTATGGTTCCCAGGGTCTGGAGGAGAGGAGACTCTCCTTCAGGCCCTGGGATCCATACTCATGTATAAAATAAATAATAAAAATAAAAAATATTGATATACTCACCCGTCCGGCGGCCCTTGCTCTTAGCGGTGCCTCCGTTCCTAAGAATGCCGGGGTGAAAGACCTTCGATGACGTTTCGGCTTGTGATTGGTCGCGTGAGCAGTCACATGAGCGCTCACGCGACCAATCACAAGCCGCGACATCATCGAAGGTCCTTCAGGCGCTCATTCTTAGGAACGGAGGCTGCCGGTTACAGCGGTTACTACCAGGGCGCGTCAGAGGGTGAGTGTTGTGAACTTCGTTTTCAGGCTCCCTCTTGTGGTCACAGATGGTATTGTGTGACTTTGGTTTTTTGGCTCCCCCTGGTGGTTTGGTTTATTATCCTGCGGGTCTGCTGGATCAGCTGCCTCGTTATTCACCAGGGAGGCTCCTATTTAGCTCTGCTTCACTTCCACTTGTTGCCGGCTGTCAATGTATTCAGTGCTATTCTGATTACTCCTGATTATCTCGTTTTCTGCCTCTTCAGGATAAGCTAAGTTCTGTTTGAATATTTTTTGCTCATCTGCCTGCAATATGATTTCTGTGTATGATGAGTCTAGTCCAGCTTGCTAACATGTGATTTCCTTTTTGCTGGTAAGCTCTGGGGTACGGAGTTGCTTCCCCCGCACCGTTAGTTGGTGCGGGGGCTCGAGCAATCTCTGCGTGGATATTTTGAATAGGGTTTTTTATTGACCGCACAGTTTCCTTCCTATTTTCTGCTATCTAGTATTAGCGGGCCTCATTTGCTAAATCTGATTTCATCTCTGCATTTGTGCTTTCCCCTTAACTCACCGTTAATATTTGTGGGGGGCTATTCTATATCTTTGGGGTCTTCCACTCAGGCAAGTGAGGACTTACTTTCCCTTCAGGAATAGTCAGTTTCTCAGGCCGTGACGAGATGTCTAGGATTTTTTAGGTAACGTTCCACGGCTGCCTATAGTTGTTTGCGGATAGGATCAGGTTGCGGTCAATCTAGTTACCACTTCCCCAGAGCTAGTAGTCTGTTCAGTTACTTAGCTAGTCCGACCTGCGATCCTTGCCACTAGGATCATAACAGTACAGCCAGCCTATAAAGTGTTAATTGCATGGCAGAAGCAGGAGAAAAGAAGCTTGGAGATATTTTTTTTTTTTTTTTTTGCTGCCGTGTGTCTAGCTGCTGTGTGTCTGGCTTCCCTCCTCCTCTTAATCTTGGTGTGGCTCTGAGTTCTGGATATGGATATCCAGAGTTTAGCCTCCAGTGTGGATCTTCTTGCTGCAAGGGTACAAAGTATTCAGGATTTTGTTGTGCACAGTCCTATGTCAGAGCCTAGAATACCTATTCCGGAGTTGTTTTCTGGAGATAGATCTAGGTTCCTGAATTTTAAGAACAATTGCAAGTTGTTTCTTTCTTTGAAACCTCGTTTCTCTGGGGATTCTGTTCAGCAAGTTAAGATTATTATTTCTTTCTTGCGTGGCGATCCTCAAGATTGGGCTTTCGCATTGGCTCCAGGGGATCCTGCATTGCTCAGTGTGGATGCGTTTTTTCTGGCCCTTGGATTGCTCTATGAGGAACCTAATCTTGAGAACCAGGCTGAAAAAGCGTTGTTGGCCCTCTCTCAGGGGCAAGATGATGCAGAGGTGTACTGCCAGAAATTTCGGAAATGGTCGGTGCTTACTCAATGGAATGTGTGTGCCCTGGCTGCAAATTTCAGAAAAGGTCTTTCTGCAGCCATTAAGAATGTCATGGTGGGGTTCCCTACGCCTGCAGGTCTGAATGAGTCAATGACTCTGGCCATTCAGATTGATCGGAGTTTGCGGGAGCGCAAACCTGCGCACCATTTGGCGGTGTCTTCTGAACAGACACCTGAGTCTATGCAATGTGATAGAATTCTGACCAGAAGTGAACGGCAAAATTATAGACGGCAAAATGGGTTGTGCTTTTACTGTGGTGACTCAGCTCATGTTATCTCAGCATGCTCTAAGCGCACAAAAAAGATTGATAAATCTGTCACCATCGGTACTTTACAGCCTAAGTTTATTTTGTCTGTTACCCTGATTTGTTCCCTGTCATCTTACCCGGTTATGGCTTTTGTGGATTCAGGTGCTGCCCTGAGTCTGATGGATTTGTCATTTGCCAGGCGCTGTGGTTTTGTTTTGGAGCCTTTAAAATTAAAATAAGGGGAATTGATGCTACACCATTGGCTACGAATAAACCTCAGTACTGGACACAAGTGACCATGTGCATGACTCCTGTTCATCAGGAGTAGTGTTGAGCGATACCGTCCGATACTTGAAAGTATCGGTATCGGAAAGTATCGGCCGATACCGGCAAAGTATTGGATCTAATCCGATACCGATACCCGATACCAATACAAGTCAATGGGACTCAAGTATCGGACGGTATTCCTGATGGTTTCCAGGGTCTGAAGGAGAGGAAACTCTCCTTCAGGCCCTGGGATCCATATTAATGTGTAAAATAAAGAATTAAAATAAAAAATATTGCTATACTCACCTCTCCGACGCAGCCTGGACCTCACCGAGGGAACCGGCAGCGTTGTTTGCTTAAAATGCACGCGTTTCCTGCTTCCCGCGACGTCACGGCTTCTGATTGGTCGCGTGCCGCCCATGTGGCCGCGACGCGACCAATCACAGCAAGCCGGGATGTAATTTTAAGGTCCTCGATGCCTAATTCTAGGCATTCAGGATTTTAAAATTACATTCCGGCTTGTGATTGGTCGCGTCGCGGTCACATGGGCGACGCGACCAATCACAAGCCATGACGTCACGGGAGGCAGGACACGCGCGCATTTTTAAAATTACGTCACGGCTTGTGATTGGTTGCGTGCCGCCCATGTGGCCGCGACGCGACCAATCACAGCAAGCCGTGACGTAATTTCAGGTCTTGAATGCCTATTTCTGCATTCAGGACCTGAAATTACGTCACGGCTTGCTGTGATTGGTCGCGTTGCGTCCACATGGGCGGCACGCAACCAATCACAAGCCGTGACGTAATTTTAAAAATGCGCGCGTGTCCTGCCTCCCGTGACGTCACGGCTTGTGATTGGTCGCGTCGCCCATGTGACCGCGACGCGACCAATCACAAGCCGGAACGTAATTTTAAAATCCTGAATGCCTAGAATTAGGCATCGAGGACCTTAAAATTACGTCACGGCTTGCTGTGATTGGTCGCGTCGCGGCCACATGGGCGGCACGCGACCAATCATAAGCCGTGACGTCGCGGGAAGCAGGAAACGCGTGCATTTTAAGCAAACAACGCTGCCGGTTCCCTCGGTGAGTTCCAGGCTGCGTCGGAGAGGTGAGTATAGCAATATTTTTTATTTTAATTCTTTATTTTACACATTAATGTTGTATTTTACACATTAATGTTGTTTCGATACCGATACCCGATACCACAAAAGTATCGGATCTCGGTATCGGAATTCCGATACCCGCAAGTATCGGCCGATACCTGATACTTGCGGTATCGGAATGCTCAACACTAATCAGGAGGTGATTCGCTTTCTTGTATTGCATAATTTGCATGATGTTGTCGTGTTGGGCCTGCCATGGTTGCAGACTCATAATCCAGTCCTGGATTGGAAAGCAATGTCTGTGTCAAGTTGGGGTTGTCAGGGAATTCATGGCGACGCTCCTGTGGTGTCAATTGCTTCATCCACTCCTTCTGAGGTCCCTGCGTTTTTGTCAGATTACCAGGATGTATTTGATGAGCCCAAACTCAGTTCTCTACCTCCTCATAGGGATTGTGATTGTGCTATAAATTTGATTCCTGGTAGTAAGTTTCCTAAGGGACGACTTTTCAATTTGTCAGTGCCGGAGCATGCTGCTATGCGGAGTTATATAAAGGAGTCTTTGGAGAAAGGACTTATTCGCCCCTCCTCCTCCCCTCTTGGTGCGGGGTTCTTTTTTGTGGCTAAGAAGGATGGTTCCTTGAGACCTTGTATTGATTATCGCCTTCTAAACAAAATCACGGTCAAATTTCAGTATCCTTTGCCATTGTTATCTGATCTGTTTGCTCGCATTAAGGGGTCTACTTGGTTCACCAAGATAGATCTTCGTGGTGCGTATAACCTTGTGCGTATTAAGCAGGGTGATGAATGGAAAACTGCATTTAATACGCCCGAAGGCCATTTTGAGTACTTGGTGATGCCTTTTGGACTTTCTAACGCTCCTTCTGTCTTTCAGTCCTTTATGCACGACATCTTCCGCGAATATCTGGATAAATTTATGATTGTGTATCTGGATGATATTCTGGTTTTTTCGGATGATTGGGAGTCCCATGTTAAGCAGGTCAGGATGGTGTTTCAGGTCCTGCGTGCCAATGCTTTATTTGTGAAGGGCTCAAAATGTCTTTTTGGAGTCCAGAAGGTCTCTTTTTTGGGTTTCATTTTTTCTCCTTCTGCCATTGAGATGGACCCAGTCAAGGTTCAGGCTATTCATGACTGGACTCAGCCTACATCTGTTAAGAGTCTTCAGAAGTTCTTGGGTTTTGCTAATTTTTACCGTCGCTTCATCGCTAATTTTTCTGGTGTTGTTAAGCCATTGACGGATTTGACCAAGAAGGGTTCTGATGTTACTAATTGGTCTCCTGCGGCTGTGGAGGCCTTTCGGGAGCTGAAGCGCCGGTTTTCTTCGGCTCCGGTCTTATGTCAGCCAGACGTCTCCCTTCCTTTCCAGGTCGAGGTTGATGCTTCTGAGATTGGAGCGGGGGCTGTTTTGTCGCAGAGAAGCTCTGATGGCTCTGTGATGAAGCCATGTGCTTTCTTTTCAAGAAAGTTTTCGCCTGCCGAGCGGAATTATGATGTTGGTAATCGGGAGTTGTTGGCTATGAAGTGGGCATTTGAGGAGTGGCGACATTGGCTCGAGGGAGCTAAGCATCGTGTGGTGATCTTGACTGATCACAAGAATTTGATTTATCTCGAGTCGGCCAAGCGGCTGAATCCTAGACAGGCTCGTTGGTCGTTGTTTTTCTCTCGTTTTGATTTCGTGGTGTCATACCTGCCTGGTTCGAAGAATGTGAAGGCTGATGCTCTTTCTAGGAGTTTTGTGCCTGACTCTCCTGGTGATTCAGAGCCAGCTGGTATCCTCAGAGAAGGGGTGGTTTTGTCTGCCATCTCCCCAGATTTGTGACGAGTGCTGCAGGAGTTTCAGGCGGATAGACCTGACCGTTGTCCACCAGAGAGACTGTTTGTCCCGGATAGATGGACCAGCAGAGTTATTTCCGAGGTTCATTCTTCGGTGTTGGCAGGCCATCCTGGGATTTTTGGTACCAGAGATTTGGTGGCTAGGTCCTTCTGGTGGCCTTCCTTGTCGCGGGATGTGCGTTCCTTTGTGCAGTCTTGTGGAATTTGTGCTCGGGCTAAGCCTTGCTGTTCTCGTGCCAGTGGCTTGTTTTTGCCTTTGCCTGTCCCGAAGAGGCCTTGGACGCACATTTCCATGGATTTTATTTCAGATCTCCCTGTCTCTCAGAGAATGTCTGTCATTTGGGTGGTGTGTGATCGTTTTTCTAAAATGGTCCATTTGGTGCCCTTGCCTAAGTTGCCTTCCTCCTCCGAGTTGGTTCCTGTGTTTTTTCAAAATGTGGTTCGTTTGCACGGGATCCCTGAAAATATTGTTTCCGACAGAGGATCCCAGTTTGTGTCTAGATTTTGGCGGACCTTTTGTGCTAAGATGGGCATTAATTTGTCTTTTTCGTCGGCCTTCCATCCTCAGACGAATGGCCAAACCGAGCGCACTAATCAGACTTTGGAAACCTATTTAAGATGTTTTGTTTCTGCTGATCAGGACGACTGGGTGACTTTTTTTGCTATTGGCCGAGTTTGCCCTTAATAATCGGGCTAGTTCTGCTACTTTGGTTTCGCCTTTTTTTTGTAATTCAGGGTTTCATCCTCGTTTTTCCTCGGGTCAGGTGGAGTCTTCTGACTGTCCTGGAGTGGATGTTGTGGTGGATAGGTTGCATCAGATTTGGAATCATGTGGTGGACAATTTGAAGCTGTCACAAGAGAAGGCTCAGCGCTTTGCCAACCGCCGTCGCTGTGTGGGTCCCCGACTTCGCGTTGGGGATTTGGTGTGGTTGTCTTCTCGCTTTGTTCCTATGAAGGTCTCCTCTTCTAAGTTTAAGCCTCGGTTTATCGGTCCTTATAAGATTTTGGAAGTCCTTAACCCTGTGTCATTTCGTTTGGACCTCCCGGCATCGTTTGCTATTCATAATGTGTTCCATCGGTCGTTGTTGCGGAGGTATGTGGTGCCTGTGGTTCCTTCGGTTGAGCCTCCTGCCCCTGTGCTGGTTGAGGGAGAATTGGAATACGTGGTGGAGAAGATCTTGGATTCTCGTATTTCTAGACGGAGGCTTCAGTATTTGGTTAAGTGGAAAGGCTATGGTCAGGAGGATAATTCCTGGGTTGTCGCCTCTGATGTTCATGCGGCCGATTTGGTTCGTGCCTTCCATGTGGCTCACCCTGATCGCGCTGGGGGTTTTGATGAGGGTTCGGTGACCCCTCCTCAAGGGGGGGGTACTGTTGTGAACTCCGTTTTCAGGCTCCCTCTTGTGGTCACAGATGGCATTGTGTGACTTTGGTTTTTTGGCTCCCCCTGGTGGTTTGGTTTATTATCCTGTGGGTCTGCTAGATCAGCTGCCTCGTTATTCACCAGGGAGGCTCCTATTTAGCTCTGCTTCACTTCCACTTGTTGCCGGCTGTCAATGTATTCAGTGCTATTCTGATTACTCCTGATTATCTCATTTTCTGCCTCTTCAGGATAAGCTAAGTTCTGTTTGAATATTTTTTGCTCATCTGCCTGCAATATGATTTCTGTGTATGATGAGTCTAGTCCAGCTTGCTAACATGTGATTTCTTTTTGCTGGTAAGCTCTGGGGTACGGAGTTGCTTCCCCCGCACCGTTAGTTGGTGCGGGGGCTCGAGCAATCTCTGCGTGGATATTTTGAATAGGGTTTTTTATTGACCGCACAGTTTCCTTCCTATTTTCTGCTATCTAGTATTAGCGGGCCTCATTTGCTAAATCTGATTTCATCTCTGCGTTTGTGCTTTCCCCTTAACTCACCGTTAATATTTGTGGGGGGCTATTCTATATCTTTGGGGTCTTCCACTGAGGCAAGTGAGGACTTACTTTCCCTTCAGGAATAGTCAGTTTCTCAGGCCGTGACGAGACGTCTAGGATTTTTTAGGTAACGTTCCACGGCTGCCTATAGTTGTTTGCGGATAGGATCAGGTTGCGGTCAATCTAGTTACCACTTCCCCAGAGCTAGTAGTCTGTTCAGTTACTTAGCTTGTCCGACCTGCGATCCTTGCCACTAGGATCATAACAGGTGAGTATATCCCTATTTTTTATTTTTATTCTTTATTTTACACATGAATATGGATCCCAGGGCCTGAAGGAGAGTTTCCTCTCCTTCAGACCCTGGGAACCATCCAGGATACCTTCCGATACTTGTATCCCATTGACTTGTATTGGTATCGGGTATTGGTATCGGCGATATCCGATATTTTTTGGATATCGGCCGATACTATCCGATACCGATCCAAGTATCGGAAGGTATCGCTCAATGCTACTGCTGAAATGTTTGTAAGAAGTAATGTGCCACCATATTTCACCCTTAGCCTCTGTCTCGGTGTAAAACAGAAGATGTGAACAACAAGCTTGGTACCTGCTACACACTGTCTACATGTTTCATCTTTTCTAACAGTACAGTTTATTTTATTTTTATGAATTAGTCTTAATTCTTCCTTGCTATTGATTACATCTGGGGTTCCTTTGTCTTGTTAAGGTCTACAGACTGAGTGCGAGACATCTGAAGGGACCGATGCCCAGAAGAACTAGTTTTTCTGATGACTTCTTAGGGTCATGATGCAACACCTCGGCCCATACAAACCTTACAGCAATGTATCTATAAATAATTGGCATAGTATAAAGCATTGCATTACATTTAATGCAAAGGAAGAGGACAAGAACTCTAGTGTTACCTATAGGAAGTAGCAATCCTAGATGTCAATGTCGACCCTTTAACGAGCCTTGTCATGTGACTTAAAATAAAAGCCAAAACCAGAATCTCAATTTGCAGACACTGTGTTTCGGGTTACTACCCATCATCAGTGGAAATTATGAGATCTGGTTTGGCTGTATGACAGGAGTCAGACAAGGAACCAAGGGGTATTGTTTCTCCTTGCGGAGACTGACATGTCAAGCATGCCGAGATGAGGAGGCTTTCAAACTGCAATGCTCCTCTGGGAAATAATATTTAATAACATATCATAACATTCGATCATAGCGTTGGACAGGTCAACAGGTAGCTACCATCTGAGATAAATGGGATGGCAAAAACTTTTGTAATTTTCCTATATATAAACTATGACAATGGTTTGTGTAGTAGAGCGCCATTGTATGCGTCGTCATCCAAGGTAAGGCCGCCTCAAATTTGTTTCACCATCTATCTCAGGTCACATAAGAACAAAGTAACCCTTGGGCTTGTTGCCCTTCTCTACGGGTCTTAGAGCAGGTTCATTTGACATCATCAATTCCTTGTCCCGTTCGAAAATCATCCATTAGTCAGATATATTAGACATGTTGAACAAGTTAATTGTTCCTGTGAAAGTTAACAAGCATTGTCTTCCCTTTTATGTTTTATTATATACGTCGACGTGACACAGCCTGACAAAGTACCAAGTTTATTATTTGCATGCCCGAAAGCGATTTCTGTTCAGCTGAATAAACAAGCCATGTAAATAGCTGACAGAATATTTAGTATTCTAAATATTAGCTTAATAACTAATTCATTTGCTTTGTTCTAGACTGTCAGAATGGCGTAATGTTTACTGAACCTGCAATCTGTCAGCGTTATTCTCATTTCTTTCAGCCCATAGACTAAGCAGAGTTCAAAGTGTACAAAGCAAAAATGTATAATTCCCATCTGTTACTGGTTGGAAGTGTCTGTACATATGATTGAAACTCAAATTATGTAACTGGGGTATTTTTTACATTTTTTTTAGTGAAGTGCAAATCCTATATTTCAAAGAAAACCTGTCAGAGAATGATAACATAAAAACCTGAGTTTAAGTTTAATAGTTTAAGTGTATTCTCTAAAAGTATTTGCCATGTTTTTTATTTTATTTTTATTTTCTATATCCCCATTTGAAAATCAATCAATTAATAAAAAAATTAATGATATTTTTACAAAGGTCACTATTTCTATTATTATTATTATTATTATTACTATTACTATTAAGCATCAGCAGTCATAGACTGATTCTGTCCCTATTTTTGGTATAGAAGCCTTGTCTAAGCATGCTCTAATCTGGCCAGAATCGCTGTGGGTCCTGAGTTATCTACTGTATATAGAGGTGTTATCAGTCATTGTACAGGAGGAGGAGGTGAGCTGTGACATCACCTATTGTGAATGGTGGGTCCTGAGTTATCTACTGTATATAGAGGTGTTATCAGTCATTGTACAGGAGGAGGAGGTGAGCTGTGACATCACCTATTGTGAATGGTGGATCATGTTATCTTCTGTAGATAGAGGTGTTATCAGTCATTGTACAGGAGGAGGAGGTGAGCTGTGACATCACCTATTGTGAATGATGGATCCTGTGTTATCTACTGTATATAGAGGTGTTATCAGTCATTGTACAGGAGGAGGAGGTGATCTGTGACATCACCTATTGTGAATGGTGGAGCCTGTGTTATCTACTGTATATAGAGGTGTTATCAGTCATTGTACAGGAGGAGGTGATCTGTGACATCACCTATTGTGAATGGTGGAGCCTGTGTTATCTACTGTATATAGAGGTGTTATCAGTCATTGTACAGGAGGAGGAGGTGATCTGTGACATCACCTATTGTGAATGGTGGAGCCTGTGTTATCTACTGTATATAGAGGTGTTATCAGTCATTGTACAAGAGGAGGAGGTGAGCTGTGATATCACCTATTGTGAATGGTGGATCCTGTGTTATCTACTGTATATAGAGGTGTTATCAGTCATTGAACAGGAGGAAGAGGTGAACTGTGACATCACCTATTGTGAATGGTGGATCCTGTGTTATCTACTGTACATAGAGGTGTTATCAGTCATTGTACAGGAGGAGGAGGTGAGCTGTGACATCACCTATTGTGAATGATGGATCATGTGTTATCTACTGTATATAGAGGTGTTATCAGTCATTGTACAGGAGGAGGTGATCTGTGACATCACCTATTGTGAATGGTGGAGCCTGTGTTATCTACTGTATATAGAGGTGTTATCAGTCATTGTACAGGAGGAGGAGGTGAGCTGTGACATCACCTATTGTGAATGGCGGATCCTGTGTTATCTACTGTATATAGAGGTGTTATCAGTCATTGTACAGGAGGAGGAGAAGGTGAGCTGTGACATCACCTATTGTGAATAGTGGATCCTGTTATCTTCTGTTGAAAGAGGTGTTATCAGTCATTGTACAGGAGGAGGAGAAGGTGAGCTGTGACATCACCTATTGTGAATGGTGGATCCTGTTATCTTCTGTAGAAAGAGGTGTTATCAGTCATTGTACAGGAGGAGGAGGTGAGCTGTGACATCACCTATTGTGAATAGTGGATCCTGTGTTATCTACTGTATATAGAGGTGATATCAGTCATTGTACAAGAGGAGGAGGTGAGCTGTGATATCACCTATTGTGAATGGTGGATCCTGGGTTATCTACAGTATATAGAGGTGTTATCAGTCATTGTACAGGAGGAGGAGGAGGAGGTGAGCTGTGACATCACCTATTGTGAATGGTGGATCCTGTGCTATCTACTGTATATAGAGGTGTTATCAGTCATTGTACAGGAGGAGGTGAGCTGTGACATCACCTATTGTGAATGGTGGAGCCTGTGTTATCTACAGTATATAGAGGTGTTATCAGTGATTGTACAGGAGGAGGAGGTGAGCTGTGACATCACCTATTGTGAATGATGGATCCTGTGTTATCTATTGTATATAGAGGTGTTATCAGTCATTGTACAGGAGGAGGAGGTGAGCTGTGACATCACCTATTGTGAATGGTGGATCCTGTGTTATCTACTGTATATAGAAGTGTTATCAGTCATTGTACAGGAGGAGGAGGTGAGCTGTGACATCACCTACTGTGAACGTGGATCCTGTGTTATCTACTGTATATAGAGGTGTTATCAGTTATTGTACTGGAGGAGGAGGTGAGCTGTGACATCACCTATTGTGAATGGTGGATCCTGTGTTATCTACTGTATATAGAAGTGTTATTAGTCATTGTACAGGAGGAGGAGGTGAGCTGTGACATCACCTATTGTGAACGGTGGATCCTGTGTTATCTACTGTATATAGAGGTGTTATCAGTCATTGTACAGGAGGAGGAAGTGAGCTGTGACATCACCTACTGTGAACGGTGGATCCTGTGTTATCTACTGTATATAAAGGTGTTATCAGTCATTGTACTGGAGGAGGAGGTGAGCTGTGACAAAATTTGTTATGAATTGACAATCCTCTATTATATACTGTTTGTATTATGAATAAACAAAATTGATTCACGGTAAATCTAAGAGCTCATGCACATGACAGTATTATGAGTTTGAGTTCAATTTGCTAAAATATCAGATTGCACTTGGACCAATGCTATGGGGCTATGCACACATCATTTTTTTTTACTTGAAAAGTGTCTGTCTGAAAAATCACTGCATGCCCAAGTTTGATCAGATATTCAGATTGCACTTGGCCATGCAAGTCCATGAGTCCATGAGTCCAGACTTCACTTGGAAGACATCTTTTTTCTTCCTTTGTAAATGAGATGGTAAGATCTATGGGCCGGACATAGATCTCCCTGAGAATCTGCCTCCAGAGCTTATTTTAAATAAAAGAGGCAATATCAGTATGAAGCATGTAGATCCGGATATAAGACTGTCAGTTTTTACATGTCTCACCCTGGTAACGTCCCCTTTCATTTATAATAAGCTCTGGAGGCACATTTTCGAGGAGATCTATGTCCGATCCACAGATCCTAACAGCTCATTTGCATATTATGAAAAAAGTGGGGGTTTTTTCCTGAAAAAAGTTGGGTTGCAGATATAACCATATCAATTTATTCAGTTTCCCAGAAACTACATGCCCATATAAATGGTTTAATTGGGTTGATCTGACTCACAGACTCCTTTTAACTACATTCAGACAGGGAAGTAAGGTATCTATAAAGAATAAAACGATTCCAGTACTATCTTGGTCCTGACGACTCAGGGATAGAGAGGGGATAACAGCCACTTTGCCACATGAAAAGAAACCAATTTTGTAAGTGGTACATGATGGGTAGGGGGCCTTGTGACATTTTGGATTGCGGGGCAGAGGCTAAAAGTTACACGACTTTCAGGCAAACTCAAAAGATGGCTGAATCTCTAAAATTCCCTTTCTCACAAGACAATTGTCTACAATTCAACATTAGTCCAATTTTGTAAAGAACGAATTCTACCATTTCTAAAGAATAATTGGGAATTAGCCGAGAATCATTTTTTCCACAATTACAGCACCATACTTCTACTTAACGGAAAACTTTTTGCATACATATCCGGGAATTTTACAAAGTTCGCATTAAGCAGTAATTTTTTTTCCCTTTATGGGATTTCAGGGAATTACATTTTAACAAGTTTTCTTCCAGGGCGAGATGAAAAGCTGCAACTGCAATTATGATATTTTCAAGGTGAATGTCAGTCCACAAGTGACTGTAATTCTTAACCTCGGTATTAAATGTCACCACCTGACCACTTTTTTCCTGTCTTGGGAAAGCTTAACTTTCAAAAGCATCTTGGCATACGTGTTATTTTTACCCTTTTCCTGCATGATCAAGAAACACAAAATCCATGTCCTCAGTGCAGCCGGAATGATGTGGTTGGTGTTTTTGATTTTCGTGAAAGCCTTTGCTTAATCATCTGCATTGAGCAATGTGCGCTGATAGACAGAATGATCTATAAAGAACGTTCTCAGACAGAGGTTTCCAAATCAATGCCAAGGGTTCTAATTGCGAAGCATAAACAAGAAATGTTTAGCAGCGTAACTCACCCCGAGGGTCGGCAGTTACCAAATATAGAACGTAGAGGGAAAAAAATTCCATCTAATTTTAGAAGCGTCTGGGTTATTATTAAAAACACAAAGTAGAATAAAAAGAAAAAAAAAATGCTGCCTATGCTAAAGCTGCATTCCTGAACATCCATCTTACTATAACCCAAGGCTGATCTTGTTTACCAGCTCTAAAAAGTGGTTCTTTTTTTTTTAGATGGGAAAGTATTACTTGAAATTCCTGACTGCTGGAGGTCCATGCAGATAATCTGCCCATAGATTGGATGCCTTAGGGCATACAGAAAGCATGTTATGCCTAAATATAGCAGGACTTATAGTAATAGCCTCAGCTGATCCTATAAAATGCTGTCTGCTTACTTATCCACATACTTAGCCCTATTTATGCCGCATAGACATTTTTATTTGAGTCTGTAAATGGCAACTCAGTTCCGATACATCTGTATGTACCAACTAATAGCCCCTTCCTGTGCATAAACTCAGCTCACCACGTAGACGCTCCCAAACCCCACTAATCCCCGGTTACATTGGGGATAAGCAGAAACAATACACCCTATCTTCATATACAGAATTGGACATAGACTTCCGATGACTTCAGAATGGCACAATAATCGGCTCTATTCTATTAAATGTTAGATTCACCTTGTGAAGTGAAGGCCCCAGGTCGAGGTGGGTGCACATGGTTGGTACCTGGCAGGGTGGCATGTTGGGAGCGATAATCTGCTCTTGGGAGCAGCAGGACAGATGAAGTTAGCAAGTGCGGAAGCAGGTTAGAACGGTGTGCACCGGAGGTGGAGTACACCAAATTAGAATCTTGAATCACAATCCTAAGATACAGATGTGTGCCCTAATGGGCCTTAATTAAGATCATGGAGATGATATCACTGAGTCATACCAGACAACCTGCAAATCTGACATGGAGCACAACATAAGGCAATGAACCGCGGTGAAGGAATCCTAGTCTTGGATATTCTGGACAGGTGTGTAGCACTACAGCAGCCCCCAAAATTCTAACACCCCTCCAATTCACCTCAATTTTTCTGTCTGGAAAATCTGCCTATCTGCTCAATTCTTTATAAGCTCTCCTACAAATTAATTTCAAACCAGTGACAATAAAACCTAGAAAATCACATTGCATAACTTGTATAAATTTAATTGCATTTTGCAGTGAGAAATAAGTATTTGATCCCCCACCAAGCATTAAGAGTTCTGGCTCCTACAGACCAGTTAGACACTCCTAATTAACTCATTACCTGCATTAAAGACAGCTGTCTTACATAGTCACCTTTATAAAAGACTCCTATCCACAGACTCAATTAATCAGTCAGACTCTAACCTTTACAACATGGGCAAGACTAAAGAGCGTTATAAGGATGTCAGGGACAAGATCATAGACCTGCACAAAGCTGGAATGGGCTACAAAACCATGAGTAAGATGCTGGGCGAGAAGGAGACAACAGTTGGTTACAATAGTAAGAAAATGGAAGAAATACAAAATTATTATTATTTATTTATATAGCACTATTGATTCCATGGTGCTGCACATGAGGAGGTGTTACATACAAATACAGATATAACTTACAGTAAGCAAACTAACAATTACAGAATGATACAGAGGAGCGAGGACCCTGCCCTTGCAGGATTACATTCTACAGGATGGTGGAGAAGGAGACGATAGGTTGAGGGTTGCAGGAGTGTTGGTGAGGATGTAGCTTCAGTAGTGGTGAGGAGGCAGCGGGGTCAGTGCAGGCTGTAGGCTTTCCTGAAGAGGTGGGTTTTCAGGTTCCGTCTGAAGGATCCGAATGTGGTTGATAGTTGGACGTGTTGGGGCACAGAATTCGAGAGGATGGGGGATATTCGGGAGAAGTCTTGGAGGCGGCTGGGTGAGGAGCCAATAACTGTGGAGGAGAGAAGGAGGGCTTGGGAGGACCGGAGATTATGGAGGAGACAGGCTATGGAGCTATGGATGGCTTTTTAGGTTAGTATTAGTAATTTGAACTGGATACACTGAGGGAATGGGAGCCAGTGAAGAGATTTGCAGAGGCGGAAGCGGAGGAGTAGCGAGGAGAGAGATCAATTAGTCGGGCAGCAGAGTTAAGGACTGTCAATCGACATTGATCTGGGGCACCATGCAAAATGTCACCTCGTGGGGTGTCCTAGATCATGAGGAAGGTGAGAGATCAGCCTAACACTACACAGGGGAACTTGTTAATGATCTCAAGGCAGCTGGGACCACAGTCACCAACAAAAGCCATTGCTAACACATTACGCTGTAAAGGTTTAAAATCCTGCAGTGCCCACAAAGTCCCCCTGCTCAAGAAGGCACATATGCAGGCCCATCTGAAGTTTGCCAATGAACACCTGGATGATTCTGTGAGTGATTGAGAGAAGGTGCTGTGGTAAGATGAGCTAAAAATTGAGCTCTTTGGAATTAACTCAACTTGCTGTGTTTGGAGGAAAAGAAATGCTGCATATGACCCAAAGAACACCGTCCCCACTGACAAGCATGGAGGATGTACCGTAAAATTCTGAGTGACAACCTCCTTCCCTCTGTCAGGACATTAAAAATGGGTCGTGGCTGGGTCTTCCAGCAAGACAATGACCCAAAACATACAATCAAAGCAACAAAGTAGTGTCTCAAAAGAAGCACATTAAGGTCATGGAGTGGCCTAGCCAGTCTCCAGACCATAATTCCATAGAAAAATTATGGAGAGAGTTGAAGCTCCGAGTTGCCAAGTGACAGCCTCAAAATCTTAGTGAATTTGGAGATGATCTGCAAAGAGGAGTGGACTAAAATTCCTCATGACATGTGCGCAAACCTAATCATCAACTACAAAAAAGTCTGACTGCTGTGCTTGCCAACAAGGGTTTTGCCACCAAGTATTAAGTCTTGTTTACCAGAGGGACAAATACTTGTTTCTCACTGCAAAATGCAAATACATTTATACAATGCTATTTTCCTGGATTTTATTTTTTATATTCTACCCCTCAATGTTAAAATTGAGCTATCTTTAAAATTATAGACTCATCATGTCTTTGTCAGTGGGCAAACATAAAATTAGCAAGGGATCAAATATGTGTTTCCCTTACTGGATATATATATATATATATATATATATATATATATATATATATATATATATATATATATATATATATATATATATATATATATATATATAAAACATATGCATATGTATCCTGCATGTGCCTATTCTGCACAATCTCCAGTCTCTTCTCCTCTTCTCCTCTTCTCCCCCTCCCCAAATTTATTTGCTGGATTCTGAGGGCTGGGAAGGGATTGAAAACCAAACCTTACACTCACTTTCCTTGGACCTTCTTGACTTCTTCTTACTGCCACATTCAGATCTTTTCTAATTGCCATGAGGGGCCTTGTAAATGGCATCACAGTGACATAGAAGTCCTGAAAGTCACTGAAAAATGAAGTTGAAGAGGAGTCAATCAGAGGGTCACCAAGAATTGACCAATTCTGCCCTATTAGAATTTTAGGAGATTTGTCTAATTTTAATCTTCAAAACATTATTGTGTCCAGGATTTCTTCCACACTTCCTCAATACTCCAGAACTCACTACCGCCACACATGAGACACCTTCCCACCATCCAAACCATCAAAAACACCCACAATACGCCCCTTTTAAGAAATGCTTACCACCTACAATTACATTTTCTAAGCTACAGTTTACAAACATAGAAGAAGCTTCTTCCCTCTTCTGCTGTCTGTATCCTCTTCATCTTTCTCGAGTTCAAGCCCTTGTTTCAAAAATAAGCAAAAGGAATGATGAATCTTGGTCTTAGTGTACTGGAGCACCAAATAAGATAATCTCTCAGCACATCAGGGATACATTTAGTCAGTAATAGTGTTGAGCGATACCGTCCGATACTTGAAAGTATCGGTATCGGAAAGTATCGGCCGATACCGGCAAAGTATCGGATCCAATCCGATACCGATACCCGATACCAATACAAGTCAATGGGACTCAAGTATCGGACGGTATTCCTGATGGTTCCCAGGGTCTGAAGGAGAGGAAACTCTCCTTCAGGCCCTGGGATCCATATAAATGTGTAAAAGAAAGAATTAAAATAAAAAATATCGCTATACTCACCTGTCCGACACAGCCTGGACCTCAGCGAGGGAACCGGCAGCGTTGTTTGTTTAAAATTCGCGCTTTTACTTGGTTACGTGAAGTCCCGGCTTGTGATTGGTCAGGGCGGCCATGTTGCCGGGACGCGGACCAATCACAGCAAGCCGTGACGAAATTACGTCACGGCTTGCTGTGATTGGTCCGCGTCCCGGCAACATGGCCGCCATTAACCAATCACAAGCCGTGACTTCACGGGAGGCTGGACACGCGCGCTTTTTAAAAAGCGCGCGTGTCCAGCCTCCAGTGACGTCCCGGCTTATGATTGGTCACGGCGCCATGTTGCCGGGACGCGGACCAATCACAGCAAGCCGTGACGAAATTACGTCACGGCTTGCTGTGATTGGTCCGCGTCCCGGCAACATGGCCGCCATTAACCAATCACAAGCCGTGACGTCACGGGAGGCTGGACACGCGCGCTTTTTAAAATGGGCGCGTGTCCAGCCTCCCGTGACGTCCCGGCTTGTGATTGGTTGCGCCGCGGTCAACCAATCACAAGCCGGGAGGCTTGTATAATACATCAGCTGAGAGGTGATACATGGGAATGTGAGACACATCCTGCAAATTCGACCAAACTTATTATGCAATAATTGATGTTTTGACAACATTGGCAGTTTCCCCTTGTTTGGTTTAGTTCATCCTCACTCATTTTGTGCGCCGCGGTCAACCAATCACAAGCCGGGAGGCTGGACACGCGCCCATTTTAAAATGCGCGCGTGTCCAGCCTCCCGTGACGTCACGGCTTGTGATTGGTTGCGTCTCCCATGTGACTGCGACGCAACCAATCACAAAGCCGGGACGTAATTTTAAAATCCTTAAGGACCTGAAATTACGTCACGGCTTGCTGTGATTGGTTGCGTCGCCCATGTGACTGCGACGCAACCAATCACAACGCCGGAACGTAATTTTAAAATCCTGAAGGACCTGAAATTACGTCACGGCTTGCTGTGATTGGTTGCGTCCCGGTCACATGGGCGGCACGCAACCAATCACAAGCCGGGACTCACGTAAAGGAAAGAAAAGCGCGAATTTTAAACAAAGAACGCTGCCGCTTCCCTCGGTAAGGTGCAGGCTGCGTCGGAGAGGTGAGTATAGCAATATTTTTTATTTTAATTCTCTCTTTTACACATTTTTACATTAATGTTGTTTCGATACCGATACCCGATATCACAAAAATATCGGATCTCGGTATCGGAATTCCGATACAGCAAGTATCGGCCGATACCCGATACTTGCAGTATCGGAATGCTCAACACTAGTCAGTAAACACCAATTTAGGCATTACAATATTATGTGCATCATGGTCCTAATTAATTATATTCATTCATTATTGTAGTAGTCTTGGGCCAGATCAATAACTTTAATTAAATGTATCCACAAATGAGAACGTTAAAGAGTTTCTCAACTCAGGGCAAAATTCTGGCAAGCAACGTAGCTTGCTGATTGCTAGCAGGGAATAACATATACACTGTGAGGATTCGACTGCTAGCCGGCTTGGGCAGACATACTTACGGCTGCATGTCTGTTTCACTCAATATTCTATTGAGAGAAGCGAATAAGATGCCTATAGGCCCATGACCACAAGTGTGCAAATGGCCACATTAAAACTATTCTGACCAGCTTGCATATCTGAATCAAAACAGTGTGTATGCTGTTTGCAATGTAATTGTTTCCCATAAAGTAAAATAATATGTAAAAAATATGCCATCCTTTTTTGATCACTGGGTGACCAACATTTGGGATACCCATAGATTCTGAGAGTAAATCTGTGATTTTTTATTACCATCGGTGCTCCTGGCCAGCCAACTGTGCCAGGAACTGCTGTCTGGCCCATTTATTCGGAAACAAGTGAAGAAGGCCATTTTCAGGAGGATCAATGGGTGTTGCAGAGTTTGAACTTCTACTGATTAGAGAGGAATGAATAAATTCAAGTGGAAATTAATTTAATCGAATTCTACAAAAATCTGCATTTAGACTTTTCATAATTTGCTTCCTGGCAGAGTGAGCTAAATGACTGCTGTCGGACATCATTTTTCTGAGTCACAATAAAAATATTGAAAAGTCTAAAAAAATATAATATAATCATCTCTGCTCCTCACCGCCATGAATACTACTCTCGTCACATCGTTGTATCAGTGTCAACGGCGCTGAAATGTGACAAGGACCAGCAGGATGGCAGTGAGTAGTGGAGGAGCCAGCAAGTTGAGCGGTGAGGTAAATATAAGGACTTTCATTATTTTTGCATATTGCATTTATTATGATTTGCATTCTGGTGAGACCCCAGAGCATAATAAGGGGCATTAAGTTCACAGAGAATAGCTAGTCAGTAAATCGAATTTCCTGGGAAAAAAAAATCACAAGTGGGCGAATTGATTAGAATTTTGCCTAATACGCTCATCTCTACCACTGATTATATAGTGATGACATATCTTAGCACAAGATGGGAATACCCAAGTAATTATGGGGGAATAAAACCTTATGTACATACAGTGGGGAAAAAAAGTATTTAGTCAGCCACCAATTGTGCAAGTTCTCCCAATTAAAAAGAAGAGGCGTGTAATTGACATCATAGGTAGACCACAACTATGAGAGTCAAAATGAGAAAACAAATCCAGAAAATCACCTTCTCTGATTTGGCAAGATTTTTTTTTTCAAATTATGGTGGAAAATAAGTATTTGGTTATTAACAAAAGTTCATCTCAATATTTTGCTATATATCCTTTCTTGGCAATGACAGAGGTCAAACGTTTTCTGTAAGTCTTCACAAGGTTGGCACACACTGTTGGTGGTATGTTGGCCCATTCCTCCATGCGGATCTCCTTTAGAGCAGTGATCTTTTGGGCCTGTTGCTGGACAAGACAGACTTTCAACTCCCTCCAAAGGCTTTCTAAGGGGTTGAGATCTGGAGAATGGCTAGGCCACTCCAGGAAATCCATATGCTTGTTAAGAAGCCACTCCTTCGTTGCCCTGGCGGTGTGCTTGGGATCATTATCATGCTGAAATACCCATCCATGTTTCATCTTCAATGCCCTTGCTGATGGAAGGAGGTTTGCACTCAAAATCTCACGATACATGGCCCCATTCATTCTTTCATGTACATGGATCAGTCGTCTTGGTCCCTTTGCAGAGAAACAGCCCCAAAGCATGATGTTGCCACTCGCATGCTTCACAGTAGGTATGGTGTTATTTGGATGCAACTCAGAATTCGGTCTCCTCCAAATGTGATGAGTTTTGTTTCTACTAAACAGTTCTACTTTGGTTGCATCAGACCATATAACATTCTTCCAATACTCTTCTGGATAATCCAAATGCTCTCTAGTAAACTTCAGACGGGCCCAGACATGTACTAGTTTAAGCAGGGGGACACATCTGGCTCTGCAGGATCTGAGTCCCTTGCAGCATAGTGTGTTTCTGATGGTAGCCTTTGTTACGGTTGTCCCAGCTCTATACAGGTCATTCACTAGGTCCCCCCATTTGGTTCTTGGATTTTTGCTCACCGTTCTTGTGACCATTTTGACCCCATGGGGTGGGATCTTGTGTAGAGCCCCAGATCAAGGGAGATTATCAGTGGTCTTGTATGTCTTCCATTTTCTTATTATCGCTCCCACAGTTGATTTCATCACACCAAGCTGCTTGCCTATTGCAGATTTAGTCTTCCCAGCCTGGTGCAGGGCTACAATTTTGTTTCTGGCATCCTTCGACAGCTCTTTAGTCTTCATAGTTGATTTTGGAGTGTGACTGTTTGACGTTGTGGACAGGTGTCTTTTATACTGATGACAAGTTCAAACAGGTGCCATTACTACAGGTAATGAGGGGAGGACAGAGGAGTCTCTTAAATAAGAAGTTACAGGTCTGTGAGAGCCAGAAATCTTGCATGTTTTTAGGTGACCAAATACTTATTTTCCATCATAATTTGAAATTTTTTTTTTACCAAATCAGAGAAGGTGATTTTCTGGATTTGTTTTCTCAATTTTGACTCTCATAGTTGTGGTCTACCTATTATGTCAATTACAGGCCTATCCCATCTTTTTAAGCGGGAGAACTTGCACAATTGGTGGCTGACTAAATACTTTTTCCCCACTGAATTGTTAGTATGTTCCATGTCATGTTAGACATGTGTGAAGATTTATTGATGTTATAACCAATGTTCATTAACTGTATGAACTGAATCCGAGAACTTGGAGCAGACCAAAGAAGTATGAAACGTCAAGAACGGCTTCCAGCCTCTTCCCATGTAACATGGCATAACTAATGAAAACTGCACATCTTCAGGATCAGAAAAAGCGTTGACCAATGTTGAATCTGACAATAGATAAAATTAACTAAATTAAATGTGAGTCAAGAATTCACAGAGCTGGTAAGCTAAAAGAAACAAGGTAAACCATGGAATTACAATTTATGCCTAAAGAAAGTCTTATTGACAGATATTGAAATTAATTATTCCTTATTGTTAGAGTTTTTTCTACATTTGGGGCTCTGATAGCTCAATTTTCATTAATATTTCTTGTTATTGTCATTTATTACTCATTATCTGGCAGTTACAGAATAACTTAGAAATCAGAAAGGGCGGAAGACAAATTTAGTAGACATATTGTTGGTAGATTGGATTAATAAACATTCCCCGCCGATATCAACGGGTTCGGACGATGGTCTAACTGCTATGGAGCACCGGCCAAATGATTGTCAGAAGAGATGTTGATCCGGTATGTACGATTTTGGACTGCTGATCGCATTGTTCTCCCTGAGATAAGTCACCAGTCAATATGTTAGGCCAGGTTCATACTGCGTGAATGCAGCCTGTTTAATGCAAAGCATTGAAGGGCTGTCTTAACCCTATAGCATACACGCTATCACGTTATGCTATACCGCTAGCGCAGATGATTCATCTGAGCTAGCGGTGACGGAGCCTCAGACACTGCAGCCTGCATCCGAGCCTCCATCATTGAATGATGGCACATCACTAGCGCATGCCTATTATGGGGTTAATGGCAGCGGTAATGGACTGCGTTATGCAGCGGTGTAATGCAGTCCTTCTAACGGACTGCCATAAAGCAGTGTGACCCCAGCCTTAGATTACAACTTTCTCATAAAAAATAAAGAAGCTTGGCCAAATGACTGATGCAGTGTTTGGGGGGAGTCGGCCAAATGATCTGGTGTATGGTGTATGGCCATCTAAAGTCTCTAATAGTCTTCTACTGTTTAGGTTGTAATCAACTTCAGCCAACCAATCTAAATGAAAGTATTTTGACGGAGAAGCAATATGGTAGTAAGTTTTTATTCACATTTTTAGATCATTTAGCTTCTACAGCCTCTAGGTATCACAGTACATAACTGGCTGCGGAATGAATTGTACATGTGGCCATTGTTAAACTAACACTCAAGAAAGATATGACATGTAAAAAGTTCATCTAACACAATAAAAAAAATTCATTTATATTGTTCGGTGTTAAAATAAATTATTCCCTGCCGGGATCTGGATACTGAGATCTTTGTCATTTATGGATGGCGACTACTGTAACAATACAACTGTCAGTGAGAACCTCTAACTGTAATGTCTGTAGCCCTTATCCCTTTCCTCTTGAACCATCTTCTGTTCTAACGGTCATAAATCAGGGTAGAACATTCGCTAGCAGTGGCAACTCATTCTGCACTATGCTATGTACTGTGGTACACAAAGGCTGCAGGAGACAAACAGTCCACAATTGTAAATTAGACACTTTGCAAACATTCTTTTTAGCCCAAAATATCAACTAAAAAAGCTCCCTAGCTTTTCTGGTCATTTAAAATGTTATCTCATCTGGGTAAATCTTGTGTAAATTCCATACTATCTTCTCTTGGTTTCCCTTTCTAAGAACCAGAGAGGTAAGTCAATGAAAGAAGCTTCTCCTGCCCCTCTGGACTCATGACATGACCCTATTTAATGTGACAACTATTTAATGAAATGCCACTGTAGGAAAAATATTAGCTGATTGAGAGGGTTTGAAAAGTCTGACCCAGTGATCGGCTGGTCTCTAGTGCTACCATGTCTCTAAAAATGGACTGACCATTAATGACATCATCTTGAGTTGGTCAGGACCATGTGATGAAACATGAACTATGAAATACTACATATTCCCATGTACAAATCGTCTTTATTGACTATAATTGCCAGGTATTCCAAGCAGACTGACATATAGCAATGCAATCTTTCTGTCAATGTTTCTTGTACCCAATAGTTAATTTCACAAGGGAATATACAGATGGTCATCTTGTATGGATTTGCTGTCATTATTTTCCCAATGGTATGTTAACAAATTTGCACCTTTACATGTTGGGGATAATTGGAATTGTCAAGCACTACCGAATATACAGGGAGGTAGCAAGCTTTGCTGTCGTACAGGATACTTTAGCAGTTCCATTACAGTATTTTATTTCTGCAGTGTATGAAGATAGTAGCAATGTATTATATGGTGTTACGAGTAGAGATGAGCGAATTTGCTCGGGTTCCCTCTTATTCGACAAGCTATAGCGCTTTCAGAATAAGCTGTAGATGAAACTTGGCTTCTTGGATCATGCCGGCCGATCATCTCATCGGCGCCGAAGCTGCATGTGTCGTGGCGGTGTGGCAGTCACGCAACATGCATAGAGAACCCAACAAACAAGCTCTCCATGCATGTGTCGTGACTGTGACACAGCCGCAACACATGCAACTGCGGCGCCGATCAGCTAATCGGCCGGCGCGATCCAGGAAGCCTGGTTTCCTCTGCAACTTATTTGGCAAGCGCTACATCTTGCCGAATAAGAGGGTACCTGAGCAAATTCGCTCATCTCTAGTTACGAGTTTGCTTCAAATCTTGTCAAAAATCGATAGGAGCTTAATCCTCTGTTGTTTGGTGGCACACATGCTGTCAGTTAAAAAGGCAAGTAAATAGTTAACAATTTTTGGTGGGCAGTGTGTATTACTGACCATCTGTTATTCCTCTATATGATGCACATAATGTCATACTGATTGGCAAAGTGCTGGGTAAACAGATCAATCATTATGGAATATACTCTATTCAAAGTCGTCATTGACTTTGGATTTGTGCCAGTTATTAGCACAGCCTGACACTGATTTATTGCTCCTGATTTATCTGACAGCTTTGAACATGGACTGTGATCTCAACTAGTCACCTGTCTACATTCCCGAGTTAGTCCTTGGTCCTGTCCCTATGATATTGACCTGACTAGCTAACTAACTAGTTCCAACTTGCTCCACTCAGTGGCACTCATATTCCTTAAGACATGCTATGCGGAATGTCTAGTGTAAAGTCTGTTAATGGAAGCCCCTTCAAGAGATTCTAGAACTCCAAAAAAGTGTACACTAACATTATTTTGGTCCACACTCCTTCACATTTGTCTTCTGTCAATTTCTTTAACCTCTCGACAATCTACTTTATTTATTTTTTATTGCCCCTTTATCTTTTTCATTTCACCTCCGAGTGATGGTGGTGATGATTTTGTCCATGTTCTTCAACATGCTCCTTAATTATCATGAGCTTGTAATAGTTCTGATCTTCTAACATGGCCCAAAATGGACCATTTAGGCAACCCTAGGCTCCAGGGTCCTACTGCAAATGCAACCTTCAGATAAATGGACCCCTTGTCTGTTGGACCATTATGCATGTTGTGGTAGTTAAGCCTATTGTGCAGTAGAATAAGTTGGTCGCTGTATACATTAACACAAACAAGAGTCTCACCTTTTCTAAAGTTTGTCGTATTTTCTATCATTAAAAGGAAAATAGAAAAATGAGAATTATTTATGTCAAATTCATAATAAGTGCAATTTTTCCAGAGAGCTGAGATGTTACTGCTGACTTAGGTCGAGAGGTTATAATCCCTAATCTCCATTATGTTAAACCCATGTGGTGTAGACATTCTGTAGCAAAAAGGGAACACATTTTGATCATGCAGCTTAAAATACCACCATCACATTAGCTTTTATGTCTCGACAAAGCATAAAATGAAGCAAAATGACTAAGAGTAACAGCAATATTTTTCACTCAACAGGCCATCAAAAAAAGTTGTAGACATCATAATGTGGCAAATCCAAGTTATTGGTATATTTACTTTTAGCAAAACCAAAGGGGGGAAAAATGGCTTTATAAGAAGTCACGACTAAATGTGTATGCCTAGTGGTAATGGACTGCAAAAGGAACAGAGGAACTTATCTGCAATTTCAAGTAGTTGACATTGAAATTATTTTTATTGACTGTGTTAAAGAAAAAAAAAGAAGTCTGCAGACATTTATAAACTTTCCTGAGTAGCTGAAACTAATATTAGAAAAGTTGTTTTGCACTTCTATTATTTATGTCCCAGTGACTTCAAGGAAGTAGCGTTGCGAAAGAACAGGAAAAAACTTAGAAAAACACAATTTCAAAGAAATGAGTAACATGTTACGTCAATGCGATGCACTACGGAGGCTTGGTGACTCTAACACTATGTCCAAGGTGTGGATTGTGGCTGGTAAAAGTTTTCTAATATTAGAACACAACGCAACTTTTAGAATGTAAAAGGACAGACAGCTCTTAAAAAGTCTGATATGATACGACTTTCAGGTTATTTTTAGCAATATTACCAGTATGTATGTGGCAAAATAATAAAAATAATAAACATTAATAAATATTAGAACAAAGGATTATTATTAATAGAATAATATAATTAATTGTTCCTTCCCAAAAGTAGAAAATGACAAACCGAACAAGAAGGGAATATTGAGAGATGTCCATTACAAAATCAATGATGGCCTATTTTTATACTATCGGTGTTTTACTGGTAGGATCTGTCCCCGACGATCATGGTTTTTATGGATAGTACTCACCCCCATGTTATTCTAAGGGGCCTTTCACATGTCCAATTTTTTCTCAGACAAAGTATGTCAGAAGAAAAAAATCAATGCATGCCCAATTTTGGTCTAATATTCGAATTGCACTTGACCATGCAAGTCATTGAGTCTGTGGAGACCCTCGGACAGCATTTGGATGACATCCGAGTGTGGTCTGATTTCCATGGACTGACAGAATGGAGAAGATGGAGAATTTTGGGGGGAATTGTGTATTTCTGAGGATCAACAGTCTTAAAGTGCTACTGGCCCAAACTATGCACTTGCTGTCCTGATACTTTTGTATGAGGCATCTTTGACTTGAAAGCGTAGGGGCACTTTAATGGGTTATCCAGGACTTTTTTTTTTTTACAATGTGCCTAAGAACCAACAGGCAGGTAATTGCTAACTACCTGCTTGTTGTGCCCGATGCCAATCCCTTCCGGTCACAGACTGTCGGTAATTCAGCGGCATCCACTAATTTCACATTGGCAGAGCAGCAGCTTCTCTTATACTTTGCTCTGTTGATGGGGTCTGACTGCTGACTTTGCGCTGGTTCACAGCTAGCTAACCGTTAACTACTGGCATGATGTCGACAGTCACGCCCAGTCAACAGAGCAGACAAAAGAGGAAGATCTGCTCTGCTGAGAATGGAGCAACTAAACCGCTGGCAGGAACGGTCAGTGATCGCTTTAAGTCAGCACCGGGTACAACAGATGGGTAGTTGGTAAGAACCTGCCTGTCAGTTTTTAGGCCCATATTTAAAAAAAAGTCCTAGACAACAATTTTAAGTTGGGCAGATCCAGCAATTAGAGTTGTTGGTGAGATCTTGCATTCGTCGGGCTGTTTGCCTTTGAGACTGGGCACTACTGAAAGACTGCAGTCGCGGCTAATAACTTAGGCAATTAGCAATAAACTATAAAATTAAAAATGTAAGAATTCCTCTGTTCTTGAGAATAGAGAGGGATTTTAATAAGAGATAGATTGTATACATTGTACTCAAGAAAATAAAGCTGGTCATCTCATATTTCAGACTCCTCAATCCAAGACGAACAGTAAGGAAAGACACAATTGCAAAATATTTCATTAAACTGTGTTTTATCAACTAACAGAATAACAGGTTACTAAGATGACCTGAACATTTTTACACTCAAGTTTATTGTGCTCTTTTGTCCATTAGGCTAAAGTAAAGAATAAAAAAAGTGATTTAGACGTTCTCTGTCACCTCTCGCAGCCACAAGTGATATTTTCCGTTCTTTTTATTATTCTATAAGTGATGCTTTTAATACACTTAACCACACAAAAAAACATCCAAGTTTGCAAAACATTCTGGTAAGAGTGATGATGACATGTCCAAATGGATTGCTCATAAAGACAATGCCAGTTGGGAAACGCTGCTGAAATCTCATGAGTGTCTGGCTGGTAAATTGGGCTACAGGTCATAATGAAGAGGGAGAGGAGTACTTAGTTAATCCTTTTTAAATATTGAATAATGTCACTTGTGTGCTGAGTCAAAACCACATGCATGGGATTGATGACAGGTTAACCCCAGAAAATCATTGATGTGCGAGCTGCCAGGAATTGTAATATCATATGACGAAAAAAGGAAAAAAATATGTGAAAATACAATCCCATGGAAACTTTCTCAATATCTGCAAATTTTACTACAGTAAATGCAATTACCCTTTGCAGGAAGTTTGGTCACCACATTCTCGATATCAACAGTAAATGTTTTTTTAATATTTCTGCTTGAAGTTATTAATTGGTATACAGTTGTGCTCTAAAGTTTACATACCCAGGCAGAATTTTAGCTTTCTTGGCCTTTTTTCAGAGAATATGAATGCTAACACCAAAACTTTTTCTCCACTCATGGTTAGTAGTTGAGTGAAGCCATTTATTGTCAAACTACTGTGTTTTCTCTTTTTAAATCATAATGACAACCCAAAACATCCAAATGACCCTGATCAAACATTTACATACCCAATTTCTTAATACCGTGTATTGCCCCTCTCTATCATCAATGACAGCTTGAAGTCTTTTGTGGTAGTTGTGGATGAGGTTCTTTATTTTCTCAGATGGTAAAGCTGCCCACTCTTCTTGGTAAAAAGCCTCCAGTTCCTGTAAATTCCTGGTTTGTCTAGCATGAACTGTGTGCTTGAGATCTTCTCAATGATATTGAGGTTAGAAGACTGAAATGGCCACTCCAGAACCTTCAATTTGTTCTGCTGTAGCCAATGACAGGTCGACTTGGCCTTGTGTTTTGGATTGTTGTCATGTTGGAACGTACAAGTACGTCCTATGCGCAGCTGCCGGGCTGATGAGTGCAAATTTGACTCCAGTATTTGCTGATAACATGCTGCATTCATCTTTCCTTCAACTTTCACCAATTTTCCTATGCCTTTGTAGCTCACACATCCCCCAAACATCAGTGATCCACCTCCATGCTTTACAGTAGGAATGGTGCTCCTTTAACCATAGGCCTTGTTGACCTCTCTCCAAAGGTGACGTTTATGGTTGTGCCCAAAAAGTTCAATTTTGGTCTCATCACTCCAAATTACTCGTTCCAGAAGTTTTGAGGCTTGTCTCTGTGCTGTTTTGCGTATTGTAGGTGAGATACTTTGTGGTATTTGCGCACTAATGGCTTTCCTCTGGCGACTCCACCATGCAGCCCCTTTTTTCTTCAAGTGCCTCCTTATTGTACATCTTGAAACAGCCACACTGCTAGGTTTCAGAGTCCAGTATTTCAGCTGATGTTATTTGTGGGTTTTTCTTTGCATCTTGAACAATTTTCCTGGCAGTTGTGGACGACATTTTTGTTGGTCCACCTGATGGTGGTTTTTTTTTTTACAGAGCCCCTGAACTTACATTTGGTAATCACAGTTTGAACGCTGCTGACGGGCATTATCAATTCCTTGTAATAAACTTGGCATTTGTAATGTGAAAAAAATGAAGTTCCTTTTATTGTGCTACCAGATAAAAAAACATTTTTGAACGTTTTCGGTCCGTCATAGGACCTTCATCAGAACAATCTTTGATAAGAACTGAAATATGCATAAAATTAATGAAAATATGTGAAAAAAGAATATGTCACATAATGCAAATTTATGAATCACAAAAGTAGCATATAGCATAAAGCATAAGTAATGACAGCAGAAATTGTATCCAAACAAGCTCAGTGAGCTATAATGGTTCCAATGGAGGTACGATCTGTGCTATATAAATCGTTAAGGGAGAAAGAATAGAGATACAGACATGAAAACCATATATATAAAATGAACCGTGGTGGTGAAGGTGAAGGATACTTAATATATCGACTTTGCAAAGTGTTCCAGGGCACTTGAAGGATGCACTGGGAGAAGATCTATGAAGATTATAGGAGTGGCTATAAGGTGGGTACCTGGGGGTAAAATATACACACACATTGAGTACTTAATTGCACTATGCATACATGCAGACGTGTGTGCTGTGCTGTAAAGAAAAGGCGTCAGGTGACACCGTCATTGAGCAAATGATAACAATGCTAGGACATATAGAAGCAAGTAGATCAGTGAACTATAAGATATGTTGGTTAGCAGAGAGAGGCGACAGTGATATGTTGAATAGAGCCTGTGGATATATGTTGTACCTGGATATAGAGGCACGCTCTATATGGGCAAAGGAGCGTTCATGCAGCCCGTGACTGTACTATGCTATTAAATAGAGATAAAAGGGTACTGGCAGAGGAACCTGTGTGAGTGTGCCATCTACATGGTAACTCCTGGATGTTGCAAATTTTCCGCGTCAGAAGGGGCAACTAATTGCGGTTTGAAATGCGCTGCAGAAAAGAATCACATGGTTATTTAATGGGTGGTGGGGAGTCCGGCCGTTGCCTCATCTCCCTGTAATACCTGTGAGTCCAGGATCGCTACATGATCACAAATTGTTGCCGCAAGGCATTATTGGGAATGGACCATCGTGAGGAGCATTGCGAAAGGCCTGGGATGGATCTGGGGGCCGCCGGAAGGTGAGTATATAACTATTTTTTATTTTACTTCTTTTTTTTAACAGGGATATGGTGCCCACATTGCTATATACTACGTGAGCTGTGCTATATACTACGTGGGCTGTGTTATATACTGCGTGGCCTGTGTTATATACTGCGTGGGCTGTGTTATATACTACGTCACTGTGCTCTATACTACATGAGCTGTGCTATATACTATGTGGCTATGCAATATACTACGTGGGCTGTGCTATATACTACGTGGCTGTGCTATATACTACGTGGCTGTGTTACATGCTGCGTGGGCTGTGTTATATACTGCGTTGCTGTGCTATATACTATGTGGGCTGTGCTATATACTACGTGGGCTGTGCTATATACTACGTGGCTGTGTTACATACTGCGTGGGCTGTGTTATATACTGCGTGGGCTGCATTATATACTGCGTTGCTGTGCTATATACTACATGGGCTGTGCTATATACTACGTGGCTGTGTTACATACTGCGTGGGCAGTGTTATATACTGCGTGGGCTGTGTTATATGCTGCGTGGGCTCCATTATATACTGCATTGCTGTGCTATATACTACGTGGGCTGTGCTATATACTACGTGGCTGTGCAATATACTACGTGGCTATGCTATATACTACATGGCTGTGTTATATACTACGTGTGCTGTGTTATACTGCGTGGGCTGTGTTATATACTACGTCGCTGTGCTATATACTATGTGGGCTGTGCTATATACTACATGACTGTGCAATATACTACGTGGGCTGTGCTATATACTACGTGGGCTGTGTTATATACTGCGTGGGCTGTGTTATATACTACATCGCTGTGCTATATACTATGTGGGCTGTGCTATATACTACGTGGCTGTGCAATATACTACGTGGCTGTGCTATATACTACGTGGCCTGTGTTATGTACTACGTAGCTGTGCTATATACTACGTGGCTGTGCTATATACTGCATGGGCTGTGTTATATGCTACATGGGCTGTGAGACTCTTTCTCCCGGGGTCCTCAAAAACTTTGTTGCTCCCAGCATCAAGCTTTTCTGGACAGAGAGGTCAGATGTTGCTCCTGGGATCTGTTCTTCCAACTTAGGGGTCACTACTGCTCTAAGTGCTCCTATCACCACTGGAATCACTGTTGCCTTCACCTTCCACATCTTCTCCAGTTCTCCTAGTATTTCTCCAGCTTTTCATGTTCCTTCTTTCTGATGTTGCTGTCACTTGGCACTGCCACATCTATTATCATTGCTGTCTTCTGATCCTTGTCGACTATCCCAATGTCTGGTTGGTTAGCCAACATCTGCTTATCTGTCTGGATCTTGAAGTCAAACAGGATTTTAGCCCTTTCACTCCCCACCACTTTTTCTGGGGTCTCCCACCTGGACTTAAGGAGACTTAGCCCATATGCTATGTTATGACCCCAATGGCGAGGGTCTCAGAGGTACGTGGAAGTCTGCAGAATACAAAAATCCAGCTCATAGGGCAGTGGTAACTGGGTTGACCATATATCTACTCCTAACGCCAACACTAGAAGTAGCCGGGGATCATTCCTACGTTGATTCTAGATGACACGCTCCAGCCGGAGAATCTAGCTACCCCTAGTAGAGGAAAACAAAAGACCTTTCTTGCCTCCAGAGAAGGGGACCCCAAAGCTGGATAGAAGCCCCCCACAAATAATAACGGTGAGGTAAGAGGAAATGACAAACACAGAAATGAACCAGGTTTAGCACAGAGAGGCCCGCTTACTGATAGCAGAATAAAGAAAGGTAACTTATATGGTCAACAAAAACCCTATCAAAATCCACACTGGAAATTCAAGAACCCCCGAACCGTCTAACGGTCCGGGGGGAGAACACCAGCCCCCTAGAGCTTCCAGCAAAGGTCAGGATATAGATTTGGAACAAGCTGGACAAAAATACAAAACCAAAACAAATAGCAAAAAGCAAAAGGCAGACTTAGCTGATATAACTGGAACCAGGATCAGTAGACAAGAGCACAGCAGACTAGCTCTGATAACTACGTTGCCAGGCATTGAACTGAAGGTCTAGGGAGCTTATATAGCAACACCCCTAACTAACGACCCAGGTGCGGATAAAAGGAATGACAGAAAAACCAGAGTCAAAAAACTAGTAACCACTAGAGGGAGCAAAAAGCAAATTCACAACAGTACCCCCCCCTTAGTGAGGGGTCACCGAACCCTCACCACGACCACCAGGGCGATCAGGATGAGCGGCATGAAAGGCACGAACTAAATCGGCCGCATGAACATCAGAGGCGACCACCCAGGAATTATCCTCCTGACCATAGCCCTTCCACTTGACCAGGTACTGAAGCCTCCGCCTGGAGAGGCGAGAATCCAAGATCTTCTCCACCACGTACTCCAACTCGCCCTCAACCAACACCGGAGCAGGAGGCTCAGCAGAAGGAACTACAGGCACAATGTACCGCCGCAACAAGGACCTATGAAATACATTGTGAATAGCAAACGACACAGGAAGATCCAGACGAAAAGATACAGGATTAAGGATTTCCAATATCTTGTAAGGCCCAATAAAACGAGGTTTAAATTTGGGAGAGGAGACCTTCATAGGAACAAAGCGGGAAGAAAGCCATACCAAATCCCCAACGCGTAGTCGGGGACCCACACCGCGGCGGCGGTTGGCAAGGCGCTGAGCCCTCTCCTGTGACAACTTCAAGTTGTCCACCACATGATTCCAGATCCGCTGCAACCTATCTACCACAGAATCCACCCCAGGACAGTCAGAAGGCTCCACATGACCCGAAGAAAAGCGAGGATGGAAACCAGAGTTGCAGAAAAAAGGCGAAACCAAGGTGGCGGAACTAGCCCGATTATTAAGGGCAAACTCAGCCAACGGCAAGAATGTCACCCAATCGTCCTGATCAGCAGAGACAAAACACCTCAAATAAGCCTCCAAAGTCTGATTGGTTCGCTCCGTCTGTCCATTAGTCTGAGGATGGAAAGCAGACGAAAACGACAAATCAATGCCCATCCTACTACAAAAGGATCGCCAGAACCTAGAAACGAACTGGGATCCTCTGTCTGACACAATATTCTCAGGGATGCCGTGCAAACGAACCACGTTCTGGAAAAACACAGGAACCAGATCGGAAGAGGAAGGCAGCTTAGGCAAAGGAACCAAATGGACCATCTTGGAGAAGCGATCACATATCACCCAGATAACGGACATGCCCTGAGATAGCGGAAGATCAGAAATGAAATCCATGGAGATATGTGTCCAAGGTCTCTTCGGGACAGGCAAGGGCAAGAGCAAACCGCTGGCACGAGAACAGCAAGGCTTAGCTCGAGCACAAGTCCCACAGGACTGCACAAATGACCGCACATCCCTAGACAAGGAAGGCCACCAAAAGGACCTGGCCACCAGATCTCTGGTGCCAAAAATTCCCGGGTGACCTGCCAACACCGAGGAATGAACCTCGGAAATGACTCTGCTGGTCCATTTATCCGGGACAAACAGTCTGTCAGGTGGACAAGACTCAGGCCTATCAGCCTGAAATCTATGCAACACACGTCGCAGATCCGGAGAAATAGCTGACAAGATAACTCCATCTTTAAGAATACCAACAGGATCAGCGACTCCAGGAGCATCAGGCACAAAGCTCCTAGAAAGAGCATCGGCCTTCACATTCTTTGAACCTGGTAAATACGAGACAACAAAATCAAAGCGGGAGAAAAACAATGACCAGCGGGCCTGTCTCGGATTAAGGCGTTTAGCAGACTCGAGATACATCAGATTTTTGTGATCAGTCAAGACCACCACACGATGCTTAGCACCCTCGAGCCAATGACGCCACTCCTCAAATGCCCATTTCATGGCCAACAACTCCCGATTGCCCACATCATAATTTCGCTCGGCAGGCGAAAACTTCCTGGAGAAAAAGGCACAAGGTTTCATAACAGAGCAACCAGGGCCTCTCTGCGACAAAACGGCCCCTGCTCCAATCTCTGAAGCATCCACCTCAACCTGAAAGGGAAGTGAGACATCGGGCTGGCACAAAACAGGCGCCGAAGTAAACCGGCGCTTCAACTCCTGGAAAGCCTCCACGGCAGCAGGAGCCCAGTTAGCTACATCGGAGCCCTTCTTGGTCATATCCGTCAACGGTTTCACAATGCTAGAAAAATTAGCGATAAAACGACGGTAGAAGTTAGCGAAACCCAAGAACTTCTGAAGACTCTTAACCGACGAGGGCTGAGTCCAATCAAGAATAGCTCGGACCTTGACTGGGTCCATCTCCACAGCAGAAGGGGAAAAAATGAACCCCAAAAAGGGAACCTTCTGTACACCAAAGAGACACTTTGAGCCCTTGACAAACAAAGAATTTTCACGCAAAATTTTAAAGACCAACCTGACCTGCTCCACATGCGAATCCCAATCATCAGAAAAAACCAAAATATCATCCAGATAAACAATCAAAAATTTATCCAGATACTTCCGGAAAATGTCATGCATAAAGGACTGAAAAACTGAAGGCGCATTGGAGAGCCCAAAAGGCATCACCAAGTACTCAAAATGACCTTCGGGCGTATTGAATGCGGTTTTCCATTCATCACCTTGCTTAATGCGCACAAGGTTGTACGCACCACGAAGGTCTATCTTGGTGAACCACTTGGCACCTTTAATCCGGGCAAACAAGTCAGACAACAGCGGTAAAGGATACTGAAATTTGACAGTGATCTTATTTAAAAGCCGATAATCAATACAAGGTCTCAAAGATCCGTCCTTTTTTGCCACAAAAAAGAATCCCGCACCAAGGGGGGAAGAAGACGGACGAATATGTCCTTTCTCCAGAGACTCCTTGATATATGAACGCATAGCGGTATGTTCAGGTACCGACAGATTAAACAGTCTTCCCTTAGGAAACTTACTGCCTGGGATCAAATCTATAGCACAGTCACAGTCCCTATGAGGAGGCAGTGCACTGGACTCAGACTCACTGAAGACATCCTGATAATCAGACAAATACTCCGGAACTTCCGAAGGCGTAGAAGAAGCAATAGACACAGGCAGGGAATCCCCATGAATACCACGACAGCCCCAACTTGAGACTGACATAGCCTTCCAGTCCAGGACTGGATTATGGGTCTGTAACCATGGCAGCCCTAAAACAACCAAATCATGCATTTTATGTAAAACCAGGAAACGTATCACCTCGCGGTGTTCAGGAGTCATGCACATGATAACCTGTGTCCAATACTGCGGTTTATTTGCTGCCAATGGCGTAGCATCAATACCCCTAAGAGGAATAGGATTTTCTAATGGTTCAAGAGTAAAACCACAGTGCTTAGCAAATGACAGATCCATAAGACTCAGGGCAGCACCTGAATCTACAAACGCCATGACAGGATAAGACGACAGTGAGCAAATCAAAGTTACAGACAGAATAAATTTAGGTTGCAAATTACCAACGGTGACAGGACTAACAACCTTAGCTATACGTTTAGAGCATGCTGAGATAACATGTGTAGAATCACCACAGTAGTAGCACAAGCCATTCCGGCGTCTATGAATTTTCCGCTCATTTCTAGTCAGGATTCTATCACATTGCATTAAATCAGGTGTCTGTTCAGACAACACCATGAGGGAATTTGCGGTTTTTCTATCACATTGCACCGAATTAGGTGTCTGTTCAGACAACACCATGAGGGAATTTGCGGTTTTGCGCTCCCGCAACCGCCGGTCAATTTGAATAGCCAGTGCCATAGTATCATTGAGACCTGTGGGAATGGGAAAACCCACCATAACATTTTTAATGGCTTCAGATAGGCCATTTCTAAAATTAGCGGCCAGTGCACACTCGTTCCAATGTGTCAGCACGGACCATTTCCGAAATTTTTGGCAATACACTTCAGCCTCGTCCTGCCCCTGAGACATAGCCAGCAAGGCCTTTTCTGCCTGAATCTCAAGATTGGGTTCCTCATAAAGTAAACCGAGCGCCAGAAAAAACGCATCAATATCAGCCAATGCCGGATCTCCTGGCGCCAGCGAAAAAGCCCAATCCTGAGGGTCGCCCCGTAAGAACGAAATAACTATTTTTACTTGCTGAGCAGAGTCTCCAGATGAACAGGGTCTCAGGGACAAAAACAATTTACAATTATTCACAAAATTCCTAAACTTAAACCTGTCTCCGGAAAACAGTTCAGGAATCGGTATTTTAGGTTCTGACCTAGGATTTCTGATAACATAGTCTTGTATGCCCTGCACACGAGTAGCCAGCTGGTCCACACTTGTAATCAAGGTCTGGACATTCATGTCTGCAGCAAGCATAGCCACTCTGAGGTAAAGGGGAAGAAGAAAGAAAAAAAAAAAAAAAAACTCAGAATCTTCTTTCTTATAATCCCTCTTCTGCAACGCATTAAACATTTAATACTGGCCTGGCAAACTGTTATGACCCCAATGGCGAGGGTCTCAGAGGTACGTGGAAGTCTGCAGAATACAAAAATCCAGCTCATAGGGCAGTGGTAACTGGGTTGACCATATATCTACTCCTAACGCCAACACTAGAAGTAGCCGGGGATCATTCCTACGTTGATTCTAGATGACACGCTCCAGCCGGAGAATCTAGCTACCCCTAGTAGAGGAAAACAAAAGACCTTTCTTGCCTCCAGAGAAGGGGACCCCAAAGCTGGATAGAAGCCCCCCACAAATAATAACGGTGAGGTAAGAGGAAATGACAAACACAGAAATGAACCAGGTTTAGCACAGAGAGGCCCGCTTACTGATAGCAGAATAAAGAAAGGTAACTTATATGGTCAACAAAAACCCTATCAAAATCCACACTGGAAATTCAAGAACCCCCGAACCGTCTAACGGTCCGGGGGGAGAACACCAGCCCCCTAGAGCTTCCAGCAAAGGTCAGGATATAGATTTGGAACAAGCTGGACAAAAATACAAAACCAAAACAAATAGCAAAAAGCAAAAGGCAGACTTAGCTGATATAACTGGAACCAGGATCAGTAGACAAGAGCACAGCAGACTAGCTCTGATAACTACGTTGCCAGGCATTGAACTGAAGGTCTAGGGAGCTTATATAGCAACACCCCTAACTAACGACCCAGGTGCGGATAAAAGGAATGACAGAAAAACCAGAGTCAAAAAACTAGTAACCACTAGAGGGAGCAAAAAGCAAATTCACAACATGCTATCCAGATGTTCCTGTATATATATATATATATATATATATATATATATATATATATATATATATATATATATATATATATATATATACGTATATACAGCTGTGGCCAAAAGTATTCACACTCCTGCAATTATGTCAAATAATACTCAGTTTCTTCCTGAAAATGATTGCAAACACAAATTATTTGATATTATTATCTTCATTTAATTTGTCTTAAATGAAAAAACACAAAAAGAATTGTGCTAAAGCCAAATTGGATATAATTCCACACCAAACAAAAAAGGGGGTGGACAAAAGTATTGGCACTGTTCGAAAAATCATGTGACGCTTCTCTAATTTGTGTAATTAACAGCACCTGTAACTTACCTGTGGCACCTAACAGGTGTTGGCAATAACTAAATCACACTTGCAGCCAGTTGACATCGATTAAAGTTGACTCAACCTCTGTCCTGTGTCCTTGTGTGTACCACATTGAGCAAGGAGAAAAGAAAGAAGACCAAAGAACTGTCTGAGGACCTGAGAAACCAAATTGTGAGGAAGCAGGAGCAATCTTAAGGCTACAAGTCCATCTCCAAAGACCTGAATGTTCCGGTGTCTACCGTGCGCAGTGTCATCATGAAGTTTAAAGCCCATGGCACTGTGGCTAACCTCCCTAGATGTGGACGGAAAAGAAAAATTGACAAGAGATTTCAACACAAGATTGTGCGGATGTTGGATAAAGAACCTCGACTAACATGCAAACAAGTTCAAGCTGCCCTGCAGTCCGAGGGTACAGCAGTGTCAACCCGTACTATCCATCGGCGTCTGAATGAAAAGGGACTGTATGGTAGAAGACCCAGGAAGACCCCACTTCTTACCCCGAGACATAAAAAAGCCAGGCTGGAGTTTGCCAAAACTTACCTGAAAAAGCCTAAAACGTTTTGGAAGAATGTTCTCTGGTCAGATGAGACACAAGTAGAGCTTTTTGGGCAAAGGCATCAACATAGGGTTTACAGGAGAAAAAAAGAGGCATTCAAAGAAAAGAACACGGTCCCTACAGTCAAACATGACGGAGGTTCCCTGATGTTTTGGGGTTGTTTTGCTGCCTCTGGCACTGGACTGCTTGACCGTGTGCATGGCATTATGAAGTCTGAAGACTACCAACAAATTTTGCAGCATAATGTAGGGCCCAGTGTGAGAAAGCTGGGTCTCCCTCAGAGGTCATGGGTCTTCCAGCAGGACAATGACCCAAAATAAACTTCAAAAAGCACTAGAAAATGGTTTGCGAGAAAGCACTGGAGACTTCTAAGGTGGCCAGCAATGAGTCCAGACCTGAATCCCATAGAACACCTGTGGAGAGATCTAAAAATGGCAGTTTGGAGAAGGCACCCTTCAAATATCAGGGACCTGGAGCAGTTTGCCAAAGAAGAATGGTCTAAAATTCCAGCAGAGCATTGTAAGAAACTCATTGATGGTTACCGGAAGCGGTTGGTCGCAGTTATTTTGGCTAAAGGTTGTGAAACCAAGTATTAGGCTGAGGGTGCCAATACTTTTGTCTGGCCCATTTTTGGAGTTTTGTGTGAAATGATCAATGTTTTGCTTTTTGCTTCATTCTCTTTTGTGTTTTTTCATTTAAGACAAATTAAATGAAGATAATAATACCAAATAATTTGTGATTGCAATCATTTTCAGGAAGAAACTGAGTATTATCTGACAGAATTGCAGGGGTGTCAATACTTTTGGCCACAACTGTGTATATATATATATATGTTTATATATATATATATGTACCTAAAATACAAAGGAATTGTCTCATCTTTAATTTTAGGTCTTTCAGAGATCATTTCATTTTCAACTTGCTTAACTGTTCACAAGAACAGTAATTTTGACCTGCACAAACTTTTACATGCCACTGTATGTTGGGCCCAAAGATCTTCACAACGAAAGAAAGAAAGAAAGAAAGAAAGAAAGAAAGAAGGAAAGAAAAAAAGAAGGGAGAAAGGAAGGAAGAAAGAAATTGAAAAGGAAGAAGGTAGAAAGAAGAAAGAGGAGGAAGAACGGAAAAGGAAGAAGGTAAAATGGAAGACGGAAGAAAGATTAGGGAAAAAAGAAAGGAAGAGAATGAAAGAGGAAGAAAAGAGGAAGAAGGAAAAAAATGGAAAATGAGAGAAAGAAAGAAGATAGATATGAGATTAGATAGAGAGATAGATAATAGACAGATAGATAGATAGATAGATAGATAGATAGATAGATAGATAATAGATATATAGATAATAGATAATAGATAGATATAGGATGGATAGATAGATAGATAGATAGATAGATAGATAGATAGATAGATAGATAGATAGATAATAGATAGAAGATAAATAGATAGATAGATAGATAGATAGATAGATAATAGATAGAAGATAAATAGATAGATAGATAGATAGATAGATAGATAGATAGATAGATGATAGATAGATTAATAGATAGATAGATAGATAGATAGATAGATAATAGATAGATAGAAGATAAATAGATAGATAGATAGATAGATAGATAGATAGATAATAGATAATAGATAGATGATAGATAGATTAATAGATAGATAGATAGATAGATAATAGATAGATGATAGATAGATTAATAGATAGATAGATAGATAGATAGATAGATAGATAGATAGATAGACACAGATATTTCTAATATAAATTTTTATATATTGCCTCTGCATCGTGGCCGGCTCCTGGTAATGAGTTAACACACTATACTGTACTATTCCCTGAAATTCTCACCTCTCCGCATTAGACACTTTCTCCATAAAAGAGAAAAGGTCATCTGCCACTTGTCTTCTGTACTGTGGGTGCAGAGGGTCTCGCTGTCCGGCTCTCTCCTCGTACAATCTAGACTTCCATAATTAATATGTGAGTGCAGCTGCCGGATTGCTGTACAGATGGAAAGGTTAACGTATTCAGTGTTTGTCTGACATATTCATCGCACTTTGTTCTGTTCCCATATGGAAAATAAACTGGAAGAGACCTGTTACCGGCTGGGTTACGGTATCATCGCTCGCTCTGCGCGGCATCAGTCAGTGAGGAATGGATGTTCTACAGTAAATACTCCATGTACACAGACAACATCCGGGCGGGATACACTTCATGACAAACAGGCAGAAATCAGAGCTGATCACTGCCCTGTACGGGGGACGAAGCCCCCTCTTGTAATGATGATTGCTCGTCATGGTAGCTTAATCGCCATTCGGCATATCCATAGAAACAGCCCAGAACCTGACAAATCACCCTCGGGCTTTATCTCCTATTCCGACAGTTGTAGAGGTCCATAATAGGCTCCTGCAGAAGAATAAACACATTGTGTAAAGTCAAAATCCTTCCATGGGACTGAATATCTAAATAATATGTTTTTATGAAAATAAAGCAAAATAATTTTAATAAAATACAAATTACATATTATGGCCGCCATGTTCTGGGTGTCCCAATAAATTGAACAACCTATACTTTACATTTCTATAGGGTAGCTCAGTGTTGAGAAGAGTATAAAAAAGGAAAAAGTTAGAGAAAATATAATGTACAGAGTGGGAACAGCACAGCTTCATACTGTCTATTGAACATTCTTGGGTACTGCAGTTCATTTACTCCATTCAATAGGAGCTGAGCTGCAGTACCCAAGAATGGCCACTACACAGTCTATGGAGCTGTGCTGTTTCGGCTCTTTACACTGTGTACTTAGCACAGATCCTGGTAGGAGCTGATAGATAGGTCTGCTGGTGACAGATTTTCACTAATCTGATATTAGTGATCTTTCCTAAGGACAGATTTTAACATCCCAGTTATAGAAAATAATTTTAGTTATCTATTGATATTCTCAAAATATAAGACTTCTCTTGTGCTTCGCCTATTTTTTATAAACTCCCTCCCTCATTCCATCTAACACTCTCCAACCATAGAATACTTTCAGAAAACTATCAGAATTTATGGACCAACGAGTGGTCAATTTATGTAACTGTACATTATACTCTACTTATTAGGGATATTCTTCAATTAGCCAAAGAGGAGAGTTTCTGTAAAGAGAAGCTCTGGAGGTCCTTGCACATCTATGTGTTAGGCTATGTTCACACGTTGCTTTTTTGCTGCGTTATTTGTCTGCAACCTCTCACAATGCCAGCTGGAACACAATGAGCAGAGCATGCGTGTGACCGTCGGTAAACTTAAGGATGTCACCATTATGTGCAGCGGTGTTCTCATGCTCTGGGAACCTTTATGGCTATTGGCCAATATTCCCAGAATATTTACTTTGGCCTCATATCTATCTATCCATTATCTATATATCTATTTTCTATCTATCTCCCGAATATCCCCCATCCTCTGGAATTCCACGCCTCAACACGTCCAATTATCCACCACCCTCGGATCCTTCAGACGGAACCTGAAAACCCATCTCTTCAGGAAAGCCTACAGCCTGCAATAACCATTCTGCCACCTCACCACCACCAGAGCTACCGCCTCACCAACCGCCCGAGCTGCCGCCTCACCACCACCAGAGCTACCGCCTCACCAACTGCCCGAGCTGCCGCCTCACCAACCACCCGAGCTTCCGCCCCACCAACCACCCGAGCTGCTGCCATGTCACCACCACCCGAGCTGCTGCCTCACCACCACCAGAGCTACTGCCTCACCAACTGCCCGAGCTGCCGCCTCACCAACCACCCGAGCTTCCGCCCCACCAACCACCTGAGTCGCTGCCACTTCACCACCACCCGAGCTGCCGCCTCACCACCACCTGAGCTGCCGCCTCACCACTACCAGAGCAGCCGCGTCACCACCACCAGAGCTGCCGCCTCACAACCTCCAGAGCTGCCGCACCCCCTACCTTCTGTCTCTTCCTCATTGTCCCATAGAATGTAAGTCCACAAGGACAGGGTCCTCTCCCCTCTGTACCAGTGTGTCACTGTAAATTTGTTTACTGTAAACGATATCTATATATATATAACCCTTTCTCATGTACAGCACCATGGAATTAATGGTGCTATATAAATAAATAATAATAATAATCTATCATCTATCTATATACAGTGGGGCAAAAAAGTATTTAGTCAGTCAGCAATAGTGCAAGTTCCACCACTTAAAAAGATGAGAGGCGTCTGTAATTTACATCATAGATAGACCTCAACTATGGGAGACAAACTGAGAAAAAAAAATCCAGAAAATCACATTGTCTGTTTTTTTATCATTTTATTTGCATATTATGGTGGAAAATAAGTATTTGGTCAGAAACAAAATTTCATCTCAATACTTTGTAATATATCCTTTGTTGGCAATGACAGAGGTGAAACGTTTTCTGTAAGTCTTCACAAGGTTGCCACACACTGTTGTTGGTATGTTGGCCCATTCCTCCATGCAGATCTTCTCTAGAGCAGTGATGTTTTTGGCTTTTCGCTTGGCAACACGGACTTTCAACTCCCTCCAAAGGTTTTCTATAGGGTTGAGATCTGGAGACTGGCTAGGCCACTCCAGGACCTTGAAATGCTTCTTACGAAGCCACTCCTTCGTTGCCCTGGCGGTGTGCTTTGGATCATTGTCATGTTGAAAGACACAGCCATGTTTCATCTTCAATGCCCTTGCTGATGGAAGGAGGTTTGCACTGAAAATCTCACGAAACATGGCCCCATTCATTTTTTCATGTACCCGGATCAGTCGTCCTGGCCCCTTTGCAGAGAAACAGCCCCAAAGCCTGATGTTTCCACCACCATGCTTTACAGTAGGTATGGTGTTGGATGGATGCAACTCAGTATTCTTTTTCCTCCAAACACGACAAGTTGTGTTTCTACCAAACAGTTCCAGTTTGGTTTCATCAGACCATAGGACATTCTCCCAAAACTCCTCTGGATCATCCAAATGCTCTCTAGCAAACTTCAGACGGGCCCGGACATGTACTGGCTTAAGCAGTGGGACACGTCTGGCACTGCAGGATCTGAGTCCATGGTGGCGTAGTGTGTTACTTATGGTAGGCCTTGTTACATTGGTCCCAGCTCTCTGCAGTTCATTCACTAGGTCCCCCCGCGTGGTTCTGGGATTTTTGCTCACCGTTCTTGTGATCATTCTGACCCCACGGGGTGGGATTTTGCGTGGAGCCCCAGATCGAGGGAGATTATCAGTGGTCTTGAATGTCTTCCATTTTCTAATTATTGCTCCCACTGTTGATTTCTTCACTCCAAGCTGGTTGGCTATTGCAGATTCAGTCTTCCCAGCCTGGTGCAGGGCTACAATTTTGTTTCTGGTGTCCTTTGACAGCTCTTTGGTCTTCACCATAGTGGAGTTTGGAGTCAGACTGTTTGAGGGTGTGCACAGGTGTCTTTTTATACTGATAACAAGTTTAAACAGGTGCCATTACTACAGGTAATGAGTGGAGGAAAGAGGAGACTCTTAAAGAAGAAGAAACAGGTCTGTGAGAGCCAGAAATCTTGATTGTTTGTTTCTGACCAAATACCGTATTTTCCGGCGTATAAGACGACTGGGCGTATAAGACGACCCCCCAACTTTACCAGTTAAAAAATAAAATCTTCTTAAAAGTCGGGGGTCTTCTTATACACCCTATGTCGTCTTATAGGGCCGGTGAATATGTGCCTTTTGGGGGGGGGGGAGTGATCCTGATGAGGACGAGGGGGCGTCTCACAGGAAAGTGAGTATCCCCCATTACCTTATCATAGCGCTGCAGCGTGGGGTCTCTGTGCTGGGAGCGGCGGCTGCTGTGCTGTGGCGGCTCCTCTTCTGCAGTGTGGGGCCTCTGGTGCTGTGGGGCGGTGGCGGCGGCGTATCTTCATACAGTCGGGGCTCCTCCGGCATCTCAAAGACTGGAAGCCCCGCCGGCAACTCCATGGGTACAATGCGGTCAGGTGGCCTCCGGGAAAATGGCCGCTGCTCAGATTCAGATCTCGTCCCGAGATCTCGGGAGACGAGATCTGAATCTGAGCAGTGGCCATTTTCCCGGAGGCAGCTCAATAGGTGCGATGCGGTGGCCCGGCCGCTGGGGGCTGCGCATGCTCAGATTCAGATCTCAACGAGATCTGAATCTAAGCAGCGGCCATTTTCCCGGAGGCCAGCGCATTGTACCGATGGAGTTGCCGGCGGGGCTTCCAGGCTGAGATGCCGGAGGAGCCCCGACTGCATGAAGATACGCCGCCGCCGCCGCCACCGCCACCGCACCAGAGGCCCCACACTGCAGAAGAGGAGCCGCCACAGCACAGCAGCCGCCGCCGCTCCCAGCACAGAGACCCCACGCTGCAGCGCTATGATAAGGTAATGGGGGATACTCACTTTCCTGTGAGACGCCCCCTCGTCGTCATCAGGATCACTCCCCCCCCCCCCACCCACCATATACACCCGGCGTACAAGGCGATTCCCGGCGTACAAGACGACCCCCGACTTTTAAGAAGATTTTCAGGGGTTAAAAAGTCGTCTTGTACGCCGGAAAATACGGTACTTATTTTCCACCATAATATGCAAATAAAATGATAAAAAAACAGACAATGTGATTTTCTGTATTTTTTTTTCTCAGTTTGTCTCCCATAGTTGAGGTCTACCTATGATGTAAATTACAGACGCCTCTCATCTTTTTAAGTGGTGGAACTTACACTATTGCTGACTGACTAAATACTTTTTTGCCCCACTGTATCTATCTATCTAGCATCAATCGATCTATCTGTTATCTATCTATTAATCGCTATCTATCTACTAATCTCTGTCTATCAATCTATTAAACTCTATCTATCTTCTATCATGTTCCTCATCACTATCCATCTCTATCCTTGAATATCTTTAATACATAAAACTATTTCATTTCTATGCTGCATTTAATTCCATAGGTGTCACACTGTCAGCACATGGACACACGGACATAGACAGCACACGAACACTCAGATAGCACACGGATGTCACATATGTACACACGGATGGCACATGGACATGGACCAGATATCAACAGGACTTGTGCAGGAGGAGTAACAATGAATTTTTAATTTCTCCATGGTGGCGCTGCAGAAAATTTGAACACTTTTTCTCACAAATTTCAGGTGACCGGTGGATTTATTTTCTATTTTTAAATGACTCATCAATCAAACAAAAAGAAATCGACCAAATTAGATAACCCATTTAAGGATTGAGAAAGAAAAGCAAGTCAAGATGAAATTGGCTGAGTATCATCAGTAGTTGGTCAATACAGACTTGGACATGCTGCCAGGTAATAGCTTAGTACTAAACTTTATCTGTCTCATCAATCAATAACGCTAAACATTTCCAGGCCATTTCCTTTTTCCTTCTATATGATACACACTTTCCCTCCATGTTCTCATAAGGCAGCCGAAGACAAAGTTATGAGCCAGTTCCTAAATCTCTCACTATAGTGGTGTTCATATGAGGATAAGCACGGAAATATACACTGTGCCTAATAATGTTCTGCTTCTGCTTAGTAGACCATTTCAGCCCAAAAGTTCCAATATTTTGCTCAGAATTTATCAATTAGATGAGTTCAACAGTTCTCAAAAACTTGGGGACCTACCCCACCGCAAAAAGTTACAACTCATTTTTTTTTATTACAGCTAAAGTCTACTTTTTTCCTAAATGTACCGATATGGGGGAAGGAGTTTTAGTTCTCACACCTTTTTTCTTTGCATAGCAGATGACAAAACTCGGTGCCTGAAGCCAACACTAGGGTGGGCTCTCTAGAAATGTTCTGTGTATCAAGAAGCAAGAGAAGGAGTTTGGTGCCTCATCCTCTCTCACCACAGTGTGGGTAGTCACGCAGTTGGCCTAGATTTCTGGTTACCATAGGGAAATTTTTTAAGGACGTGCCAATTCTACTAGGAAAAAAAGGTATGCAAGTAGACAAGCTAATCTGCACGCCCAACAGAAATGAGCAAATCTTTTGAAATTTGGATTCGGTACATTCAACAAATTTTCCCAGGAAATTTTATTTGTGGCAAATCAAAACTGTCATGATCCAGGCCGGCGCTTGCTTCTTGTTATTCTCTCCCCGGTCTGTTCATGCGGGGGTTAACCTTCTCTGCCTCGTTTTGGGTTCTGTGTGACTATTTTAGTCTGCTGTGGCCTGCAGACCAATGTCAGTGATAGTTCATGCTCACAGGCTAGAGCAGCTGACTAGGGTTGAGCGAAACGGATCGTTCATTTTCAAAAGTCGCCGACTTCGTGAAACCCGACCCGACTCCAGCGTGGGATCGGCCACGTGGTCGGCGATCTTGGCGCCAAAGTCGCGTTTTGTATGACGCCTTCCCCGCCATTTTTTCAGCCAATTAAGGAGTGTGGGCAGCGTGATGACATAGGTTCCGGTCTGGTTTCTGCGGTGTCATAGAGCCATATTACCGTTTGGGCTGCAGTGATTTCCGCAGTCAAACACAACATATGCTTTGCACGGAGGGGAGAGAGAGAGAGAGAGAGAGAGAAAAAATATAATCCACATTGACTTGCATTGGGTTTCGTGTTCCGGTCCGGAACCCGACTTTACAGTAGAATCGGCCGATTTCACGCGATCCGACTTTCAAGAAGGTCGGGTTTCACAAAAACCAACTCGATCCTAAAAAAGCAAAAGTCGCTCAACCCTACAGCTGACCCCTTGATTCTGTGCTTTGTCCTCTGCCCATTTACTCTGTTCCTGTGACTTTCCTTTCATGCTACCCCACTTGTCTTAAGTTTTCTCTCCCTGTTCTTGGACTTTTTGGTATGTTACCTGTCTTGTCTTCTGACATGTTTTCTGTCTCTCGTCTTGGTTATATCTGCTCCCATGTGGCTTTGACTTCTTTTGTATTTGACCACGTGCATGGCTGTGACCTCTGGTACTTCTTGTCCTGACTGTTTCTGACTCGGCTCGTCTAACCACTCTATTGCCACTAGGTGGTGCTTGTGCTGCTGCTTAGTGCGCTGTGTGTGCAACCTCTCTTCACTCACTAGCATTCCCTGGTGGAGGTTGCGCTATACTACACTGCAGCAGCATTACAAAAACATTGTGAATTGAAAACACCTCTAATTGAAAAATATACATAGCACTGTTTTTATTTAAGCCTTGCACACTAATTTTCTTCATTGATGTACTGTCACACACTATCTGTACAGTTTCTTCAGTGTTTTATGGCTTTAACTTCCTAGTTAAAGGTGCCCATACACATTAGACTAACATCACCTGCGGGTTCATCCAACATTCCAATAGAGGGTCCCTAACAGAAAATTGTTGGTGAAGATAAGGAGCTGCCATGTCTGATTTTGGACTACAGATAACCTACCACAAGCAGAGATGTCTGACAGCAGCACTCTCATAAATAACACAGGAGTACTTGGCAGAGTGAGCACTCCTGCACATGTGAAAGATGGCTGAGGTAGTTGCCAGCAGAACCATTGTTCAGCCAACATCTATCTCATGTGTAGGGTGCTAGCCGCTAAGCTGTGAGCAGTGACGTCTTCTCATTATCTCACAGACTCACCACAAAATGGCTTCTGCATTTCCTGCCTCTGCTTTTATACAGTCTATACCTGTTTGGCTGTGCTATACCAGGTGATGAGATAGTTACAATGCATTATGGGGATCCAATGTCATTTGAGTCTTATTTAGCTGATTCAATATTCGGCTAATGGTAAAATTGCCCCAGCCACTTTAGGTGAGTAATTTTGAGCAAATCATGTTCTGTGTGCCCGTCGGGACATACATCCGAAGTGTCTGCCTGAGTGTCTGAGTGTCCGAGTGTCCATACATCTAAGTACCCACCTCCAGTAGGCATGCACTCCCAAAAATGATGCACAACAGAGCTCACATTCGCTGTGCTGTCACCACAAAAGTCTATAGCTCCGTCGGTGCATGCATCTAAACCCTATTTTGCAGGGGATTTCAAACGAGAGCCCCAGCTGGGACACAGAACGCGATCTGGAGGACATCTGCTTACACAGATGACCTATTGATTTGAATGAGCACTGTAATAAATGTGTAATACTTTGCCCTGTGGTAGCGCTGTTAGGAAATTGAACGGTTTTTATTTTCCACAGATTTCAGATATTCACTATTGGGAGCAGAGAACAATTATACCATTGTAAATTTTTCTTTGTCATAATATATACTGTATTTCATATTATCTGCACCTTCGTCATTATGTCTGCCGTGCTGTTCTGATACAGGGGTGAATATACTAGAATGCTCATCAGAAGTTACAGAGATAAGATCGGTGGTCGGAATTGAGGAGCAAATTCTGCCAAAATTGAATTCACACCCACAATCCAGAGGCTAATTAAAATAGAGTTAGGAGGAAACATTCAGGACCTCCAATTGTCTAAAATCACTACTATTGAGGTATGGGTGCAGATTTATGTGTTCTAATAAGGTGCTTTAGGTTCTTCCTAATGCTGAAGTGTTTGAAGAATCAGCCTTTAATCTGCATTTGCATATTCTAATGAGGCAGGACTAGTCCAGAGGGACCTCTCTTCCCCTGCGTCCTAACTTGCATCTTTTAATCATGCCCTCTGGACATGATTGGCTGCCTGCATAATAATCCTATAATGGCATGGACTGTGTGCAGGCTATTACTGTTTTGCTGGATGGAAGAGAAAGGTGAATCCAAATTTTTTTGTGAATTTGTTACTTGAAATCAATCAATTTGCTAATCTATACTGATGAGAAAAATGTTATTCTTAAAGCTTCTTCGACTCTCTTTTGATTGCACTTGAAAAAAATTACTTTTTGGCTCCCAATGGTACATTAGAAATATACAGTATCAAGGAGGTGATTTATGATAAGCTGTTGGCCAACATGTGGTCTATATGTTATTCTTGCACTAAAGCCCCAGGTTTGTTTCAGATCCTGGTTTGATCATCATTTTAACATGAAAAATTGGCAATTAAGATCAATCGGATTCATTGCATCTCTTTCTTTGATTCTAAATTTTCTTCATGTTAGTTAATTAAGGGTTTAGATAAAAGGAAACTGTACTTTCAACAAACTTTGTATAATTCAATAGTGCAGGTGTATATAAGAAACTTTGATCTAAGTGGTAACGTTTCTATTTGTGGAGAATGACATGCCTGACATGCCAGTGTTAGGAGACTTATAGGCCATGCAATGATCCTCTGGAAAACTAAATTGCAAATTTCCTCTTCAGAGACAAAGAGGACAAGCACTCAACTGCCACCAACTGGACTGGAGGAAACAAGCGGAGGACTGAGTGGAGAACGGCAGTGGGACAGATAAGTACGTATAATCTTTTATTTCTTTTTAATTCGTTCATTACCCTTTGTTTTGAGTTATGGAGAAGGAAAAACCTCAGAGCAAAGTACATGTCTTTTAGGGGCACTTTCAATATTACCCAAATTTTTTAAAACTGTCCAAATGAAGCCACTTTGACTAAAATGTCAAGAGTTTTCCTCATCTCTAAGTAGCAAATCATTGCAAAGAACTGTACACCTCCGATATATCTTAGTCCCGTAGTTCATCGTGGTGCCATGTCTTCCCCAGGAATTATGCAAATTGCCTCTTCAGAGAGAATGATGACTTGATTTAATTTTTAGTGCCACCTATTGGAAGAAGCAATCATAAAAGTCAATATCGACCTCGAAACAAGACTTGTCATAGGACTAAGGATAAAAAGACAAACTACAGGATGGGCCATTTATATGGATACACCTAAATAAAATGGGAATGGTTAGTGATATCAACTTCCTGTTTGTGGCACATTAGTATATGGGAGGGGTAAAACTTTTCAAGATGGGTGGTGACCATGGCGGCCATTTTGAAGTTGGCCATTTTGGATTCAGCTTTATTTTTTCCAATGGGAAGAGGGTCATGTGACATATCAAATTTATTGAGAATTTCACAAGAAAAACAATGGTGTGCTTGGTTTTAACGTATCTTTATTCTTTCATGAGTTATTTACAAGTTCATGACCACGTTTATGTAGCATACAGTGTATGTGTAGAATGGAGTATGCTTGCAACTTACAATGTGTGTGTAATGTGCAATGTGTGTACACCATGGAGTGTTTGTATATATGTGTAAGGTAGAGTGTGTGTAGCATGGAGTCTGTGAGTAACATACAGTGTGTATTGCACTGAGTGTATATGTGTGTGTGACATACAGTGTTTGTCGCAAAGAGTTTGCTTGTGTACTAAATATAGTATGTGTGTAGCATGCAATGTGTGTAAATGTAACATACAGTGTGGATGTGCATGTTACATACAGTGTGTGTAGCATTCAGTGCGTGTGTGTGTAAGGCTGGAGTCACACACAATGTATAAAAAAAATGGTCCGTTTTACACGGACGAGAATCACAGAAATGTTCCCTGCACAGTGATCCGTATGTCATCCGTGTGCATTTGCTCGCATGTAAGCATCCGTGTGACAACCGTATGGTGAGATTTTCTCGCCGACTTGCAAAATGGACATATAATGGTTCCATGGGCTCAAATATTCGTGAAAACATTTATACAGTCTATATACACTGCTCAAAAAAATAAAGGAAACACTTAAACAACAGAATATAACTCCAAGTAAATCAAAGTTCTGTGAAATCAAACTGTCCACTTAGGAAACAACACTGTTTGACAATCAATTTCTCATGCTGCTGTGCAAATGGAATAGACAACAAATGGAAATTATTGGCAATTATCAATACGCACTCAATAAAGGAGTGGTTCTGCAGGTGGGGACCACAGACCACATCTCAGTACCAATGCTTTCTGGCTGATGTTTTGGTCACTTTTGAATGTTGGTTGTGCTTTCACACTCGTGGTAGCATTAGACAGACTCTACAACCCACACAAGTGGCTCAGGTAGTGCAGCTCATCCAGGATGGCACATCAATGTGAGCTGTGGCAAGAATGTTTGCTGTGTCTGTCGCTGCCAGGAGACAGGCCAGTACACCAGGAGACATGGAGGGGGCTGTAGGAGGGAAACAACCCTGCAGCAGGACCGCTACCTCAGCCTTTGTGCAAGGAGGAACAGGAGGAGCACTGCCAGAGCCCTGCAAAATGACCTCCAGCAGGCCACAAATGTGCATGTGTCTGCACAAACAGTTAGAAACTGACTCCATGAGGATGGTCTGAGCGCCCGACATCCACAGATGGGATTGGCAAATTTGCCACTGTGCTCTTCACAGATGAAAGCAGGTTCACACTGAGCACATGTGACAGATGTGACAGAGTCTGGAGACGCTGCGGAGAGCAATCTGCTGCCTGCAACATCCTTCAGCATGACCGATTTGGAAGTGGGTCAGTAATGGTATGGGGTGGCATTTCTTTGCAGGGCCGCACAGCCCTCCATGTGCTCACCAGAGGTAGCCTGACTGTCATAAGGTACCGAGATGAGATCCTCAGACCCCTTGTGAGACCATATGCTGGTGCGTTTGGCCTTGGGTTCCTCCTAACACAGGACAATGCCAGACCTCATGTGGCTGGAGTGCGAAGGCAGTTTTTGCAAGATGAAGGCATTGAAGCTATGGACTGGCCCGCCCATTCCCCAGATCTGAATCCGATTGAACACATCTGGGACATCATGTCTCGCACCATCAACCATCATGTTGCACCACAGACTGTCCAGGAGTTGGCGGATGCTTTAGTCCAGGTCTGGAAGGAGATCCCTCAGGAGACCATCCGCCGCCTCATCAGGAGCATGCCCAAGCATTGTAGGGATATCATACAGGCACGTGGAGTCCACACTCACTACTGAGCATCATTTCCTTGTCTTGAGGCATTCCCACTGAAGTTGGATCAGACTGCAACTTCATTTTCCACTTTGATTTTGAGCATCATTCCAACTCCAGACCTCCATGGGATATTAGTTTTGATTTACTTTGATAATTTGATAATTTTTAGGTTTTATTGTTCTCAACACATTCCAGTATGTAATTAATAAAGATTTACAACTGGAATATTTCATTCAGTGATATCTAAGATATGGGATTTTAGTGTTCCCTTTATTTTTTAGAGCAGTATCTATATATATAATTGTCTAAGGGTTTTTCCGTCTGTCTGTCTGTCTGTCTTTCTGTCTGTCTGTCTGTCTGTCCTGGAAATCCCGTGTCTCTGATTGGTCGAGGCTGCCAGGCCTCGACCAATCAGCGACGGGCACAGTATCGACGTAGATGTCATAATGTTTGCCATGGCGACGATGATGTCATAAAGGTTGCCTTGACCAATCAGCGACGGGCACAGTCTGCCGCGAATTCTGGAATCATCATTGTCCATATACTACGGGGACATGCATATTCTAGAATACCCGATGCGTTAGAATCGGGCCACAATCTAGTATATATATATATATATATACAGTGTATATATATATATATATATATATATATATATATATATATATATATATATATATGTCAGTGAGACATATACAGTACAGACCAAAAGTTTGGACACACCTTGTCATTTAAAGATTTTTCTGTATTTTCATGACTATGAAAATTGTACATTCACACTGAAGGCATCAAAACTATGAATTAAGACATGTGGAATTGTATACTTAACAAAAAAGTGTGAAACAACTGAAAATATGTCTTATATTCTAGGTTCTTCAAAGTAGCCACCTTTTGCTTTGATGACTGCTTTGCACACTCTTGGCATTCTCTTGGTGAGCTTCAAGAGGTAGTCACCTGGAATGGTTTTCAATTCACAGGTGTGCCCTGTCAGGTTTAATAAGTAGGATTTCTTGCCTTATAAATGGGTTTGGGACCATCTGTTGTGTTGTGAAGAAGTCTGGTGGATACACAGCTGATAGTCCTACTGAATAGACTGTTAGAATTTGTATTATGGCAAGAAAAAAGCAGCTAAGTAAAGAAAAATGAGTGGCCATCATTACTTTAAGAAATGAAGGTCAGTCAGTCCGAAAAATTGGGAAAACTTTGAGTATCCCCAAGTGCAGTAGCAAAAACCATCAAGCGCTACAAAGAAACTGGCTCACATGAGGACCACCCCAGGAAAGGAAGACCAAGAGTCACCTCTGCTTCTGAGGATAAGTTTATCCGAGTCACCAGCCTCAGAAATCTCAGGTTAACAGCAGCTCAGATTAGAGACTAGGTCAATGCCACACAGAGTTCTAGCAGCAGACACATCTCTACAACAACTGTTAAGAGAAGACTTTGTGCAGCAGGCCTTCATGGTAAAATAGCTGCTAGGAAACCACTGCTAAGGACAGGCAACAAGCAGAAGAGACTTGTTTGGGCTAAAGAACACAAGGAATGGACATTAGACCAGTGGAAATCTGTGCTTTGGTCTGATGAGTCCAAATTTGAGATCTTTGGTTCCAACCACCGTGTCTTTGTGCGACGCAGAAAAGGTGAATGGATAGACTCTAAATGCCTGGTTCCCACCGTGAAGCATGGACTAGGAGGTGTGATGGTGTGGAGGTGCTTTTCTGGTGACACTGTTGGGTATTAAGTCAAAATTGAAGGCATACTGAACCAGCCAGTTTGCGTTTAGTTGGACCATCATTTATTTTTCAACAGGACAATGACCCCAAACACACCTCCAGGCTGTGTAAGGGCTATTTGGCCAAGAAGGAGAGTGATGGGGTGCTATGCCAGATGACCTGGCCTCCATAGTCACCAGACCTGAACCCAATGGAGATGGTTTGGGGTGTGAAGAGTTAGGGCAAAAGGGCCAACAAGTGCTAAGCATCTCTGGGAACTCCTTCAACATTGTTGGAAGACCATTCCCGGTGACTACCTCTTGAAGCCCATCAAGAGAATGCCAAGAGTGTGCAAAGCAGTCATCAAAGCAAAAGGTGACTCCTTTGAAGAACCTAGAATATAAAACATATTTTCAGTTGTTTCACACTTTTTTGTTAAGTATATAATTCCCCTATAATTCTAACTTTTGATAGGGGTGGCATAAGGGGTATTAAGGGGTTAATGTCACCTTGCTATTGTAAGGTGACATTAAGCCTGGTTAATAATGGAGAGGTGTCAATAAGACACCTATCCATTATTAGTCCAATAGTATGAATGATTTAAAAATACACACACACATTAATTATTTCATTAAAATACTTTATTTTTAAACACACAGGTTTAGCATCTTTATTACACTTCTCAATCCAAGCAAAGCCCTCATTCATCTGTAAAAAATCCAAAAAAAACCCCAACAATATCCCATACCAGTCCGCTGTACAGTCAAGTCCCACGCTGCAATCCATCTCAAAGGGTTAAATAGTTTACAACCGGGAGCGATGCTAGTGCTACTGGCCGAGCTGTAAACCAGGGAGCAATGAATGAAAAGCTGCCTGTGCAGCCTCCCCGCCTTACTGGACATGAACTTATTAGCATGGGAAAGTTTCTGAACACTTACCCATGCTGTCAGTTCACCGCGGCTCAGGCTACCACTGACATGACTGAGGCTGCGTAGACAGCTTTTCATTCATTCCTCCGTATGTATAAATGTAACGGGTTTGCAATGGTTTACTGTATGTAAACCATGTCTCATGTCTTATCCTGTCGGGTTCTGCAATGATTTTACAGAACCCGACAAATGAATCATCGGCTATGCTGCTATCTGGCTCTCTATGAAATATATATATATATACACTCACTGGCCACTTTATTAGGTACACCTGTCCAACTTCTTGTTAACACTTAATTTCTAATCAGCCAATCACATGGCGGCAACTCAGTGCATTTAGGCATGTAGACATGGTCAAGACAATCTCCTGCAGTTCAAACCGAGCATCAGTATGGGGAAGAAAGGTGATTTGAGTGCCTTTGAACGTGGCATGGTTGTTGGTGCCAGAAGGGCTGGTCTGAGTATTTCAGAAACTGCTGATCTACTGGGATTTTCACGCACAACCATCTCTAGGGTTTACAGAGAATGGTCCGAAAAAGAAAAAAAATCCAGTGAGCGGCAGTTCTGTGGGCGGAAATGCCTTGTTGATGCCAGAGGTCAGAGGAGAATGGGCAGACTGGTTCGAGCTGATAGAAAGGCAACAGTGACTCAAATTGCCACCCGTTACAACCAAGGTAGGCCTAAGCGCATCTCTGAACGCACAGTGCGTCGAACTTTGAGGCAGATGGGCTACAGCAGCAGAAGACCACACCGGGTACCACTCCTTTCAGCTAAGAACAGGAAACTGAGGCTACAATTTGTACAAGCTCATCGAAATTGGACAGTAGAAGATTGGAAAAACGTTGCTTGGTCTGATGAGTCTCGATTTCTGCTGCGACATTCGGATGGTAGGGTCAGAATTTGGCGTAAACAACATGAAAGCATGGATCCATCCTGCCTTGTATGGAGCATCTTTGGGATGTGCAGCCGACAAATCTGCGGCAACTGTGTGATGCCATCATGTCAATATGGACCAAAATCTCTGAGGAATGCTTCCAGCACCTTGTTGAATCTATGCCACGAAGAATTGAGGCAGTTCTGAAGGCAAAAGGGGGTCCAACCCGTTACTAGCATGGTGTACCTAATAAAGTGGCCGGTGAGTGTATATATATATATATATATATATATATATATATATATATATATATATATACTATATGTAGATGTTTATTCTATCTATTCTATTGTAAGCTGTCATTGCATTGAATTGCCGGCTTTTCTAAAGGACACTGGTGCGTATTTCTCGCAAATCACACTGATGGTCCGTGTCTTGTTCATTTTTTTCTCACACCCATAGACTTGTATTGGCGATTCTCGGCCAATATACGGTGACAATCTCAGCATGCTGCGATTTCTCTCGCACCTATAATACGGCCGAGAAACCAACGGATGATCGGAGCTGCCCCATAGATTAACATTGGTCCGAGTGCTATGCGCTAAAAAATTGTCTGCATTACGCTCTAGTGTGACTCCGGCCTAACACTGAGTGTTTGTGCAGGATTGTCTGTATGTGTGTGTAGTATCCACATATAAAAAATGGCAATGCAGAAGAGTGTTCGCAAGTGTTAAAATTTCGACAATCGCAAAACGCTCATTTGCCAGGTGATTAGATAACTTATGCTAGAACAAAAATCATTGTTCACGGCAGAAAATCACCGAACGTGCTCAGATTAGGTGTTATCTGATCATGCTGAGGTGCTAACAGAGTGTCTTCGGCGTGCTTGAAAACAGCCACAACATATGTAGGGATTGTTCATTTTTTAGGCAATCCTTCCATGTGTTGAGGCTGTCGAACAGCTACAAGACATGTAGCTGTGGGGACTTGAACATAGTATTCGAGCACGCTGAAGACACTCAATTAGCAAACGAGTATGGAGGATAACACCTTATCTGAGCACACTTGCTCATCACTAGTAAACATAAGATGTGTTGCCGATAATGTGATACTGTATGGGGACAAAGAAATTGCACCAATTATTCTGTCCCCATCATTCCTCATGAGACTGTAAAGAAGAAGGTAAATTAGCATCAATTGACTTGTATACAGTCGATGAACACTGAGAAAAATGTCTCAAACCAGGGTCCTGGTTGTCACAGTGGCATTGCTTTCTCTATGGGTGAGAGTGATGTCACACTTGGAAGCGATGAAGGATATCCTTCACCAGGTAATAACTTACATACAACACGTTCGTACTCCAGGCCAGAAGGGGGAGCTCTGAACCCAGATTAAGGGGAGCTGCCTTACATATTCTAGCAGGAGGGGAAGTTAGAGAGGAGTTGTCCAGAGAGACCAGGAGAGAGGAGACAGACATAGAGTGTCAGAAGGTCTGAAGGGGCCATGTAGCTGGAATTGCTACTGCTCCTAGAGGAAGAGAACCGAAAGAATGAACAGCTTGTAGAAAGAGTGCAGGAGGGAGAAAGCACAGGAGAAGTGACACCAGTGGAGCAGAGCAGTGAAGTGGCTACCACCCTGGCTAGCGCAGATTCCGGTAGCCGGAAGACCGTGGCCACGCTGAACTCTAAAGTGGCATAGCTGAAACCGGCAGGACAGCTCAATTGTAAATCACCTGTCCGCCTTGATACCTAGGAGACACAGTGATAAATATAGGGCCCGGGTCGTGATAGAGACCCTGTAAAAAGACCCAGTACACCTGTCATACGGGTTGTGTCCTAACCTTTATGGGGGACAGAGAGGAACTGTGAGGACCTTATTAGAAGCCTTAGGCAGTAAGGGACTTCAACACCCCCGCGCTTGGAGGAAGGCATTTATTTCCACCTGGTAAGGAGACTCTGGATTCGCTTACAAGCCAGCTGGACCCTGCCTGTACCTGTTGTCTGGTGCCCTGGACTGCGGTTGCCTGAAGCTTCAGTAAACCAGGTAAAAAGACTGCCAACCTGTGTCCTCGTTCTTCCATGCACTTCTCACCATCTTCACCTATACACCGTGAACCCTGGGGACCTACTTCCCCTGTGGGAAGTTATACCATCTAGCTTCCATAACATCACCCCAGAGGACCCTTTTAAGCAGCGTCGGTCCCTACTGACTGAATACCACTGGTGGCGTCATGAACATAAACTTTAATCAATATCCCTTTTACATGGGCGCCCAGGGCCATGGACCGGGTCGCTGCCGTGACATCCCCTTAAGTACCGGATCCGGTACTGTGTACCCCACGGCCATGGCGGGTGTTCCACTTCCACAATCAAAATGTATCCACGTGACACTGTGACTGTGTGATATTCAATATGTTAGCATTTGGGACCCCCTATTAATTTTGCCAAGGGTCCCACTTTGTCTAAAACCAGCCCTGTTTTCGGTGACCTGAGGCCTTTATAGATAGTCAGATCCCTGACGGCTGAGGCTGAAGGTCCCTCCAATGGACTGCAGTATATTAAGTATGTGAACCCAGCTCACTTGAACTAGCTAATAATATGCAAAAAACATATTTTATTATACTGCTTTGACTACAAATGTCTAAAGACCTTCAATGATTTACCATCTGTTTTTACAGCACATCCTAAATATAATGAATTGTTACAACATCCATTTTCATGTAAATGTCTTTGACTAACTACAGTGCAAAGTAATTGTTGTAATGTGGATTGGTAATACACTGCATTTGAATAATACAACATATGGTGAGTCGATTCATAGCAGTCATTCTTTCCTTTTCCCAGTGAGACAGTTCTCCTTAATTGAATTACTTCAGTGGAATGACATAAGGGACAAAGTCCAGAATGTACTTTCAGCTTATCTTCCAAAGGCCAGAAGATCAGATTCCAGCTGTGCTGCAAAACACGCCTTGCCCCTGACACTTTACTGGCAAGAAACTGCTCGTGTTTGTCGATTTGTTTGGAAAAAAAATGCTTAAGACGGCACAATAATATTTTTGTAATATTAAACTGATAGAAGGGTGGATGCACTGATATGACATACTATAGCTAGATCGCTAAAAACATTATGCCTGATCAGATCAGATCTTATATTTAACGGTGGATGCGTACTCCTGACCAAAGCCGGAATGGGCGGCACATGCACAGTGTGGCGTCAGAGTCAATGCATGCTCCTACCGGACTACGGCGCCATTTTATTAAAGACAATTTGCATGAGAATTCCCAGACACAGTGTCTTCGCCAAAATAGCGCCGGATATCCCGGGATGCGCACTCGTTGACTCCGACCTCATTTTATTGAAAAATTCTACTACAATTTCAAAATAGCTGTTGCCGTTATCCCAATGACGGCGCATGCACACTGATATGTTGTCTGCACAGTGTGACACCGGAGTCAGCATGTGCGCATACCGCACTACGGTGCTATTTTATTGAAGACACTGTGTATGTAAAAAAAAGGTTACACTTTTCATGATTTCTTCTTTTTCTTGTCTTCCTCCTCCATCCTATCAACAGGGTCATAATTTTTAGACGGTCATCAGGGGGCCCTCACTTATAATCTTTAGATGGTCATATTTTGGCCCTTGCTCATCATTTTTAGAATGTAAACAGTCTGCCCTTGTTTAAAATTCTTAGTGGGTCATCATCCTCTTAATTTATCCAGGGTGTGTATAATGCCCTTCTTCATTGTTTTTACTGGATGCGTATGAGGCCTACCTCTACAATTCTCTTATATACTGTATATGTGTGTGGCGCCCCTAGAGGTATTTGCCACAAAAATAGTTATTGACACCAAATACAAATATTAAAATAGCAAGACTGCACTACCATCTCCGGCCAGAAGGGGGAGCTCCAGAGACTCCCCTTGATCTATTCTGGTCTGAGAAAAGGACTGGCAGTTGGGTTGAGGAGCTGAAAGTGAGAGGTCGTATAACTGAACTCCTAACAGCCCTATGACGGATTATAGGCTCGTAATACCCATAGTAGTAAAAGAGGAATAGAGAAAAAGGACATTGTGAGAACCGGGTAGCAATAATTTCTACCCAAAATAGGCGCAGAGACGGATACCGGATCCGTGGCTATATTCGTTACATATAATACAGCAACCGGAAGAAAGTGAGGTGATATCAGCTTCACCAGGGTAAGACGCAGCAACAGACACAGAGTTCAGCGGTACTCCCAAAGGGGGTAAGCCGACAAAAAGGACTCGGGTTGTCCGTCGAACCAGAGCACAGAAGAGACAGATTGGGTCGGCAGCCAGTTCACATACAGCAGCAGGGCCATACAAAAACTGCGCATAATAAGAGGTGGAAATCCTGACAGGGTCAAAGTAATTCAGAGTTCTTATACAGACTCCGGTGACAGTATTGGTTGCAAATCCCTTTTTGTTGAAGTAAACTGGTTAAACGTTTCAACGCCTCAGTCTTTCATTTGGACAATAGCCATCAATCCAGGATCGGGGTCATCACAGCTGAGAGGACCTGCTGCTGATCAAGTAAGTGTCTGTTCCTTCATGATATCCCTTGCACTGTGCATCGCCTGAGGCCACAGCACCGGGTCAAGCCACTAGTGACATCCCCCCTCAAGAGACGGACTTCTTTGATCTGGTGCTGGGTACCTCGGTCTCCCGGGCGTCACAACTGTATACCAGGGGTAAATGCTTTTCAGGCCTTGCTCTTAGTGCTTAGGCTTAACCAGTATAGGAGTCCCACTCTCTAAAAATGGGAAAAAATGTTTTCAGAGGCCTTCCTCTACATGTCTGTCCTCTACATGTCTTCCAGGGTGTATTGCAGTCCCTTCTTCTAATTTTATGCAGCCCTTAAACATAGTGCATAGTCCAGTCTAGGAATCCCACTCCTTATGTCATCTACTGTAGTCAGTGGCGACGGGGAAATACGGTCAGAGATGGCCTAACTATTAAGGGGAGAGGAGGCATTATTTTTTTTCTCTTTTCAATTTTGCCTTACATGCAAGTCATTATATAAGAAAGAGTGTTTCCTGACTAGTGTTGAGCATTCCGATATCGCAAGTATCGGGTATACTTGCGGGTATCGGAATTCCGATACAGAGATCTGATACTTTTGTGGTATCGGGAATCGGTATCGGGATTAATATCAATGTGTAAAATAAAGAATTAAAATAAAAAATAGGGATATACTCACCTCTCCGGAGGCTCCTGGACTTTACCGCCATAACCGGGAGCCGTTGTACCTAAGAATGCGCGCTTGAAGGGCCTTAGATGAGGTCACTGCACTCTGATTGGTCCGTAGCGGTCGCATGACCGCTACGCGACCAATCACAAAGCAGTGACGTCACCTAAGGTCTTTCAAGCGCTTGAAATACCTTAGAAGACGTCACTGCTTTGTGATTGGTCGGGTAGCGGTCACGCGACCGCTACGCGACCAATCAGAAGCTGCGGACGTCTTCTAAGGTATTTCAAGTGCTTGAAAGACCTTAGGTGACGTCACTGCTTTGTGATTGGTCGCGTAGCGGTCACGCGACCGCTACGGACCAATCAGAGCGCATTGACCTCATCTAAGGCCCTTCAAGCGCGCATTCTTAGGTACAACGGCTCCCGGTTACGGCGGTAAAGTCCAGGCTGCGTCGGAGGGTGAGTATATCCCTATTTTTTATTTTAATTCTTTCTTTTACACATTGATATGGATCCCAGGGCCTGAAGGAGAGTTTCCTCTCCTTCAGACCCTGGGAACCATACAGGATACCGTTCGATACTTGGTGTCCCATTGACTTGTATTGGTATCGGGTATCGGTATCGGATTAGATCCGATACTTTGCCGGTATCGGCCGATACTTTCCGATACCGATACTTTCAAGTATCGGACGGTATCGCTCAACACTATTCCTGACATTGTTTCTTGTAAAATCCATTTTATCTTTGGTTTTGAATGTTTTATTGTCAGTCCGTAAACTTGGAGTACTACCCTGACAATATTATTCCCAGCAGCGAACTGGTAGCCAGAGATGCATCTAGGCTTCTTCCCCATGCTGTTTGCATTTCAAGTGAACACTGTTTTTCCTACCTTTTTTATCGATTTTCCTACCTCTTCAGTCCTCCTGTTAGGGTCTTCCGGAAAAATGTTCGAGTTTCCCATTGGCTTCCTTTACACTCAGTACTCGGGTCGCGCCCATCAGAGCGAAGGAACCTGCTCTAATCGAGCGCCAAACGCTTGAGAATTTTAGTGCTCGCTTATGACTAATCTTCTACTCATCTGAGAAAATTGGATAACACTATGATCAAACTCTGATCAGAGTTTGATGGGAGTGTGAGTAGTATAATCAGCCAGATTTTCTACAGCTATATATATCGTATATTTTTTCATGTTAACTAATTAATTCCAAAACTCAGCATAAAACAAGTTTAAGATTAGTGATGAGCGAGTGTACTCTCGGGTGACCTCCGAGTATTTATGACTGCTCGGAGATTTAGTTTTCATCGTGGCAGCTGAACGATTTACAGCTTCTAGCCAGACTGAGTGCATGTGGGGGTTGCCTAGTTGCTAGGGAATCCCCACATGTAATCAAGCTGGCTAATAGCTGTAAATCATTCAGCTGCAGTGATGAAAACTAAATCTCTGAGCAGTCATAAATACTAGGAGGACACCTGAGCGTGCTCGGTAAAACCCGAGCAACGAGTATACTCGCGCATCACTATTTAAGATGCAAAATTCGCTAAAATTTATTATATAGCTTGAATCAGAGGCCCAAATTATGAATATACCAGAATATTGCTCAATGGAAATGCAGAGAAAATAACCTAATTGGACGTAACTTAAGTGTTGCTGAAGGGGTTAAATACATTTCATTTATTCATTAATTCATTCATTCATTGGTGGCGAGGATGATCCGTAACATCCCTACACTTCACCTCTGCCTTTCATGAAGCTGATTACGCCGGTCTGACATCACAACGTGTATCCTTCTGTTACATTTGACCTTACAAATAACAATTGTGAGGACAGGATACACATTATTTTTGTAGCTTAGTAATCAAACTCTTGTTCTGCCTATAAAAGGCATTTATTCGGCGAGGTTAACGGCTCAATTGACGTCTATTTGAGATGCAGCTTCCTTCCTGTCGTGTTGGGAAAGGAAAGATGTAATTATAGGCTGGCTTGTGAATTACATTTTAGGAGGAGAAAGCCTAATTAAACAGTAATGTGACAAAAAATAAGCTTATTTAAAGGTTTCATAGGAAATGCATTTGAGGCCTTAAAAAAAAAAGTAATTGTCATCATTATTTGGTTGATATAAATGCAATGGGAAAATGAGATTTTTAGTCTGTGGTTTATAGATAAGGCAAATAACTGGGAGTTGTCTCGATTATAATTGTATAATTTAGGTGGAAAAGCTGGAATCATTGAATGCTAATCATCTCGAAAACAATTGATAAGTTGCTGCATGTATTAACAGTAGTGTTGAGCATTCCGATGCTGCAAGTATCGGGTATCGGCCGATACTTGCTGTATCGGAATTTCCGATACCGAGATCCGATATTTTTGTAATATCGGATATCGGTATCGAAACAACATTAATGTAAAAAGGTGTAAAAGAAAGAATTAAAATAAAAAAAATCGCTATACTCACCTGTCCGACGCAGCCGGGACCTCAGCGAAGGAACCGGCAGCGTTGTTTGTTTAAAATTCGCGCTTTTACTTGCTTACGTGAATTCCCGGCTTCTGATTGGTCAGGGCGGCCATGTTGCCGGGACGCGGACCAATCACAGCAAGCCGTGACGAAATTACGTCACGGCTTGCTGTGATTGGTCCGCGTCACGGCAACATGGCCGCCATTAACCAATCACAAGCCGTGACGTCACGGGAGGCTGGACACGCGCTTATTTTGAAAAGCGCGCGTGTCCAGCCTCCCGTGACGTCACGGCTTGTGATTGGTCACGGCGCCATATTGCCGGGATGCGGACCAATCACAGCAAGCCGTGACGAAATTACGTCACGGCTTGCTGTGATTGGTCCGCGTCCCAGGAACATGGCCGCCATTAACCAATCACAAGCCGTGACGTCACGGGAGGCTGGACACGCGCTTATTTTGAAAAGCGCGCGTGTCCAGCCTCCCGTGACGTCACGGCTTGTGATTGGTCACGGCGCCATATTGCCGGGACGCGGACCAATCACAGCAAGCCGTGACGTAATTTCGTCACGGCTTGCTGTGATTGGTCCGAGTCCCGGCAACATGGCCGCCCTGACCAATCAGAAGCCGGGAATTCACGTAAGCAAGTAAAAGCGCGAATTTTAAAGAAACAACGCTGCCGCTTACAATCGCCGAGGTCCCGGCTGCGTCGGACAGGTGAGTATAGCGATATTTTTTATTTTAATTCTTTATTTTACACATTTATATGGTTCCCAGGGCCTGAAGGAGAGTTTCCTCTCCTTCAGACCCTGAGAACCATCAGGGATACCGTCCGATACCTGAGTCCCATTGACTTGTATTGGTATCGGGTATCGGTATCGGATTGGATCCGATATTTTGCCGGTATCGGCCGATACTTTCCGATACCGATACTTTCAAGTATCGGACGGTATCGCTCAACACTAATTAACAGTTTTTTTAAATAATTATTAATGTATTTATTTTTTTACTTCTGTTTCACTCTTGGTATTTTTTTGTCATTTATTCTGGGCTCCTGGCAAAATTGTAATGTTCTCAAGATCAGAAATACACAAGGATATTGTCATATCCCCTATTGAGTCACACAGGATATCATTTGGCAAGCCGAATTTCTGAGCCTAATTTCCTATTAGTAAATGGGACAGGGTGGGATGTAATTCTCTTTTTCTCTGAAAAACCAGAGCATTTTGTAAGAAAAATATACCTGGCTGCAATCATACAGTCAGGCTCTGGCAATCATATGGTTAGCATGAATATGGTGACAGATTCCCTTTAAAACTTATAGTGTCATTGCAGTAGTTATGAATAGGGATGAGCGGACCCATGGAAACTTGGGTTATTCCAAAGTTGAGTTCAGGTACCACAACTGTACCCGGATTTGACATTGAAAACAATTGAGACCTGAACTTTCCAACTGAAAACAAATCTCTCTCTCTCTCTCTCTCTCTTTGTCTCTCTTTTCAATGGACTTCCAAGGAACTTTGAACATTAACTGTCCAGTACGAACCCCGCTCATCTCTAGTCATGAAGAATCTAGCATGAAATGTATGTCGCCAACCCTAGGTTTAGACATCAAGCACATGAATGTATTATAGAAAAGCAGAAATATCTATATCATAGCACTCAGTTGCCTATTTTGTCTCTGTTTCTGTCCTATCTGTTGTTTATGGTATATTGCATTCTCCTTTGCTATCCCCAAACCCCAGCACCTTCTAACCAAGTAATAATCTCTCCTTCCCTCCTGCCTTCCCACCTGACCTCCTCCACTGACCTGCTCCTCAACCTCAGATCTCTCCTAATAAAACACAAAACAAGCCTACCACTCTCCTTCTCCCACCTGCTCTGTCTCTCTCTGCTTCTCCTCACTGCTGGCGACATATCTCCCAATCCTGGACCCCCACAGATCATACCTCCCATTACTACCCCCTCCTATCGTTCCCAACCCAATATAAACACCCGAAATCTTGCCCACCTCAAATCCGTGCCCATGACGCCCACCCCCCTGCACACTCTCTCTGGATCACTATGGAATGCCCGCTCCATCTGCAATTAACTCCACGTGATTTACAATCTCTTTACCTCTCGTAATCTTTCCTTTCTTGGGCATCACCGAAACATGGCTGACACATTCTGACACAGCCTCCCCTGCTGCACTATGTTACGGTGGCCTCCACTTCACCCACACTCCTCGCCCTGGCAACAAACATGGTGGAGGAGTTGGCCTTCTCCTATCTTACAATTGTCCCTTTAACCCAATCCCACCTCTACCCTTCCTTATCCTCCCCTCTTTTGAAGTCCACTCTGTCCGATTCTACTCCCCCTACAACCTCCAAATGGCCGTCATATACCGACCTCTGGGCCCGACCACTGCCTTTATTGACCAATTATCCACTTGGCTCCTTCACTTTCTATCTGCTGACATTCCCACCATCATCATGTGTGACTTCAACATCCCCATTGACACCCACCAGTCAGCAGCCTCCAAACTCCTGCCCCTTACTTCATCTTTTGGACTTACTCAGTGATCCTATTCAGCCCCCCACACAGACGGACATACATTAGACCTGGTCTTCACCCGTCTCTGCTCCCTATCTAACTTCACAAACTCCCCTCTCCCTCTATCTGACGACCATCTGCTCATGTTCTCATCACTGTCCACCTCACCTGTCACCCATGTCCAGCAACATGCGCACCCCCGTCGAAACCTCGCACACCTTGACACCCACAAGCTCTCTGACTCTATCCTACCACTAGCATCCATATCCTCACTCCACGACACAGACACTGCCACTGCTTTCTACAATGCCACACTCGCATCAGCTATTGACACGGTCGCCACTGTCATGCATAGCAAGTGCAACAAATCAATAGACAACCCTGGCACAACAGCATCACTAAAAAGCTTCGGCAAGTATCCAGAATTGCAGAATGGCGTTGGAAGAAAACGCATTCGCAAGATGATTTCACTGCACTCAAACAAGCAACACTTGCATTCAAATCAGCTCTCACTTCTGCTAAACAGGCCTATTATACATTCCTCATATCTTCTTTATCCCACAACCCCAAACAGTTGTTCAACACTTTTAACTCCCTCCTACTCCCACCACTGCCCCCTTCGAGTTCCCTAATCATTGCCAAGGACTTTGCCACACACTTCAAAAATAAGATAGACCAAACTAGGCAAGTCTTTACCAGGCCAATGCCCTAACCCCATAACTTCCCTCTCCAAAATTACCGAAGGGGAGCTTGCTCATCTTCTCTCCAAATCACACCTCACCACTTGTGTGCTTGACCCTCAACCCTCACTCTACCAAAATGCTGGTGCATGCCCTAATCATCTCCCGCCTCGACTACTGCAACATCCTCCTCTGTGGCCTACTTTCTAACACTCTCGCACCCCTCCAGTCCATCCTTAACTCTGCTCCCCGACTAATTAATCTCTCTCCTCACTACACTCCCTCTTCCCCTCTTTGCAAATTCCTTCACTGGCTCCCAGTTTCCCAGTGTATCCAGTTTAAACTACTAACACTGACCTACAAAGCCATCCATAACCTTTCTCCTCCGTATATTTCCAAACTAATATCTCAATATCTTCCCTCACATAATCTCTGGTCCTCCCAAGACCTCCTTCTCTACTCCACGCTTATTCGCTCCTCACCCAAATGCCCTCAAGACTTCTCCCGAATATCCCCCATCCTCTGGAATTCTGTGCCCCAACACTTCCGGTTATCCACCTCATTTGGATCCTTTAAAAGAAACCTGAAAACCCACCTCTTGAAAGAAGCTTACAACCTGTAATGACTAGGGTTGAGCGACTTTTACTTTTTTAGGATCGAGTCGGGTTTCGCGAAACCCGACTTTGTCAAAAGTCGGGTCGAGTGAAATCGGACGATTATCGCAAAAAGTCGGGGATCGACCGAAACACGAAACCCAATGTAAGTCAATGGGGAATCAAAGTCGGCAGTGAGTGGAGGACAGGAAAACACCAACAGTGCCCATTTTAATGTCAAAAACATCAATTCTTGTCACTTAAGCTTGTGAATCTTAATTTACCTTATAATAATAGTTAGGCATTGAAAATTGGGGGTCATTTGGCTAAAGTTGTGGGGAGGGGGGTAGGGCTGGCTCAAGTTTTTTGTGGGCCCAGGAAACGCGGACTACGTCACGGCGGTGGAGCCAGGAGAGGTAAGTATTAAAACTTTGCAAGTGCTGTGATCCCGAGCAAGCAGGGGGGGCCCACTTGTTCGCATCGGCACTGGCACAGGGCCCCTCAAAGTACGGCGGTGTGTTTGACTGCGGGGGCGCCTCCCACCGGCAGTGACACTTTTGCGTACTATGAGGGGCCCTGTGCCAGTGACGTTGCCAACAAGTATGCTCCCCCACCTGATGAAGGAAACTGCACTTTCTTCTGCACCTTCCTCTTTGTCCCCGTGTAAGGTGGTATAGTATGCGGGAAGGGGAACCTGACTTCCAGCAGGGTCAGATTCTGGCTGTGTAGAGTGCAAGGGGAATGTAGTGGTCTGGGTCAATGTACCAGCAGACTCATCTAGCAGTGGCTGGGCAATGGGCAGGATGAGGAGGAAACACAGATATAGTCCCAAAGAATAAAGTAGGCTAAATGCAGTTCAAAATTGGTAACAGGAGTAAACAGGCGGCACTGCTTTGTTCATTGGAGGAGAACACCAAGCAGCGGCAGACACCGTTAGTAGGCCCAACCAAACAAGTAGGCCAAATGCAGGTTAATATCTGATATAGGCCGAAAGCCTGAAAATTGAAGCTCAGCTATATTCAGTGGAGGAGACAAGCAAGGAGCAGCAGACACCGTTACTAGGGCCCAACCAAACTAGTAGGCCAAATGCAGTTTAATATCTGATGTAGGCCGAAAGCCTGAAAATTGAAGCTCAGCTTTGTTCAGTGGAGGAGAAAAGCAAGGAGCGGCAGACACCGTTACTAGGGCCCAATCAAACAAGTAGGCCAAATGCAGTTTAAAATTTCCTATAGGCCGAAAGTGTGAAGTTTGAAGCTCAGTTTTGTTCAGTGGAGGAGACAAGCAAGGAGCGGCAGACACCGTTACTAGGGCCCAACCAAACAAGTAGGCCAAATGCAGTTTCATGTGTTATGTAGGCCGAAAGCCTGAAGATTGAAGCTCAGCTTTGTTCAGTGGAGGAGAACACCAAGCAGCGGCAGACACCATTAGTAGGCCCAACCAAACAAGTAGGCCAAATGCAGTTTAAAATTTCCTATAGGCCGAAAGCCTGAAGATTGAAGCTCAGCTTTGTTCAGTGGAGGAGACAAGCAAGGAGCGGCAGACACCGTTACTAAGGCCCAACCAAACTAGTAGGCCAAATGCAGTTTCATGTATTATGTAGGCCGAAAGCCTGAAGATTGAAGCTCAGCTTTGTTCAGTGGAGGAGACAAGCAAGGAGCGGCAGACACCGTTACTAGGGCCCAACCAAACTAGTAGGCCATATGCAGTTTCATGTGTTATGTAGGCCGAAAGCCTGAAGACTGAAGCTTAGCTTTGTTCAGTGGAGGAGAACACCAAGCAGCGGCAGACACCGTTAGTAGGCCCAACCAAACAAGTAGGCCAAATGCAGTTTAATATCTGACATCGGATGAAAACTGAGGCTCAGCTTTGTTGAGTGGAGGACAACTGTAATGGGAGGCAGACACAGTTAGTAGGCATAAATAAGAAAGTAGGCAAAATGCAGTTCAAAATTGGTTAGTGGAATATACAGGCGGCATAGCTTTGTTCAGCGGAGGACAACTGTAATAAGTGGCTCAGACAGACAGAGTAGGGCAACAATTAAAAAAGGTGGCTAATTGCAGTTCAAAATTTGTAATAGGAGTACACAGTCGGCATAGCGTGGTTCAGCAGAGGAGGTCAAGTTTAATTAGTGGCTCTGACACACTGAGTAGGCATAAAATAAAAAAGAACGATATATGCAGTTCACAATTGGTAAGAGGAGTACGCAGGCGGCCTTGCTGGGTTCAGCGGTGGAGGACAACTGTTGTGAGAGTCTGACACAGTTACTAGGACAAAATAAATAAGTAGGCTAAATGCTGTTTTAGATTGGTAAGAGGAGTACACAGGCGGCCTAGCTTGTTTCAGGGGGGGGGGACAGTTGTAATGTGTGGCGCCGACAGACAAACAGACAGACAGACAGAGGCCTAACCTAAAAAAAGTGTCTAAATGCAGTTCAAAACTGCTAGCAGGACTAACCAGGTGGCCTAGCTTGTTTCAGGGGGGAGACAGTTGTAATGTGTGGTGCCGACAGACAGACAGACAGACAGAGGCCTAACCTAAAAAAAAGGTGTCTAAATGCAGTTCAAAACTGCTAGCAGAACTAACCAGGCGGCCTAGCTTGTTTCGGGGGGGGACAGTTGTAATGTGTGGCGCCGACAGACAGACAGACAGACAGACAGACAGAGGCCTAAAATAAAAAACGGTGGCTTCATGCAGTTCTAAACTGCTAGCAGGACTAACCAGGCGGCCTAGCTTGTTTCGGGGGACAGTTTTAATGTGTGGAGCAGACAGACAAACAGACAGACAGACAGAGGCCTAACATAAAAAAAAGGTGGCTAAATGCAGTTCAAAACTGCTAGCAGGACTAAGCAGGTGGCCTAGCTTGTTTCAGCGTGGGAGGACAACTGTTAGGAGAGGCTGACACTAGTGTTGAGCGGTACCTTCCGATATTTGAAAGTATCGGTATCGATTGGATTGGCCGATATCCCAAAAATATCGGATATTGCCGATACCGATACCAATACAAGTCAATGGGACACAAATATCGGAAGTGATCCTGGATGGTTCCCAGGGTCTGAAGGAGAGGAAACTCTCCTTCAGGCCCTGGGATCCATATTCATGTAAAAAATAAAGAATAAAAATAAAAAATATGGATATACTCACCCTCGGATGAGCCCTGGCTGTCACCGCTGCAATCGGCAGCCTCCGTTCCTAAGAATGCAGAGTGAGGGACCTTCGATGACGTCGCGGCTTGTGATTGGTCGCGTGACTGCTCATGTGACCACTCATGCGACCAGTTACAAGCCGCAATGTCATCGCAGGTCCTACACTCACTGCATTCTTAGGAACGGAGGCTGCTGGTTGCACCGCTGAGGTCCAGGGTCTGTCGGAGGGGTGAGTATATCCATATTTTTTATTTTTATTCTTTATTTTTTACATGAATATGGATCCCAGGGCCTGAAGGAGAGTCTCCTCTCCTCCAGACCCTGGGAACCATACGCACCACACACGCCTGGGAACTTATAGGAACTTCCGATTCCGATTTCCGATATCACAAAAATATCGGAACTCGGTGTCGGAATTCCGATACAGCGAATATCGGCCGATACCCGATATTTGCAGTATCGGAATGCTCAACACTAGCTGACACAGTTACTAGGCACAAATAAGTAAGTAGGCTACATGCAGATCACAATTGGTAACAGGAGTACAGAGGTGGCATAGCTTTGTTCAGCGGAGGTCAACTGTTAGAAGTGGCTGACACAGTTAGTAGGCCAAAATACTAAAGTGGGCTAAATGTCAGCCAAGGAATTGGTCATAAATAAACTGGTTGCATAGCGAGGTACAGGGGTGGGCTCCTCTGCAGAGTTGCAGACAGGGGTAGTTGGCGCAAAGTATAAGGGGTCCCTGTATATTTTTACTATCATCTATCATTGCAACAAATTTGTTATGGCAGTGCCATTTAAGGATTTAACAGCACAGACTACACAGTGGTGGGGCAGGGATAGGTAAGTTTTGCAAGTGGTAGAGCACAGTTCGATCTGGGGGAGAACACTCTCGTGGGCGGCGGTACTGGCCCAGGGCCCCTCATATTACGACGGTGTGTCTGACGTTGGTTGTGCACCACCACCGTCAGAGAAACTTCATTGTACCATGAGGGACCCTGTGCCAGTGCCGTGGCCCAAGAGTGGGCACACCCACCTGTCCAGGCAAACGGCACTCGCACGGGTGCTTGCGCCATGTTGTGACCACGGCCCTGTGGGGGGAGTCAGCCCATTTAGGGAGGTATACAAATGGCCTATGGTGGACATTCGGCACCTGCAAATGGCGGAATTGGAGCAGTCAGTAAGAGGAGGCCAAAAACAAGAAATTTTTCTGGTAAGCTACGTGTCAGCAGGGGAAGGTGGGGCAAAATAATTCGAAATCCATGATTGGTTCATTTTAATGAAGGTTAGATCATCAATATTTCGGGGAGCCAGACGTGTCCTTTTTTCAGTCAGTATTGAACCAGCAGCACTGAAGACTCTTTCTGAGAGCACTCTAGCAGCTGGGCAAGCGAGCTCCTGTAATGCATATTCTGCCAATTCGAGCCAGGTGTCTAGTTTAGATGCCCAGTAATCAAAGGGGAATGACCTGTGAGGGAAAACATCGATAATGGCGGAAAAATAGTTGGTAACCATACTGGACAAATGCTGTTTCCTGTCACTTTGAATCGATGCAGCAGTAGCTGTCATGTCTGCGGTCATTGCGAAATCACTCCACAACCTGGTGAGAAATCCCCTGTGTCCAATGCCACTTCAGCTTTGTGCACCTCTAGCACCTCTGCCATGTTGCCCCCTACAGCTCGTGTGAGAACCATCAGCGCCGCTGTGTGCTGGGAATGCCTGAACTAAATGGTCTACAAGAGTTGCTTGTTTGGTAGCCAATATTTGCTCAAGGTTCTCATGTGGCATGATATTTTGCAATTTGCCTTTGTATCGTGGATCCAGGAGGCAGGCCAACCAGTAATCATCATCGGTCATCATTTTGATAATGCGGGGGTCCCGTTTTAGGATACGCAAGGCATACTCTGCCATGTGGGCCAAAGTTCCAGGTGTCAATTCACTGCTTGTGCTGGGTTGAGGAGCACTTTCTTGAAAATTTACATCACTTGTGGCCCGCAAAAACCCTGTACCTGACCTTGCCACCAGTTTCTATTGCCCCCTGAGAAGCATCCTCCTCCAATAAATATTCAGCCCCATCATCCTCCTCCTCCTCCTCCTCCTTTTCATCCGCCACTTCGTCCCGGAGACTTCCCTGACCAGACAATGGCTGACTGTCATCAAGGCTTCCCTCCTCCTCAGCCACAGACGCCTGCTCCTTGATGTGTGTCAAACTTTGCATCAGCAGATGCATTAGTGGGATGCTAATGCTTATGATGGCGTCGTCCGCACTGACCAGCCGTGTGCATTCCTCAAAACACTGAAGGACTTGACAGAGGTCTTGGAGCTTCGACCACTGCACACCTGACAACTCCATGTCTGCCATCCAACTGCTTGCCCGTGTATGTGTATCCTCCCACAAATAAATTACAGCACACCTCTGTTCGCACAGCCTCTGAAGCATGTGCAGTGTAGAGTTCCACCTTGTTGCAACGTCTATTATTAGGCGGTGCTGGGAAAGATTCAGCGATTGCTGATGGTTCTGCATACGGCTGGAGAGTACGGGCGACCGGCGGATGGCGAGCAAAGTCTGCGCACCTTCAGGAGCAGGGCTGGTAAATCAGGGTACTTCTTGAGGAAGCACTGCACCACAAGGTTCAAGGTGTGAGCCAGGCAAGGTATGTGTTTCATTTTGGAAAGGGCTATGGCAGGCATAAAATTCCTTCCTTTATCACTGACTACCTTGCCTGCCTCAAGATGTACACTGCCCAGCCATGACTGAGTTTCTTGCTGCAAGTACTTGGCCAGTACTTCCGCGGTGTGTCTGTTGTCGCTCAAACACTTCATTTGCAGCACAGCCTGCTGACGCTTACCACTAGCTGTTCCATAATGAAACACCACAGGTGCAACACTGGCAGCTGCGGATGGAGTGTTCATGTGACTGAGCTTTGTGGATGAGCTTTCGCTTGTGGAAGAGGAGGAGGAGGAGGAGGAGGTGCAAACGCCTACAGCCAACTGTTTCCTAGACCATGGGATAGGCAGAACTGTGCCACTATGGCTGTCCACTGTGGACCCTGCATCCACCACATTAACCCAGTGTGCCGTGATGGACACGTAATGTCCCTGGCCATGCCTACTGGTCCATGCATCAGTTGTTAGGTGCGGCTTTCTACTGACCGATTGCCTCAGTGCATGGACAATGCGCTCTTTGACATGTTGGTGGAGTGCTGGGATGGCTTTTCTCGCAAGGAAGTGTTCACTGGGTAGGTCATAGCATGGTACTGCGTAGGCCATCAGTGCTTTGAAAGCTTCGCTTTCAACCAACCGGTAGGGCATCATCTCTAACGAGATTAGTCTAGCAATGTAGCCGTTCAAAATCTGTGTATGCGGATGAGAGGAAGAGTACTTTCTTTTCCTAGCTAGAGTCTCTTGTAGGCTGAGCTGAACTGGAGAGCTGCAAATGGTGGAACTAGCGGGGGTGGTAGTGGACATGGCAAATTGAGAGAGGCTTGGTGATGGTATTCTTGATGTGGGCCTACCTACAGTGTTTCCAACCAAGAACCTTGTGATTCCCTGACTGCTTTGGCCTTGTGACAATACCTCCACATTTGTTACTGGGGGTGCCATAACCGGTGGGCTTCCAGTGAGGGAAGCAAAGTTGCATTGCTGACTAACTTCAATATGAGCAGGTGCATCAACGGTACGGGAAGTTTGGTAGTTAGTCCATGCTTCCAAGTGCCTGCTGGTTAGATGTCTATGCATGCACATTGTATTTAAACTTTGTAGATTCTTCCCTCTGCTAAAGGTCTTGGATCATTTCTTACATATAACTTTGGACTGATCATTCGGATCTTGGTTAAAAAATTGCCACACTGCACTCGTCCTACTATGGAATACCTTTTCAGACTTTGCACGCCGTGCTACTGTCACCGGATTGCAATGCTGTCCTACACCTGTTGTGTTTTTTGACACACGTTTTGGGCCTGATGCGGGCCTGCCAGATGACAGCTTTTGCGATGTAGATGGATGCAGCAGATCATCCTCCTCCGCTTCTGAGCTACAGGCAGCGGCACCTTCTTCCCCCAATGGCTGCCAATCTGGGTCAACAACTGGGTCATCTACCACCTCCTCTTCAATGTCAGGTGCTATGGCATTCGGGACTGGGCACCATAGTCTCATCAGGGTCAGATTCAGGCTCAGTACACTGCGAGGGCAAAGTAGTGATCCGAGTCAATGGAACAGCATAATAATCAAGCTGTGGCTGTGCATCTATGCACTCCATGTCCAATTCATCCTGTAATGGGCTTTTAACAAATTCCCTCTCTAACCCAGGCACAGTATGTGTAAAGAGCTCCATGGAGTAAAGTGTAGTGTTGCCTGCCGCATCCTTCACTTTTGTTTTGGGTGACACAAGGAAGCAACTTTTTCCGGACCTGGAGCAGCCACTGATGACTCACTGGTTTTAGATTTCGAACCTTCTGAAGAGGAGGTGAAAGAGCTAGAGGCTGAGTCAGCAAGGAAAGCCAAAACTTGTTCCTGCTGCTCCGGCTTTAAAAGCTGTTTTCCAACTCCCAGATAAGGGATCCTTCGAGGCCTTGTGTAGCCAGACGATGACGCTGCCTCAACACCTCGAGCCTTTGGTGCTATCTTGCTTTTCCCAGTAACACCAGATGCTCCACTACCACCACCACCATCAGTACCAGCTGGCAACGACCGCCCACGGCCTCTTCCACCAGACTTCCTCATTTTTGCGGAAATGTTACCAATATAAAAACCGTTATATGCTACTGTTAAACAAGGTAGAAGATGTACCGTATATACTCGAGTATAAGCCGACCCCAGTATAAGCCGACCCCTCTAATTTTGCCACAAAAAACTGGGAAAACGTATTGACTCGAGTATAAGCCTAGGGTGGAAAATGCAGCAGCTACCGGTGAATTTCAAAATTAAAAATAGATACTCCATACCGTTCATTATGGCCCCATAGATGCTCCACATAAAGCTGTGCCACATATAATGCTCTGCACCGTTCATTATGGCCCCATAGATGCTCCACATAAAGCTGTGCCATATATACAATGCTCTGCACCGTTGCCCCATAGCTGTGCCATATATATAGTGCTCTGCACCATTGCCCCATAGCTGTGCCATATATATAATGCTCTGCACCGTTGCCCCATAGCTGTGCCATATATATAATGCTCTGCACCATTGCCCCATAGCTGTGCCATATATATAGTGCTCTGCACCGTTGCCCCATAGCTGTGCCATATATATAATGCTCTGCACCGTTGCCCCATAGCTGTGGCATATATATAATGCTCTGCACCGTTGCCCCATAGCTGTGCCATATATATAATGCTCTGCACCGTTGCCCCATAGCTGTGCCATATAAATAATGCTCTGCACCGTTGCCCCATAGCTGTGCCATATAGTGCTCTGCACCTTTCCCCCATAGCTGTGCCATATATATATAATGCTCTGCACCATTGCCCCATAGCTGTGCCATATATATAGTGCTCTGCACCGTTGCCCCATAGCTGTGCCATATAGTGCTCTGCACCGTTGCCCCATAGATGCTCCACATAAAGCTGTGCCTTATATATAGTGCTCTGCACCGTTGCCCCATAGATGCTCCACATAAAGCTGTGCCTTATATATAGTGCTCTGCACCATTGCCCCATAGATGCTCCACATAAAGCTGTGCCTTATATATAATGCTCTGCACCGTTGCCCTATAGATACTCCACATAAATCTGTGCCATTGCTGCTGCTGCAATAAAAAAAAAAAAAACACATACTCACCTCTCTTGCTTGCAGCTCCTCAGCGTCCGGTCCCGGCGTCTCTCCGCACTGACTGATCAGGCAGAGGGCGGCGCGCACACTATATGCGTCATCGCGCCCTCTGACCTGAACAGTCAGTGCGGAGAGACGCCGGGAAGACAGAGCGGCGCCCGGCGTGTGGAACGCGGACAGGTGAATATGTAATACTTACCTGCTCCCAGCATCCCGCTCCTTCCCCCGGACAGCTGGTCTTCGGTGCCGCAGCCTCTTCCTCTATCAGCGGTCACCGGCACCGCTGATTAGAGAAATGAATAGGCGGCTCCGCCCCTATGGGAGGTGGAGCAGCCTATTCATTTCTCTAATGAGCGGTCCAACGTGACCGCTCAGGGGAAGAGGCTGCGGCACCCGGAGACCGTGGGACGGGCAGGGGGAGCGACGGGAACGCCGGAACTAGGTGAGTATATGACAGTCCTCACCCGCCGACCCCACCACCGATCATGACTCGAGTATAAGCCGAGAGGGGCACTTTCAGCCCAAAAATTTGGGCTGAAAATCTCGGCTTATACTCGAGTATATACGGTATATTAACTTTTGGAGAATTTATATATCCCTTTTTTTGGCAGGAAGACTGCAGGAAAAAACAGGCCCTGTGTATATACGCCAAACAGAACTCACGTAGATCCACTAAGTGGCAATTTAAAGCTCCCTTTTTTTTTGTGGGGGGAGACTGCAGGGGAAAACAGGCCCTGTGTATTACACCACACAATGTACAAGGCAGAACGTGGCTGGCAGATATACGCCAAACAGAACTCACGTAGATCCACTAAGTGGCAATATAAATCTCCCCTTTTATGTGTGGGACACTGCTGCAAAATTCAGGCCCACTGTATTACACTACACAGTATAAGTGGCAGAAAGTGACTGGCGGATATGCGCCAAACAGAAAGGACCCAGATGCACTTAGTGGCAATATAAATCTCCCTTTTTTTGTGTGGGAGAATGCAGGAAAAAAAAAAAACAGGCCCACTGTATTACACTACACGGTATAAGTGGCAGAAAGTGGCTGGAAATATATATAAAAAAAGGGACTGTACTGCAATAACAATCTCCCTACAATGATCTCAGGAGAAGTATGGCAGCAATAAAAATGACTGCTGCACACAAAAGTGTGGACAAATAAACAAGAGAACTGTGCAGAAAGGAGCAACAGGACTTTTGCTTTTAAAAAAGCAGTTGGTTTGCACATCTGTTGTGGATTCTGTTTGCGGGCTCCCTCTGGTGGTTACTGCTGGTACTGGGTGACTTTGGTGGGTTGCGGCCTTTGGTTTCCATCTGTCCATCAGAGGCTGGGTGTTTCCTATTTTACCTGGCCTTTCTGTCATTTCCCTTGCCGGCTATCAATGTGTTCAGATGTGCTCTGTTTGGTTCCTGCCTACCTGCTCCCAGATCTTTCAGGATAAGCTAAGTGCTGATTTTCAGTTGTTTGGTTTTTTGTCCAGCTTGCTTAGTATGTCTCTTTGTTAGCTGGTTGCTCTAGTGGACTGAGGTTCTCCCCATGTGCCATGAGTTGGCACATGGGTTCTTGTAATCTCAGGATGGTTTTTTTGATTAGGGTTTTTTGCTGACCGCTCAGTCCCCTTTTGTGTCATTCTGCTTTCTAGTTTTCAGCGGGCCTCTATTTGCTAAAGCTATATACATCATCTCTATGTGTGTGCCTTCCTCTCATTTCACCGTCAATACATGTGGGGGGCAACTATATCTTTGGGGTTAATTCCTCTGGAGGCAAGTGAGGTCTTTGTTTTCTCTGCAGTACTAGTTAGCTCTTAGGCTGGTGCGTGGCGTCTAGAACCAACGTAGGCACGCTCCCTGGCTATCTCTAGTTGTGTTTGTCAGGCGTAGGGCAGCGGTCAGCCCAGGTTCCATCACCCTAGAGCTCGTCCGATATTTATTATACTTTGCTTATCCTGTGCTATCCCTAGCCATTGGGGATTCATGACAGTATAGCCGGCCCACAAAGTGTTAATTGTTTGGGCTGAAGCAGGAGAAAAAGAAGTGTTCAAGGGAAATTTTTTTTTTTTTTCCTTCAGAGTTTTGCTGCCTAGCCCTTAATTGCTGTCTAGCTGCTTCTTACCTCCTCTTAACCCTTGAATGGCTCTGATCTTAGCTGTTTATCATGGATGTCCAGAGTTTGGCTTCCAGCCTGAGTAATCTCGCGGCAAAGGTTCAAAACATACAGGATTTCGTTGTTCACACTCCCATGTCTGAACCTAGAATTCCTATTCCAGAGTTTTTTTCTGGAGATAGATCTACCTTCCTGAATTTCAGGAACAATTGTAAATTGTTTCTCTCTTTGAAATCTCGCTCCTCTGGAGACCCTGCTCAACAGGTTGAGATTGTTATATCGTTCCTACGGGGCGACCCTCAGAATTGGGCATTTGCATTGGCACCAGGGGATCCTGCATTGCTCAGTGTGGATGCGTTTTTTCTGGCATTGGGATTGCTCTATGAGGAACCTAACCTAGAGATTCAGGCTGAAAAGGCTTTATTAGCCCTCTCTCAGGGGCATGATGAAGCGGAAATATATTGTCAGAAATTTCAGAAATGGTCGGTGCTTACTCAGTGGAATGAGTGCGCCCTGGCTGCAAACTTCAGAAATGGTCTTTCTGAGGCCATTAAGGATATTATGGTGGGGTTCCCTGCGCCTACAGGTCTGAATGAGTCTATGGCTATGGCCATTCAGATTGATCGGCGTTTACGGGAGCGCAAACCCGTGCACCAGTTGGCGGTGTCTTCTGAACAGGCACCTGAGACTATGCAATGTGATAGAATTCAGTCCAGAAGTGAACGGCAAAATTATAGGCGGAAAAATGGTTTGTGTTTTTATTGTGGTGATTCAGCTCATGTTATATCAGCATGCTCTAAACGCACAAAAAGGGTTGATAAATCTTTTGCCATTGATACTCTGCAGTCTAAGTTCATTTTGTCTGTGACTCTGATTTTTTCACTGTCTTCCATTTCCGTCGATGCCTATGTGGATTCAGGCGCTGCCCTGAGTCTTATGGATTGGTCATTTGCTAAACGCTGCGGTTTTAGTCTAGAGCCTCTGGAAGTTCCTATTCCTCTGAAAGGAATTGATTCTACACCATTGGCTATGAATAAACCGCAGTATTGGACACAAGTGACCATGCGCATGACTCCCGTTCATCAGGAGGTGATTCGCTTCCTTGTACTGTATAATTTACATGATGTACTAGTGCTTGGTCTGCCATGGTTACAAACTCATAATCCTGTCCTGGACTGGAAAACAATGTCTGTGCTAAGCTGGGGATGTCAGGGGGTTCATGATGATGCACCTCCTATTTCTATCGCTTCATCTACTCCTTCGGAGATCCCTGCGTTTTTGTCGGATTATAGGGATGTTTTTGAGGAGCCTAAGCTCAATTCGCTCCCTCCCCATAGAGAGTGTGACTGTGCTATAGAATTGATTCCTGGCAGTAAGTTCCCTAAGGGTCGTTTATTTAATCTGTCACTGCCAGAGCATACTGCTATGCGGAATTATATTAAGGAGTCCTTGGAAAAGGGACATATTCGTCCATCTTCGTCCCCTCTGGGAGCAGGTTTTTTTTTCGTGGCAAAAAAAGATGGTTCCCTGAGGCCTTGTATAGATTATCGCCTTCTGAATAAGATTACAGTCAAATACCAGTATCCATTGCCATTATTTATTGATTTGTTTGCTCGCATTAAGGGGGCTAGGTGGTTCACTAAAATAGATCTTCGTGGTGCGTATAACCTGGTGCGGATAAAACAGGGTGATGAGTGGAAAACCGCATTTAATACGCCTGAGGGCCATTTTGAGTATTTGGTAATGCCTTTTGGACTCTCCAATGCTCCGTCAGTCTTTCAGTCCTTTATGCACAATATTTTCCGTGAATATCTGGATAAGTTTATGATTGTGTATTTGGATGATATTTTGGTGTTTTCTGATGACTGGGAGTCTCATGTTCTACAGGTCAGGAAGGTGTTTCAGGTTTTGAGGGCCAATTCTCTGTTTGTGAAGGGCTCAAAGTGTCTCTTCGGAGTCCAGAAGATTTCTTTTTTGGGGTACATTTTTTCTCCTTCTACTATTGAGATGGATCCCGTTAAGGTTCAGGCTATTTGTTACTGGACACAACCTACATCTGTTAAGAGCCTTCAGAAGTTCTTGGGGTTTGCTAATTTTTATCGTCGGTTCATTGCTAATTTTTCCAGTATTGTTAAACCTTTGACTGATTTGACTAAAAAGGGTGCTGATGTTGCTGATTGGTCTCCTGCAGCCGTGGAGGCATTTCGGGAACTTAAGCGCCGGTTTTCTTCTGCTCCTGTGTTGTGTCAACCAGATGTTTCACTTCCTTTCCAGGTGGAGGTTGATGCTTCCGAGATTGGAGCGGGGGCGGTTTTGTCACAGAGAAGTTCTAATGGCTCGGTGATGAAGCCATGTGCTTTCTTCTCTAGAAAATTCTCGCCCGCCGAGCGCAATTATGATGTGGGTAATCGGGAGCTTTTGGCCATGAAGTGGGCATTTGAGGAGTGGCGTCATTGGCTTGAGGGTGCTAAACATCGCGTGGTGGTCTTGACTGATCACAAGAATCTCATTTACCTTGAGTCTGCCAGGCGTTTGAATCCTAGACAGGCTCGTTGGTCGTTATTTTTTTCTCGTTTCAATTTCGTGGTTTCATACCTGCCAGGTTCAAAGAATGTGAAGGCAGATGCTCTTTCCAGGAGTTTTGTGCCTGACTCTCCTGGAGATACTGGGCCTGCTGGTATCCTTAGGGATGGGGTAATATTGTCCGCCGTGTTATGACCCCAATGGCGAGGGTCTCAGAGGAACGTGGAAGTCTGCAGAATACAAAAATCCAGCTCATAGGGCAGTGGTAACTGGGTTGATCATATATCTACTCCTAACGCCAACACTAGAAGTAGCCGGGGATCATTCCTACGTTGATTCTAGATGACACGCGCCAGCCGGAGAATCTAGCTACCCCTAGTAGAGGAAAACAAAGACCTTTCTTGCCTCCAGAGAAGGGGACCCCAAAGCTGGATAGAAGCCCCCCACAAATAATGACGGTGAGGTAAGAGGAAATGACAAACACAGAAATGAACCAGGTTTAGCACAGAGAGGCCCGCTTACTGATAGCAGAATAAAGAAAGGTAACTTATATGGTCAACAAAAACCCTATCAAAATCCACACTGGAAATTCAAGAACCCCCGAACCGTCTAACGGTCCGGGGGGAGAACACCAGCCCCCTAGAGCTTCCAGCAAAGGTCAGGATATAGATTTGGAACAAGCTGGACAAAAATACAAAACCAAAACAAATAGCAAAAAGCAAAAGGCAGACTTAGCTGATATAACTGGAACCAGGATCAGTAGACAAGAGCACAGCAGACTAGCTCTGATAACTACGTTGCCAGGCATTGAACTGAAGGTCCAGGGAGCTTATATAGCAACACCCCTAACTAACGACCCAGGTGCGGATAAAAGGAATGACAGAAAAACCAGAGTCAAAAAACTAGTAACCACTAGAGGGAGCAAAAAGCAAATTCACAACAGTACCCCCCCCTTAGTGAGGGGTCACCGAACCCTCACCACGACCACCAGGGCGATCAGGATGAGCGGCATGAAAGGCACGAACTAAATCGGCCGCATGAACATCAGAGGCGACCACCCAGGAATTATCCTCCTGACCATAGCCCTTCCACTTGACCAGGTACTGAAGCCTCCGCCTGGAGAGGCGAGAATCCAAGATCTTCTCCACCACGTACTCCAACTCGCCCTCAACCAACACCGGAGCAGGAGGCTCAGCAGAAGGAACTACAGGCACAATGTACCGCCGCAACAAGGACCTATGAAATACATTGTGAATAGCAAACGACACAGGAAGATCCAGACGAAAAGATACAGGATTAAGGATTTCCAATATCTTGTAGGGCCCAATAAAACGAGGTTTAAATTTGGGAGAGGAGACCTTCATAGGAACAAAGCGGGAAGAAAGCCACACCAAATCCCCAACGCGTAGTCGGGGACCCACACCGCGGCGGCGGTTGGCAAAGCGCTGAGCCTTCTCCTGTGACAACTTCAAGTTGTCCACCACATGATTCCAGATCTGCTGCAACCTATCCACCACAGAATCCACCCCAGGACAGTCAGAAGGCTCCACATGACCCGAAGAAAAGCGAGGATGGAAACCAGAGTTGCAGAAAAAAGGCGAAACCAAGGTGGCGGAACTAGCCCGATTATTAAGGGCAAACTCAGCCAACGGCAAGAATGTCACCCAATCGTCCTGATCAGCAGAGACAAAACACCTCAAATAAGCCTCCAAAGTCTGATTGGTTCGCTCCGTCTGTCCATTAGTCTGAGGATGGAAAGCAGACGAAAACGACAAATCAATGCCCATCCTACTACAAAAGGATCGCCAGAACCTGGAAACGAACTGGGATCCTCTGTCTGACACAATATTCTCAGGGATGCCGTGCAAACGAACCACGTTCTGGAAAAACACAGGAACCAGATCGGAAGAGGAAGGCAGCTTAGGCAAAGGAACCAAATGGACCATCTTGGAGAAGCGATCACATATCACCCAGATAACGGACATGCCCTGAGATAGCGGAAGATCAGAAATGAAATCCATGGAGATATGTGTCCAAGGTCTCTTCGGGACAGGCAAGGGCAAGAGCAAACCGCTGGCACGAGAACAGCAAGGCTTAGCTCGAGCACAAGTCCCACAGGACTGCACAAATGACCGCACATCCCTTGACAAGGAAGGCCACCAAAAGGACCTGGCCACCAGATCTCTGGTGCCAAAAATTCCCGGGTGACCTGCCAACACCGAGGAATGAACCTCGGAAATGACTCTGCTGGTCCACTTATCCGGGACAAACAGTCTGTCAGGTGGACAAGACTCAGGCCTATCAGCCTGAAATCTCTGCAACACACGTCGCAGATCCGGAGAAATAGCTGACAAGATAACTCCATCTTTAAGAATACCAACAGGATCAGCGACTCCAGGAGCATCAGGCACAAAGCTCCTAGAAAGAGCATCGGCCTTCACATTCTTTGAACCTGGTAAATACGAGACAACAAAATCAAAGCGGGAGAAAAACAATGACCAGCGGGCCTGTCTCGGATTAAGGCGTTTAGCAGACTCGAGATACATCAGATTTTTGTGATCAGTCAAGACCACCACACGATGCTTAGCACCCTCGAGCCAATGACGCCACTCCTCAAATGCCCATTTCATGGCCAACAACTCCCGATTGCCCACATCATAATTTCGCTCGGCAGGCGAAAATTTCCTAGAGAAAAAGGCACAAGGCTTCATAACAGAGCAACCAGGGCCTCTCTGCGACAAAACGGCCCCTGCCCCAATCTCCGAAGCATCCACCTCAACCTGAAAGGGAAGTGAGACGTCAGGCTGGCACAAAACAGGCGCCGAAGTAAACCGGCGTTTCAACTCCTGGAAAGCCTCCACGGCAGCAGGAGCCCAGTTAGCTACATCGGAGCCCTTCTTGGTCATATCCGTCAAAGGTTTCACAATGCTAGAAAAATTAGCGATAAAACGACGGTAGAAGTTAGCGAAGCCCAAGAACTTCTGAAGACTCTTAACTGACGAGGGCTGAGTCCAATCAAGAATAGCTCGGACCTTGACTGGGTCCATCTCCACAGCAGAAGGGGAAAAAATGAACCCCAAAAAGGGAACCTTCTGTACACCAAAGAGACACTTTGAGCCCTTGACAAACAAAGAATTTTCACGCAAAATTTTAAAGACCAACCTGACCTGCTCCACATGCGAATCCCAATTATCAGAAAAAAACAAAATATCATCCAGATAAACAATCAAAAATTTATCCAGATACTTCCGGAAAATGTCATGCATAAAGGACTGAAAAACTGAAGGCGCATTGGAGAGCCCAAAAGGCATCACCAAGTACTCAAAATGACCTTCGGGCGTATTGAATGCGGTTTTCCATTCATCACCTTGCTTAATGCGCACAAGGTTGTACGCACCACGAAGGTCTATCTTGGTGAACCACTTGGCACCCTTAATCCGGGCAAACAAGTCAGACAACAGCGGTAAAGGATACTGAAATTTGACAGTGATCTTATTTAAAAGCCGATAATCAATACAAGGTCTCAAAGATCCGTCCTTTTTTGCCACAAAAAAGAATCCCGCACCAAGAGGGGAAGAAGACGGACGAATATGTCCTTTTTCCAGAGACTCCCTGATATATGAACGCATAGCGGTATGTTCAGGTACCGACAGATTAAACAGTCTTCCCTTAGGAAATTTACTGCCTGGGATCAAATCTATAGCACAGTCACAGTCCCTATGAGGAGGCAGTGCACTGGACTCAGACTCACTGAAGACATCCTGATAATCAGACAAATACTCCGGAACTTCCGAAGGCGTAGAAGAAGCAATAGACACAGGCAGGGAATCCTCATGAATACCACGACAGCCCCAACTTGAGACTGACATAGCCTTCCAGTCCAGGACTGGATTATGGGTCTGTAACCATGGCAGCCCTAAAACGACCAAATCATGCATTTTATGTAAAACCAGGAAACGTATCACCTCGCGGTGTTCAGGAGTCATGCACATGGTAACCTGAGTCCAAAACTGCGGTTTATTTGCTGCCAATGGTGTAGCATCAATACCCCTAAGAGGAATAGGATTTTCTAATGGTTCAAGAGTAAATCCACAGCGCTTAGCAAATGAGAGATCCATGAGACTCAGGGCAGCACCTGAATCTACAAACGCCATGACAGGATAAGATGACAGTGAGCAAATCAAAGTTACAGACAGAATAAATTTAGGTTGCAAATTACCAACGGTGACAGGACTAACAACCTTAGCTATACGTTTAGAGCATGCTGAGATAACATGTGTAGAATCACCACAGTAGTAGCACAAGCCATTCCGGCGTCTATGAATTTTCCGCTCATTTCTAGTCAGGATTCTATCACATTGCATTAAATCAGGTGTCTGTTCAGACAACACCATGAGGGAATTTGCGGTTTTTCTATCACATTGCACCGAATTAGGTGTCTGTTCAGACAACACCATGAGGGAATTTGCGGTTTTGCGCTCCCGCAACCGCCGGTCAATTTGAATAGCCAGTGCCATAGTATCATTCAGACCTGTGGGAATGGGAAAACCCACCATAACATTCTTAATGGCTTCAGAAAGGCCATTTCTAAAATTAGCGGCCAGTGCACACTCGTTCCAATGTGTCAGCACGGACCATTTCCGAAATTTTTGGCAATACACTTCAGCCTCGTCCTGCCCCTGAGACATAGCCAGCAAGGCCTTTTCTGCCTGAATCTCAAGATTGGGTTCCTCATAAAGTAAACCGAGCGCCAGAAAAAACGCATCAAGATCAGCCAATGCCGGATCTCCTGGCGCCAGCGAAAAAGCCCAATCCTGAGGGTCGCCCCGTAAGAACGAAATAACAATTTTTACTTGCTGAGCAGAATCTCCTGATGAACAGGGTCTCAGGGACAAAAACAATTTACAATTATTCACGAAATTCCTAAACTTAAACCTGTCTCCGGAAAACAGTTCAGGAATCGGTATTTTAGGTTCTGACCTAGGATTTCTGATAACATAGTCTTGTATGCCCTGCACACGAGTAGCCAGCTGGTCCACACTTGTAATCAAGGTCTGGACATTCATGTCTGCAGCAAGCATAGCCACTCTGAGGTAAAGGGGAAAAAGAAAAAAAAAAAACAAAAAAAACTCAGAATCTTCTTTCTTATAATCCCTCTTCTGCAATGCATTAAACATTTAATACTGGCCTGGCAAACTGTTATGACCCCAATGGCGAGGGTCTCAGAGGAACGTGGAAGTCTGCAGAATACAAAAATCCAGCTCATAGGGCAGTGGTAACTGGGTTGACCATATATCTACTCCTAACGCCAACACTAGAAGTAGCCGGGGATCATTCCTACGTTGATTCTAGATGACACGCGCCAGCCGGAGAATCTAGCTACCCCTAGTAGAGGAAAACAAAGACCTTTCTTGCCTCCAGAGAAGGGGACCCCAAAGCTGGATAGAAGCCCCCCACAAATAATGACGGTGAGGTAAGAGGAAATGACAAACACAGAAATGAACCAGGTTTAGCACAGAGAGGCCCGCTTACTGATAGCAGAATAAAGAAAGGTAACTTATATGGTCAACAAAAACCCTATCAAAATCCACACTGGAAATTCAAGAACCCCCGAACCGTCTAACGGTCCGGGGGGAGAACACCAGCCCCCTAGAGCTTCCAGCAAAGGTCAGGATATAGATTTGGAACAAGCTGGACAAAAATACAAAAACAAAACAAATAGCAAAAAGCAAAAGGCACACTTAGCTGATATAACTGGAACCAGGATCAGTAGACAAGAGCACAGCAGACTAGCTCTGATAACTACGTTGCCAGGCATTGAACTGAAGGTCCAGGGAGCTTATATAGCAACACCCCTAACTAACGACCCAGGTGCGGATAAAAGGAATGACAGAAAAACCAGAGTCAAAAAACTAGTAACCACTAGAGGGAGCAAAAAGCAAATTCACAACACCGCCGTATCCCCAGACTTGCGACGCGCATTGCAGGAGTTTCAGGTGGATAAACCGGATCGATGTCCACCAGAAAGACTGTTTGTTCCGGATGATTGGACCAGTAGAGTCATCTCTGAGGTCCATTCTTCTGTGTTGGCTGGTCATCCTGGAATATTTGGTACAAGAGACTTGGTGGCCAGGTCTTTTTGGTGGCCTTCCTTGTCTAGGGATGTGCGTACCTTTGTGCAGTCTTGTGAAGTGTGTGCTCGAGCTAAGCCTTGCTTTTCACGGGCTAGTGGGTTGTTGTTATCCTTGCCCATCCCGAAGAGGCCTTGGACGCACATTTCCATGGATTTTATTTCTGATCTCCCGGTTTCACAGAGAATGTCCGTTATCTGGGTTGTGTGTGACCGCTTTTCTAAGATGGTTCATTTGGTGCCCTTGCCTAAGTTGCCCTCCTCCTCTGAGTTGGTTCCTTTGTTTTTTCAGAATGTGGTTCGTTTGCATGGGATTCCAGAGAATATCGTTTCTGACAGGGGATCCCAGTTTGTGTCTAGATTTTGGCGGACGTTTTGTGCCAAGATGGGCATTGATTTGTCTTTCTCGTCTGCATTCCATCCTCAGACGAATGGCCAGACGGAGCGAACTAATCAGACCTTGGAAACTTATTTGAGGTGTTTTGTTTCTGCTGATCAGGATGACTGAGTTGCTTTTTTGCCACTGGCCGAATTTGCTCTTAATAATCGGGCTAGTTCGGCCACGTTGGTCTCTCCTTTTTTTTGTAATTCGGGGTTTCATCCTCGTTTTTCCTCTGGTCAGGTGGAGTCTTCGGATTGTCCTGGAGTGGACGTGGTGGTGGACAGGCTACATCACATTTGGAATCAGGTGGTTGACAATTTGAAGTTATCTCAGGAGAAGACTCAGCAGTTTGCTAATCGCCGTCGCCGCGTGGGTCCCCGACTTCTTGTTGGGGACTTGGTGTGGTTGTCTTCTCGTTTTGTCCCTATGAAGGTCTCTTCTCCTAAGTTCAAGCCTCGGTTCATCGGTCCTTATGGGATCTCGGAGATTCTTAACCCTGTATCTTTCCGTTTGGATCTCCCAGCATCGTTCGCTATTCATAATGTGTTCCATCGGTCGTTGTTGCGGAGGTATGAGGTGCCTGTTGTTCCTTCGGTCGAGCCTCCTGCTCCGGTGCTGGTGGAGGGAGAATTGGAGTATGTTGTTGAAAAGATCTTGGATTCTCGTGTTTCCAGACGCAAACTCCAGTATTTGGTTAAGTGGAAGGGTTATGGTCAGGAGGACAATTCCTGGGTGGTTGCCTCCGATGTTCATGCGACTGATTTGGTCCGCGCCTTCCATAGAGCACACCCTGATCACCCTGGGGGTTCTCGTGAGGGTTCGGTGACCCCTCCTCAAGGGGGGGGTACTGTTGTGGATTCTGTTTGCGGGCTCCCTCTGGTGGTTACTGCTGGTACTGGGTGACTTTGGTGGGTTGCGGCCTTTGGTTTCCATCTGTCCATCAGAGGCTGGGTGTTTCCTATTTTACCTGGCCTTTCTGTCATTTCCCTTGCCGGCTATCAATGTGTTCAGATGTGCTCTGTTTGGTTCCTGCCTACCTGCTCCCAGATCTTTCAGGATAAGCTAAGTGCTGATTTTCAGTTGTTTGGTTTTTTGTCCAGCTTGCTTAGTATGTCTCTTTGTTAGCTGGTTGCTCTAGTGGACTGAGGTTCTCCCCATGTGCCATCAGTTGGCACATGGGTTCTTGTAATCTCAGGATGGTTTTTTTGATTAGGGTTTTTTGCTGACCGCTCAGTCCCCTTTTGTGTCATTCTGCTTTCTAGTTTTCAGCGGGCCTCTATTTGCTAAAGCTATATACATCATCTCTATGTGTGTGCCTTCCTCTCATTTCACCGTCAATACATGTGGGGGGCAACTATATCTTTGGGGTTAATTCCTCTGGAGGCAAGTGAGGTCTTTGTTTTCTCTGCAGTACTAGTTAGCTCTTAGGCTGGTGCGTGGCGTCTAGAACCAACGTAGGCACGCTCCCTGGCTATCTCTAGTTGCGTTTGTCAGGCGTAGGGCAGCGGTCAGCCCAGGTTCCATCACCCTAGAGCTCGTCCGATATTTATTATACTTTGCTTATCCTGTGCTATCCCTAGCCATTGGGGATTCATGACACACATCGGCGTACAAACAGCAATGCAGCGATCAGGGAGCCTTATAAGCTACAGAGCTGATGCACAGAAATCTAGCCGCCACTGTCCCTGCAAAGAAAAGGTGGTGTTGGACAGTGGAAATCGCTACAGCACAAGCGGTTTGGGGGTTAATCTTTCCTCCCTAACACTATCCCTGCTTCTGATGAAGCTGCAGCAACCTCTCTCTACGCTCTGATCGGCAGAAGTAAGATGGCGGTCGGCGTGCACGCCCCTTTATAGCCCCTGTGATGCTGCAGAAAGCAAGCCAATCACTGTCATTCCCTTCTCTAAGATGGTGGGGACCGAGACCTATGTCATCACGCTGCCTGTTGTGGATTCTGTTTGTGGGCTCCCTCTGGTGGTTACTGCTGGTACTGGGTGACTTTGGTGGGTTGCGGCCTTTGGTTTCCATCTGTCCATCAGAGGCTGGGTGTTTCCTATTTTACCTGGCCTTTCTGTCATTTCCCTTGCCGGCTATCAATGTGTTCAGATGTGCTCTGTTTGGTTCCTGCCTACCTGCTCCCAGATCTTTCAGGATAAGCTAAGTGCTGATTTTCAGTTGTTTGGTTTTTTTGTCCAGCTTGCTTAGAATGTCTCTTTGTTAGCTGGTTGCTCTAGTGGACTGAGGTTCTCCCCATGTGCCATGAGTTGGCACATGGGTTCTTGTAATCTCAGGATGGTTTTTTTGATTAGGGTTTTTTGCTGACCGCTCAGTCCCCTTTTGTGTCATTCTGCTTTCTAGTTTTCAGCGGGCCTCTATTTGCTAAAACTATATACATCATCTCTATGTGTGTGCCTTCCTCTCATTTCACCGTCAATACATGTGGGGGGCAACTATACCTTTGGGGTTAATTCCTCTGGAGGCAAGTGAGGTCTTTGTTTTCTCTGCAGTACTAGTTAGCTCTTAGGCTGGTGCGTGGCGTCTAGAACCAACGTAGGTACGCTCCCTGGCTATCTCTAGTTGCGTTTGTCAGGCGTAGGGCAGCGGTCAGCCCAGGTTCCATCACCCTAGAGCTCGTCCGATATTTATTATTACTTTGCTTATCCTGTGCTATCCCTAGCCATTGGGGATTCATGACAGTATAGCCGGCCCACAAAGTGTTAATTGTTTGGGCTGAAGCAGGAGAAAAAGAAGTGTTCAAGGAAATTTTTTTTTTTTTCCTTCAGAGTTTTGCTGCCTAGCCCTTAATTGCTGTCTAGCTGCTTCTTACCTCCTCTTAACCCTTGAATGGCTCTGATCTTAGCTGTTTATCATGGATGTCCAGGGTTTGGCTTCCAGCCTGAGTAATCTCGCGGCAAAGGTTCAAAATATACAGGATTTCGTTGTTCACACTCCCATGTCTGAGCCTAGAATTCCTATTCCAGAGTTTTTTTCTGGAGATAGATCTACCTTCCTGAATTTCAGGAATAATTGTAAATTGTTTCTCTCTTTGAAATCTCGCTCCTCTGGAGACCCTGCTCAACAGGTCAAGATTGTTATATCGTTCCTACGGGGCGACCCTCAGAATTGGGCATTTGCATTGGCACCAGGGGATCCTGCATTGCTCAGTGTGGATGCGTTTTTTCTGGCATTGGGATTGCTCTATGAGGAACCTAACCTAGAGATTCAGGCTGAAAAGGCTTTATTAGCCCTCTCTCAGGGGCATGATGAAGCGGAAATATATTGTCAGAAATTTCGGAAATGGTCGGTGCTTACTCAGTGGAATGAGTGCGCCCTGGCTGCAAACTTCAGAAATGGTCTTTCTGAGGCCATTAAGGATATTATGGTGGGGTTCCCTGCGCCTACAGGTCTGAATGAGTCTATGGCTATGGCCATTCAGATTGATCGGCGTTTACGGGAGCGCAAACCCGTGCACCAGTTGGTGGTGTCTTCTGAACAGGCACCTGAGACTATGCAATGTGATAGAATTCAGTCCAGAAGTGAACGGCAAAATTATAGGCGGAAAAATGGTTTGTGTTTTTATTGTGGTGATTCAGCTCATGTTATATCAGCATGCTCTAAACGCACAAAAAGGGTTGATAAATCTTTTGCCATTGATACTCTGCAGTCTAAGTTCATTTTGTCTGTGACTCTGATTTTTTCACTGTCTTCCATTTCCGTCGATGCCTATGTGGATTCAGGCGCTGCCCTGAGTCTTATGGATTGGTCATTTGCTAAACGCTGCGGTTTTAGTCTAGAGCCTCTGGAAGTTCCTATTCCTCTGAAGGGAATTGATTCTACACCATTGGCTATGAATAAACCGCAGTATTGGACACAAGTGACCGTGCGCATGACTCCCGTTCATCAGGAGGTGATTCGCTTCCTTGTACTGTATAATTTACATGATGTACTAGTGCTTGGTCTGCCATGGTTACAAACTCATAATCCTGTCCTGGACTGGAAAACAATGTCTGTGCTAAGTTGGGGATGTCAGGGGGTTCATAATGATGCACCTCCGATTTCTATCGCTTCATCCACTCCTTCAGAGATCCCTGCGTTTTTGTCGGATTATAGAGATGTTTTTGAGGAGCCTAAGCACAATTCGCTCCCTCCTCATAGAGAGTGTGACTGTGCTATAGAATTGATTCCTGGCAGTAAGTTCCCTAAGGGTCGTTTATTTAATCTGTCACTGCCAGAGCATACTGCTATGCGGAATTATATTAAGGAGTCCTTGGAAAAGGGACATATTCGTCCATCTTCGTCCCCTCTGGGAGCAGGTTTTTTTTTCGTGGCAAAAAAAGATGGTTCCCTGAGGCCTTGTATAGATTATCGCCTTCTGAATAAGATTACAGTCAAATACCAGTATCCATTGCCATTATTTACTGATTTGTTTGCTCGTATTAAGGGGGCTAGGTGGTTCACTAAAATAGATCTTCGTGGTGCGTATAATCTGGTGCTGATAAAACAGGGTGATGAGTGGAAAACCGCATTTAATACGCCTGAGGGCCATTTTGAGTATTTGGTAATGCCTTTTGGACTCTCCAATGCTCCGTCAGTCTTTCAGTCCTTTATGCACAATATTTTCCGTGAATATCTGGATAAGTTTATGATTGTGTATTTGGATGATATTTTGGTGTTTTCTGATGACTGGGAGTCTCATGTTCTACAGGTCAGGAAGGTGTTTCAGGTTTTGCGGGTCAATTCTCTGTTTGTGAAGGGCTCAAAGTGTCTCTTCGGAGTCCAGAAGATTTCTTTTTTGGGGTACATTTTTTCTCCTTCTACTATTGAGATGGATCCCGTTAAGGTTCAGGCTATTTGTGACTGGACACAACCTACATCTGTTAAGAGCCTTCAGAAGTTCTTGGGGTTTGCTAATTTTTATCGTCGGTTCATTGCTAATTTTTCCAGTATTGTTAAACCTTTGACTGATTTGACTAAACAGGGTGCTGATGTTGCTGATTGGTCTCCTGCGGCCGTGGAGGCCTTTCGGGAACTTAAGCGCCGGTTTTCTTCTGCTCCTGTGTTGTGTCAACCAGATGTTTCACTTCCTTTTCAGGTGGAGGTTGATGCTTCCGAGATTGGAGCGGGGGCGGTTTTGTCACAGAGAAGTTCTAATGGCTCGGTGATGAAGCCATGTGCTTTCTTCTCTAGAAAATTCTCGCCCGCCGAGCGCAATTATGATGTGGGTAATCGGGAGCTTTTGGCCATGAAGTGGGCATTTGAGGAGTGGCGTCATTGGCTTGAGGGTGCTAAACATCGCGTGGTGGTCTTGACTGATCACAAGAATCTCATTTACCTTGAGTCTGCCAGGCGTTTGAATCCTAGACAGGCTCGTTGGTCGTTATTTTTTTCTCGTTTCAATTTCGTGGTTTCGTACCTGCCAGGTTCAAAGAATGTGAAGGCGGATGCTCTTTCCAGGAGTTTTGTGCCTGACTCTCCTGGAGACACTGGGCCTGCTGGTATCCTAAGGGATGGGGTAATATTGTCCGCTGTATCCCCAGACTTGCGACGCGCATTGCAGGAGTTTCAGGTGGATAAACCGGATCGATGTCCACCAGAAAGACTGTTTGTTCCGGATGATTGGACCAGTAGAGTCATCTCCGAGGTCCATTCTTCTGTGTTGGCTGGTCATCCTGGAATATTTGGTACAAGAGACTTGGTGGCCAGGTCTTTTTGGTGGCCTTCCTTGTCTAGGGATGTGCGTACCTTTGTGCAGTCTTGTGAAGTGTGTGCTCGAGCTAAGCCTTGCTGTTCACGGGCTAGTGGGTTGTTGTTGTCCTTGCCTATCCCGAAGAGGCCTTGGACGCACATTTCCATGGATTTTATTTCTGATCTCCCGGTTTCACAGAAAATGTCCGTTATCTGGGTTGTGTGTGACGGCTTTTCTAAGATGGTTCATTTGGTGCCCTTGCCTAAGTTGCCCTCCTCCTCTGAGTTGGTTCCTTTGTTTTTTCAGAACGTGGTTCGTTTGCATGGGATTCCGGAGAATATCGTTTCTGACAGGGGATCCCAGTTTGTGTCTAGATTTTGGCGGACGTTTTGTGCCAAGATGGGCATTGATTTGTCTTTCTCGTCTGCATTCCATCCTCAGACGAATGGCCAGACGGAGCGAACTAATCAGACCTTGGAAACTTATTTGAGGTGTTTTGTTTCTGCTGATCAGGATGACTGGGTTGCCTTTTTGCCACTGGCCGAATTTGCTCTTAATAATCGGGCTAGTTCGGCCACGTTGGTCTCTCCTTTTTTTTGTAATTCGGGGTTTCATCCTCGTTTTTCCTCTGGTCAGGTGGAGTCGTCGGATTGTCCAGGAGTGGACGTGGTGGTGGACAGGCTACATCACATTTGGAATCAGGTGGTGGACAATTTGAAGTTATCTCAGGAGAAGACTCAGCAGTTTGCTAATCGCCGTCGCCGCGTGGGTCCCCGACTTCTTGTTGGGGACTTGGTGTGGTTGTCTTCTCGTTTTGTCCCTATGAAGGTCTCTTCTCCTAAGTTCAAGCCTCGGTTCATCGGTCCTTATAGGATCTCGGAGATTCTTAACCCTGTATCTTTCCGTTTGGATCTCCCAGCATCGTTTGCTATTCATAATGTGTTCCATCGGTCGTTGTTGCGGAGGTATGAGGTGCCTGTTGTTCCTTCGGTCGAGCCTCCTGCTCCGGTGCTGGTGGAGGGAGAATTGGAGTATGTTGTTGAAAAGATCTTGGATTCTCGTGTTTCCAGACGCAAAATCCAGTATTTGGTTAAGTGGAAGGGTTATGGTCAGGAGGACAATTCCTGGGTGGTCGCCTCCGATGTTCATGCGACTGATTTGGTCCGCGCCTTCCATAGAGCTCACCCTGATCGCCCTGGGGGTTCTCGTGAGGGTTCGGTGACCCCTCCTCAAGGGGGGGGTACTGTTGTGGATTCTGTTTGTGGGCTCCCTCTGGTGGTTACTGCTGGTACTGGGTGACTTTGGTGGGTTGCGGCCTTTGGTTTCCATCTGTCCATCAGAGGCTGGGTGTTTCCTATTTTACCTGGCCTTTCTGTCATTTCCCTTGCCGGCTATCAATGTGTTCAGATGTGCTCTGTTTGGTTCCTGCCTACCTGCTCCCAGATCTTTCAGGATAAGCTAAGTGCTGATTTTCAGTTGTTTGGTTTTTTTGTCCAGCTTGCTTAGAATGTCTCTTTGTTAGCTGGTTGCTCTAGTGGACTGAGGTTCTCCCCATGTGCCATGAGTTGGCACATGGGTTCTTGTAATCTCAGGATGGTTTTTTTGATTAGGGTTTTCTGCTGACCGCTCAGTCCCCTTTTGTGTCATTCTGCTTTCTAGTTTTCAGCGGGCCTCTATTTGCTAAAACTATATACATCATCTCTATGTGTGTGCCTTCCTCTCATTTCACCGTCAATACATGTGGGGGGCAACTATACCTTTGGGGTTAATTCCTCTGGAGGCAAGTGAGGTCTTTGTTTTCTCTGCAGTACTAGTTAGCTCTTAGGCTGGTGCGTGGCATCTAGAACCAACGTAGGTACGCTCCCTGGCTATCTCTAGTTGCGTTTGTCAGGCGTAGGGCAGCGGTCAGCCCAGGTTCCATCACCCTAGAGCTCGTCCGATATTTATTATTACTTTGCTTATCCTGTGCTATCCCTAGCCATTGGGGATTCATGACAGCTGCCCACACTCTGCGTGCACCTTCATTGGCTGAGAAATGGCGCTTAAAGCATCATACGAAACATGACTTTGGCACGAAGATTGCCGACCGCATGGCCGATCCCACGCTGGGATCGGGTCTGGTTTCACGAAACCCGACTTTGCCGGAAGTCGGCGATTTTTGAAAATGTCCGATCCGTTTCGCTCAACCCTAGTAATGACTACACGGCCACCTCAACACCATCGGAGTTACTGCAACCCTTGACCTACTTTCTCCTTCCCTTAATCCTGTAGAATGTAAGCCTGCAAGGGCAGTGTCCTCGCCCCTCTGTACCAGTCTGTCATTGGTAGTTTGTTTACTGTAAGTGATATTTGTATTTTGATGTAACCCCGTCTCATGTATAGCACCATGGAATTAATGGTGCTATATAAGTAAATAGTAATAATAATAATGATAATGATGATGAATAACAGGCATTTTGTGCTAAAATTATTTATTCAGTTTGGAAATCATTGAGCTACATACATTATATGGTTTCTATATGCTGTGGGGAGGCTCCATGCATGAATTAAGACTTGGGGTATGTTCACATTTAGTAGTGAACACGCAATATCACATTGGATAAATCATAGTAAAGTAAAATCCCATTCACGTGTGTTTTTTTTATTGGGATACAGTATGTGACTTACAATAGAAGTACAAGAAGAGGGTTGGAAGTAACATAACTGTAGGATCCGACTACACAGCGTTAGTTTGTAGTCTGTTACCATGGATATGCATATGTCTGACTTATGAACAGAAAAGGGAATATGTTACTGATAGGATTTAGGCAGTTGAATATGCCGTTGATAAGTGCCCAGTTTGAAGGATTGGACAAAATAGCTGCTTTCTTTCAGAAACAGTGTTACTCTTAGTTAGTAATGGTATTGCAGCTCAACTGTACTAACGCGATCTGCCATGCAACACATGATGTGCAAACAGGTGCTAGACTGTTTTTTGGAGAAATTCACCATGTTTTTTTAATATCTCACAACTGATTTAGGCATTGAATGATACCCAATTAATGGATGTGCGCTGACTTGTAGTGATGGTGACTTTAATCTACAAGTATCATACTCAGCGCAGACTGGCCCACAGGAGAACAGGTGAATTCCCCGGTAGACCCTTATGCCGGAGTAAGCAACTTACCTCCCAACATTATCAGCAATTTGACAATAAATGTAATTCTTTAAATACAGACCAAGGCAGTGTCTTATCATCCATTCAACAAGCAACCCAGTGTATTATTTCATAGAAGAAGAAGGAAATCTGTGAGAGAGGGTAATGTAATGTATTACATGTAGCTGAACTATAGGCCTCAAGAGTGAATGTTACTGGTGCGCCCTTACCACCCCCATCCGACACTGATTACACTGACTCCTGATGGACCATTACCCAGCTAAATAATACATCTAGATATGCAAAAAAGATCAAATGACTGTGCCCTGACCACAGCCCAGATGATTTATAATAACAATGACTCGGAAGCTGAAGGATAATTGCAGTCAAGACACTGCCCTTCCTGTTCCTTCTCTATGTACCTCAGATCATCACTCACTACAACCCACATCCTCTAACTGCTTCAACTCCCAGAGCGGCGAGGTTTCCTTAGACAGCCAGAAAAGTATTATCATGGAGCAACCATAACACAGACAGAGGAAGGGATGACAGAATCACAGATACAATTATATCACATCTCTTTCCTGTATTACAAATTGGTAGCATATTGCAAGAACATTTCACCATAACATTCAATTTGTAGTGATAAAATACTTATTTTATGTAATAAAATTCTTATTTTATGTAATAAAATTCAATTTAATTATTTAAAAATCCGACATGATTTTCTGCTTTTTAATTTTAGAATCTATCTCTCACAGTTGAAGTGTACCTACGATAAAAATAACAGACCTCTCCATTCTTTGTAAGTGGGAAAACAGTCAAAATCGTCAATGTATCAAATACTTATTTCCCCACTGTACCTGGATCTCTAATTATCACAGTCACATATCTGAGAGATGGTCATCTAACTTTCTGTTAGCTATTGAGAGAGTTGAGCAAGCGATCCAGAGCCATCAGAAGCTCAGATTGAGCATCGGGCAAAGAGTACAGGTTTGTCATTTTGAGACTCAGTAAACAAAGATGAACAGTTTCTTACCAAAGAAGTGTAAACATATTGTGACGCCCGGGAGACCGAGGTACCCAGCACCAGATCAAAGAGGTCCGTCTCTTGAGGGGGATGTCACTAGTGGCTTGACCCGGTGCTGTGGCCTCAGGCGATGCACAGTGCAAGGGATATCATGAAGGAACAGACACTTACTTGATCAGCAGCAGGTCCTCTCAGCTGTGATGACCCCGATCCTGGATCGATGGCTATTGTCCAAATGAAAAACTGAGGCGCTGAAATGTTTAACCAGTTTGCTTCAACAAAAAGGGGTTTGCAACCAATACTGTCACCGGAGTCTGTATAAGAACTCTGAATTACTTTGACCCTGTCAGGATTTCCACCTCTTATAATGCGCAGTTTCTGTATGGCCCTGCTGCTGTATGTGAACTGGCTGCCGACCCAATCTGTCTCTTCTGTGCTCTGGTTTGACGGACAACCCGAGTCCTTTTTGTCAGCTTACCCCCTTTGGGAGTACCGCTGAACTCTGTGTCTGTTGCTGCGTCTTACCCTGGTGAAGCTGATATCACCTCACTTTCTTCCGGTTGCTGTATTATATATAACGAATATAGCCACGGATCCGGTATCCGTCTCTGCGCCTATTTTGGGTAGAAATTATTGCTACCCGGTTCTCACAATGTCCTTTTTCTCTATTCCTCTTTTCCTACTATGGGTATTACGGGCCTATAATCCGTCATAGGGCTGTTAGGAGTTCAGTTATAGACCTCTAACTTTCAGCTCCTCAACCCAACTGCCAGTCCTTTTCTCAGACCAGAATAGATCAAGGGGAGTCTCTGGAGCTCCCCCTTCTGGCCGGAGATGGTAGTGCAGTCTTGCTATTTTAATATTTGTATTTGGTGTCAATAACTATTTTTGTGGCAAATACCCCTAGGGGCGCCACATTCCCCCTTAGTTAAGAACAGTACTCCGGGACTGTGGGACGATAACATTTTGAAATAACAATTGATATGTACAGAGTCTTAAAAATGAAAAGTTACAAAAACCACTCAAAGAAACAAAAAAAATGGAATTCTCTAAAAAGTCACTTCAAATAGCGTCCATTAATACAGTTTTATCCTTGAAGGTACTAGGAAGCAAAGTTCACAAAGCAGTCTTTCCGATTTGATTTAGCGTTTCCGGGCTGATAAAGTTCAAGAATATGCAAGAAGTTCATACAGGTAAGTCTCTGTAGGTACTGGGCTTAAACGTTACAGAACGATAACAATGACTATAGTCTTATAGTTGGTAATCTGCATACCTGGCCGGTAATTGACCCTGGGTACTACGCTGGGATCTACGTAATAGCGGTGTCTCTTTATGTGGTGTACTACTGTCTACTGCGGATATAGTATCTGCCCTCTCTGCTATAGATAATTCCACCACTATGGGGTTGGCAAGTCCACCGTGAATGGGATCACTCTGATCAGGAATCTGTTCTTCCTGACCTGGAACCTCTTGTAGTACGGGGTCAGCCTCTTCCTGTCTTGGGACTTCTAATATTGGGTTCGGTGTTGGATAAAATGCCACCATGGGAACCACTACTGCACCATGGTATGTTAGTAGGGTTTTGGGAAAGTCTCCTATACAGGTGTGATACATTTCCTCCTCTTTTTCCTTTACTGGTTGAACCTGTATAGGTTGAATAACTTCTGATTCTGGCTGGACAACTTCGGGCTCTTTCAACGTTTCCGGACATAATTTAAGATTGTCTCTTGACACTAGTACAGATGTTAAACCTCCGTTTTTGCTAATGAGACACATTTTAGGATTATCCATTCTTGTTGGTAAAACTGTGTAGGGTACGGCTTCCCATTGATTATCCGGTTTATAGGTTCGACGATTCCTCTTGAGTACTTGGTCACCCGGTCTTAATGGAGTTGCTAGAGCATTCTGGTTGAAAGTTCGCTCTTGTCTTTCTCTGGTTTGCTGGAGGCTTCTTTCCACACTCTCTTGCACTTGGTGATACTGCTTTTGCCGTACGACATCCCAATTGGAGTCTTGAACTTCTGCGTCTGGTTTCAGAATTCCCATTTCTAGATCGATTGGCAATTGGTCGGGTCTTGCACGCATAAGATAAGCTGGGGTGCAGTTGGTAGGGCTCACCGGGACATGATTATACAGATCCACCAAGTCAGGCAATTTCTCTGGCCATTGATTCCTTTCCGTTTCAGGTAAAGTCTTTAGTAGGTCTATCACAATATGGTTCATCTTCTCACATAAGCCGTTTGTTTGCGGATGATAGGCCGTCGTCCGGATCTTTTTGCAACCATACATATTACAGAATTCTCTGAAGATCTCTGATTCAAAGGCTGTACCCTGGTCAGTGAGAACCTGTTCCGGATATCCATGGGGTCTACAAAAGTACGTTTGGAACGCTTTGGCTGCTGTTTTTGCAGTTAGATCTTTTACAGGTACTACTACTAAGAAGCGTGAATAATGGTCCACGATGGTCAAGGCATAGACGTAACCAGACCGGCTCGGTGTCAACTTCACGTGGTCCATTCCTACCAGTTCAAGTGGTTGTTTGGTGATTATGGGCTGCAGTGGTGCTCTTTGGCTCTTTTGATCGTTCCTTCTGAAGTTGCACGGGCCACAGTTTCTACACCACTGTTCGATTGATTTTCTCATCCCGACCCAATAAAATCTTTCTCTCAGAAGTACTTCTAGCTTTTTCCAACCAAAGTGACCAGCACCATTGTGGTAAGCCTCGAGGACCATCTTCACATCTTGTTTAGGCACGATAATCTGCCAAACCAATTCATGTGTTTTCGGATTGGTGTATCTTCTACAGAGTTTCCCTTGATACAGGAACATTTTGCCTCTCTCTTTCCAGAGTTGATGCGTCTCTTCTGGGGCATCCTCATCGGGATATGCACTTTGCTCAGTCAATAGTTCCTTCACTAGCTTCACAGCCGGATTGCTATCTTGGGTGTCAGCCCATCTATGGTGTGCTAACGGATTAAAATTCACTTCTTGTTGTTTCTGATAGGTATTTGACTGACGATGTTTTGCCTTGGGCTGATGAAAGGCTGGTAGTTCAATTTCTTCAAGCTCCCCCGTTTCTTCTTCTACATCTCTCAAGTGTGGCATCCGGGATAGGGCATCGGCATTTCCATTCTTGCGACCTGCTCGATACTTGATCACGAAGTTGTAATTAGATAACCGGGCTATCCATCGCTGTTCTAACGCACCTAATTTAGCCGTGCCTAGGTGGGTCAATGGATTGTTGTCAGTATAGACAATAAATTCTGCACCAGTCAAATAGTGTTTGAAACGTTCAGTCACAGCCCAAACTACTGCCAGTAGCTCCAATTTGAAGGAACTATAATTTTCTGAATTTCTTTCAGTAGGCCGGAGTTTTCTACTTGCAAAGGCGATGACTTTCTCCCGACCTTCTTGCTTTTGTGACAGCACCGCTCCCAATCCCACATTGCTGGCATCGGTATAGAGGATGAAAGGTTGATGGTAATCCGGGTACGCCAGAACTTCTTCTCCGGTTAGTGCTTTCTTTAGTTGTTCAAAGGAGTCTTCTCTTTCGTCGTTCCACTGAAAAGGAGGGTTTCGGTTTGAAGGTTTCTTCGTCTGCCCTATCAAAGCATCTTGCAAGGGCGCTGCCAATTTGGTAAATCCTTTTATAAATCTACATAGTAACCCACTAATCCCAAGAATTGCCTCACTTCTTTTGCGTTGGTAGGTCTTGGCCAATCCCTTATGGCAGTTATTTTCTCGGGATCCGGTGCTACTCCCTCCGAACTCACGATGTGCTCTAAGTATTGTACCTTTGGCTTGAGAAGGTGACATTTGGATGGTTTGATTTTCATACCATACTTGGATAAGGCTTCGAACACCTCTGCCAGGTCTGTTAAGTGCTGTTCATAAGTCTTTGAGTAGACGATCACATCATCTAGGTACAGGAGGACGGTCTCGAAGTTCTTGTGTCCGAGGCAACATTCCATCAGTTGCTGGAAAGTACCAGATGCATTGCAGAGTCCGAACGGCATGTGATTAAATTCGCTTAGACCCATTGGTGTGGTGAATGCCGTTTTTTCTTTATCTCTCTCAGCCACAGGGACTTGCCAATACCTGCTTGTTAAGTCTAAGGTGGAAAAATAATTAGCAGATTTCAAAGCAGTCAAGGACTCTTCTATCCTAGGCAAGGGATAGGCGTCTTTATGGGTGATATTATTAATCCGCCGGTAGTCTACGCACATTCTCATGGTTCCGTCCTTTTTTTTGACAATCACCAGAGGGGCCGCCCAAGGGCTACAACTATCTCTTATTACCCCGGCCTGTTTCATCTCTCTCAGCATGTCCTTCGCGCATTGATAGTGAGCGGGCGGTATGGGTCTATATCTTTCTTTTATCGGGGATGGTCACCGGTGGGGATTGTATGTTCCACCCCTTCTATCCGTCCGATGTCCAATGGGTGTTTACTGAAGACCTGTTCATATTCCGTCACTAATCTATACACCCCTTGTCTTTGATGGATAGGTGTTAAATCTACACCCACGTCTAGTTGTTGGCACCAATCCTCCGATTCTCCATCTGAGCCGTTATTTTCCACCTGACAGGTCGATTCTAAGGGCTCAACGGTTGTGATGGCATTGTTCTCAACAGTATATAACTTTGCCACTGTAGCGTACCTTGGCAAAGTGATCTCTTCCTCTCCACAGTTCAAAAGTCGTACTGGCACCCGTCCCCGGTGTACCTCGACCACCCCTCGTGCCGTGAGTATAGTGGGCCTGCTGTCGGTGTACGCTGGTTCTATTAAGGCTTGATAGTCTCGTCCTTTAGTACCAATGGCCGCTCTACACCATACCAGCATTTCTGTTTTTGGTGGGATTACAATAGATGTTGGATCACTCACCCTCACACTGCCGATTTCTCCACCTGCAATTTCTATCTGTTGCCTTAACATTAATACTTTTATTTCCCTCCGGAGAACTCTCTGCTGGCAGGATCGGGCAGTTTCAGCAATTTGTTGTAAGACAGAAATAACTTCGGAAAAGCAATTCTCTAACACATTCATCCCTATCAATACAGTTGGTTCACAGTTCTGCCGATCAACATCAACGACAATTATACCCTGTTTCTTCAATTCTGCTTTACCAATCTTTATGGTCATCTCCCTGAATCCTAGTTTCGGTACCAACTTACCATTACTGGCCCATATATCTAGTTCAACATCAGAGGGTCCTTTATCAATATCTACCTCAGCCCAGTACCTCTTATAAAGGATATATGGTATAGATGAAATCTGGGAACCTGTATCCAGCAAAGCGTTGAGGGGAATTCCGTCCAGCATGATAGGGATGATGGGTCGTCCTCCGATGTATCTGTCGTGCCAGGGTGTTGGGCCTTGAAAATTCATTCCTGCGAAGCGGTCCGCATTCCCAGGGGATTCCCGTTTAAATCACAATTTCATGCAAAGTGGCCTGGCTGCTGGCAACGGCGGCAAATGGGCTGTCCATCCGGTTGGTAGCAGTCACGGGGCCGTCCTCTCCATGTCGGGTATCTCCGGGACCTCATCCATGGAACATCCTCTCTACGGTTTACCAACTCCATCTTGGGTTCTCTTATCTCCTGCATGGTTTTAGCCATTGAAGCAATAACATCAGTTAAAGAGCCACTGTCACCCCCCCCCAGCCGTTATAAACTAAAAGAGCCACTTTTTGCAGCAGTAATGCTGCAGTCTAACAAGGTGGCTCTTTTAGTTTTTGATTCATTTATTACCTCAAAAAAGCGTTTTAAAAATTGGCCACACATACCAGATATTGTACCAGGAGGCGGTCCGAATCGTCCTCTATGAAGCTCCCAACTGCCGTCACTCTTCTCTTCAGGGGCGATGGTACCCGCCCCCTGAGCGCTGTTATCTTCTGAAATCCGGCGCCTGCGCTGTGCGTGCCTGCCTGGGGCCTGCGCAGTGTTCATTGTCAGTGCGGCCACACTGTTGCTGAATCCCCCGCCCCGCACTGTTATTCATTATGCACAGTGCGGGGCTGGGGTTCCTGAGAAGGCGGGGGAGCTGGGGAGCGTCGGAGCTGGGGAGCGTCTAAACAGCGCAGTGAGCATGCCCAGGAACCCCAGCCCCGCACTGTGCATAATGGGAATCAGCAACAGTGTGGCCGCACTGACAATGAACACTGCGCAGGCCCCAGGCAGGCACGCACAGCGCAGGCGCCGGATTTCAGAAGATAACAGCGCTCAGGGGGCGGGTACCATCGCCCCTGAAGAGAAGAGTGACGGCAGTTGGGAGCTTCATACAGGACGCTTCGGACCGCCTCCTGGTACAATATCTGGTATGTGTGGCCAATTTTTAAAACGCTTTTTTGAGGTAATAAATGAATCAAAAACTAAAAGAGCCACCTTGTTAGACTGCAGCATTACTGCTGCACAAGGTGGCTCTTTTAGTTTACAACGGCTGGGGGGGGGTGACAGTGGCCCTTTAAAGAGTCAAGCTTTTGCTGAAGAGTCTCATTAGTAATGGGCCCCAGGGACTTAGCACTGGCACCGGACGTAGCTGATGTCACTGGCATTCCCCGTTGCTGAAGTGCATCTGCCATGGGTTGTGTGAGATCCTGATCCCGAGGTGCCTCTGCCAGCTGGAGACGTATAGCGCTCTCCTTTAATTGGGAAAATGTCAATTCAGGGTTCTTAAAAACAAGCATGCTCACATGCCCCCGGTGAGAAGGGGTGTAGAGTCCCTCAATAAATTGATCTCTTAGCAGTTTATCGGCTCCTGTGTTAAAAATGGGTTCAGCCAGTGTAAGTGATTTAAGGGCTTCCTGCAGGTTTAAGGCAAAATCTCTCACGCCCTCATTAGCTTTTTGTTTGCAATTAAAGAATCGTACTTTAGCTTTGCTGCTGGCAGTGGTTTCAAATGTAGCTTTTAATCCAGCAAATATGCATTCAACAGTACCTTTTAGATCAGTTGCCCATGCCGTGACTTCTCGCTTAGCATGGCCACTTAACTGCATCATCAGGAGACTAACACGCTGAGCTTCACCCATGGGGAACATATCGAAATGAGCCAGCATCTTTTCTGTTATGATCCTTAGTGGTTGAGGATCACAAATTACTCCAGCTAAGTAACAAACATAGGACAAGCTCTAGGGAGGTGGCAAACTGGACTGACCGCAAATCTGAACCTATCCAAACACACTAGAAGTAGCCGGTGAACGTGCCTAAAAATCCTAGACGTCTCGAGCCAGCCTGAGGAACTAACTACCCCTAGAGAGAAAGAAAGACCTCTCTTGCCTCCAGAGAAATAATCCCCAAAGATATAGAAGCCCCCAACAGATAATAACGGTGAGGTAAGAGGAAGGCACATACACAGGGGTGAAAGCAGATTCAGCAAATGAGGCCCACTAATACTAGATAGCAGAAAATAGAAAAGAGAATCTATGCGATCAGTAAAAAACCCTTACAAAATATCCACTCTGAGATTTCAAGAACCCCCACACCAAGTAACGGTGTGGGGGGAGAAACTCAGTCCCCTAGAGCAACCAGCAAGCGAGGAAATCACATTTTAGCGAGCTGGACAAAAAAACATAATGAACACTGATAATCAAAAAATGATCAAACAAAAACTTAGCTTGTCTTGGAGAGACTGGGAGCAAGGTAGACACAAGGAATCTGAAGAGCACTGAATGCATTGATAGCAGGCAAGGAACTCAGTCTCCAGGTGAGCTAAATAGGAAACCAACCAAGGATAACGAACCAGCTGATGCAGTCAACCTGCAGAAAGACAACATTACACAGTACCGCTTGTGACCACTAGAGGGAGCCCAAAAATAGAATTCACAACACTTTTCCCTGAAACCGTCAAGGGTATTATGTTCACCTTCATACATTGGAAGCCACCGGCCACCCGGGGTATATGGCATCAACACCGGCATAATGGGCGCCACTCCTTGCACTGCTGCGCTGCCAGGCTCTCTATCGACACTCTGTCTTTCAGCTGCATTAGCGTCGCCGGGTGCTGCGGCATCTCCGTGCTGCGACATATTGTACCCCCTTAGTTAATCCAGACCCCTCCGGTCCCAGCTTCCGTCTAGATAATGTAGATTCGTTCCTCTGTGCAGCAGGATGACAATGACACGCCCCCTGCTGCCTCTAACTGCCGCACGCTCTGTGATGATGGATTTTGAAGTTTTTCAGTTAGACTGGGGCTTGGGAAATGATGTAGCTCGATTAACAGTTTTGTGCCTAACGGTTATCACATCAGGGGATGGCGGCCATTTTTACCCCATTATAACCAATGGAGAAACGTCACTTTCAATAGTTTTCAATGGGGAACGGGATTTTCTTTAACAAAGTCAATTTCCAAGATTTTTCATCCAAATTTTCACAGTTTCAGACTCCAATTACATCACACAATACCCAGTGTACGGGCTGGCCCAATCCTGTTCGTGACACCAGTTGTGACGCCCGGGAGACCGAGGTACCCAGCACCAGATCAAAGAGGTCCGTCTCTTGAGGGGGATGTCACTAGTGGCTTGACCCGGTGCTGTGGCCTCAGGCGATGCACAGTGCAAGGGATATCATGAAGGAACAGACACTTACTTGATCAGCAGCAGGTCCTCTCAGCTGTGATGACCCCGATCCTGGATCGATGGCTATTGTCCAAATGAAAAACTGAGGCGCTGAAATGTTTAACCAGTTTGCTTCAACAAAAAGGGATTTGCAACCAATACTGTCACCGGAGTCTGTATAAGAACTCTGAATTACTTTGACCCTGTCAGGATTTCCACCTCTTATAATGCGCAGTTTCTGTATGGCCCTGCTGCTGTATGTGAACTGGCTGCCGACCCAATCTGTCTCTTCTGTGCTCTGGTTTGACGGACAACCCGAGTCCTTTTTGTCGGCTTACCCCCTTTGGGAGTACCGCTGAACTCTGTGTCTGTTGCTGCGTCTTACCCTGATGAAGCTGATATCACCTCACTTTCTTCCGGTTGCTGTATTATATATAACGAATATAGCCACGGATCCGGTATCCATCTCTGCGCCTATTTTGGGTAGAAATTATTGCTACCCGGTTCTCACAATGTCCTTTTTCTCTATTCCTCTTTTCCTACTATGGGTATTACGGGCCTATAATCCGTCATAGGGCTGTTAGGAGTTCAGTTATACGACCTCTAACATTCAGCTCCTCAACCCAACTGCCAGTCCTTTTCTCAGACCAGAATAGATCAAGGGGAGTCTCTGGAGCTCCCCCTTCTGGCCGGAGATGGTAGTGCAGTCTTGCTATTTTAATATTTGTATTTGGTGTCAATAACTATTTTTGTGGCAAATACCCCTAGGGGCGCCACAATATCTTGATTCTTTACCCTCAATCTGCACATGGAGGTGTAGACCTTCTTGGTTGAATTCTAAGGTGACAGCTTCCAGAACAGTCAATGATTGGAGGCAGGTGCACAACTGATATAGTCAGAACGCAACCGAATGGCATCATCCGGAAAATGTTCAGAATGCTTCAAGGTTGGGGGCAGATGAAGATTAGTCAAAGGATGGGGCAAGGGTCAGAAACAGGATGTGGACAACTGGCACCTGGAAAAATAGAAGGATCTGGATAGAAGCATGATTCTTATGTGAAGTTACTGTCAAGGTAGGAATCGGTAGTAGAGTCAAAAAGGATGTATGAACAAGAGCCAAACAAAGGCTGTACCTTGATCACCTTGTCTGTAGATTCTTTATATACACTACTTATATCAATGTCAACAAGAAGAACCTGCATGTGGCAACGAAGAGGACCAATCGGGCATGCTGAAGACCAGACACTGTAAAAAAGAAGGTGAATAACAGGCATCAAATCTTAACATGGATAACGTCCCACCTGGAAAATCTTTTCTATATATCTGGCCTTTGGCATGTATATACACAAATTTATCTTAAGCCAATACACACATCTAAATGGAATTCAGATTTATCCATACAATGAAATATGTGTATGACAAGTCCCCAGACACACTGTATTCTATGTGGACCTCAAAACATCACCATCAAAAAATGTCCAAGGCAAGTTTCTGGATAGATATGCGACTAAGAGAAATCTGAGATCTAGAACTACTTGTTTAGGAATTTCTATGTATTTTTGGACTCTGCTGTCATGAACCATATGAATATAATACTAAAGTCGGAAAAATGTTCATAAACCGAGTCAGTATTTCCTGTAATGCAAACGCTTACATTGACATTATTATATTACAAGATGATAAATAATTGATGATTGGTTTTCTTTAAAAATAAGGGATGACGGATTGGTGTTGGATTATCTACTGTAAGGACAGCAGCTAAAGGAACAGGCAGGGTGTTAGCAGAGGAAATCATCGAGATGGCAGAAGGAGTGACGTAGCGTGCAACTGACTTTAATCTGCCAGATGCTGATCACCCTCATATGGAAAATGTTTGCTTTGTTCAGAGGGTGGAGAGTTCTGTGCAGTTAGAACACCATGCAATATACAGTCATAACACATTGTGTTTTGTCACAAAGCCACATTAGGTTTCTGTAATAATATTTATCTACAATAATTAAAAAAATCTGGAGTATGATTAAATAATCTAACAAAATTACAATATATTTAGTATTATTATGTCTCACTTGATGAGCTAGCTCCTGCAAGCCTTTGGCCCAATGTGTAGTTCTTTAGCAACATGGACAGGTGACACCAATGTTGCTCAGTGATGGGGTAAAGTGGTCTCAAAAGATATAACGATCTATAAAGGAGATACCGAACTGACATAATAGAGCTGGAGCAGCGATGACTGATGTACTAGAGCTGGAACAGCATAGAGCAAAGGAAGAGCAGAGTGATGTAATGGTAGGAAGCCAACTACCTGAATACTCAGTTAGTATCCTGCAGCCTGAGCTGGATTTAAATGACCTAATAATTTCATTCAAATTAACCAATGCACAGGAGAAGAGATGGAACTGTCAGCGCTCATCGCTGGAATTCTTTTAAAAATGTAGATGAATAAACAGGAAAAATATTATAGACAAAACAGCAGTGGGCCAAAGGCATCTTAAGACATGAAATGATCAATTAGAGGATTGTAATAGCATTAATGCTGGATGCCAGGGAAAAAGTTACTTAAAGCTACTCATTGTATTTGCATCTTAGTGAGCCTTTGAGAATCACTGTACATTACTAGAGGGAATACTTTTCTTTATACCAATATCTTTAGCCCACTCTCTTGGATGAAAATCACCCCACACATACACTCACTGGCCACTTTATTAGGTACACCTGTCCAACTTCTTGTTAACACTTAATTTCTAATCAGCCAATCACATGGCGGCAACTCAGTGCATTTAGGCATGTAGACATGGTCAAGACAATCTCCTGCAGTTCAAACCGAGCATCAGTATGGGGAAGAAAGGTGATTTGAGTGCCTTTGAACGTAGCATGGTTGTTGGTGCCAGAAGGGCTGGTCTGAGTATTTCAGAAACTGCTGATCTACTGGGATTTTCACGCACAACCATCTCTAGGGTTTACAGAGAATGGTCCGAAAAAGAAAAAAAATCCAGTGAGCGGCAGTTCTGTGGGCGGAAATGCCTTGTTGATGCCAGAGGTCAGAGGAGAATGGGCAGACTGGTTCGAGCTGATAGAAAGGCAACAGTGACTCAAATCGCCACCCGTTACAACCAAGGTAGGCCTAAGAGCATCTCTGAATGCACAGTGCGTCGAACTTTGAGGCAGATGGGCTACAGCAGCAGAAGACCACACCGGGTACCACTCCTTTCAGCTAAGAACAGGAAACTGAGGCTACAATTTGTACAAGCTCATCGAAATTGGACAGTAGAAGATTGGAAAAACGTTGCTTGGTCTGATGAGTCTCGATTTCTGCTGCGACATTCGGATGGTATGGTCAGAATTTGGCGTAAACAACATGAAAGCATGGATCCATCCTGCCATGTATGGAGCATCTTTGGGATGTGCAGCCGACAAATCTGCGGCAACTGTGTGATGCCATCATGTCAATATGGACCAAAATCTCTGAGGAATGCTTCCAGCACCTTGTTGAATCTATGCCACGAAGAATTGAGGCAGTTCTGAAGGCAAAAGGGGGTCCAACCCGTTACTAGCATGGTGTACCTAATAAAGTGGCCGGTGAGTGTATATGGCTACAGGAAGCTTTACTGTTAGCAAGGCAAATGACTCAGGGAAATGCAGTAGATATTCATCAGGCATAGAATAACACAAAATCTGAAGAATCACATATTTATACGGAACACAGCACAGAACTGTCACTATGGGAGGGGGATAAACAGTTGTGTCCATAAATATTGGAACAGTTCGTAGATAAGGAGTGAATGTTTTATTGTCCTCTGATTGGAGTCTGGTTGTGTGTTATGATACCCCATAAGGTCTGAAGTGCAAATTCCTTAATTGATGTAAAAAGATATACAGTGCCTTGCGAAAGTATTCGGCTCCCTGGAACTTTTCAAACCTTTCCCACATATCATGCTTCAAACATAAAGATACCAAATGTAAATTTTTGGTGAAGAATCAACAAGTGGAACACAATTGTGAAGTTGAACGACATTTATTGGTTATTTTAAATTTTTGTGGAAATTCAAATACTGAAAAGTGGGGCGTGCAATGTTATTTGGCCCCTTTACTTTCAGTGCCGCAAACTCACTCCAGAAGTTCATTGTGGAGCTCTGAATGATCCAATGTTGTCCTAAATGCCTAATGATAAATATAATCCACCTGTGTGCAATCAAGTCTCCGTATAAATGCACCTAATCTGTGATAGTCTCAGGGTTCTGTTTGAAGCACAGGGAGCATCATGAAGACCAAGGAACACCACAGGCAGGTCCGTGATACTGTTGTGGAGAATTTTAAAGCTGGATTTGGATACAAAATGATTTTCAAAACTTTAAACATCCCAAGGAGCACTGTGCAAGCGATCATATTGAAATGGAAGGAGTATCATATCAATGCAAATCTACCAAGACCCGACCGTCCCTCTAAACTTTCATCTCAAACAAGGAGAAGACTGATCAGAGATGCAGCCAAGAGGCCCATGGTCACTCTGGATGAACTGAAGAGATCTACAGCTGAGGTGGGACAGTCTGTCCTTAGGACAACAATCAGTCGTACACTGTACAAATCTGGCCTTTATGGAAGAGTGGCAAGAAGAAAGCCATTTCTCAAAGATATCCATAAAAAGTGTCGTTTAAAGTTGTAGTAAAGGTTGTAATTTCCGTGCAGCTCCCCTTAGCACCTCCAGATTTGGATTGTAGGTGACTACTAGAGGTACCCGGGTTATTTTCTTCTTTAACTTTGTAATGTAGCAGGTGATTCCTTGATATCTGGTTTTCAATTATTCTTGGTAGCCCTGATTCAAAAAAGGTCTTTCAATTTATTACCATCTTTCCAGTTAGCCATTAAAAGGTATCAGCCGCTAAGGACTCTCAATTCCAAATATTATTCTATCTACTGGCTAACACTTTACAAAGATATATATCTTTCTGGATTTATTCTAGACACTATAACCTTTTGCTTTGGTCTGGATGAACAAGGTAAGGTTACAGGTTAGTCTTTCATGTACTGTACCTGTTATCTTTCTTTTCTCAAACTTATTAACAATGTTACTGAATGCACACTATTTTCCTTTTTTCAATATTCCTCATACTTCCATGTTCACTACTCATGCTAACGCACTTGTTTTTAGATTCTGTTGTAACCTTTGCCAGATCTGTGCCTTGCCACAATTCTGTCTCTGAGCTCCTTGGCCAGTTCCTTTGACCTCATGATTCTCATTTGGTCTGACATGCACTGTGAGCTGTGAGGTCTTATATAGACAGGTGTGCGCCTTTCCAAATCAAGTCCTATCAGTTTTATTAAATACAGCTGGACTCCAGTGAAGGAGTAGAACCATCTCAAGGAGGATCACAAGGAAATGAACAGCATGTGACTTAAATATGAGTGTCTGAGCAAAGGGTCTGAATACTTATGGCCATGTGATATTTCGTTGTTTTTTTTTAATACATTTTCAAAAATGTCTACATTTTTTTCAGTCAAGATGGGGTGCAGAGTATACATTAATGAGAAAAAATAAACTTTTTGAGTTTACCAAATGGCTGCAATGAAACAAAGAGGGAAAAATGTAAAGGTGTCTGAATACTTTCCGTACCCACTGTATATTAGACCTAGGAAAAACTCCATATGAGTAAGTGTAAGCGATGCAGGGGGCTGAGTTGCATGGATATCTTATTCAAGCACTCATAAACCTGCAACATAAAAGTCCCACTGCCAGGATATAAAGGTTCAGACCATACCCTTACAATACTATCCCAGGGTAAGTTATGGTATACTCATAGATATAATTCCATAACCTGGGTAAAAATGCTGTAATAGTACATGCAGCTATACTGTGGTAGGTAGAGGAGTAAGTTCAGTGGAAAGCTGTGCCTCCCTCATGTCCGAAGTGCGCTGTTTCACTGCTCGTTTCTTCTGGGGGCACAATCAATGAATATTAACAAAAAAATTAAAATTTTAGCATTTATTTCAAATGGGAAAATTGTAATGTATTCAGACCTATGTGAATAGCCTTTTAGTTAGGTCGGTTGTAATATCTATAATTTTAGAGTTTACTATGGATACTTCACCGGGATTCAAGGTAATGAACCAATTCCTGACCTTCCGAGGCGTCATCAAGTCCGATAATACCTACACACATTTGACCTTTGGTTGATCCTCTGAATTTTGTCTGATGGGTATGGACACCAATTAAAGTTTAAAAAGAAGTGTTTTGGACTTTGTGATCCCCGATTTTGTATTGACTGGCCATATTTCTTTCGCTGTAGTATTTTTCTTTGTGGATGAAAAGTTGATAGAGGGACTATTTAGATGGTACTGATGTTACACCCTGCTGAGTCATCATACATGTTTGGTGATGATGTGGATCCTGTGGGTTACAGTCACAGGGAATGTGTAAAGTACTGTATAGATCCATGTGTAGCTTGGTGCTGGCTACGAATTATGGTAATAATATGTTGTGTCACCACACTGTAAGAAAGGGTAGAGTAAAGCAGAAACAGAAGGTTTTATTGGGATTGACCAATGGAGACCAGTGTGAAGCTTGTGATGCTAGTTAAAACTCACAGACAGGTCGTGAGTCAGCGAAGTCAGACGTTAAGGGGTCAATGCCAAAAGAGCATGTAGAAACCCAAGGGAAAATATGAAGTCGTAAGTCTGGTCACATTTCAGAGTCAGAATACCAAAGATATAGCAGAAAAGCAAAGGGGCAATAACAAACAGGTAGTCAGAATATGGTCCAAAGATCAGCAGCAGAAGATCAGAAACAAAGGGGCAATAACAAATGAGTAGTCAGAACATGGTCCAAAGGTCAGCAGCAGAAGATCAGAAGCAAAGGGGCAATAACAAATGGGTAGTCAGAACATGGTCCAAAGGTCAGCAGCAGAAGATCAGAACTTACAGCACAGGGAACAGGGGAACACACACCAGAGAGCACAAGCTTAGAACAAGCTTTTGACTGGGCCGGACAGCTCACATAAATAGCAGGGCAGTTACCAAGAACAGGGAGCACCTGTGGAAATGTCTGCACATTCTAGTTTCAGATAGGTCAATTGAGCTGTTAATCAAAGCACTGGCAGCTCAACATGCCCCAACATAGGATAGGATGACAGAGCTGTCCATCACTGAGTCCCAGACACGCTGAGCAGAGAAATCATAACATAGCTTATGTGAAAGGGAATGATGAACTGTGAAAATGGAAGCAGTTCAGCAATGCCTGCAATGTGTGGAAATAATGAAGGGTGAAGCAGATTTCAAACAAATTTGGGTTTATATTTAGGAGAAATGCATTGTTGAATGGTTATGTAAATAATCCACAAGTGTAATGGGCGGGCACAGCACATAGAGCTCTGCTGCCTTTCTTTCCTATTCTCTGCCTACTGTCTGTCCCATGCCAGTGATTGACAGGCCACTCATCTTTCACTGAACTGCCTCTCCTGCCTGAGATTTGGTGAAAGTGCCATCATTCCCAAGGGGATGCATTCCTATTAAGGTCTGAAAGAAAAAATCTGTCATAGTTTTAAGATTGCATCAGACACTATCATCTATCTTCACTCCTGATTAGTGTTGAGCATTCCGATACCGCAAGTATCGGGTATCGGCCGATACTTGCGGGTATCGGAATTCTGATACCGAGATCCGATACTTTTGTGGTATCGGGTATCGGTATCGAAACAACATTAATGTGTAAAATTTAGAATTAAAATAAAAAATATTGCTATACTCACCTCTCCGACGCAGCCTGGACCTCACCGAGGGAACCGGCAGCGTTCTTTGCTTAAAATGCGCGCTTTTACTTCCTTCCGTGACGTCACGGCTTGTGATTGGTCACGTGCCACCCATGTGGCCACGACGCGACCAATCACAGCAAGCCGTGACGTAATTTTCAGGTCCTCAATGCCTAATTCTAGGCATTCAGGAATTTAAAATTACGTTCCGGCTTGTGATTGGTCGCGTCGCGGTCACATGGGTGACGCGACAAATCACAAGCCGTGACGTCACGGGAGGCAGGAGACGCGCGCATTTTTAAAATTACGTCACGGCTTGTGATTGGTTGCGTGCCGCCCATGTGACCGCGACGCGACCAATCACAGCAAGCCGTGACGTAATTTCAGGTCCTGATGCCTATTTCTGCATTGAGGACCTGAAATTACGTCACGGCTTGCTGTGATTGGTCGCGTCGCGGTCACATGGGCGTCACGCAACCAATCACAAGCCGTGACGTAATTTTAAAAATGCGCGCGTCTCCTGCCTCCCGTGATGTCACGGCTTGTGATTGGTCGCGTCGCCCATGTGACCGCGACGCGACCAATCACAAGCCAGAACGTAATTTTAAATTCCTGAATGCCTAGAATTAGGCATTGAGGACCTGAAAATTACGTCACGGCTTGCTGTGATTGGTCGCGTCGCGGCCACATGGGCGGCACGCGACCAATCACAAGCCGTGACGTCACGGAAGGAAGTAAAAGCGCGCATTTTAAGCAAAGAACGCTGCCGGTTCCCTCGGTGAGGTCCAGGCTGCGTCGGAGAGGTGAGTATAGCAATATTTTTTATTTTAATTCTTTATTTTACACATTAATATGGTTCCCAGAGCCTGAAGGAGAGTTTCCTCTCCTTCAGACCCTGGGAACCATCAGGAATACCGTCCGATACTTGAGTCCCATTGACTTGTATTGGTATCGGGTATCGGTATCGGATTAGATCTGATACTTTGCCGGTATCGGCCGATACTTTCCGATACCGATACTTTCAAGTATCGTACGGTATCGCTCAACACTACTCCTGATGCTCATTCCCTTGCTGGTTGTCCAAGTGAAGGAAATGGTTAGGGTTTATAATAATCTGCCAAGGTTTTCTTCATATGGTACTAAAAAGCCAGCAAGAAAGTGAGTGCCGACACCGTTGGAATGGCACCGACATCCGAGGGGAGTACAAGTGCAGTCATTTTACTGGAGTCAAACATGCTGATTGAGATTAGGTTATCTGAGAAGTGTAAAACCACACAACCACTTTAAGACCTCATTCAGATGTCTGTTATTCATGTACATGTTCTATTTTAGTCTATTGTATAGTTCACATTTCCCTGTGGTGTTGAGGACCATGCGTCCAAAGAAAAGTGCGGACACATTCGTTTTTTTTATCAAAGTCATGGATAAAAATATCCTATAAAAGTCTATGGGTCCAAGAAAATCACAGACAGCACATGGGTAGCATCAGTGTACAGTCCACTGTTCATGATTAACATTGTAAAGGATAGGTGAAGTTTTCTAATATACTTATTTATTTCTCCATACATGAAAAACAAGGATGGTAAAAACTGACACATGGACCAAACACTGAATGAACAATGAAACTCGGCTCCAAAACACTGTTGACACTTGTACTATTTTTTTGCATTCTTGAAAAACCATGGACGTTTCAATTAGGCATTAGGGAGAAAACATTGAGAATTTTACCTTACATGTGGCCCCGGTGTGATAGCTTAAGGCTTCAATCACACGTCAGTTTTTTTCACGATAAAAACTGACTGAGTTTCTCCGTTAATTTTTGTCTGGAGTTTTATTTGAGTTTGGTCATCAGTTTTTCTTGTACATGAAAAAAATTATTTATTTTCCTATGTAACAATCTATGAAAATAAGACCACAATCGGTGCCATCACAGAGCCATACACTTGCATTGTGACCCAACAGTCAAAATCCGACATGTCCCTGCAATTTTTATCAGACCACTCGGTCCACAGAAAATCATTGACATGTGAATGAACCTATTCACTATTGTAGGTATTAGTGCTATCTGTGAAAAATATGGATAGCACTCGCACGTAAAAAATGGACTAAATAAGTCCTAAAATGTGGCATGTACCCTAGTGAGTTCAGAAGACTCCGGTACATTCCCCCCTCCTTTGTTTTCTGAATGTTTTCTGATAGCTAGAAAATAGGTGAAGAATATTGAAACATGTTGCTACTTGTTTATTTGTTTGTTATGTTTTGTATTTTTCTTAGTTCTTGTTCGTTTTATGTATCTGATAATAAACTGTTTTGTTATTTTTCAAACATTTCTAGAAACTTTTTTAAAAATATGGTAGGAAAATAAAGCAAATAGACCAAAACTTAATATGTTGTAGTCAAGAATGATTTGTTTTTCACCAGTTACTCTTCAAACCTGCCTCCTTCTTTGATTGCTTCATGTCTGGATTGTTTGAACACTTATCAAGTATATTTCTGAGGGAAATGAGATTAAATTGTTCAAGAAGAAGGACTATGTGATGTGCTCTTCATCTCTCCAATATCAGGCTCTGGTGTCCTCAAGACAATGTTCAGATGCCCAGAACATTGTGACATACACATAAACTGCTTTTATATAATGCTACAAGCTTACAGCGTGCGGTTGCCTTCCCTCCAGTGAATCCGACAAGTATTCTTCTATCATTTTAGGCACATTATGATTTTTTTTTCTTCCTAACACAATCCAGCTGTTTCTATTCCAACCAAACCTGAGCTCTTTTGATATCTTGTAATGAGGTTTATAAACATTTTTACAAGCGTGATTTCATGGGAATTAAGAGTTGGATGCTTGGGAGATGATTTCATGTGACGTGAAGGACACTTTGTTACATGCTTTCTCCTTTTTATGGAGAAAGTGAGATGTTTAATGAAAATCGTTACATGACATGGAAGTGATGGCTTTTTTGGCCTGTTTTCAGCAAGACCAGTTTATATGAAAACAGCTCTTAAGACAAGTCTGCAAGTCTTTTTACCTAAAAGAGGCAGCACAAAATTCTGTAGATTTTATGGCAGTTATTCTACCTGATTTTTATTTCAAAAAGACACAGAGCCTCACTTACACAGCTACATGCAAATCCCGAGGTATATAAAGCAATAATAGGGTGTCCTGTCCTTAAAGATATTGTGTGGTTAAAATTTAAAAAGTGTTTGTAGAAACATGCAACTTTGCAATTTACTTCTTATAAAAATCTTCTCCATTCTTAGGAACACAGGGACTTTCAATTTTATCCTGTAAAGTATGTTACATAGGTAAGAAGCTTGCACTGACAGCAGACTTTATAGTAGGGGTTTGGTACCTTTTTTCTGCCAGGGGTCAATTGAATATTTAGAACAACACTCGGGGGCTGTAGAAAATGATAAACTTGAAATTTATCCTGCTATATTTAGTCATACATTTAATTAATTCACCCCTAATGTGATGTCTAGATCTGCATCTCTTTGGTGCGCCTATGATGTAAGGTGATATTGATGATGTTACTACTCGTCGTAACCGCTTTTCCAGATTTGCATCGGTCTGGAGCGATGGTGACTAGGGTTGAGCGACTTTCATTTTTTTAAGATCGAGTAGGGTTTTGGGAAACCCGATTTTGTCCAGAGTCGAGTCGAGTGCAGTCGGCCGATTATCGCTAAAAGTCGGGGATCGACCGAAACACGAAACCCAATGCAAGTCAATGGGGAAGCATAGTCGGCAGTGAGTGGAGGCCAGGAAAACACCTACAGTGCCCATTTTAATGCCAAAAACATCCATTCTTGTTTCTGAAGCTTGCCAATCTTAATTAACTGTATAATAATAGTTGGGCATAGGGAATTGGGGGAAAGTTGTGGGGGGAGTAGGGCTGGCTCAAGTTTTTCGTGGGCCCAGGAAATGCGGACTACGTCACGGCGGTGTTGCAGGGAAAGGTAAGTATTTAAAAGTTGCAAGTGCTGTGATCCTGAGCAAGCAGGGGGGGCCCACTCGTTCGCATTGCCACTGGCACAGGGCCCCTCAAAGTACGGCGGTGTGTTTGCATGGCGGGGGCGCCTCCCACCAGCAGCGACACTTTTGCGTACTCTGAGGGGCCCTGTGCCAGTGACGTCGCCAACGAGTATGCCCCCCCACCTGATGAAGGAACCTGCACTTTCATCTGCACCTTCCTCTTTGTCCCTGTGTAAGGTGGTATAACATGCGGGAAGGGGAACCTTACTTTCAGCAGGGACAGATTCTGGCTGTGTAGAGTACAAGGGGAATGTAGTGGTCTAGGTCAATGTACCAGCAGACTCATTTAGCAGTGGCTGGGCAATGGGCAGGATGAGGAGGAAACAGATATAGGGCCAAAGAATAAAGTAGGCTACATGCAGTTCAAAATTGGTAACAGGACTAAACAGGCGGCATTGCTTTGTTCAGTGGAGTAGCAAACCCAAGAGCAGCAGACACTGTTTCAAGGGCCTAACCACACTAGTAGGCCAAATGCAGTTTAATATCTGATAGTATAGGGCGAAAGCCAGAATGTGGAAGCTCAGCTTTGTTCAGTTGAGGACAACACCAGGGAGGGGCAGACACCTTTAGTAGGCCGGAAAAGCCTATTGCATTTTTTAAAATGGTAATTTGGAGCAGAAGGTTGAAGCTCAGCTTTATTTAGTTGAGGGCAACACCAGGGAGGGGCAGAAGCCGTTAGTAGGCCCTAACCACCATTTTTTTTTTTTTTAAAACCACTTAATGAGAGCCGGAAGGTTGAAGCTCAGCTTTATTTAGTTGAGGACAACACCAGGGAGGGGCAGAAGCCGTTAGTAGGCCCTAACCACCATTTTTTTTTTAAAACCACATAATGAGAGCCGGAAGGTTGAAGCTCAGCTTTATTTAGTTGAGGACAACACCAGGGAGGGGCAGAAGCCGTTAGTAGGCCCTAACCACCATTTTTTTTTTAAAACCACTTAATGAGAGCCGGAAGGTTGAAGCTCAGCTTTATTTAGTTGAGGACAACACCAGGGAGGGGCAGAAGCCGTTAGTAGGCCCTAACCACCATTTTTTTTTTTTTTAAAACCACATAATGAGAGCCGGAAGGTTGAAGCTCAGCTTTATTTAGTTGAGGACAACACCAGGGAGGGGCAGAAGCCGTTAGTAGGCCCTAACCACCATTTTTTTTTTTAAAACCACATAATGAGAGCCGGAAGGTTGAAGCTCAGCTTTATTTAGTTGAGGACAACACCAGGGAGGGGCAGAAGCCGTTAGTAGGCCCTAACCACCATTTTTTTTTTAAAACCACATAATGAGAGCCGGAAGGTTGAAGCTCAGCTTTATTTAGTTGAGGACAACACCAGGGAGGGGCAGAAGCCGTTAGTAGGCCCTAACCACCATTTTTTTTTTAAAACCACTTAATGAGAGCCGGAAGGTTGAAGCTCAGCTTTATTTAGTTGAGGACAACACCAGGGAGGGGCAGAAGCCGTTAGTAGGCCCTAACCACCATTTTTTTTTTTTTTAAAACCACATAATGAGAGCCGGAAGGTTGAAGCTCAGCTTTATTTAGTTGAGGACAACACCAGGGAGGGGCAGAAGCCGTTAGTAGGCCCTAACCACCATTTTTTTTTTTAAAACCACATAATGAGAGCCGGAAGGTTGAAGCTCAGCTTTATTTAGTTGAGGACAACACCAGGGAGGGGCAGAAGCCGTTAGTAGGCCCTAACCACCATTTTTTTTTTTAAAACCACATAATGAGAGCCGGAAGGTTGAAGCTCAGCTTTATTTAGTTGAGGACAACACCAGGGAGGGGCAGAAGCCGTTAGTAGGCCCTAACCACCATTTTTTTTTTAAAACCACTTAATGAGAGCCGGAAGGTTGAAGCTCAGCTTTATTTAGTTGAGGACAACACCAGGGAGGGGCAGAAGCCGTTAGTAGGCCCTAACCACCATTTTTTTTTTAAAACCACATAATGAGAGCCGGAAGGTTGAAGCTCAGCTTTATTTAGTTGAGGACAACACCAGGGAGGGGCAGAAGCCGTTAGTAGGCCCTAACCACCATTTTTTTTTTTAAAACCACATAATGAGAGCCGGAAGGTTGAAGCTCAGCTTTATTTAGTTGAGGACAACACCAGGGAGGGGCAGAAGCCGTTAGTAGGCCCTAACCACCATTTTTTTTTTTAAAACCACATAATGAGAGCCGGAAGGTTGAAGCTCAGCTTTATTTAGTTGAGGGCAACACCAGGGAGGGGCAGAAGCCGTTAGTAGGCCCTAACCACCATTTTTTTTTTTAAAACCACATAATGAGAGCCGGAAGGTTGAAGCTCAGCTTTATTTAGTTGAGGGCAACACCAGGGAGGGGCAGAAGCCGTTAGTAGGCCCTAACCAAAGTTGAAGGCCAAATGCAGTTTAATTTCTGATACTATAGGCCGAAAGCCAGAAGGTGGAAGTTCCGATTTAGACAGTGGAGGACAATTTGAATTAGGGACTGCAGACAGACTTAGTAGGCTGTCCCCTGTGGACCATGCATCCACCACATTAACCCATTGCGCCGTAATGGACACGTAATCTTCCGTGGCCATGCCTACAGGTCCATGCGTCTGTTGTCAGGTGCACCTTTGTACTCACAGATTGCCAGAGTGCATGGACAATGCGGTCTTCTACATGCTGGTGGAGGGTTGGGATGGCTTTTCTCGCAAAAGAAGTGTCGACTGGTTAGCTTGTAGCGTGGTACAGCGTAGTCCATCATGGCCTTATTAATAGTAAATAAAATATATAACTAGGCTCTATGAACTTTTAAATAGGTTCCAGGGGTACACGGGCAGCATTGGTGTGGTCAGTGGAGGAGTATTGCAAGTAGGGGCTGCAGACAGGCTATCAAAGGCCTAAAATAACAAACAGTAGGCAGTCATGGCAGTTTTACATCGGTTACATGGATACACAGGCAGGCACTCCAGGCAGCATTGTGCTCAGTGGAGGAGTATTGCAAGTAGGGGCCGCAGACAGGCTATCAAAGGCCTAAAATAACAAACAGTAGGCAGTCATGGCAGTTTTACATCGGTTACATGGATACACAGGCAGGCACTCCAGGCAGCATTGTGGTCAGTGGAGGAGTATTGCAAGTAGGGGCCGCAGACAGGCTATCAAAGGCCTAAAATAACAAACAGTAGGCAGTCATGGCAGTTTTACATCGGTTACATGGATACACAGGCAGCTAGGTGGTGAGTGGAGGAGTATTTAAAGTAAGGACCGCAGACAGGCTATCAAAGGCCTAACATAACAAACAATAGGCTCATGGCAGTTTTACAGCGGTTACATGGATACACGGGCAGGCAGCTTGGTGGTGAGTGGAGGAGTATTTAAAGTATGGACCGCAGACAGGCTTCGAAGGCCTAACACAATAAAATGGGCTGGCTGTAGGCACTTTAAAATTGGTTCCAGGGGTACACGGGCAGCAGTGGTCTGGTCAGTGGAGGCCTAGTGGAAGTATGGACCGCAGACAGGCTTCGAAGGCCTAACACAATAAAATGGGCTGGCTGTAGGCACTTTAAAATTGGTTCCAGGGGTACACGGGCAGCAGTGGTCTGGTCAGTGGAGGCCTAGTGGAAGTATGGACCGCAGACAGGCTTCGAAGGCCTAACACAATAAAATGGGCTGGCTGTAGGCACTTTAAAATTGGTTCCAGGGGTACACGGGCAGCAGTGGTCTGGTCAGTGGAGGACTAGTGGAAGTATGGACCGCAGACAGGCTTCGAAGGCCTAACACAATAAAATGGGCTGGCTGTAGGCACTTTAAAATTGGTTCCAGGGGTACACGGGCAGCAGTGGTCTGGTCAGTGGAGGCCTAGTGGAAGTATGGACCGCAGACAGGCTTCGAAGGCCTAACACAATAAAATGGGCTGGCTGTAGGCACTTTAAAATTGGTTCCAGGGGTACACGGGCAGCAGTGGTCTGGTCAGTGGAGGACTAGTGGAAGTATGGACCGCAGACAGGCTTCGAAGGCCTAACACAATAAAATGGGCTGGCTGTAGGCACTTTAAAATTGGTTCCAGGGGTACACGGGCAGCAGTGGTCTGGTCAGTGGAGGCCTAGTGGAAGTATGGACCGCAGACAGGCTTCGAAGGCCTAACACAATAAAATGGGCTGGCTGTAGGCACTTTAAAATTGGTTCCAGGGGTACACGGGCAGCAGTGGTCTGGTCAGTGGAGGACTAGTGGAAGTATGGACCGCAGACAGGCTTCGAAGGCCTAACACAATAAAATGGGCTGGCTGTAGGCACTTTAAAATTGGTTCCAGGGGTACACGGGCAGCAGTGGTCTGGTCAGTGGAGGCCTAGTGGAAGGAGGGACCGCAGACAGGCTTCGAAGGCCTAACACAATAAAATGGGCTGGCTGTAGGCACTTTAAAATTGGTTCCAGGGGTACACGGGCAGCAGTGGTCTGGTCAGTGGAGGCCTAGTGGAAGTATGGACCGCAGACAGGCTTCGAAGGCCTAACACAATAAAATGGGCTGGCTGTAGGCACTTTAAAATTGGTTCCAGGGGTACACGGGCAGCAGTGGTCTGGTCAGTGGAGGACTAGTGGAAGTATGGACCGCAGACAGGCTTCGAAGGCCTAACACAATAAAATGGGCTGGCTGTAGGCACTTTAAAATTGGTTCCAGGGGTACACGGGCAGCAGTGGTCTGGTCAGTGGAGGCCTAGTGGAAGTATGGACCGCAGACAGGCTTCGAAGGCCTAACACAATAAAATGGGCTGGCTGTAGGCACTTTAAAATTGGTTCCAGGGGTACACGGGCAGCAGTGGTCTGGTCAGTGGAGGACTAGTGGAAGTATGGACCGCAGACAGGCTTCGAAGGCCTAACACAATAAAATGGGCTGGCTGTAGGCACTTTAAAATTGGTTCCAGGGGTACACGGGCAGCAGTGGTCTGGTCAGTGGAGGCCTAGTGGAAGGAGGGACCGCAGACAGGCTTCGAAGGCCTAACACAATAAAATGGGCTGGCTGTAGGCACTTTAAAATTGGTTCCAGGGGTACACGGGCAGCAGTGGTCTGGTCAGTGGAGGCCTAGTGGAAGTATGGACCGCAGACAGGCTTCGAAGGCCTAACACAATAAAATGGGCTGGCTGTAGGCACTTTAAAATTGGTTCCAGGGGTACACGGGCAGCAGTGGTCTGGTCAGTGGAGGACTAGTGGAAGTATGGACCGCAGACAGGCTTCGAAGGCCTAACACAATAAAATGGGCTGGCTGTAGGCACTTTAAAATTGGTTCCAGGGGTACACGGGCAGCAGTGGTCTGGTCAGTGGAGGACTAGTGGAAGGAGGGAGCGCAGAAAGGCTTCAAAGGCCTAAAATAACAAACAATAGGCTCATGGCAGTTTTACAGCGGTTACATGGATACACGGGCAGGCAGCTTGGTGGTCAGTGGAGGAGTAGGGACCGCAGACAGGCTATCAAAGGCCTAAAATAACAAACAATAGGCTCATGGCAGTTTTACAGCGGTTACATGGATACACGGGCAGGCAGCTTGGTGCTGAGTGGAGGAGTAGTGCAAGGAGTGTCTGTCCCAGTACTCCCAAAATATAAATAGATGTTAATGTCTCGCAAAACAACCAAAACAAAAAAAAAGATGGCATACTTAGGTACAGGGGTGGGCTCATCTGCTGTGTTTCTGACATAGTAATTTGGCAGTAACTATTTAATGGTGCCAATATAGGACACAGACACAGACTACTTTAAGTTGCATCATAGATGTCTACAAATTTGTATTGTCAGTGCCAGACATTGAATGATGTCAGCGAATAGACTAAAGATTGGTGGAGCTGTGCGACATAATTTTGCACGTAGTAGAGCCCAGTTTGAGCTGGGGTAGGGGGGAACTCTCTTGAGGCCGGCGGGACCGCCCCAGGGCCACTCATGTTACAACGGTGTGTCTGACGTTGGGTGCGCACCACCACCGCCAGAGACACTACATTGTACTATGAGGGACCCAGTAGCAATGCCGTCAACCAAAAGCGAGCACACCCACCTCTTCAGACAAACAGCAGTCTCACGGGTGCTTGCGCCAAGTCGCGATACCACGGCCCCGTGTGGGGAGTTTGGCCATTTAGGGAGGTGTAAACATGTCGTATGCTGTACAATCTGCAGCAGCAAATTAGACATTAGAAAAGTAATTCACAGGCAAGAGCTTTTCATAGGAAAGCTAGGTGTCGGCCGGGCAAGGTGGGGCAAAAGATTTTGAAATCCAGTTGTGGTTCATTTTAATGAATGTTAGATCGTCAACATTTTGGGTAGCCAGACGAGTCCTTTTTTCGGTTAATATTGACCCTGCAGCACTGAATACTCTTTCTGATAGGACACTTGCTGCCGGGCAAGCAAGCTCCTGCAATGCATATTCTGCCAATTCTGGCCAGGTGTCTAATTTGGAGGCCCAGTAATCAAATGGGAATGACGGTTGAGGGAGAACATCGATAAGGGATGAAAAATAGTTAGTAACCATACTGGACAAATGTTGTCTCCTGTCACTTTCAATTGATGCAGCAGTACCTGTCCTGTCTGCGGTCATAGCAAAATCACTCCACAACCTGGTCAGAAAACCCCTCTGTCCAACGCCACTTCTGATGTGTGCACCCCTAACACTCCTAGTCTGCTGCCCCCTGGAGCTCGTGTGAGAACGATCACGTGCGCTGTGTGCTGGGAATGCCTGAAGCAAACGGTCAACAAGAGTTGATTGTTTGGTTGCTAATATTAGTTCCAAGTTCTCATGTGGCATAATATTTTGCAATTTGCCTTTATAGCGTGGATCAAGGAGGCAGGCCAACCAGTAATCGTCATCGTTCATCATTTTCGTAATGCGTGTGTCCCTTTGTAGGATACGTAAGGCATAATCCGCCATGTGGGCCAAAGTTCCACTTGTCAAATCTCCGGTTGTGATTGGTTGAGGGGCAGTTGCAGGCAAATCTACGTCACTTGTGTCCCTCAAAAAACCAGAACCCGGCCGTGACACGCAACCAATTTCCTGTGCCCCCGTGAAAGTTTCCGCATTAAAAATATACTCATCCCCATCATCCTCCTCGTCCTCCACCTCCTCTTCGCCCGCTACCTCGTCCTGTACACTGCCCTGACCAGACAATGGCTGACTGTCATCAAGGCTTCCCTCTTCCTCTGGTGCAGACGCCTGCTCCTTTATGTGCGTCAAACTTTGCATCAGCAGACGCATTAGGGGGATGCTCATGCTTATTACGGCGTTGTCTGCACTAACCAGCCGTGTGCATTCCTCAAAACACTGAAGGACTTGACACATGTCTTGTATCTTCGACCACTGCACACCTGACAACTCCATGTCTGCCATCCTACTGCCTGCCCGTGTATCCTCCCACAAATAAATAACAGCACGCCTCTGTTCGCACAGTCTCTGAAGCATGTGCAGTGTTGAGTTCCACCTTGTTGCAACGTCTATGATTAGGCGATGCTGGGGAAGGTTCAAAGACCGCTGATAGGTCTGCATACGGCTGGCGTGTACAGGCGAACGTCGGATATGTGAGCAAAGTGCACGCACTTTGAGGAGCAGGTCGGAGAACCCAGGATAAGTTTTCAATAAGCACTGCACCACCAGGTTTAAGGTGTGAGCCAGGCAAGGAATGTGTTTCAGTTGGGAAAGGGAGATGGCAGCCATGAAATTCCTTCCGTTATCACTCACTACCTTGCCTGCCTCAAGATCTACTGTGCCCAGCCACGACTGCGTTTCTTGTTGCAAGAACTCGGACAGAACTTCCGCGGTGTGTCTGTTGTCGCCCAAACACTTCATAGCCAATACAGCCTGCTGACGCTTGGCAGTAGCTGGCCCATAATGGGACAACTGGTGTGCAACAGTGTCATCTGCCGATGGAGTGGTTGGCCGACTGCGTTCTGTGGAAGAGCTGTAGCTTCTGCAGGAGGACGAGGAGGAGGAGGAGGGGGTGCGAACGCCTACAGCCAACTGTTTCCTAGACCGTGGGCTAGGCACAACTGTCCCTAAATTGATGTCGCCTGTGGACCCTGCATCCACCACATTCACCCAGTGTGCCGTGATGGACACATAACGTCCCTGGCCATGCCTACTGGTCCATGCATCTGTAGTCAGGTGCACCTTTGTACTCACAGATTGCCTGAGTGCATGGACGATGCGCTGTTTAACATGCTGGTGCAGGGCTGGGATGGCTTTTCTGGAAAAAAAGTGTCGACTGGGTAGCTCGTATCGTGGTTCAGCGTACTCCATCAGGGCTTTGAAAGCTTCGCTTTCAACTAACCGGTAGGGCATCATCTCTAACGAGATTAGTCTAGCTATGTGGGCGTTAAAACCCTGTGTACGCGGATGCGAGGATAAGTACTTCCTTTTTCTAACCAGAGTCTCATGTAGGGTGAGCTGGACTGGAGAGCTGTAGATCGTGGAACTTTCGGGTGTGCCGGTGGACATGGCAGACTGAGAGACGGTTGGAGACGGTATTGTTTCCGCCGGTGCCCTACATGCAATATTTCCTCCTACAAAACTGGTGATTCCCTGACCCTGACTGCTTTTGGCTGGCAAAGAAACCTGCACAGATACTGCCGGTGGTGCGGAAAATGGTGGCCTTACAGTGACGGAAGGGATGTTGCGTTGCTGACTAGCTTCATTGGCCGAGGGTGCTACAACCTTGAGGGACGTTTGGTAGTTAGTCCAGGCTTGAGAATGCATGGTGGTTAAGTGTCTATGCATGCAACTAGTATTTAGACTTTTCAGATTCTGACCTCTGCTTAAGCTAGTTGAACATTTTTGACAGATGACTTTGCGCTGATCAGTTGGATGTTGTTTAAAAAAATGCCAGACTGCACTCTTCCTAGACTCTGATCCCTTTTCAGGGATTGCAGACTGAGCTTTAACCGGATGGCAACGCTGTGCTCCAACAGGTTTTGGCTTTGACACGCGTTTTGGTCCAGATACGGGCCCGGCAGATGGAACCTGTTGCGATGTTGATGCCTGCTGCGGCCCCTCCTCCACCTCCGCTTCTGAACTACTGCCGCCTGCACCCTGTTCCCCCAATGGCTGCCAATCGGGGTCAATAACTGGGTCATCTATTACCTCCTCTTCGAGCTCGTGTGCAACTTCGTCTGTGTCACTGTGTCGGTCGGTGGTATAGCGTTCGTGGCGGGGCAACATAGTCTCATCAGGGTCTGATTGTGGATCTGTACCCTGAGAGGGCAATGTGGTGGTCTGAGTCAAAGGAGCAGCATAGTACTCTGGCTGTGGCTGTGCATCAGTGCACTCCATGTCAGAATATACTTGTAATGGGCATGGCCTGTTAAATGTTTCACTTTCTAAGCCAGGGACGGTATGTGTAAAGAGCTCCATGGAGTGACCCGTTGTGTCGCCTGCTGCATCCTTCTCTCTTGTTGTAGTTTTTGCTGAGGAGGACAAGGAAGCGACTTGTCCCTGACCGTGAACATCCACAAGCGACGCGCTGCTTTTACATTTACCAGTTTCGGAAGAGGAGGCAAAAGAGCTAGAGGCTGAGTCTGCAATGTAAGCCAAAACTTGCTGTTGCTGCTCCGCCTTTAAAAGCGGTTTTCCTACTCCCAGAAAAGAGAGCGTTCGAGGCCTTGTGTAGCCTGACGACGAAACTGGCTCCACAGCTCCAGACTTAGGTGGAATATTTTTATCCCCACGACCACCTGATGCTCCACTACCACTACCATCATTACCAGCTGACAATGAACGCCCACGACGACCTCTTGCACCAGACTTCCTCATTGTTTTAAAATCTTAACCAAAGTAACTTTATTTGTTGCTATCAAACAACTTACACGGTGAGCTATAACTTCAGTATGATTTCAATATCCCTTAACAGGTTGGTGAGACCACAAGGAAAATCAGGCACAATGTTACACACTCTGTTTTCTGTGGCACAAAATCACAGAGATGACACACACGCAGGACTGTCACTCAAGCACTAATGTCAATATTAATCTCCCACCTAATTTATTTATTTTTTTTTCTCAGGGAGACTTTAGAAACCAAATAATATTAAAAAAAAAAAAAAAAAAGGCTTTCTATGGCCCACAATTAGAGAGAGAGAGGTGGCACAACCAGGAGTCAAGACTGGCGCACAAGCTGAAAGGGCAATATTACTCTCCCACTGTTTTTTATGTTTTTTTTGTTTTTTTCAGGGAGACTTTAGAAACCAAATAATATTAAAAAAACCAAAAAAAAAAAAGGCTTTCTATGGCCCACTGAATGAGAGGGAGAGAGGTGGCACACCCAGGAGTCAAGACTGGCACACAAGCTGAAAGGGCAATATTACTCTCCCACTGTTTTTTTATGTATTTTTTGTTTTTTCAGGGAGACTTTAGAAACCCAATAATATTTAAAAAAAAAAATAAATAGGCTTTCTATGGCCCACTGAATGAGAGGGAGAGAGGTGACACACCCAGGAGTCAAGACTGGCACACAAGCTGAAAGGGCAATATTACTCTCCCACTGTTTTTTTATGTATTTTTTGTTTTTTCAGGGAGACTTTAGAAACCCAATAATATTTAAAAAAAAAAATAAATAGGCTTTCTATGGCCCACTGAATGAGAGGGAGAGAGGTGACACACCCAGGAGTCAAGACTGGCACACAAGCTGAAAGGGCAATATTACTCTCCCACTGTTTTTTTAGTTTTTTTTTTTTTTTTCAGGGAGAATTAGAAACCAAATAATATTAAAAAAAAAAAAAAAATAGGCTTTCTATGGCCCACTGAATGAAAGGGAGAGAGGTGGCACACCCAGGAGTCAAGACTGGCACACAAGCTGAAAGGGCAATATTACTCTCCCACTGTTTTTTTATGTATTTTTTGTTTTTTCAGGGAGACTTTAGAAACCCAATAATATTTAAAAAAAAAAATAAATAGGCTTTCTATGGCCCACTGAATGAGAGGGAGAGAGGTGGCACACCCAGGAGTCAAGACTGGCACACAAGCTGAAAGGGCAATATTACTCTCCCACTGTTTTTTTAGGTTTTTTTTTTTTTTTCAGGGAGAATTAGAAACCAAATAATATTAAAAAAAAAAAAAATAGGCTTTCTATGGCCCACTGAATGAAAGGGAGAGAGGTGGCACACCCAGGAGTCAAGACTGGCACACAAGCTGAAAGGGCAATATTACTCTCCCACTGTTTTTTTATGTATTTTTTGTTTTTTCAGGGAGACTTTAGAAACCCAATAATATTTAAAAAAAAAAATAAATAGGCTTTCTATGGCCCACTGAATGAGAGGGAGAGAGGTGGCACACCCAGGAGTCAAGACTGGCACACAAGCTGAAAGGGCAATATTACTCTCCCACTGTTTTTTTAGGTTTTTTTTTTTTTTCAGGGAGACTTTAGAAACCAAATAATATTAAAAAAAAAAAAAAAAAAAAAAAAATAGGCTTGCTATAGCCCACTGAATGAGAGATAGCACACACAGCAGTGGCACACAAGCCCTGACTGAGGCCAATATTTTTCTCCCACTGATTGATGTAGTGTTTTTGTGTTGAGGTAGAATTTAGAACACAAATCACGGAAAAAATAAATAGGCTTTCTATGGCCCACTGAATGAAAGGGAGAGAGGTGGCACACCCAGGAGTCAAGACTGGCACACAAGCTGAAAGGGCAATATTACTCTCCCACTGTTTTTTTATGTATTTTTTGTTTTTTCAGGGAGACTTTAGAAACCCAATAATATTTTAAAAAAAAAAAAAGGCTTTCTATGGCCCACAATTAGAGAGAGAGAGGTGGCACAACCAGGAGTCAAGACTGGCGCACAAGCTGAAAGGGCAATATTACTCTCCCACTGTTTTTTATGTTTTTTTTGTTTTTTTCAGGGAGACTTTAGAAACCAAATAATATTAAAAAAACCAAAAAAAAAAAAGGCTTTCTATGGCCCACTGAATGAGAGGGAGAGAGGTGGCACACCCAGGAGTCAAGACTGGCACACAAGCTGAAAGGGCAATATTACTCTCCCACTGTTTTTTTATGTATTTTTTGTTTTTTTCAGGGAGACTTTAGAAACCCAATAATATTTAAAAAAAAAAATAAATAGGCTTTCTATGGCCCACTGAATGAGAGGGAGAGAGGTGGCACACCCAGGAGTCAAGACTGGCACACAAGCTGAAAGGGCAATATTACTCTCCCACTGTTTTTTTAGGTTTTTTTTTTTTTCAGGGAGACTTTTGAAACCAAATAATATTAAAAAAAAAAAAAAAAAAAAAATATAGGCTTGCTATAGCCCACTGAATGAGAGATAGCGCACACACAGCAGTGGCACACAAGCCCTGACTGAGGCCAATATTTTTCTCCCACTGATTGATGTAGTGTTTCTGTGTTGAGGTAGATTTTAGAACACAAATCACGGAAAAAATAAATAGGCTTTCTATGGCCCACTCAGTGAGAGATGGCACACACAGGGATGGCACTGTAGCAGAAATGCCAATCTTAATCTCCCACAAAAAAAAAACAAAAAAAAAAAAAAAACTGTCCTACAATTACTATCTCCCTGCAGTAATGTAAGCCAGGTATGGCAGGCAGCAATAGGAGTGGACTGATGCACAAATTAAATAAAAAGTGTGGACAAACAAAAAAGATAGCTGTGCAGAAAGGAAGGAACAAGAGGATATGTGCTTTGAAAAAAGCAGTTGGTTTCCACAGTGGCGTACACACAGCAATACAGCTATCACGGAGCCTTCTAGGGCAGCCCAATGAGCTACAGCGCTGAGGGGAAAAAAAAAAAAAAATAGCTTCCACTGTTCCTGCACACCGAAGGTGGTGTTGGACAGTGGAAATCGCTGCAGCACAAGCGGTTTGGTGGTTAGTGGACCCTGCCTAACGCTCTCCCTGCTTCTGATGAAGCGGCAGCAACCTGTCCCTAAGCTCAGATCAGCAGCAGTAAGATGGCGGTCGGCGGGAACGCCCCTTTATAGCCCCTGTGACGCCGCAGACAGCAAGCCAATCACTGCAATGCCCTTCTCTAAGATGGTGGGGACCAGGATCTATGTCATCACGCTGCCCACACTCTGCGTTCACCTTCATTGGCTGAGAAATGGCGCTTTTCGCGTCATTGAAACGCGACTTTGGCGCGAAAGTCGCGTACCGCATGGCCGACAAGCACAGGGGTCGGATCGGGTTTCATGAGACGCCGACTTAGCCAAAAGTCGGCGACTTTTGAAAATGATCGACCCGTTTCGCTCAACCCTAATGGTGACTCTTTGTGATGAATTTTGAAAAGAACTTGCAGCAGTTAGTTCTGAACACAGATGTATCTTGTACTGCATGTCTCCTCACAGGGGGAAATCACTGGTCACATCACATTTATAGAACTGAAGAAATGAGGACCTTCAAAGGCTAACAATGTTTTGAACTATTGCATTTCAGGCTCCATATCTCACATCCACTACTGATTCGAACATTAGACTACTATCATTTTATAGACAAGTCTTGGCTATCTCATACATAAATTTTACTTGCAACTATTTAGCATATAATTAGTTATGCAGACTCTTGTTATGTCCCTGCATTGTTACGATTTTGCTCCTAAAAATCAAAATTTTAACTTTCATTATTTTGATAGTATTTTGTAAATATACTTTTGGCTTTCAGCACTGCCTGAATCCTCCTGGGCATGCTCTTGATCAGATTCAAGTATGTGTCGATCGAAATCTGATCTCAGGTCTCTTACACACATTTCCAAAGTTGGAGCATAGTGGTCGATTCACTTGGGTATGCATACAGTTTTTTCTTCAACTCTACCCACAAGTACTCGATTGGGTTGATGTCTGGAGACGACTTTGAAGGCCAGTCCAACACCTCTACTTCCTTGTTATTGAATAGTGTTGAGCGATACCGTCCGATACTTGAAAGTATCAGTATCGGATAGTATCGGCCGATACCCGAAAAGTATCGGATATCGCCGATACCGATACCCGATAGCAATACAAGTCAATGGGACACCAAGTATCGGAAGGTATCCTGATGGTTCCCAGGGTCTGAAGGAGAGGAAACTCTCCTTCAGGCCCTGGGATCCATATTAATGTGTAAAATAAAGAATTAAAATAAAAAATATTGATATACTCACCCGTCCGGAGGCCCCTGCATCTTACCGCTGTTAACCGGCAGCCTGCTTTGCTTAAAATGAGCGCGTTCAGGACCTTCCATGATGTCACGGCTTCTGATTGGTCGCGTGCCGCTCATGTGACCGCCACGCGACCAATCACAAGCCACGACGTCATTCTCAGGTCCTAAATTCCTAGAATGAGGAGTTTAGGGCCTGAGAATGACGTCGCGGCTTGTGATTGGTCGCGTGGCGGTCACATGAGCGGCACGCGACCAGTCAGAAGCCGTGATGTCATGGAAGGTCCTAAACGCGCTCATTTTAAGCAAAGCAGGCTGCCGGTTAACAGCGGTAAGGTGCAGGGGCCTCCGGAGAGGTGAGTATATCCATATTTATTATTTTAATTCTTTATTTTACACATTAATATGGTTCCGATACCGATTCCCGATACCACAACAGTATCGGATCTCGGTATCGGAATTCCGATACCGCAAATATCGGCCGATACCCGATACTTGCGGTATCGGAATGCTCAACACTATTATTGAACCATTTCTTTTCCAATCTTGACATATGCTTGGGGTCATTGTCGTCCTTTTCATGCCCATAGTACTCGAGTATACAAATTAACTCGTCTTGTAGGATACTCACATATAGCTCAGCATTCAGACTACCATCAATCCCGGTCAAGTATCCAATGCCTTTGGCAGTGAAACAACTCCATATGATCAGGCTTTCTAAACCTAACTAGAAAGTTCCTTCAATTTCTTAATCCATTAGCCCCTTTTTCCCTTGTTTCTTCAAGACCCGTTTGCACTCATCAAAGCCTAGTCTATTGACTTTCATCTCATTTCTCGAAATCACCTGTTTCCAACATTTTACTGTCCACTTTTCGTATTTTTCTGCAAACGAGCTGATGTTTCTTTTATATTGAAGTTGAGGCTTCTTCATCTTTTTTTGGGCCACAATTCCAGACTTGGGTAATGGTTGTCAAACTGTGCTTGCATGGAAATTTGTGATCTCACTATTATGAAGCATACGAGCCACCTCCACTGTTTTGCCTGGATGTCCAACTCTTGGCTTTTGAATGAATGGATAAACTTCATTTTTTATTTTTACAACTGTCATGGCACTCACATGATTCAGTATGGCAATTTTCTTGGCTGAGAGATGGCTATTGATGAGTTGAATGATGCTGTTTCTGTTTCCTTGGGAAATCTCCTTCACGGATGCTCCTCTATTCAAACCGGTGATATTTTGCTTGGGAATTATTACTATTTTATTATTATTATTATTATTTATATAGCACCATTAATTTCGTGGTGCTGCATATGACACAGGGTTACATCAAAATGCAAATATCACTAACAGTAAATAAACTAACAATGAAAGACTGGTAGAGAGGGGCAAGGACCGTGCCCTTGTGGGCTTACATTGTACAGGATTATGGGGGAGGAGACAGTAGTTCGGGATTGCAGTAGCTCCGATGGTGTTGAGGTGGTGGTGTTGTCATTACAGGTTGTAAGCTTTTTTGAAGAGATGGGTTTTCAGGTTACGCTTGAAGGATCCAAATGTGGTGGATAACCGGACGTGTTGGCGCACATAATTCCAGAAGATGAGGGATATTTGGGAGAAGTCCTGGAGGCAATTGAGCGAATAAGCATGGAGAAGAGAAGGAGGTCTTGGGAGGACTGGAGATTACGTGAGGGAAGATATTGAGAGATTAGTTTGGAAATATACAGAGGAGAAAGGTTATGGATGGCTTTGTAGGTCAGTGTTAGTAGTTTAAATTGGATATGCTGGGAAATTGGGAGCCAGTGAAGGGATTTGCAAAGAGGGGAAGCAGGAGTGTAGCGAGGAGAGAGATTAATTAGTCGGGCAGCAGAGTTAAGGACGAACTGGAGGAATGCGAGAGTGTTAGAGTGTAGGCCACAGAGGAGGATGTTGCAGTAGCTGAGGCAGGAGATGATGAGGGCATGCACAAGCATTTTGGTAGAGTGAGGGTTGAGGAAAGGACGGATTCTGGTAATATTTTTGAGCTGGAGATGACATTAGGTGGCAAGAGGAATCAGCCTAATAACTCACTGAGCTATTAGGGCATGTGAGAACAGGTTGTATTTTGTAGTATACTGGAAGAAAAAGATTTTTTCCACCACCAGGAGCAAAACAGTAACAATGCAGTGACATGCCATGAATCTACATAACTAATCATATGCAAAATAGTTGCAAGTCAAATTTATGTATGATAGCATGTTTTACTATTTTACCAACAGTTGTCTCCTTTTCACCCAGCGTCTTACGTGTGGTTTTGTAGTCCATTCCAACTTTGTGCAGGTCTATGATCTTGTCCCTGACATCCTTATAAAGCTCTTTAGTCTTGCCCATGTTGTTGAGGTTAGAGTCTGACTGATTGAGTCTGTGGACAGGAGTCTTTTATAAAGGTGACTATGTAAGACAGTTGTCTTTAATGCAGGTAACAAGTTGATTAGGAGCATCTAACTGGTTTGTAGGAGCCAGAACTCTTAATGGTTGGTAGGGGATCAAATACTCATTTCTCACTGCAAAATGCAAATAAATTTATATAATTTATACAATGTGATTTTCTAGATTTTATTTTTGATATTCTATCTCTCAATATTAAAATTAACCTACCCTTAAAATTATAGACTGTCCACGTCTTTGTCAGTGGGCAAACTTACAAAATCAACAAAGGACCAAATAATTATTTCCTAAACTGTATCCACTGCATTACACTGTCTAACAGATTTGTCCACATTCTTTTTTTATCTGATGTGTTGAAGACCTGATTTTGTGGCACTTACTATTATATAGGTATGACAGGTTCTCCTCCTGCTCCTTCTCACAGGCTGCACAGCTCACCAGACCATTGCATGGCTGCTGGTCGAGGAGCATGTGACCAGACCAGTCCACAAAAATATGTGCCCAGACCAAAATAAAAATAATCATCCAAGTTTCATCCAGAAAATTGAATTTTTTAGTTATTTGCCATCCATATACAATGAGTGTGCAATCCATTTTTTGTACAGCAGCAGGTATTAAAACATTTACAAGACTTAACACAGATTCCTATACTAAGAATTGCAATGTATTCATAAAAATTGGATGCTATACTGTGGCTCATCGGACTTATGGAAGAAGCGCGCAAATTTGGTCTATAAAATAAATGCTCATCTCCAATGCTCAATTGACTAAGTTTGGTCTGAGACCTGTAGCGTGACTTCCCATAGCTAGAGTATACCTTGTCACGCTAGTTGGCCGCCTCTAAATTGGCAAATTTGTGCGCTACGTAGCTCAGTCTTGTTCATACAGTCTATAGAGAAGTAAAGCAGTTCAAACTTCATATTTTGCATGCACTTATTACACATTGTGCTGCTCCACTTGTTTAATTTTTCATAAAGTTGCAGCCGCTTGCACCTGTTCACATTTGACTGGTTTTGCCAGGAGCTTCTGATCTTTTTTTTTTTTTTTTTGGAGATACACAGGAAAAAAAAAAGCAGCGTATCTATGGTAGGTAGCACCATGACTTAAGGTGGGCTTTACGACTTTCGGAATTCAAAGGCCACCGATGGGTAAAAAATAATATTTACATATAATATTATATTACAATAATATACATAAATACCCTGTTTTCACAGGCAGACCGCTCTCAGTGATGTGCACTATACGATCTGTAATAAATCGTTCATACGCTGGGCAAGATGGGACAATTCACAGTTTTAAGCCGCACTACTGAAATGAAAATTCTTGGTCCAAAGTTATATTAGGTGGATTTTATTCCGTGACACATTTTGATGCCAGACTTCATACCTTCTGTGGGCGTTTTTCAGTTATCCACGGCACCCATTTCACTCTCTTTGAGCCCCCCCCATTTCTTTGTGCACTGCACAGTTGGTTGTTAAACTTACTAAAGACATAAGTCGAAATGTCTCGTAGAATAAAAACTGCCTAATATAACTTCGGATCCAGGACCTTTATTTCGGTATTGCAGCCCAAAATGGTGAATTGTCTCATCTTGACAAGTATCCTGGTGGTTTTCAACCCCCATCCAAGTGGGAGTTAGAACCACTTTCTCATTTTTACAGGAATTGTGCCTGCACAAATCGCTCAGTTAGGCATATAGCTGGATTTATATCGTCTTCTTAAAGGGACCAAAACCCTATGGCCTGATGCGCTATGTTCCTTATCAGTCATAGGCTGATACCTATACAGGATGATGCGCTACTGAAAATGTTGATCTTTTATGCAGCACAAAAGATAATTTCACCCGACGAACGAGCATTTTGCTCATCCGTTGGGTGATCGTCTGCCTGTTCACATGGCAAGAATATCGTAAAATGAGCGTTACTAGGAATGGTCCTTCACAACTATCTAGCAGTGTAAATGGACTTTTAGCTTCCAAATGATAGAAAAATACAAACAGCAGTGAAGATCAGTAGCGCAGTAGGTGGGATGACAGTATGCGGTGGGCTCACGCGGTATGTAGTCGCTGTACATAGGTCAATATTACTTTTTAGGACTTTGAGTTCATCATTCGTGTCCCATATCTTCACCTCGTACATTGAACACTGACCTTGAATATTAAACGTCTTTCTATATAAATGAGAAACAGACAAGAAGCAAAGAAAGCAAGAATACAGCACGAGGCGAGAAAACAAAGGTCTAATCTCAGATAATGCACAAGGACGCAGGTTATTACAACAATATTACAAGTATTTGCTTAGTGCCTCGGATCCGGCGGCTCGTTATTAGCACCGATTCCCTCATGAGCAAACAGTAATAATCTTTCCAGTAATGAAGATAAGTAGTGACATGAGGGATGAGAATGCTCCATGACACCCTTCTCGGATTTGGGTAGGTGTCTGCTGTTGCTAGGTTACTTTGGACAGGTATACCTCCTATAAGGAGGAAGAAGATTGTATCCTTATGTGAACTCCTCAGCACAAAAATGAGATTATGTCTGCGCTGAGTACCTCATAAAGCTGCCTCAGTTGGTTTTGATTAAAAGTAATTTTATATATTAAACCGCCATACTTTTTTTTCTTTAAGTGACTTTTAAAGAAGTTTTGTGGCCAATTAAGGAAAGGCTCATGATGCTTTTAATACAGATCATAAACCAAAAACAGTAGAACAATCAGCACAAATCAAGACCTGGGAACATTCTCTTCCATCGCTTTGCATGACAAGGGTCTTAAGAAGGTGAAATTGAGAACGACTGATCTATGAGCAGAAAATGCCTGACGTGTTTATGAAATGAATAAAGGTCTAATCTATTAGTTAAAGAAAAATAGTATTTGAAGTGCCTTAAGGGCTACGCTCACCATTGTATCTTTTTTTGTCCATTGAATCTAGACTAAAAACTAGGGACTTTATAGAAAGTTTTCATCAAAGGGGCTTACCTACAATTAAATATTCAATTTTTTCTGCTACATTCTTCTCGGTGGGTTGTAGCTAGGAAGGATGTCTGACTACTAGATGTCCTGGTGTCCTGTTGCCCTATTTGGGCTGGGGTTGGACCCTTCCCAAAAGTAATCCCTCTATTCTTGAAACTATAACTAGGGATGAGCGGACCCGTGAAAGTTCTGGTTCTGGAACCCAACTCAAACTTTATTCCAAAGTTTGTTTTGGCTATCAGAACTGCACACGAATATGAACCAGAACTCAAACGCCATTGAAAACAGTGGAGACCCGGACTTTTCAGCTATAAAATTCTCTCTCTCTCTCTGCAATGAACTTCCCCGGAACTCCAAACATTGCAACGGACCTCCGGGAGAAGTCCGTGTTCGACATTTAGCACCTGACACGCACTTTCTGATATGAACACCAAAGTTTTAAGTTCAGGTTCGCTCAGGTGTTTAGAGTTTTAAAAAATTGCAACATTTTTTGCGCAGTGTAAAAAGCAAATATTTTGCACCTCTTGTTGATTTTGCGTCAGTCCAGGTCAGCTCCACCAATAGGAGCATTATGGCACATGTTGGCTCCTGCCTGCTTTATTTAATCAAAAGAAATTCCATTTATTGGCATAACTTACACAAGAAATGTAACTCCACTTCTTGACTACAGTAACATTTCTGACTTGTCAAGGTGCACCAAATTCATTATGTGGCATGCACCTCCTAATGAATTTTGCAAATTTTACTCCATCAAGTTCCTTCATTAATCATTTATCATTTGCATTTTTTTATTTTCTTTTTTGCCTTTCAGCATTCATTGTCATTGCCATGCTACAAAATTGCTATGTTACTAAAAACAGTAAAAAGACCATTTTTGACTGCGCTAAATTCTTCACAATGGTGCATGTGGATCTAGAATTTTGCGCAAAGTCAAAAATGGTCTTTCTTTCTGTTTTTAGCAACTTTTGCAAGCTTTAGCGTAAAAAATATTGCAAATTTTGCAAAATGATGCAAACATTATGCAAAATTTACTGCCGTACTCAAAAATACTCCAGGAAGAGACTGGAGTACAAGTGCGCCCAACATCTGGAAATCACAAACTCCACCTACACATAAAATAGACTTTAAAAATGGTGCAAACTACAAGCAGAAATAGGAACAAATTAAAAACAAGGAAAAAGTGCAAAAATCTAGACAATTTTTTTTCCGCAATGTCATAATGAATCAGGGCCTACGACTAGTGTTAATAAATCGGCCTCAATATGTCTCATCATGTTTCGAATTTTGGGAGTTCTTTTATACTACCTCATATTGAAAACGCTGTCCTGGGGCTTTACTATTTTAGTGATGGATTTACTTCAAGTTAGACATATTTATTTCTTAGTTTTTACTTTGTCCTCTATCCTATGTGGACTCACTGTGAGGTTTCATGTATTTATCCACTGCTTGCTTATATTAAGATATTGTGAGGGTTTGTATATTCTTCTGCTTTCTTTCTACTTGTGTTATTTATTTTTACCAGAACTCTGCAAAAAAAGAAAAGTTCCCCAGGAAAATTGGGCTGTAAAAAATGCCAAAAGCAATGGTACCCTCCTGGCTGCCTGCCGGTTGGATGCTGACTTAGGAAGAGGAGCCATCACTGTTCCATCAGCTGCAGGACCACTGCAACTTGTGAATGGCTGCAGCGGTCATATGGCTTGAGCAGCACATGATCAGATGTTTTTCTGATGACATGCTGCTCAATTCTTCTGACCCCTGCAGCTAATCACAGGTTGCAGCAGTCCTGCTGCTGGTGATGTCTTCCTTTCCTGTGCCAGTGCAGACCCAGAAGCGGCTTATGCTGGATCCAGGTGGGTGAGTAGATGAGTATCACTTTTGTTATTTCTTTAGAGATCCAAGACCCAGAGGAACTTTTCTTTTTTGTATGTAGACCCATTTAAAGCCCTTTTAGACAAGCCAATAATGCAAAACTGTCTTTTTTATAGAGAGAACATTTTTTATGTTGAGCGCCGAACGGCTTGATTATAGTCAAGGGGCGCTAGTTCCTGGCTTAAAAGACAAAAAGGATTCCAGTTCCCTGATCTTTCAATGTTATCCTAGTAACAGGGTCACAAGCCTGTGCATAAATGACATAGTTCCCAGCTTGTTAGGGAACAGTGTAAATGGGCCATTATAACCTGCTCCCCGGTCTATCCAGCATCAAATCAATTACTTTGGTCTATGGATTCACTTTGTCAAACACAGGAACCTAATCGTATCTCTGAGGTCATGCAAAACATGGCAACTTGTGCTTAATGCTCCTGTGAAAATATGTTGTTGTTACATACTTGTTAAAGCGCCCCTTTCTTTGATTTTTTTCTCTCAGAACGTCTACATAATGTGTCCAATGACAGTGTTATGTAAGCAGGAGATCAATTGCAATGCACAGAATGCGCAAGGTGTGAACAGTCAATGAACAATTTATTTCCTTGAGATTTAGCGGGAATTCACAGTAGTCAGGGAACAGTTAATAACATGAAACAGCAGTAAATATACAAAGAATTTTTTAATACAATTTGAATAACGGAAAAGTCTTTCAGGGATTATACTTGTGTCCTTCTTACAAGGGTGGTAGACCCAATTCTGAGGGGGGTAAAACTTTTGCTCTTCCTGCAATATTTGGCCCTAGCTTGGGTCACCGACTTTTCCCACTAGGCCGCAAGTCCTTTTAACAAAGTCTATCAAGGAACTTTAAGCTTCCTGTGTACCAGCCGACTCCCAGCCTGTTGTCCCTCTTGTCCTATCACATGCCCACCACTGTACTGTGTGTTTTTGCTGAAAGTGATGGCATGGCTCACTCGTGTCGTCCTTCTGTAACCGCAGGCATCCTCCTCTGGTTGACATCTCCTAGTGGATCATAGAATGATTGAAGGGTAGAATTGGAATGCACCTCCAAGGTCATCTGGTCCAACCCCCTGCTCAATGCAGGATTCACTAAATCATCTCAGACAGATATCTGTACAACCTCAGTTTGACGACTTCCATTGAAGGACAATTTACCACCTCTCTTGGCAGCCTATTCCACTGATTGATCACCTTCACTGTCAAACTGTTTTTCTGATATCTAATCTGTATCACATCCCTTAGGCCATGTGCACACGTTCAGTATTTTTTGCGTTTTATTTGCGTTTTTTCGCTATAAAAACGTGATAAAAACGCGAAAAAAACGCTAACATATGCCTCCTATTATTTATAGTGTATTCCGCATTTTTTTGCAAATGTTGCATTTTTTTCCGCGAAAAAATCGCATTGCGGAAAAAAAAGCAACATGTTCATTAAAAATGCGGAATTGCCGGGATTCCGCACACCTAGGAGTGCATTGATCTGCTTACTTCCCGCACGGGGCTGTGCACACCATGCGGGAAGTAAGCAGATTATATGCGGTTGGTACCCAGGGTGGAGGAGAGGAGACTCTCCTCCACGGACTGGGCACCATACAATTGGTCAAAAAAAAAGAATTAAAATAAAAAATAGTCATATACTCACCTTCGATGGCCCCGGAGTGTTCCCGCCTCTCACCGCTGCATGCTGCCGCTTCGGTTCCTAAAGATGGTGTGGTTCAGGACCTGCGATGACGTCACTGTCTTGTGATTGGTCGCGAGACCGGTCATGTGACCGCTCACGTGACCGCGACGTCATCGAAGGTCCTGAACCACACCATCTAGGAACGGACGCCGCCGAGGAGATCCGCTGTCTGCAGAGGGTGAGTATAACCATTTTTTTGTTTTTTTTATTATTTTTAAACATTCTATCTTTTACTATAGATGCTGCATAAGCAGCATCTATAGTAAAAAGTTGGTCACACTTGTCAAACACTGTGTTTGACAAGTGTGACCAACCTGTCAGTCAGTTTTCCAAGCGATGCTACAGATCGCTTGGAAAACTTTAGCATTCTGCAAGCTAATTACGCTTGCAAAATGCTAAAAAAGACGCGAAAAAAACAGGAAAAAAACGCAAAAAAAAAAATGCGGATTTCTTGCAGAAAATTTCCGGTTTTCTTCAGGAAATTTCTGCAAGAAATCCTGACGTGTGCACATACCCTTACAGTTTCAACCCATTGCTTCTAGTGTTTCTTTGTGAAAATTAGGATAAAGCTGATCCCTCAACAGTGTGACAGCCCTTAAAGGGACTCTGTCACCTGAATTTGGAGGGAACAATTTTCAGCCATAGAGGCGGGGTTTTCGGCTGTTTGATTCACCCTTTCCTTACCCACTGGCTGCATGCTGGCTGCAATATTGGATTGAAGTTCATTCTCTGTCCTCCATAGTACACGTAGAGTCCCTTTAAGATATTTTCAGACAGCTATTAAGTTTCCTCTCAGTCTTCTCTTTTGCAAGCTAAACTTTCCCAAATCCTCTAACCATTCCTCATAGGACATTGCTTGCACACAGTTCAAAATTCTGGTAGCTCTTCTCTGAACTTGCTCCAATTTGTTCATGTATTTTATAAAATGTGGTCCCCAGAACTGGTAAGCTCTACAAGTAAGCTCTGAAAAAGAGGATCTTTGGTCCTTGACAGATAGCGAGGGGCTCCTAGGCCTGAGAAAGAGAGGATGCTCGGTCCCAGCTCTCAATTGGCTTTGCTAGGCTTTGTGTCTTGACTGGCATTGGATAAAGGTTCTAAACTTGACTCGAGCAGTCTGGGCTCTGGGTCTTGACCGGCGCAGATCGGTTTTCTGGTCTTGACTGGTGTAGTCAGGTCTTGGGATTTTGCTGGCCATCATCTGGGCCCTGTTTGATGGTGGCCAGCAAATCACTGGCATGCGCTCTCCGCTAAGGCCTGTCAAACAGGCATCAGCGTCGTCTCTGGTGCATGTCCACATCATCCCTCTCCTTGGCGTCAAATCTTGTAGCTGTTTGGGGTGCAGGACTTTTATATCTAAGAACTCTGTCTTCCAAGGCACCTGACTGGATCCCGTACTTGAACTTGCTCCCCCTGCAACTCATATGGTGTTGGTTGGTTCCGCATGGTTTCATCCAGCCAGCAGATGGCAGTCCTTTCTCACTAATGTCACATTTATTTATTTATTACTTATTACTTATTTATATAGAGCCATTAATTCCACAGCGGTTTACAGACATTATTGGTACTGTCCCTGATGGGGCTCATAATCTAAATTCCTATCATAGTAACATAGAAACATAGTTTTTAAGGTTGAAGGAAGACTTTAAGTTCATCTAGTTCAACCCATATCCTAACCTAACATGCCCTAACATGTTGATCCAGATGAAGGCAAAAAAAAAACATGTGGCACACAGTAAGTTCCACATTTGGGAAAAAATTCCTTCCCGACTCCACGTATGGCAATCAGACTAGTTCCCTGGTTTAACGCCCTATCAAGGAATCTAGTGTATATAACCTGTAACATTATACTTTTCAAGAAAGGCATCCAGTCCCCTCTTAAATTTAAGTAACGAATCACTCATTTCAACATCATACGGCAGAGAGTTCCATAGTCTCACTGCTCTTACAGTAAAGAATACGCATCTGTTATTGTGATTAAACCTTCTTTCCTCCAGACGTAGAGGATGCCCCCTTGTCCCTGTCTCAGGTCTATGATTAAAAAGATGATCAGAAAGGTCTTTGTACTGTCCCCTCATATATTTATACATTAACATAAGATCACCCCTTAGTCTTCGTTTTTCCAAACTAAATTGCCCCAAGTGTAATAACCTATCTTGGTATTGCAGACCCCCCAGTCCTCTAATAACCTTGGTCGCTCTTCTCTGCACCCGCTCTAGTTCAGCTATGTCTTTCTTATACACCGGAGACCAGAACTGTGCACAGTATTCTAAGTGTGGTCGAACTAGTGACTTGTATAGAGGTAAAATTATGCTCTCCTCATGAGCATCTATGTCTCTTTTAATACATCCCATTATTTTATTTGCCTTTGTAGCAGCTGCCTGACACTGGTTACTAAATGTGAGTTTGTCATCCACCCATACACCCAGGTCTTTTTCAGTGACAGTTTTGCCCAGTGTTTCACAATTAAGCACATAATTATACATCTTATTTCTTCTGCCCAAGTGCATGACCTTACATTTGTCCCCATGAACCCCTTTCTTACATTGGACGCACTATTCCATCCATGTGACCTGGGACTTAATTCCAATGGATAGAATAGTACGTCCAATGCGAGCAGCTGCACTCCTGGGGGGAGCGCAGCTGATTGCAGCTGGAAGTCAGCTGATTGTCACAGCTGACACCTGGCACTAAGTGCCAAGAGTGGTCACGGACTGCTCCCGGCACTTTGCCCCCAGAACACTGTGATCAAACAAGATCGTAGTGTTCCGGGGGCATAGAGAAGCATCGCGCATTGAGGGGGTCTCCCTGCGTGCTTCCCTCCAACCCTCAGAACAACACGATGTGATCGCATTGTTATGAAGTTCTCTTTGCCTGCAGACCCCCGGATACAAGTTGGCCGTGGGGTCATTCCGTGTCCTGCAGGGAGGTGGCTTCTCAGTGCCTGCTGAGAGCAGGCAGCGGAAAGCCTCCTTCACTGTCTGTCAGATCGCTGATCTGATCCAGTGCTGTGCAAAGTGTCAGATCAGCGATCTGACTTTATACAGTGATGTCCCACCCTGGGACAATGTAAAAAAAGTAAAAAAAAAATATTATACTGTGTAAAATATTGTTTTTTAAATTCCTAAATAAAGAAAAAAATAAGTAAATATTGTTCCAATAAATATATTTCTTTATGTAAATAAAAAAAACAATAAAAGTACACATATTTAGTATCGCCCCGTCCGTAATGACCCGACCTATAAAACTGTCCCACTAGTTAACCATTTCAATGAACACCGTGCAAATAAAAATAAAAAACGAGGCAAAAAAACAATGTTTTATCATCATACCGCAGAACGAAAAGTGGAATGACACGCGATCAAAAAGACTGATATAAAACGTGCAGCCATACAGCGTCATCAGCGAAAAGATAAAAAAGTTATAGCTCTCAGAATAAAGCGATGCAAAAATAATTATTTTTTTTAATATAAAATAGTTTTTAATGTACAAAAGCACCAAAACATGAAAATATGATATAAATGAGGTATCCGCTGCAATCGTACTAACCCAAAGAATAAAACTGCTTTATCAATTTTACCACAGGTGGAATGGTATAAAGGCCCCACCCAAAAGAATTTATGAATTGCTGTTTTTGTTCATCCTGCCTCCCAAAAATCATAATAAACAGCAATGAAAAAATGTCATGTACCCGAACATGGTACCAATAAAAACGTCAACTCGTCCTGCAAAAAAGAAGACCTCATATGACTCTGTGGGCAAAATATAATATAAAATTATAGCTCTCAAAATTTGGTGATGCAAAAACTATTATTTGCAATAAAAAGCATCTTTTAGCGTGTGGCAGCTGCTAAATATAAAAACCCGCTATAAAAATTAGCAATAAATAGTAAATCAAACCCTCCTTTATTACCCCCTTAGTTAGGGAAAAATAATAAAATAAAAAATATGTATTTGTTGTTGTGGACAGGGTTAGGGTTGGGGCTAAAGTTGGGGTTACGGTTGGGGCTAAAGTTAGGATTAGAGTTTGGATAAGGGTTGGGATTACGTTTATGGTTGGGATTAGGGTTAGGGATGTGGTTATGGTTATGGTTAGGGTTGGGATTAGGGTTAGGGGTGTGTTAGGTTTAGGGATGGAGTTAGAATTGAGTGGTTTCCACTGTTTAGGGACATCAGGGGCTCTCCAAACACGATCGCGTCCAATCTCAATTCCAGACAAATTCTGCGTTGAAAAAGTCAAACGGTGCTCCTTCCATTTTGAGCTCTGCCGTGCGCCCGAACAGTGGTTTACGTTATAAACTTTAGTGAAACACTTCAGGGTTCAAAGTTCTCACAACACATCTAGATAAGTTCCTTGAGGGTCTAGTTTTCAATATGGGGTCACTTGTGGGGGGTTATACTGTTTATGCACATCAGGGGCTCTGAAAATGCCCACAGACCATTCCATCAAAGTCTGCATTCCAAAACGGTGCTCCTTCCCTTCTGAGATCTGCCATGCACCAAAACGGTGGTTCCCCCACATATGGGGTATCTGCGTACTCAGGACAAATTGACAACAACCTTTGCAGTCCAATTTCTCCTGTTACACTTGTAAAAAATAAACATTTATGGCCTAAAAATCATTTTTGTGGGGTAAAAATGATTTATAGTTTCATGGCTCTGCATTATAAACTGTAGCAAAACACTTGGGGGTTCAAAGTTCTCACAGCACGTCTAGATCATTTCCCTGGGGGGGTCTAGTTTCCAAAATGGTATTACTTGTGGGGGTTTCTAATGTTTAGGCATATCGGTGTCTCTGCAAACGCAACATGATGCCTGCAGACCATTCCATCAAAGTCTGCATTCCAAAGCGTCACCACTTCCCTTCCAAGCCCCAACATGTGCCCGAACAGTAGTTTTCTCCCACATATGGGGTATCAGTGTACTCAGGACAAATTGCACACCAACTTTTGGGGTCCAATTTCTCTTGTTATCCTTGGTAAAATACAAAATTGGGGCTAAAAAACAATTTTTGAGGAAAAAAAAAAGATTTTTTATTTTCACGGCTCTGTGTTATAAACTTTAGTGAAACACTTCGGGGTTTAAAGTTCTCACAACACATCTAGATAAGTTCCTTGAGGGTCTAGTTTTCAATATGGGGTCACTTGTGGGGGGTTATACTGTTTAGGTACATCAAGGGCTCTGAAAATGCAACATGACGCCCACAGACCATTCTATCAAAGTCTGCATTCCAAAACGGCGCTCCTTCCCTTCCGAGATCTGCCATGCACCCAAATGGTGGTTCCCCCACACATGGGGTATCGGCGTACTCAGGACAAATTGCACAACAACTTTTGGGGTCCAGTTTCTCCTGTTACCCTTGGAAAAATAAAAAAATATGGACGAAAATTAATTTTTGTGAAAAAATATGATTTTTTATTTTTACTGCTTTACATTTTATACTTCTGTGAAGCACTTGGGGATTAAAGTGCTCACCACACATCTAGATAAGATCCTTTGGGGATAAACTTTCTAAAATGGTGTCACTTGTGTTGGTATTCCACTGTTTAGGCACATCAGGAGCTCTCCAAACGCGACATGGCGTACGATCTCAATTCCAGCCAATTTTGCATGGAAAAGTCAATCGGCACTCCTACCCGTCCGAGCTCTGCCATGCGCCCAAACAGTGCTTTACCCCCATATATTAGGTATCAGCATACCCAGGACAAATTTCCCAAAAACTTTTGGGGTCCAATTTCTCCTGTTACCTTTGGGAAAATACAAAATTGGGGGCAAAAAGATAGTTTTTGTTAAAAAAATATGATTTTTTATTTTTACAGCTCTACATTATATATTTCTGTGAAGCACTTGGGGGTTCAAAGTGCTCACCACACATCTAGATAAGTTCCTTTGGGGGTCTACTTTACAAAATGGTGTCACTTGTTGGGGGTTTCCACTGTTTCGGCACGTCAGGAGCTCTCCTAATGCGACATGGCGTCCGTTCTCAATTCCAGACAATTTTGCATTGAAAAGTCAAATGGCGCTCCTTCCTTTCCGAGCTCTGCCATGCGCCCAAACAGTGGTTTACCCCCACATATGGGGTATCAGCATACTCAGGACAAATTGCTCAACAACTTGTGGGGTCCAATTTCTCTTGTTACACTTGGTAAAATAAACAATTGGGGGATAAAAGTTCATTTCTGTGAAAAAAAAATATGATTTTTATTTTTACACCTCTACATTATATGCTTCTGTGAAGCACTTGGGGGTTTAAAGTGCTCACCACACATCTAGATAAATTCATTTGGGGGTCTACTTTCCAAAATGGTGTTAATTGTGGGGGTTTCCACTGTTTAGGCACATTAGGAGCTCTCCAAACACAACATGGCATCCACTCTCAATTCCATCCAATTTTTCATTGAAAAGTCAAACGATGCTGCTTCCTTTCCGAGGTCTGCCATGTGCCCAAACAGTGGATCCCTCCAACATATGGGGTATCGACATACTCAGGACTAATTGCACAATAACTTTTGGGGTCCAATTTCTCCTGTTACCCTTGAGAAAATAAAACAATTTGGATCTGAAATAATGTTAATATTTTTAAAAACATTCTAAAAATTCCTGTGACACAAAGAAGGAAGGAGAACGGGTTTCTCAATGTATCCGTGCTGACCACACACGATGGAAATGTTCTTAAAAGCTTTATTGTGTCAATTCCTTAATTTCAAAAATTTCTGTGAAGCACTTAAAGGGTTAATAAACTTTTTGAACGTGGCTTTGAGTACCTTGAGGGATGCAATTTTTAGAATGGTGTCCCTTTTGGGCATTTTCTATCATATAGACCCCTCAAAGTGACTTCAAATGTGATGTGATCCCTAAAAGAAATGGTGTTGTAAAAATGAGAAATCGCTAGTCAACTTTTATCCCTTATAACTAGTGATGAGCAAGGACTAAAATGCTTGGGTGCTCGTTGCTCGGGTCGAGCAAATTGGAATACTCGGGTACACAACCCGAGCAACGAGCCCAATGTAAGTCCAAAAAATGCCAAAAAATGGACTGCTTGTAGCGGCACTGAAGACATTAAGCCTGGTGATCTAGTGGTTGAGAATGAAGAGACATTGCTGAAGGCCTCATTAAAAACTAGGGCCAATGTAAAGGAGTGTGTCTCCTAGACTATCAATGCCCATACACGCAGTGCATGTGCTGACAAACATTTCCCCAAGGGGGATACATTTTTTTAAAATAGACTATGGGCATCATAGACACCCTTGCCAAAAAATGGACTGCCTATTAGGGTTGAGCGAAACGGGTCGGCCATTTTCAGAAGTCGCCGACTTTTGGCAAAGTCGGGTTTCATGAAACCCGACCCGACCCCTGTGTGGGGTCGGCCATGAGGTCGGCGATCTTCTGAATCTGGTATCGGAATTCCGATACCGAGTTCCGATATGTTTGCGATATCGGAAATCGTATCGGAATCCACATTTAAGTGTAAAATAAAGAATTAAAATAAAAAATATTGATATACTCACCTCTCCGACGCAGCCTGGACCTTACCGCTGGTAACCGGCAGCCTTCTTTGCTTAAAATGAGCGCGTGAATGGCCTTAGATGATGTCACGGCTTCTGATTGGTCGCGGCCGCCCATGTGACCGCCACGCGACCAATCACAAGCCGCGACATCATCCCTCAGGTCCTAAATTCCCTTCTAGGAATTTAGGACCTGAGGGATGACGTCACGGCTTGTGATTGGTCGCGTGGCGGTCACATGGGCGGCGGCGACCAATCACAAGCCGTGACGTCATCTAAGGCCCTAAACACGCTCATTCTTAAGAAGGAAGGCTGCCGGAAAGAATCAGGGCGCGTCCGAGGGTGAGTATATACCTAATAGGAATATACTCACCCTCGGCTTCTTTCCGGCAGCCTTCCTTCCTAAGAATTAGCGCGTTCAGGGCCTTAGATGATGTCACGGCTTCTGATTGGTCGCGACCGCCCATGTGACCGCCACGCGACCAATCACAAGCCGTGACATAATTCTCAGGTCCTAAATTCCTAGAATTAGGAATTTAGGACCTGAGAATTACGTCACGGCTTGTGATTAGTCGCGTGGCGGTCACATAGGCGGCCGCGACCAATCAGAAGCCGTGACGTCATCTAAGGCCATTCACGCGTGCATTTTAAGCAAAGAAGGCTGCCGGTTCCCTCGGTAAGGTGCAGGCTGCGTCGGAGAGGTGAGTATATCAATATTTTTTATTTTAATTCTTTATTTTACACATTAATATGGATCCCAGGGCCTGAAGGAGAGTTTCCTCTCCTTCAGACCCTGGGAACCATAGTATCCCATTGCACTGCATTGGCTTTCGTGTTTCGGCCGACCTCGACCCCGAATTTTTTATAGGATCGGCCGATTTCACTCGACCCGACTTTTGAGAAAGTCGGGTTTCGTGAAACCCGACCCGATCCTATAAAAATAAAAGTCGCTCAACCCTACTGCCTATAGCAGCACAGAACACATTCAGCGTGGTGATCTAGTGGTGGAGAATGAGGAGACATTGCTGAAGGCCTCATTAAAAACTATGCCCAATGTAAAGGAGTGTGTCTCCTTGACTTGTAATGTCCATACATGCAGTGTGTCATACCCGCTGCTGCAGCTCCTGCTCCTGTCGGCTCTTCCCGCTGCAGTCGCCGCCCTCTGCGCCGCGCCGGTTCTCCGGTTCCTCCTGCTGTCTTGCCCGCTGCTGCGGCTCCTGCTCCTGCCGGCTCTTCCCGCGGTAGTCGCCGCTCACTGCGCCGCGCCGGTTCCCTGGTTCCTTCTCCTGCTGTCCGGGGATTCCGGCGTGGTGTCCGCGCTTCCTCTCTCCCTGCGTCTGCCCCGCACATGCGCCTTAGGACGTGGGCGCCCGCCCCTCTCTCCTCTTAACCTCTTCCACGCTTCCCCTTCCTCCAATCAGGTCCCTCCCACGGCTATATCAGGCGGCTCCTCCATAATGGAGGCGCCTGATTATTATTGTGCTTATTGTGCTTTAACTCAGGTCCCTGTGGTTCGGTCTCCTGCCCGTTCCTGTCTATTCCAGCGCTTGCAGTCCTATCCCCTAGTTTTTCCCTTCCTCCATTCCCCTTGCCTGCCTTCGGTTCTCTTCACCTTCCTTCCGTTTGTTTTCTGTTTCCATACCTAACCTGCCTTCCTTGAGCCGTCCCTCTTGGCATCAGCTGTTGCGGTACTCGACCTCCTTTGGCCTGCTCCCAACTGTCCCTGTATAGGGGTAGCCCTCCGGGCCCGCTCGCCCTTGGGTGCGTCAGTACCATGACCCAGAGGGTCCACTCTCTGTCCGCCTCCTCGGACATCACAGTATAATCAGGCCATGGACCCCGCTGGTGCCTCTGCGGCAACTCAGAAAGAGTTGTTGTTCTTACGGGAGAATCAGACCCGGATCATGTCGGTCATGAAATCTATGGACTCCCGTTTGACAGCCCTGCAGACTTCTGATCCTAGTAACGCTCCTCTGTTGGCAGGCCTCCAGCAGGAGCTTGCGCAGCAGCGAGATACCCAGTCCCATATCCTCTCTTATATGGCGTCCGTTGACGACCGTTTACTCTCTCTACAATCTACTACCGCTGCTTCTGTCTCTCGCCGTGATTCGGTACCACCTCCCCCTCCTCGTTTGGGAAAGCCCCCTAGGTATTGCGGTGACCCCAAATTATGTCGGGGTTTCTTGAACCAGTGCCGTCTTCACTTCGAGCTTCTACCCCAGCAGTATCCGTCAGATCGCGCTAAAGTGGCCTTCATTGTGTCTCATCTGGAAGGGGAGGCCCTAGCCTGGGTAAATCCTTTATGGGAGCGGGATGATCCGGTAGTATCCAGCATTCAGATTTTCTTAGATACTTTCCGTAGGGTCTTTGATGAGCCAGGTCGGGTGGCTTCTACTACAGAATCCCTCTTTAACCTGCAACAAGGAAATCTCACAGTTGGGCAATATGCAATCCGCTTCCGAACTCTTTCCTCTGAGCTCGGATGGAATAACGAGGCATTGGTAGGGGCTTTTTGGAGAGGTCTTTCGTCCAAGATAAAGGACGAGCTCGCTGGCCGGGATACTCCCACTACCTTGGAGGACCTAATATCTCTGGCCACGCGTATTGATTTACGCTTCCAGGAACGCTCTCGGGAGTTAGTCAGGGAGAGGAGGCCTTTTAAAACCAATTTGGCATCCGGTTCTCCTTCCTTCAAACCCTCCGCTTTACCTGCCCCGGAGCCAATGCAGGTAGATCGTGTCAAATTGTCGGAGCAGCGACGTAAGGAGAGGTTGGCACAGGGCTTGTGTCTCTACTGCGGAGGGGTCAATCATTTCCTACGTTCCTGTCCAGAGAGGCCGGGAAACTCCTCCACCTAGGCCAGGTAAGAGAGGCCTTCCTAGGTGACCCTAATCCCTCTCTACCCTTAACCATCTCAGCTTTGATTGTCAGGTCGGGAGCGCAGGTCTGTGGAGGCATATGTGGACTCGGGTGCGGCTGGTAACTTCATTCGTGAGGACGTGGTGAACCAGTTTCAGATACCAGTGGTTGCCCTTGAGACTCCGCGTCAAATCTCTGCAGTAGACGGCAAACCGCTTTCTGTCCCCATTAAAATGGTTACCCTCGAGTTGGAGATGCAGATAGGAGCTCTACACCGGGAGAAGATAGCATTTTATGTTTTGCCCTACCTGTCTCATGCTCTACTGTTGGGTTTACCTTGGCTCAGGTCGCACGAGCCAGTTCTGGATTGGCGCTCTGGGGAGATTCTCCGATGGGGGCATGGTTGTCATGAACATTGTCTGCAGTCCGTTTCCCGTTCTGTCCGCCCTCAAGCATCCGTCAATCCTCCAAATCTTCCTTCTGCCTACCTTTCGTTTGCCGACGTCTTTGATAAGAAGGATGCAGAGATTCTTCCTCCTCATCGAACTTTCGACTGTCCAATCGAGCTAATCCCTGGAGTTTCTCTTCCTAAAGGAAGAACCTATCCTTTGTCTCCAGCCGAGACCACAGCCATGTCTGAGTACATCCGAGAAAATCTAGCCAAGGGGTTCATCCGAAAGTCATCTTCCCCGGCTGGAGCCGGTTTCTTCTTCGTCCAGAAGAAGGATGGATCCCTTCGGCCTTGTATTGACTACCGGGGCCTGAATGCCATCACGGTCAAGAACAGATATCCCCTACCTCTGATCCCTGAGCTTTTCGACCGTTTGAGGGGAGCCCGAATTTTTTCCAAACTAGATCTGAGAGGGGCCTATAATTTGGTCCGAATTCGCGCTGGAGACGAGTGGAAGACCGCCTTTAACACTCGAGATGGTCATTATGAGTACCTAGTCATGCCTTTTGGTCTCTGTAATGCCCCAGCAGTCTTCCAGGAATTCGTGAATGAGATCTTCCGTGACTTATTGTATTCCTGTGTTGTTGTATACCTAGATGACATCCTTATTTTTTCTCCCGACTTGTCCTCCCACAGGAGAAGCGTCCGTCTAGTTCTACAACGTCTTCGGGAGAATCGTCTCTATGCGAAGATTGAGAAATGTTTGTTCGAACAAACCTCCTTGCCCTTCCTGGGGTACATTATCTCTGACTTAGGGTTGAAGATGGACCCAGAGAAATTGTCTGCTGTTCTCAAGTGGCCCCGTCCCGTTGGAGTCAAGGCCATCCAACGATTTTTAGGCTTCGCGAACTACTACAGACAGTTCGTCCCACATTTCTCTTCTGTGACTAAACCTCTTGTCGTCCTTACCCGGAAAGGAGCTAAACCAAACGTTTGGCCTCAGGAGGCTGAAGACGCCTTCCTTTCCTTGAAGCGGGCCTTCGCTTCTGCTCCGGTTCTTCATCGGCCTGTAGCCAGCAGACCCTTCATCCTCGAGGTGGATGCCTCCTCTACTGGTGCCGGGGCGGTCCTCTCTCAACGCTCTCTCTCTGGTCGTCTGGTTCCTTGTGGGTTCTTCTCAAAGTCGTTTTCTCCCGCGGAATGCAACTATTCTATTGGAGATCGTGAGTTGCTGGCTATAAAATTGGCTCTACAGGAGTGGCGTTACCTATTGGAGGGAGCCATTCATCCCTTTGCAATTTTCACTGATCACAAGAACTTGGCCTACATTCAATCCGCTCAGAGACTCAATTCCAGGCAAGCTAGGTGGTCTTTGTTCTTTTCTCGTTTTGATTTCAAACTGCATTTTCGTCCCGGAGACAAGAACACTAAAGCTGATGCTCTCTCTCGGTCCTTGCAATCTCCCGAGACGGAGGAAGCCCCTTCTCACATCATCGATCCTGCTAAATTCATTATGGTAGCTCCTTCAAATCTCCACTCAGTTCCGCCTGGCAAAACTTTTGTCCCGTGTGACAAGAGAACAGAGGTATTACGTTGGGGACATTCCTCTAAGATTGCTGGACATGTCGGTACTAAGAAGACGTTTCTTCTTCTCTCCCGATATTATTGGTGGCCATCCCTACGACATGATGTTTCTGAGTTCGTAGCCTCCTGCATGACCTGTGCTAGAAACAAGGTACCCAGAGAACTACCTTCTGGTCTTCTACATCCTTTACCCGTTCCTGAAGCCCCTTGGCAACAGATAGCCATGGATTTTGTCACAGATTTGCCTCACTCCTCTGGCTGTACAACCATCCTTGTAGTTGTGGATCGCTTCTCCAAGATGGCCCACTTCATTCCCTTACCAGGACTGCCTTCAGCTTCAGAATTGGCAAGAATTTTTTTCCTTCATATCTTCAGATTACATGGGCTTCCTCTGCGAATTGTGTCCGATCGGGGGGTTCAATTTACTTCCAAGTTCTGGAGAGCACTCTGTAAGCTCTTAGGCGTATCCCTGGATTTCTCCTCCGCCTACCATCCTCAGACCAACGGGCAAGTGGAAAGGATAAATCAAATCTTGACCTCCTATCTACGCAACTTTACCAATGCTCATCACGATGATTGGGTGTCTCTTCTCCCTTGGGCTGAGTTTGCCCATAATAATCATCCTAGTGAGGCTACTTCTAAATCTCCATTTTTTGTGGTCTCCGGTCTAAACCCGGGAGTACCCCTCCCTATGTCTTCTTCTTCGGGTGTACCTGCTGCGGATGCTCTCTCTTCTGAATTTTCTCAAATCTGGCAAGAGACAAAGGAGGCACTCGTTCGGGCCTCTGCCCAAATGAAGAGACACGCTGATAAGAGGAGAAGAGATCTTCCACCATACCGTCCTGGTGATAAAGTCTGGCTTTCTACTAAACATATCCGTTTGAAGATCCCTTCTTACAAGTTGGCTCCCCGATACATCGGCCCCTTCGAGATTCTGGGACGTATCAACGACGTCGCTTACAAATTGAGGTTGCCGGCTTCGCTCCGAGTCCCGAATGCCTTCCATGTCTCGCTCCTGAAGCCTCTCGTCCTTAATCGGTTCTGTCCTGCACCACTTGACTCTCCTTTGCCTCTAGGCAGTGACAAGGATTTCGAAGTAAGGGATATTCTGGCCATGAAGAGGGTTAGAGGGAGAGTCTTCTACCTTATTGATTGGAGAGGGTTTGGTCCTGAAGAGAGGTCTTGGGAACCTAGGGAGAACATTAATGCCCCACGGATTCTAAATAGATTTTGGGCCAGCCTCAGAGGGGGGAGTCTTAAGAGGGGGGGTACTGTCATACCCGCTGCTGCAGCTCCTGCTCCTGTCGGCTCTTCCCGCTGCAGTCGCCGCCCTCTGCGCCGCGCCGGTTCTCCGGTTCCTCCTGCTGTCTTGCCCGCTGCTGCGGCTCCTGCTCCTGCCGGCTCTTCCCGCGGTAGTCGCCGCTCACTGCGCCGCGCCGGTTCCCTGGTTCCTTCTCCTGCTGTCCGGGGATTCCGGCGTGGTGTCCGCGCTTCCTCTCTCCCTGCGTCTGCCCCGCACATGCGCCTTAGGACGCGGGCGCCCGCCCCTCTCTCCTCTTAACCTCTTCCACGCTTCCCCTTCCTCCAATCAGGTCCCTCCCACGGCTATATCAGGCGGCTCCTCCATAATGGAGGCGCCTGATTATTATTGTGCTTATTGTGCTTTAACTCAGGTCCCTGTGGTTCGGTCTCCTGCCCGTTCCTGTCTATTCCAGCGCTTGCAGTCCTATCCCCTAGTTTTTCCCTTCCTCCATTCCCCTTGCCTGCCTTCGGTTCTCTTCACCTTCCTTCCGTTTGTTTTCTGTTTCCATACCTAACCTGCCTTCCTTGAGCCGTCCCTCTTGGCATCAGCTGTTGCGGTACTCGACCTCCTTTGGCCTGCTCCCAACTGTCCCTGTATAGGGGTAGCCCTCCGGGCCCGCTCGCCCTTGGGTGCGTCAGTACCGTGACCCAGAGGGTCCACTCTCTGTCCGCCTCCTCGGACATCACACAGTGCATGGGCTGACAAACATTTCCCCAAGGGGAATACATTTTTTTAAAATATACTATGGGCATCATAGACACCCTTGCCAAAACTTGCACTGCCTGTAGCGGCACAGAAGACGTTAAGCCTGGCGATCTAGTAGTGGAGAATGAGGAGACATAAGGATAAATCATAACGAAATCACCTAAATTGAGGGGGCACCACAGGAAAATTATGTGGGATCCATCCTCGGCCTAAATGTAATTTGAAACCAACTACTCCAAGCAAAAGATATAGGCCATAAAGAGGGGATCACCACGAGATATGAACATTCATAGAAATTTTATTGGATACAAAAAACACATTAAAAAGATATTAAAAACATTAAAACAGTCACACATGTGACATACTAAGGCATAACATAAGCTTATAATAAAGCTTTAAACCTAACACCAGACTACCAATGTGTGCAAGCATATATATGTAGGTTAATAAACAGCATACTCTAACCAATGCGTGGCAAAATCCCTCACACGCTAGAAATATGCAGTGGACACCTGTGACTTAGCCCTTACTGAAACAAAACTGCTCCTGCACAAAGGAATAAGCAGCTGTAAGAAATGCAAACCCCAAACATAATGGGACAAGAAGACTCTATACAGAGAGTTGGAAGAAAAATAAAAAAAATAGATGGTTAAATCCAAATGCTTGTAGAGGGGGTGCTTATGAGGGATATTTACCTACTGGGTACCTATGGAAAATATCATGCACCTATCATACCACCAAAATGCTCAGCAGTCAGCACACATGGAGTCAGGTGAGGCAGTAGGGTCCCTGAGGTCTTATGTGTGGAGTCTGAACTGAATATCGAGGGCCTTGTTGATGTTGGTAGTCAACAACTACCCTCTTCTGCTCACAAATCCTTTCCAACATATGCAGCGTAGATTTCCAGCGCATGGGGACATCACACACCAGTCGGTGTAATAATTATAGGGGATAACTCAGGAGACTCTTTGCGTGGAACAAGACAACTACAGGACACAGTTTTATAAGTAGTAAAGTCTATATTGTCACACGGTGATTCAAACAGGTGCAGAGAGAAACTCAAGTCCACAACAATTGGTGCAAATAATAAACGCAGCTTAGCAGTCTATAGGAACTTCAGAGAAACAAGCAATCAAGCATAAAGTCTATGAAGCACAGTTATTCTTGAGGATACTTGACACGAATAAATCCTTGTCTTAGTCCAGACACAGATAGATATGCTTATAAGGCAGTTCAAATCATATCTTAGCTCAACCAGGGAGGCCTGGTTAATAGTCTCAGGTTATTGCAGCAGAAGCAGCAGCTTACATGTCCAGCAAATGCAGATAAAGTAAACACGAGCAGCAGATGAAGGAGGATTGCTGGAGGCTTGTGTATGCAGCAGGAACTCAGAGAAGAGTAGCAGGATCACCACACAGGTTCACAGGAGCAGGTGTATAGCCAGGGAGTAATCAGAGGTCAGGAGCTGGATGCAAGGCAGAATAATCTAGCACACACTGAAGGCTGGGGTGGAGTTTTATAGCAGGAAGACAAGTGCACATGAGACCAAAGATGCCATGTTGGAAAAGGGCAGTAATGCACAAAAGGTAAAAAATGTTCAGAGTCCTGACATTACTCCCTCCTTAGAAGCGGCCTCAGGATGATCCTGGACCTGGTTTCTCAGGGAATCTCTTATGAAAACGAGAAATCTTCTGTTGGGCATTGATGTTTTCCACAGGTTCCCAAGAGTCTTCCCTGCCATCTTATCAGATATTGGAGCCGATTCCTGCGAATCCTGGAATCAATAATTTCCTCCACCACAAATTGTTCTTGCCCATCAATCACCACAGGCTGCGGAGGTGGCACAACACGTCCCTGGAAGGTATTAGGAGATACAGGCTTTAGTAAAGATACATGAAAAATTGGGTGTACCTTCATTGTCCTAGGTAGCTTCAGCCGGCAGGCCACAGAGCTCACAATACCGGTGATCTTGAAAGGGCCAATGAATTTCTGTCCAAGTTTTTGTGAAGGAACATTTAACTTCAGATTCTTAGTTGCTAACCACACGGAATCTCCTACCTTGAACATGGGTGCAGGTTTATGGAATCTATCAGCTGATCTCTTATAGCATTCTTGAGCTGTGGTCAGGGATTCCTTCAGAACCTCCAGATTTTGTCTCATCGCAGTCAGCCTTTCCTCCACTGCTGGAACTGGAGAATTAATTTGAGACCAAGGTAAAATACATGGATGATAACCCAGATTGGCAAAGAAAGGTGTAAACTTAGTGGAGGCGCTCTGAGAATTATTATATGAAAATTTGGCTAACGGCAACAACTCCAACCAATCATCCTGGAAAAGGCTGACATAGCATCTTAGATATTGTTCCAGCGTCTGGTTGGTACGCTCAGTCTGACCATTTGTCTGGGGATGGTAAGCAGAAGAGAGACAGACATTAATATTGAGTGCAGAGCAAAACCCCTTCCAGAATCTTGAAGTGAACTGTACTCCACGGTCAGAGATGATCTCATCCAGCACCCCATGCAACCGAAAGACATTCTGTATAACCAAGTTCACTGTATCTTTAGCTGAGGGGGGCCGATGCACGGAACAAAATGGGCAGCTTTAGTCAGTCGATCAACTACCACCATGATTGTATTCATGCCCCCCGATGTAGGCAGCTCCACAATAAAGTCCATTGATATAGACCCCCAAGGGCGGGACAGAACAGGTAATGGTTGTAGAAGACCCGCAGGTGCCACATGAGGAGTCTTGTAACGGGCACATACCTCGCAAGAGAGAACATAGTCCTTGGTATCCTTCAGGCAAGTTGGCCACCAGAAGAATCGGCTCAGGAACTCTTGTGTCTTCTGCACCCCCTGTGACCAGCCAACTTGGAGTCATCTACCAACTTGAGGATCTGTAGACGGACCACCTCCGGGACGTAAATACATCGATCTCTGAACCACATGCCACCCTTAAAGACAAGATTAATATCCACAGGTGGGTTGGCCAGAAATACATCACCTTCATAGGCCTCCCTGCACTCCTTCCACAAGTCCTGATCGTGGATTACTCCGATGAAATTGGCATCAGATAGAATGGTCTTGGATGGGGCTCCAGGTATGGAATCCACAGCATGGATTCGGGAAAAAGCATCTGCCTTCCCATTACGAGAACCTGGACGGTACGAGATAACAAAGTTAAATTGATTTAAAAATAAGTTCCAACGAGCTTGATGAGGAGAAAGACATCTAGCGGATCTAAGGTACTCTAGATTGCGATGGTCAGTTAGCACTATGATCTGTTGTGCAGCTCCTTGCAGATGATGCCTCCATTCTTTGAAAGCCACAATAATAGCCAGCAGTTCCTTGTCTCCCACGTCGTAATTCTTCTCTGCTGAGGTTAGTCTACGGGAAAAGAAAGCACAAGGATGTAGCAGACCCTTCTCTCCAGTTCTTTGGGAGAGAATAGCTTGTTGGTAGTCAACAACTACCCTCTTCTGCTCACAAATCCTTTCCAACACATGCAGCGTAGATTTCCAGCGCATGGGGACATCACACACCAGTCGGTGTAATAATTATAGGGGATAACTCAGGAGACTCTTTGCGTGGAACAAGACAACTACAGGACACAGTTTTATAAGTAGTAAAGTCTATATTGTCACACGGTGATTCAAACAGGTGCAGAGAGAAACTCAAGTCCACAACAATTGGTGCAAATAATAAACGCAGCTTAGCAGTCTATAGGAACTTCAGAGAAACAAGCAATCAAGCATAAAGTCTATGAAGCACAGTTATTCTTGAGGATACTTGACACGAATAAATCCTTGTCTTAGTCCAGACACAGATAGATATGCTTATAAGGCAGTTCAAATCATATCTTAGCTCAACCAGGGAGGCCTGGTTAATAGTCTCAGGTTATTGCAGCAGAAGCAGCAGCTTACATGTCCAGCAAATGCAGATAAAGTAAACACGAGCAGCAGATGAAGGAGGATTCCTGGAGACTTGTGTATGCAGCAGGAGCTCAGAGAAGAGTAGCAGGATCACCACACAGGTTCACAGGAGCAGGTGTATAGCCAGGGAGTAATCAGAGGTCAGGAGCTGGATGCAAGGCAGAATAATCTAGCACAGACTGAAGGCTGGGGTGGAGTTTTATAGCAGGAAGACAAGTGCACATGAGACCAAAGACGCCATGTTGGAAAAGGGCAGTAATGCACAAGAGGTAAAAAATTTTCAGAGTCCTGACAGTCAGTGAGCCGGAAGCTGCATACACTGCTGAAGCACGGCAAGGGCAGCTGAAGCTGTAGCTGACTTTCTAAAATGGGCAGACGTTCAGCGTACTTTCACTAGCAGATCCGGCAGCTCCAGGTAGCTTTTCAGAAAATGTTGAACCACGAAGTTAAGCACATGGGCCGGGCCAGGCCAGGTACGTGTGTGAGCTCACCTTGCCTCAGAGCCTCCACCAGGTTCCAGCCATTTTCACACATGACCATGCTTGGCTGTAGGTTCAGCGGTGTCATGTAAATATCTGACTGCTCTTTCAGAGCTGTACACAACTCTTCTGCATTGTGCGGTTTGTCACCTATGCAGATTAGCTTTAGCACAGCCTGTTGCTGCTTGGCTGAGGCAGTGCTACAGTGCTTCCAGCTTCTGACTGTTGTGTTGATTTCAGAAATGGGGAGGAGGAGGAAGAGGTGCAGGAGCCGTACACTGTGGGGGCAATCCTGATTGACATAGGGCCCGCAATCCTCGACGTGGGGAGGATGTGTTCCAGCCCTAGGTCCGACTGGGTTTCGGCTTCATCTATGTTAACTGTTATGATCCTGGTGGCAAGGATCGCAAACTGACCTGCTAAATAACAGAAATCCTTAGGACAAGCTCTGGGGATGTGGGAGCTATACTGACCGCAACCCTGATTCTATCAATACACACTATAGGCAGCCGTGGAGCATTACCTAAAATCCTAGACGCCTCGTCACAGCCTGAGAAACTAGCTACCCCTAGAGAGAAAGCAAGCCTCACTTGCCTCAGAGAAATCACCCCAAAGTTTTAGACAGCCCCCCACAAATAATAACGGTGAGTTAAGGGGAAAACACAAACGTAGAAATGAAAACAGGTTTTTAGCAAATGAGGCCCGCTAACACTAAATAGACAGAAGACAGCAAGGGATCTGTGCGGTCAGTATAAAATGCTATCAAAAATAATCCACGCAGAGATTTCAAGAACCCCCACACCGACTCACGATGTGAGGGGCGCAACTCTGCACCCCAGAACTTCCAGCAAGCGAGAATATTACATATAAGCAAGCTAGACAGAACTCATCATATACAGAGAAACATTTTCAAGGAAATAATGAGCAAACATGAACTAGCAAGACTTAGCTTCTCAGGAGGAGACAGGTCACAAGGAAAGTCCAGAGAGATCAGAACCAGTACTGAATACAACGACAGCAGGCAAAAAGTGAAGGTCCAGGTGGAGTTAAATAGAGGCCAAACTAGCAGAAAACGAGGCAGCTGGATTCCAGCTACAGACCCGCAGTAAGCACTAAAGGCCACCAGAGGGAGCCCAAGAACAGAACTCACACAATACCACTCATGACCACAGGAGGGAGCCCGAGAACGGAATTCTCAACAGTTAACCCAGTGTGCCTTCAGTGAGATGTACCGTCCCTGGCCACAAGCACTTGTCCGTATGTCCGTGGTTAGCTGGACTTTCCCAGTAACAACATTGTTGAGGGCATGGGTAATGTTGTGGGACACATGCAGGTGTAATGATGGTATGGCACACTGGGAGAAATAGTGGCAACAGGGGACTGAGTACCTTGGGACAGCTGCCGTCATCAGGTTGCAGAAAGCTTCCATCTCAATGAGGCTAAAAGGCAACATTTCGAGCTCAAGCAGAAGAGAAATGTTAGAATTGAGGACTGTGGCCTGCTGGGCATTGGCTGGGTATTTCCGCTTGCTTTCCAATGACTGGGGACAACTGAAGGCTGTGCTGGGACAAAGATGTGGACGGGCTTGATGACGGTGCTGCTTGACTGTGGGCAACAACAGGTGCAGGGCTAGAGACATCTTCACATGCACAGTGGACTGGGGATTGGCTTCTATGCAAAACCGTGGAAGAAGCAGTGGTGTTACCTGCAGACAGTGTTCCTGGAGCCTTGGCTTTGGCCCACAAAGTCGGGTGCTTTGCTACCATGTGCCTGATCATGCTGGTGGTGGTCAGGCTGGTAATTTTGCTACCCCTGCTGATGTGGGCATGGCAGGTGCTGCAAATGGCCTGTTTGGGGTTATCGGCAGAGTCTTTAAAAAAACAGACTCGGAAAGATCTAACAGTTGGAATGGCACCTTCCCTCATGTTGGTGTTATGTGAATGGATGCACACCTTCTGTCTGTGGCCACCACACTGCTTCTTCCTGCCTGTTGGGGTGATATGCCTCCTTCCCCATGTGTGCTGCTGTCCTCGCTCTGCATGTCCTCCTGCCAGGTTGGGTCAGCGACTATGTCATCCACCACCTCGTCTTCCACATACGCACCCTGCTCCTCCTCCTGACTTTCTGGCAATTGTGTCTCATCATCGTCCACCTCTTGTGACACTTTCCCACCATCGCCTTCATGTGACCGTGGCTGTTCAAAGCTTTGGGCATTGCTACATGCGATCTCATCTGGCCCCACTTCAAGTTGATATGCCGAAAGTCCAGAATTTTGAAAGGGAAAACTGAACAGCTCTTCGGAGTGTCCAAGTGTGGGATCAGTTGTCTCAGGGCACTCGGAATGGTGAGAGGAAGGAGGATCAGGGTGAGGAATATCGGGGCCACACTCATGGCTGCTCAGACTTCACCATGTGGAAGGCATGGTGCTGGTGGTGGCTAAGTGACTGGAAGCATTATCCACTATCCAACCAACAACCGTTTCACACTGCTCTGGCTTCAATAGTGGTGTGCTGCGGTCCCCCAGAAACTGGGACGAGAAGATTTGGGTCTTTGTTGTGGCCAACTTTCAGCTTGACCACATCCTCGTCCTCTGCATACACCATCAGAGGATCCCCAAATCCAGGTGTGAAAAACTTGCGTCATTCCCAAGAAGACTAATGGCTGTAATAGCTCAAAAGGGTGCTTCTACATTAATGAGAAAAAAATAACTTTTTTGAATTTACCAAATGGCTGCAATGAAACAAAGAGTGAAAAATTTTAAGGGGATTGAATACTTTCCCATCAAAGGAAAGTTTTCCTTGCCTGTTCAATTGGCTCTCATGAATTGGCCAATTTATGCACTAAGTACATTAGTTGTTCTAATTATGATCTATACAGCAGTAATCCTGTCCAAATTTCATATATTCAATGTTTGCATACGTCTTATCTCTTACAGAGGCGACTCTATTCTTCTGTCTGAATATTATAGAACATACTGAAAACACAGATACTTAAACTGTGTTCAGAGAAGTGTAACAAGAATATATTTAAAAGAATATTCACTTTATTTGCAAATAAGTTAAAATACAGACAAAACATAAGCCGACAAAAAGGTGCCTCAATACAACCAACAAAAAATCAATACGGTCAGCATGAGCAGGACACTTTTCATTTTTGAAGCAGGACCAGGAGTGAGGCTGGGTCTGGAATTATCAAATCATGTATATAATCCATTGCAATCTTCCCACTACATATGCCCCAATTACAAGAACCAATTGGAAGGTGCTCTTACATATTATTTGTGTGATACAATTTTCCAAGTACTGATTGAGGCTCAGCTAAAGCCGATACCATACAGCCTCCTCCACTGTTTCTTCTCTAGTAGCAGCAATATTTGCACAATCCCGGTATCCTCCAATAACAGCAATATTTATACAATCCCGGCGTATTTGGTGGAATGCCCTATGCCCCACACATATTACCTGCTCCCTGTCTCTCCCAACGTGCTCAGCCGAATGGCGTGCTGTGTCCGTATGCCCCGATGCGCGTTTTGCGTGCTGCTTTTTCCTGCCCAGGAAGAAGCAGCATGCAAAACGCACATCGGGGCATACGGACACAGCACGCCATTCGGCTGAGAACAGTGGGAGAGACACGGAGCAGGTAATATGTGTGGGGCATAGGGCATTCCACCAAATACGCCGGGATTGTATAAATATTGCTGTTATTGGAGGATACCGGGATTGTGCAAATATTGCTGCTACTAGAGTAGAAACAGTGGAGGAGGCTGTATGGTATCGGCTTTAGCTGAGCCTCAATCAGTACTTGGAAAATTGTATCACACAAATAATATGTAAGAGCACCTTCCAATTGGTTCTTGTAATTGGGGCATATGCAGTGGGAAGATTGCAATGGATTATATACATGATTTGATAATTCCAGACTCAGCCTCACTCCTGGTCCTGCTTCAAAAATGAAAAGTGTCCTGCTCATGCTGACCGTATTGATTTTTTGTTGGTTGTATTGAGGCACCTTTTTGTCGGTTTATGTTTTGTCTGTATTTTAACTTATTTGCAAATAAAGTGAATATTCTTTTAAATATATTCTTGTTACACTTCTCTGAACACAGTTCAAGTATCTGTGTTTTCAGTATGTTCTAGAGTTATGTGAAGTGTTGCCCACTCCCCCCTTTTGGGGAATATGGGCTTGGGCGTTATGCTTACATACTGTCTGAATATTATGCAGTTTTAGCAGGTTGCATCTGTTCACACTTGCTTTATTCTGTTCAGAGGTGCTTGTCAGTTTGTTGTTTATATGTGTATTCCTTATTCATAATGGTGGAATAGAGATGAATACAAAAACAAATCCAAAAGAAAAATAGGAAAAAAAAAACTCTAACTGGGGTAAAATGGAATATGAACTGCACCGAATTTATAAAAACTCGTTGAGCCAGAGAAATGAAAATTTGCCCCACTTTCTTTACCCCCAAAAAAATGAAATAAAAGTGGATAAAAATATTGTATGTTACTCGAAATAGTATCAGTAAAAACTACAACTCAGCACACCTCAATGAAAAAATTAAAAAGTTATGTGTCTCAGAAAAGGGTGACACAGGCCAATTTCTTTTTAGAAAAATGTTAAGTTCTTTTAGTCACTGAATTAAAAAAAAATAAAAGCAAACCTTATAAATTTAGTACAGCTCTTTTTTCATTTCACCCCAGATGGAATTTTTGTTACCTGTTTTTTAGTTTCTTATTTAGTAAAATGAATAAAATTAAACAAGTACTAATAAAATATTGCTCTGTGTAAAGTAACCGAGTTGCTGCTTTTGTATTGTTAAAATTTCAGTGTTTGAATTTCCTATTTCAATTTTTATTCTCAACTTTGCCTTTTTGAGCCACAAGAATGCCCCATTCATTAACTACAAATTGCTCTTTCATTAAGATAAAGCGGTGGCCTCTTCTCAATTGTGTGCATGAATGCGTTATGCCAGTGAATTTAACAAGTCTTGTTTTGTTTTCGTGAATGATTTGATTTCCTGAATATCCCCGTAGTCTATCGACGACCAAAAATCCAGCAGAATAAGGTCATTTGCTTCCTGTGTGATTCAGATTTCATCTTGAAGATGACGGGGAAACAAATTAAGTGACAAAGCTATTCTTGTCTTTGCATTGTGTGGTGAAGTGCTAGCGTATGACCAACGATCATTAGACCTCATTGCTTTTGTATAACGTCTTGAATTAAACCGGCTGTATCTCACTCCAGATTACAGCATAGGAAATGTATGTACAATGGTGTTCAAAAGTCCTGCATAGGCGTGAAGAAAACTATATGTTTCATACTTCTGCAGCTCTACAGTGAAACTGGTGGAACATATATGTTTTTGTAATCCCTCATTGTATGCCATACTCATTTTTGAATGTCCCAAGTGTATAAATTGTTATGGTATGCGCATTTTTGATAATTTTTTTACAGCATAACCATACCTACACCAGTACAGTGTGTAGAATGGTGAACAGGTTTCTAAGTTCATTAACTTCCAATGCAAGTTCACACAGACTTAAATTTTACTTTTTAAGATTTATTATTTTTTATTTAATTCAGAGTCCTGAAAAGGGCCTTTTGAGTGCATCTTTAGCTTCTAATACTTTATTGGCCAGCTTCTGCTCTTGAGCACCAGCTTGCATCTCTGTGGCATTGAGTGAACAAGCTTCTGCAGATGTTCACGAGTGATGATGTGGTTCCAGGCCTGTATCAGAGCCTTAATCAACCCACTCTTGGTCCTTGGCTGTTTTCTAGATATCTCTAATGATACCTTGTGCCACAAATTTTCAATTGGATTGAGGTCCGGGGACTGAGCTGGCCAGTCAATAGTAGCCACCTTGTTCTTTTTTTCCATTCCGTTACTGTCTTAGCTCTGTGACAAGGAGCATTATCATCCTGGAAGATATAATGCCCTGAAAACAGGTGTTGAGCAGAAGGCAGCATTTTCTTATTAAGGATGTCTATGTATTTTTTTGCATTAACCATACCCTCCACAATATGAAGCCTTCCAGCACCATTGGCTGCCATACAGCCCCATCCTCCCTTTAGTTGACTTTCTGGGCCGACCAGATCTGGGCCTGTCCTGGGTAATTCCAAGCTGCTTACGTTTCTGCAAAATTCTTACGACTGTACTCTGATTACAGCCGACCTTCCTTGCGATCTGGGGGCCAGTTCACCCTCTTCATGTAGCACCACAACTCGCACACGATCCTCCGCTGACAAAAATCTGAAGGCTCCCATCATAAAACTCTACAGTATGATTCACTAGATAGACCAACAGATAAAACAAACAAACAAAGCAGCAGATGTGATGCAATGTAATGCAATGTGATTGGCTGCCATATCCAGGTTATGATTGGTCACAAGAACCTCATCTGTGATTGGCTAATTTTGGATCTGAAGCTGTACAATATTTAGTTGTGCTTTCAGTTCCTATATTGTTGCAATAATTTCAGGCAAAACTGCTTCAAAAGCTAAAAATATTACAGGGAGACAATGCAAAATTGTATTCTGAACAAAACCATATATAATATGTCATATTAGCATCGAAGATATTCGACAGAAAATGTTTAAAACTTGAAAAATCAATTAATCCTATGCCTATGCAGGACTTTTGAACACCACTGTAGAATGAAAAGAAATGTTTAATTTTCCAATGTTTAAAGGACAATTAGATATGGAAAATTTATTGGCTTACTTTTTTTTTAAGAGGGTTTACTTTCAAGAGTTTTTTACATAAAAAGAGACTTTCATATATAGAAGACTTTTAAAATTCAAGATGATCACTGGGTACAAGAATGAAAGACAGGAAGGGGGAGTCAGTCGAAAATGCCATGCTAGTTCAGAAAAGAAATGGCAGATGTTGGGAGACCAGAGAACAAGGATGAGTAATTTAGGTAATTTTTGGAATATGTTTACATTAAAGTATATTTTGAATTCTTATCTATGACATATATGACAACTCTGAGTACAAAACACTAGGAAGAAAATTACTTTACTGCAGCGCAATTATCCACAAAATGACTGGGTAAAAAATGTAAATATTCTTTCTTCCAATCACCTATTTATTTCTTGTTAATAGTTGATGAAGTAAGGCCGGGTTCACATTAGCGTTTCTGTGCGTAGTGTATGATCCGCATAGATACGCATGCGGCCCCTCATCGACAAGCCAGCGAACAAGCCCAATCCCAATCAGCCACCAGTGATGGCGCAACCAGGCAGGCTTCACAGGATGGGGAACAGGCAGCCAGTCCATCTGGTTTTCCCCTCTCCCAGCCCTCTGCCACTACTTTACATGAGAGGACAGTCATGCCTAAGTTTATTCACTTAAGCTCAGTCTTCCAGGCTGGGATGAAGGCGGTTGTAGAAAAGACTGGATAGTGGGTTCACTCAGGTGAACACGCTTTTCCAGGAAGTCCACAGACGCCTTGACCACCTGAAAGCCAACCTTAATAGATCGGCGCAAAATTATTTTTCGGCTATAGAACGGGGCTTGACAGAGGCCATGCAGTGGTCCCAATATAAGCAGCAGGCACAAACTTCTTTCCCTACAGGTCAACAAGCTCCAGCACAACATCATTGGCAGAATCCACAAGCACCTTTCCAAACTTCGCAAGGACTTGGATACAAGTCTGCTCAACAAGTGACCTATCCACCACCACTGCTGGACATTAGGATTTTTCCTACAATACCCAACTACACCATGCAGCAGAGTGCAGCAGCCTAGCTTTCAACTTACACCATGCACCTGAGTGCAGCAGCCCAGCCTTCAACATACACCACGCATCAGAGTGCAGCAGACCTGCCTTATATTTCCACCATGCAGCCCAGTTCAGCAGCCCAGCCTTCAACTTACACCGTGCATCTGAGTGCAGCAGCTCAGCCTTCAACTTCCACCATGCAGACGAGTTCAGCACCCAAGGAACAGGAAAAAAAAACTCCACGGTGTTAGGTGTCGAGTTCCCGCTGCTGCGCAGGGTGAATCTCGAACCATGTCTGCTGCAGTCTCCCATTCTCCTCCAGCTGCAGTAGAACCTGCTCAGCGGAGATGTCGGTCCTAGCGTCTGGCTCAGCCTGATACTGTGCGAATGGTTTCTGCTGCCTTTCCAGGATTTGCCTTTGTAGGCAGCACTGGTCAGCGGTGAGTAGGCTTTTCTGGGACTAAGTCCTGCTTTTCACGCACTGAGCATGTCATGTGTTTGGCTTATGCCAGTGGATACTATACCACTCGATACATATGTGGTGTGAGGCTGTAGCTTTGGGACTGTACACTCAGGCAGGCAGCTAGCACCAGTGGGGGCAATTAGCCTTGACTTAGCATCTGGTTCCTTCATGTGTGCGGTTAGCAAAGAAGAGTTCCAGAGCAAGCACAACCCTAGTTAGGGTAATAGTCTTGTGTACAGCGTGACTCTGTGAGGCAACAGAGATTGCTTCCAGTTCACACGGGGTGAAGCTTAACCCACGTGTGAGCCCAGAGTTTATCCGCCATTACTTTGTAGCAGATATCTCTGCACGGTGGACCCCGGGCTGCGAACGCACCTTGTAGCTACCTATCCATACCCAGTGCATTCCCCTAGCCCTAACACGCGGAACCAGCAAAACAAAGGCCAGGAAAAGAAAAGTAGGAAAGAAACATTAAACAACCCCCCACACCCTCACCTCCGAATGTGTCTTTGCTTTCAAGTCTGTCCACACCTTCCCTTGGTTCTTTCCCATCCAATTTGTAAATCCCTTCCAACTTGTTTTCCACTCCTAATGTGTCCTCTTCCCCCAATGTGTCCTCTGCCAATGTTTCTGACTCAATCCTCCAATTAACTGCCACTTCCCCTGTAACAACTTTCCCAACTACTCCTAGCCTACCATCACAGCCCGACACCCCCCAGGTCCACAATTTAACTCCTTCCTGCAGATCTTGAAAGTAAATCACATTATTTTCATTTTTTATTTATTTGTTAAATTTCAGATTGTTTTAATTTTTGTTGGTAAAAATTATTTTGTTTCATAATACCTGTCTCCCTGTGTTTTCTTTATCTCTTTATTTAAACATGTGTGTATTGCTGAGTATTAATGGGTGTTACAGTCAAGGTGTTTATTATTAAAGTTACAGTCAATGTGTTAGTATTACAGCCAGCAAACAGTACATTTACATAATATTACAGGTACATTTTCCTTAGTGTCTTAACCATTTCATCTTTTCATGCCACACGTCCAATATCCGAAACAAAGTAGGCAGCCAATTTATCCCTCATTTGGGCAATTCCACTGTAGTCCTCAGAGGGTGGGCATGGTAATCCTGCAATGTGGTATTAACAGGTTCCTCAAGTTCTAAGTGGGGGTCGCTCTTTTGCCAGGATGTAATTACGCAGAAAAACACACGCTTTCACAACCTCATCAATTGCCTCAATATTAAGATTAATAGCTGTACCGAAAATGTGTCATTTAGATGCCAGCAAACCAAAGGCACACTCCACAGTTCTTCGTGCCCTTGTCAGTCAGTAGTTGAATATCCTTTTGTTGTGATTCAAGTCCCGACTTGAGTATGGTTTATAAGGTTGACACACATTTGAAACGCTTCATCCCCAACCACAACAAACGGCATTGGCAGTCCTTCAGTGTTTGGAAGAGGTAGTGGCGGTGGAAAATTAAAATTATTACAATAAAAACCTTAGCCTATGTCAGAGTTTTTGAAAGTCTGCGAGTCATTTCCTCATCCAAATGAGCCTATGTCAACGGCAACAAATCGACACTCAGCATCTGCAATCGCCATGAGAACAATGGAAAAGTATTGTTTATAATTGAAGTACTTGGATCCACTTCCAGCAGGTTTCAGAATCCGAATGTGTTTGCCGTCCACAGCCCCACACAGTTTAGAAAATTACAAATTTCATTGAATTTTGCTGCATTTTTCAGCCAGAGTTCAGTTGTGGGTATAATGCACGGCAGGTTTCTCCAACAATGCCAGAAAGGGTGGACACTCCAATCCGAAATTGAAAATGTAGAGATCTTAAGGTCTCTCCGATAGCCAGGAGTCTGTGAAAAAGAAAATAGGAAAAAAAAATCAGTTCATTGCTTTTAGAACAATAATATTAATGACAGGTGTTTCATTTTCAAAATTACGTACCTTAGGTTTACCAACAGACGTTCCTCAGCAGGAATTGCTCTATGTAGCTGTGTGTCCTGCCTGGTGATGGATCCTCTCACACGATGCAGCAATTATTTGAAGCTCTGTTCCGACATTCTCATGTACTCAATAAACTTTTGCAGGTTTTCACGAAGCTTGGTGTACAAGGAGTGGTAGGCTCCACGGCTCTCTTGGACTTCAACAGTGGGGTGATGCCAATAGCGATGATGACGTCTTCTCTGTCTTTCTCTTCTACTTTCTTCCTCACAAGCCACAGCAAAAAACAATTTCAATGGCAAATCCAGATTCATATTGAAGCTCTCCACGCTAAGATCCATCTTGCAGCAGGATACAGCATCAAAAGAAGAGGATTTGATCTGTGCAGTGTGTCTGTATATAGAAATCCTGTGAGCCATGCCCATTGGAAAATACCATATGCATGCAGATTCATGCGTAAGATCATGCGGATAAAAAATACTGCGCAAACATGTGTTTATACACGTTTTTGCGCATGCAGATGATACGCTGCGCACAGAAACGCTAATGTGAACCTAGCCTAAGCGTGTTGCAAAATAATCATCTTTGCTACTCCATGCAGTGGGCTGGACTTTGCATACTGCCTGTGATAAGCATGCTGCTGCTTAGTGCTGTCATTTGCCTCTCCTGTGCTTTTCCTTCTTGTTTGTCCTGTATCTGTGTTTATAAGTATTTGGAAAATCTTTGGCAGTGGAAAAACTGAAAATCAGATAAAATAATTAAAAAGAAAACTTTTTTAGTTATGAGTTCAGGCCAACACGTGATAAACAGATAATAAATCCAATGCTTCGAGTAGGTAGATTTTTTCAGGATTATCTGTATACACAAGCATACACATAAAATATATGTGAAGAAATTTATAAAATATACAAAGAACATCTTGAACAAAATTTACCCATTATCTTTAGGTATCTTATGCAAAAAGGGGATCCATCATGAAACTGTGTAAAAATATATGGTCATGTTACAATCCTGCTCATATAGCTGATGTGTAAACTCTCTAGAAAAACATGAAAGTCTAAAAGACAAAGATATAAATTAATATATTTACATACATAGAAAGCAAATCATCAAATATGATATATCTATTTTTTTATAATTTCCTCAGAATTATATATAGAAAAGTTCATATTGACAGCAGGAATACAAAATGACAGATGAGAGAAGGAAAAAAAAGGGGAAAAGGGGAAAAGAAAAAGAAAAGTAAAAAATTAGATATATTTTCCAGTGTCCACGGTTTTCTATATAATTATGGTTACTTTTTTGCCTTCTGAACACGACGTTTAACTCACAAGTGAGAGCCTTTATACTTATACTGCATCTGTGATTAGTCAGTATCCTGCCTACCATTTGTAATGATCTATTGCATAATACTATAGCCTCTGATAGATATGAGCTGTTCACACAAGATATATTTTAACCAGTAGTTACAAGAACAACTATTTGTAAACTATACTTACCAACTTACCCGGAATGTCAGAGAAGCTGCCGTATTATGGGAGCCCTCCTAGACTCTTGGAGGCATTATCAAATATCTCAGGCCTATTTACAAGAAACTATTTTAGGAGAATTCTTCATTTAGGAATATGAGGGAATGTAATATGGTTGGTGTGAATGGAGAACAGGGCCATGGAGAGGCAAAAGTGACTCTTGCAGTATTCTGCCAGGACACAAACACAGACTTGGCTCCAGACGGATGCCAGGTGCTACTTCAGAACAGACCTCGGACACATGGTAGCTGGCCCCTGAATGGGCAGGAAGCTGCAAAGGCCAGGAATAGGTAGACTTGTTAGTTCATACAGTTATACTGCGAGACACGGCAAGTGCAGGTGGGCATAACTGATATGCAGACTGGCATGGCAGGTGCTGGCAGACGGCTGATATACAGACTGGCACAGTAGGTGCATACAGGTACAGCTGGTATACAGACTGGCACAGTAGGTGCATACAGGTACAGCTGGTATACAGACTGGTATGGTAGGTGCAAGCAGGTATGGCTGATATACAGATTGGCACAGCAGATGAAGGCGTGAACGGCTTGTATACAGGCTGGCTTGGCAGGTGCAGGCAGGTACGGTTGGTACACAGATTGGTATGGCAGATGCAGGCAGGTGTTGGTAGACAGGATAGGCATACTGGAAGATTCAACTGTAATATAGGCAGGCATGGCAAGCATGAGTAGACAAGACAGGTATACTGAGATATAAGCACTGGGGACCCAAAAACTAGTAAGCATGCAGACAAATGACTAAACCTGTTTCTCAGGTACCTCAAAATAGGTGGAGGTGCCTTAAATTCTAAGTGTCTCCCAACCATTTGCTGGGGTAACTTTTGGAGGTTGCGAGCTGTCTCTTTAACCGTCAGAGAGAGAGTGTGTGTGCATTCTTAGCGCAGTGCCCAGTGATCTGCTAGGCATGCACAGACCTCGTGAAGTAGCAGGAGGAGGAGAACATGCCAGATGAGTGCCAGGGCAGTGAGTGAGTCTGCATCCCTGCCGGGGGAGAGGAGGATGGGAAGCATGCAGGGATGCTGGCGCTACCACAGTGCTTCACAGAAGGACTATATTGTGACACTTAGAGTTCCTACAGGTTATAATAACCCATAGAGACTGTGCGAAGCCGTAGTCTCCGTGAACATGATAATTCTATGCCCATCAACCTTTAATAAAAAGAACTGTAATGTTCACTTAGAAATTAGAACTCATTATCAATGATTTAATATCAGCTTTCTTTGTACAGAAAGAACCTTTAATTAAAATATCCTCTAAATATTGATTATATGGTATATTTAGGTGCTTGAATTATTAGGAAGCACCTGCTTGCAATTTTAAGTTGCACCATCCTTTTGTTAAATGTTCCCTTGATGTTTCATGACCTCTTGTCCCAGCTCATGATCTGCATTTAAGAAGACATACTGTGCCACATGATTAATTATGGGTCCTTTTATCATAAACTAATTAAGAAGTTGAGAACAACCTTAAAAAGGAACAAAGGATTCAAAGGATTACAATAACTATTGGCAACGGGCAGCAGAAGTGTTCTTCAGATGGACAGAGCCGACAGATGAATGAGAACATAAAGTCAGTTCAGTCTTTTAATTAAAACAGGGAATGGTAAAACTTGAATTTGATTACGTATTAACCCCTTCACGACATGCCTCGTACTAGTATGGCGCATGTCGTGTCTCCCCTTTGATGTGGGCTCCGGCGCCAGCCCACATCAAAGTCGCGACATGTCAGCTGTTATGTACAGCTGAGCTGACATGTGCGCGCAATATCGGCAGGTGGAATCGTGATCCACCTGCCGATATTAACCGGTTAAATGCCGCTGTCAAACGTTGACAGCGGCATTTAACCGGCTCTTCCGGCCGCGCAGCCGGAAATGAGAACATCGCCGACCCCCGTCACATGATCGGATGGTAACCATAGAGGTCCTTAAGACCTCTATGTTTACTGATGCCGGCCTGCTGTGAGCGCCACCCTGTGGTCGGCGCTCATAGCAAGCCTGCAATTCAGCTACATAGCAGCGATCTGATGATCGCTGTTATGTAGCTGAGCCGATCAAGTTGTGCCAGCTTCTAGCCTCCCATGGGGTTATTGAGGCATGGCAAAAGTTTTAAAAAAATGTTTTTAAAAATATGAAAAAAATAAAACAAATATAAAAGTTTAAATCACCCCCCTTTCACCCCATCCAAAATAAAACAATAAAAAAAATTCAAACCTACACATATTTGGTATCGCCGAGTTCAAAATCGCCCGATCTATCAATAAAATAAAACATTTGTAAAGTAAGCTGCGGAGACACCATCACGTGTTTCTCAACGCAAGCAATGAATAGCCAGGCCTTTCTCCGGGAAGGAACAACCACGGGAAGGGCAGCATCCAATAAAGGAGAATATCCAATAAAGGAAGACCACCTATGCCAAGCATGGTATCCATCCACAAACAGCTGTTTCGGGTTTTTTGCCCCTCATCAGTGTGGAGTAGGAAACTGGCTATTAGGAGCAGTGCCTGGTGAAAGGCTATGAAGGAACAGATGAATGACCTCGGGGAGACCAAAACATCCAACACTGCGGAGACACCATCACGTGTTTCTCAACGCAGTGATCCAGAACACTGCCCCCATCCCTTATGGGAAATATGCAAACGCATGTAAAGTAAGCTGCGGAGACACCATCACGTGTTTTTCAACGCAAGCAATGAATAGCCAGGCTGGGGGCAGTGTTCTGGATCACTGCGTTGAGAAACACGTGATGGTGTCTCCGCAGTGTTGGATGTTTTGGTCTCCCCGAGGTCATTCATCTGTTCCTTCATAGCCTTTCACCAGGACTGAAAAAGCTCTGCCAGCTCCATAACAAGGCAGAGGGGGTTAATCCCCGCATGACCAGTCCAGAGAGAGGATAGCAGAAAGCAAACTCTGGACTGGGTCATGACAATAGATAGGTAGGACAGCAGCGTGGGAAGCCTCTTCTTACCAAAACATTCCTAGTATCTTCAGTATTAGTTCAAAAAGACAGGGTGAACAGCAGTGTGAACAGCCTCTTCTTACCTCAGGTATCTCCAGAATTTAATCATGTAAACAGGGTTGGCAGCAGCGAGAGCAACCTCTTTTTACCCTACCATCCCTGATATCTCCAGTATTGCATCCAAAGGGTGGACAGCTGAGCAGCTTCATCTTACCTCAGGACTCCTGGTTATCACTAGTATTAAATCAGAAAGACATGTTGGACAGATGCGTGAGCAGCCTCTTCTTAGTAGGGGGGAGACACAAAGCGCAAGCGATTCCTATCTAGTGGAGAAATTGGTCTAGGAGAGAGTTAAAGGAATTTCTTATCTTTTGGAGATGTTTCACTCACAACTGAGGAATCAAGGTGTGACAGCTGCTACAGTACTTTCAGGTTAGGGAATCTCACAGTGTAGAACAACTGATGGAGAATAGGAAATTTGTAAGAGCTGATGAGGTATTACATCATGCGGTTCATTCTCAACACATTTAGAAATTGAACCAACTTCAACATCGTATGGTTCTCCTGATGAAGAAGATGATTCAACTTCAAAACGCATTGAGAATAAAACTCATGAACTAATACCTCATCAGTTCTCTTCAATTTTTCTTGAATATAGCACAGCAGCGCAGTGTCTTACTCTTATCCTCCACCAATTGCTCAGCAGCCTCATCTTAGGTGAGCACCAACGTTATCTCCAGGGCTGCATCAGTATGACAGAGTGGACAGCAGAGTAGCCCCTTCTTACTCCAGCACCCCTGGTATCTCAATCATTAGTTTAGATAGACAGGGTGGACAGGCGTGTGAGCAGCCTCTTCTTACCTGATTATGCCTAGTATCTCCAGAATTAAATCACAAAGAATGAATTATGATTTCACGAGGCCTGTCAGCACATGAGGCGCTAAAAGTACCTGAAAAGAAGATGGAAGGTCTACTGTGACTGAACACCAGAAGATAACCTTTGGGATAAAGGTGGGGAGCCAAGTGGAGGTGAGGTCATTCTTTTCAGTCTACATCTATTATGGGTTAATACCTGAAGTGACCCCAGGTAATAATAACCTTTAGTACACATTGAATACATTTTTTGTCAATCGATTTTCCTAGACAAATTCAAGCCAATTTGAAATTTCCGATTTTTGTCAAATTTTCTCAACATTATCCAAAATCATAAATATCATGCAGGATGCTCCTAAAACTTTAATGGCGCGAATGGGAAAATCATGAGGTCAGGTATATTCATCATGCTCATTTCGTCCCTTGTCCATAGGCATCACACAGACAACAAACAAGGAAGACTTTAAAGTGGATCTATCATCAGATTTCACAATATCAGCTGCATTCAACATTAAATTTTTTAGACCTGATAAAGATTTAGTACTCACAGTGATAATCAATGTAAAAATGGTTGATAAAAGTGTGATATTAAAGCAGAGCACCTGAGACATGGATGGAAATGACCGGACTGTATTAATTCCCATCCATGTCTCAGGTGATCTGAGAAAGTAGTACAGCGGTGAGGGTTTCTTCTGGGGCATAAAATGTGATAGGTGATCCTACTGGAAAACAATGGGCTAATACTCTGCTTTTTAACAGGAGTCATCTGGTGTTGGTGTCCACTTCAGGTTTCACCAATAGTAAAGGTGAACTTTAAGATTCCAGAACACTCAGAGCCTGATTCAGTACGTGCATTTGCACGTGTGTTTTTCTTTTAAGTTTTTGGTGTTCTGTGCCTTTTTTCTTTTGCTTGCACCAAGTTTATCTTTTTATTTGATACTTTTTTAACTCTATTTTATGTGTTTGCCTATGGCTTTTTGTTAGTTTAACACTTTTAGGCATGTTTTAACCCCTTAACCCCTGGGCCATTCTCTGTTTTTGCGTTTTTGTTTTTTCCTCCCTTTCTTCCGAGAGCCATAACTTTTTATTTTTCCGTCAATATGGCCATGTAAGGGTACTGGTTTTTGCGGGACAAGTTATACTTTTGAGCGACACAATTCGTTTTAACATATCGTGCACTGGAAAATGGGAAAAAATTCCAAGTGCAGTGAAATTACAATTCCACAGTTTTTTGTTTGTTTGTTTTTTGCTAGGTTCACTAAATGCTAAAACTGACCTGCAATTATGATGTTCCATGTCATGACGATTTCACAGACACCAAACAGGTCTAGGTTCTTTTCTATTTAAGTGCTGAAAAAGAAATCCCAAATTTGTAAAAAAAAAATTGGAGCCATTTTCCGTGACCTGAAGCATCTCCATTTTTGGTGATCTGGGGTTGAGTGAGGGCTTATTTTTTTGCCCACCGAGCTGACATTTTTATTGATACAATTTTGGTGCAGATACAATGTTTTGATTACCCGTTATTGCATTTTTTTTCATTATGCCGCTTAGCGATTGGGTTCATTTTTTTTTATATTGGGAAATCGGGAGACTCTGAAAGCAGCGATACTAAATATGTGTATATTTGATTATTTTATTGTTTTATTTTGAATGGGGCGAACTTTTATGTCTTTTTTTTTTTTTACTTTTTTTACATGCCTGAATGGTTTCTATGGGAGACTAGGAGCTGCAGTACTTTGATCGCCTCTGCTACAGACAGGCGATGATAAGATCGACTGTGTGTAGCTGAAATTATCACCTGCTACACAGGGAGGTGATCATAGCAATCTGAAAATGACAACCACAGAGGTCTGCTGCAGACCTCTGGTTGTCATGCTGACCCATCGGTGACCCTCAATCATGTGACAGGCTGTCCAATGGGCGGAGTCAGTGATGCGCTTTCTGCAACCAGGAGATAAATGCCACTGCCAGAGATTGACAGCGGCATTTAGCAAGTTAACAGCCACAGGTGGACCACGATTCCACCAGTGGCTGTTACAGACAAATGTCAGCTGTATAGATTGTAACAAATATACTCCATTTTTCCACAATAGTGATTTTGTTGAATGGTTAAATATGTTTTCAATTTTTGCGATTTGTGAAAAACATGCGACTTTTACTCTAAAAGTCACAAAAATGGCTAGTGATAAAAAATGGCCATTAATGACATTGCACAAAATTCATGGGCTATTTTTATGAATTTTGTGCAAAAAACAACAGCAAATACCACAAGATAAAACAGAGAAAAATGCAAATAAAAGAAAAAGAAAATGTTCAGAAAGTTTTCTTGTTATTGGTAAATCCAAATAAAATAGTTCTCTTGACAACTTTGTAGCCACTAGGTTTTTACTAAGTATAAAAACAATGGAAAGGAAGCCAAAAAAGCAGCAGAGATTATTATTTTACGTTATAACATCACCAAGTTGATACGGTTTATTCCTCGTGCAGCATTTCATCTGGAAATAACGCGTGTAGTTTTTCATGTCTTGCATGAATCCTAGAGAATGATTACTTACAGGAATCTGACATAAATAATATTATTTCCACCGTTTTGATCCTTTCTGGTCGACTTATTCCCTTTTTCAGTTTCTTCAACTTGTTTGTGTACTTTTAGGCAGTTTGGTGGTTCATCCAAAAACGCCCTTGTGAATGACAGCTGCATCTACGATTTCACAATTTATATGAAATAATTTGAGGAAATAACATTTATGTGACTAGAGCTTCAACTTGTTTTGGAATTCTGTTCGCATAGGTACCAGTCTCATGGGTGGGATGCCCATCTATCAAACATTTGTGACATTCCAAATAATTTCCAAAATTCTTCTAAAATACTATTCACTACATTGAAAAAAGTACCATAAAATCCATTAATAACTTGACTATACAAACAACATGACACATCCACATTATATCTCCAGGAGATTTCATGCCATCCCATATTAGAACAGAAGCATTAACAGAATTTCGTCAACAAATCAGTAAATTTTTATAATTCCAAATGTCAGATAGTTTTCACTGGGGACATGTACAATCATAAGTAGTGTTGAGCGATACCGTCCGATACTTGAAAGTATCGGTATCGGAAAGTATCGGCCGATACCGGCAAAGTATCGGATCTAATCCGATACCGATACCCGATACCAATACAAGTCAATGGGACTCATGTATCGGACGGTATTCCTGATGGTTCCCAGGGTCTGAAGGAGTGGAAACTCTCCTTCAGGCCCTGGGAACCATATTAATGTGTAAAATAAAGAATTAAAATAAAAAATATTGCTATACTCACCTCTCCGACGCAGCCTGGACCTCACCGAGGGAACCGGCAGCGTTGTTTGCTTAAAATGCGCGCTTTTCCTTCCTTCCGTGATGTCACGGCTTCTGATTGGTCGCGTGCCGCCCATGTGGCCGCGACGCGACCAATCACAGCAAGCCGTGATGTAATTTTCAGGTCCTTCTAGGCATTCAGTATTTTAAAATTACGTTCCGGCTTTGTGATTGGTCGCGCCGCGGTCACATGGGCGACGCGACCAATCACAAGCCGTGACGTAATTTTAAAATACTGAAGGACCTGAAATTACATCACGGCTTGCTGTGATTGGTTGCGTCGCGGCCAACATGGGCGACGCGACCAATCACAAGCCGTGACGTCACGGGAGGCTGGACACGCGCGCATTTTAAAATGCGCGCGTCTCCTGCCTCCCGTGACGTCACGGCTTGTGATTGGTCGCGTCGCCCATGTGACCGCGACGCGACCAATCACAAAGCCGGAACGTAATTTTAAAATACTGAATGCCTAGAAGGACCTGAAAATTACGTCACGGCTTGCTGTGATTGGTCGCGTCGCCCATGTGACCGCGACGCGACCAATCACAAAGCCGGAACGTAATTTTAAAATACTGAATGCCTAGAAGGACCTGAAAATTACGTCACGGCTTGCTGTGATTGGTCGCGTCGCGGCCACATGGGCGGCACGCGACCAATCAGAAGCCGTGACGTCACGGAAGGAAGGAAAAGCGCGCATTTTAAGCAAACAACGCTGCCGGTTCCCTCGGTGAGGTCCAGGCTGCGTCGGAGAGGTGAGTATAGCAATATTTTTTTATTTTAATTCTTTATTTTACACATTAATGTTGTTTCGATACCGATACCCGATACCACAAAAGTATCGGATCTCGGTATCGGAATTCCGATACAGCAAATATCGGCCGATACCCGATACTTGCGGTATCGGAATGCTCAACACTAATCATAAGCAGATCACAATACTCAAAGGAATGAGCAGCTTTTTCAGTATGTGATATACAGTGGGTACCGCAAGTATTCAGCCCCCTTTTAAATTTTTCACTCTTTGTTTCATTGCAGCCATTTGGTAAATTCAAAAAAGTTAATTTTTTCTCATTAATGTACACTCTGCACCCCATCTTGACTGAGAAAAATAAATAAATTTAGAAATTTTTGCAAATTTATTAAAAAGGAAAAACTGAAATATCACATGGTCATAAGTATTCAGACCCTTTGCTCAGTATTAAGTAGACTCATCCTTTTGAACTGGTACAGCCATGAGTCTTCTTGGGAATGATGCAACAAGTTTTTCAGATCTGGATTTGGGGATGCTCTGCCATTCTTTCTTGCACATCCTCTTCAGTTCCGTCAGGTTGGGTGGTTGGCCAGTCAAGAATGGTCACAGAGTTATTCTGAAGTCACTCCTTTGCAATTTTATATGTGTGCTTAGGGTCATTGTCTTGTTGGAAGGTGAACCTTAGACCAAGTCTGAGGTCCAGAGCACTCTGGAAGAGGTTTTCATCCAGGTTGAAACTTAGTACTTGGTCGCATTCATGTTTCCTTCAATGGTAACCAGTCATCCTGTCCCTGCAGCTGAAAAACACTGCCATAGCATGATGCTGCCACCACCATGTATCACTGCTGGGATTTTATTGGGAAGGTGATGAGCAGGTCCTTGTTTTCTCCACACCTACCGCTTAGAATTATCACCAAAATGGTCTATCATCGTCTCATCAGAACAGAGAATCTTATTTCTCACAGTATTGGAGTCCTTCATGTGGTTTTTAGCAAACTCTATGCGGCTTCCATATGTCTTGCACCGATGAGAGGCTTCCATTGGGCCACTCTGTCATAAAAGCCTGACTGGTGGAGGGCTGCAGTCATAGTTGACTTTGTATAACTTTCTCCCATCTCCCTACTGCATCTCTGGAGCTCAGCCACAGAGATCTTGGTGTTCTTCTTTACCTCTCTCAGCAAGGCTCTTCTCTCACGATTGCTCAGTTTGGCTGGACGGCCAGGTCTAGGAAGACTTCTGGTGGTCCCAAACTTCTTCCATTTAAAGATTATGGAGGCCTCTGTGCTCTTAGGAACCTTGAGTACTGCAGAAATTCTGTTGTAACCTTGGTCATATCTGTGCCTTGCCACAATTCTGTCTCTGAGCTCCTTGGCCAGTCCTTTGACCTCATGTTTCTCATTTGGTCTGACATGCACTGTGAGCTGTGAGGTCTTATATAGACAGGTGTGCGCCTATCCAAATGAATTGCTATCAGTTTATTTAATCACAGCTGGACTGCAATGAGGTAGAACCATCTCAAGGAGGATCACAAGGAAATGGACAGCATGCGACTTAAATATGAGTGTCTGAACAAAGGATCTGAATACTTATTATGACCATGTGATATTTTGTTTTTTAATAAATTTGCAAAAATGTCTACATTTCTGTTTTTTTTTTCAGTCAAGATGGGGTGCAGAGTGTACATTAATGAGAACAAAATTGACTTTTTTAATTTGTAAAATGGCTGCAATGAAACAAAGAGTTAAAAATTTAAAGGGGACTGAATACTTTCCGTACCCACTGTATATATGATACTGTCAAGGATACAATATTTGTCAGGGAGTTTCTTAATCCCACAAATTCCCGATATCACAGGCCGGGAAGGTCACGAGTACCACCCGCTGTGAACTTTGGAGCGAACAGCTATCTGCTGCCCCTATCATCCAGACAGTTACACGATTGACCGACGATCAACGGAGAAGGCCGTAGCCTGTTTGCACCGCTAGGCAGGCTATCAGAATATTAGCGGTGAGCATACGGCATATACACTTCCGCATTCCAACACATGAAATTTGTGTACACACCCCGGTATGGTCACAGCTAACCCCAGATTATTCGCCGCCACCACTAATCTGTTTTGGTTGACTAGACACCATTTACGATAGCTTATGGCTTTGAGATGTAGTTTACAGAACAGAAGGAACAGAACTATTAAATTTTATATTTAATCCAAAGGGAGGTAGTGTTTAGGAAAAATATACAAAAAAATTTACAAGGGGGACAAAAGAAAACAGCATAAACAGTTGCATAAAATAAAAGGGTTTCACACGAGAACTTGCTACACTGATTGCAGAGACAATTCAGTTTAGCCGAAGGAGAGCGCTTCGATTTGGCTCTCAATAATAGTGTCCCTGCATACACAGGATATGTAGCTCTCTGCACAAACATTGATGATAATTGGGATTGATCTTTTATCAGACCCTGGGTCCCACCCACACACCCCTCTGCGATGATATCACAAGGGCCTAGTTGTAGGCTGTTCTCAGTCCTTCATGATTTTAGGAAATCCCAATTTATGCAATAACTCCTCATAGTGCATCACAGAAGGTTGAGACTGATTTCATCTTGTATTGAGATTTTACATACACTTAGAAACCAAACATTGCCTAGCTGCTGGCAGTTATATGGCCCCTATGGATTTTGGTCCTTTTGGCAGGGTTTTTAATTAAGAAAAAAATTGTGTATTTTTGCCTAGTCATCCCAGTGCTGAAAATATACGTCTCATTAATATCAGATGGATAGACATTCCAACATTCTATGGTTTCTATCATAGACATTCTGTCTGCTGATTTATTGTAACTGCAGTGACCATGGCTATTTGTAAAGGGTGTCAGATCTTCCTTTCATCCCCCCAGATCCTAATTACCTTTTCCTGTCTCTGTCTCATTGGATAATACACATCCTCTTCAGTCACCTGGACATAAAGTGGAATCCTCACGTTTTAATTAATCTGCTTCCCATCTCTGTACATTAAATTTTACATAAAGACAGTTTTTGATTGGTATCTCCTGTCTCCTCAGGACAATTGGTAGATGAAAGAAAAGGGGAGGGGGATATGAGGGAGCTCAAGATTTTTTAATATTTTTTTTATAACAGAGAAATAATCCCTGATCTCCTGGTTGGTTTAGCCTATTGCATAATTAGAAACCTTTCAGATAGGGTCATTGTGGGGGGAGGGGCAGCACAGTTTAGCTGGATCATAATACATATTACATAGTTACATAGGTTGAAAAAAGAACTAGCCTCATCAACTTTATCCTTCCTCCACCAATTGTACATTTTTGTCACTAAATTTATTGTGCTGTCAGCAAAGACTGACACTTTACTCTCAACCCCATCCACTAGGTGGCCCTAGCACAGATCTCTACAGTACCCCACTGCTAACTATATCCCACTTAGAGATTTAGAGACCATACCATTTATGACAACTCTTTGTTCCTTACACATCTGCATATAGCTTCCACTACTCCAGGCTTCTGGAGGTTCTGTATAAGGCTGTTATGAGGTACAGTATCAAATGCCTTTGCAAAGTACAGATAATCCACACCAGCTGTATTACCAACAATCAGATTGGCACTTGTCTCCTCGTTGGTTAGGCATGACTTATCTTTCATGAATCCATGCTGGTTGTGAGTTATTATATTATTATTTCCTGCAATATATATATATATCTTCAGGTCATCTCTTATAATGCAGTCAAAAACTTTGCAGACAACTAATGTCAGACTTACCTGACATTAGTTACCTGGATCCACATTCTTACCTTTCTTAAATATACGATACGATAAGATACGATACACTTTATTGATCCCGGGGGTGAAATTACAGTATTACAGCAGCAATACAAACAGCAATACATAAAATATTAGGACACAAATCTTGCACAGGTATACCAACATTACATAACAAATAAATATGGGTGGTTCAGGTATATAAGTCACTGTTAATTGACATTAGTACACCAGCAATCAGTCATTATTGTCTACCACCCTTAGGAAATTATTATACATCCCCATAGCAGTAGGTACAAACGATTTCCTGAATTTCTCCTTCTTGCACCTTAGTAGGATTAGACGGCTGCTGAATGTGATCTTCTGCTTCAAAAACAGCTCATATAGTGGGTGTGCATTATTATTCATTATAGCCCTACACTTCTACTGAATTCTATCCTCCAATACCTCCTCAAAAGAGTCCAGATGGAGGCCAACAGCCGCGTTTGCCTTCTTGATAAGTTTGTTGAGCTTATTAGCGTCAGCTACTCGCACACTACTGCCCCAGCATATGATCGCAAAAAAGATGGTGCTTGCCACAACGGACTGGTAGAACATTTCCAGCATTTTACTGCACACATTGAATGACCTGAGCTTCCGAAGAAAGTACAGTCTGCTCATTCCCTTCTTGTAAACCTTTTCTGTATGACACCTCCAATTGAGTTTACTGTCAAGGTGAACCCCCAAATATTTGTAGCTCTCAACAATCTCAACCTCCTGGCCAGCAATATTGATCGGTAAGTAATCCTCCTTTTTCTTTCTATAACTCACCACTAGGGTTGAGCGACTTTCATTTTTTTAAGATCGAGTAGGGTTTTGGGAAACCCGATTTTGTCCAGAGTCGAGTCGAGTGCAGTCGGCCGATTATCGCTAAAAGTCGGGGATCGACCGAAACACGAAACCCAATGCAAGTCAATGGGGAAGCATAGTCGGCAGTGAGTGGAGGCCAGGAAAACACCTACAGTGCCCATTTTAATGCCAAAAACATCCATTCTTGTTTCTGAAGCTTGCCAATCTTAATTAACTGTATAATAATAGTTGGGCATAGGGAATTGGGGGAAAGTTGTGGGGGGAGTAGGGCTGGCTCAAGTTTTTCGTGGGCCCAGGAAATGCGGACTACGTCACGGCGGTGTTGCAGGGAAAGGTAAGTATTTAAAAGTTGCAAGTGCTGTGATCCTGAGCAAGCAGGGGGGGGCCCACTCGTTCGCATTGCCACTGGCACAGGGCCCCTCAAAGTACGGCGGTGTGTTTGCATGGCGGGGGCGCCTCCCACCAGCAGCGACACTTTTGCGTACTCTGAGGGGCCCTGTTCCAGTGACGTCGCCAACGAGTATGCCCCCCCACCTGATGAAGGAACCTGCACTTTCATCTGCACCTTCCTCTTTGTCCCTGTGTAAGGTGGTATAACATGCGGGAAGGGGAACCTTACTTTCAGCAGGGACAGATTCTGGCTGTGTAGAGTACAAGGGGAATGTAGTGGTCTAGGTCAATGTACCAGCAGACTCATTTAGCAGTGGCTGGGCAATGGGCAGGATGAGGAGGAAACAGATATAGGGCCAAAGAATAAAGTAGGCTACATGCAGTTCAAAATTGGTAACAGGACTAAACAGGCGGCATTGCTTTGTTCAGTGGAGTAGCAAACCCAAGAGCAGCAGACACTGTTTCAAGGGCCTAACCACACTAGTAGGCCAAATGCAGTTTAATATCTGATAGTATAGGGCGAAAGCCAGAATGTGGAAGCTCAGCTTTGTTCAGTTGAGGACAACACCAGGGAGGGGCAGACACCTTTAGTAGGCCGGAAAAGCCTATTGCATTTTTTAAAATGGTAATTTGGAGCAGAAGGTTGAAGCTCAGCTTTATTTAGTTGAGGGCAACACCAGGGAGGGGCAGAAGCCGTTAGTAGGCCCTAACCACCATTTTTTTTTTTTAAAACCACTTAATGAGAGCCGGAAGGTTGAAGCTCAGCTTTATTTAGTTGAGGACAACACCAGGCAGGGGCACACAGACAGACACCTTTAGTAGGCCGGAAAAGCCTATTGCATTTTTTAAAATGGTAATTTGGAGCAGAAGGTTGAAGCTCAGCTTTATTTAGTTGAGGGCAACACCAGGCAGGGGCAGAAGCCGTTAGTAGGCCCTAACCACCATTTTTTTTTTTTAAAACCACTTAATGAGAGCCGGAAGGTTGAAGCTCAGCTTTATTTAGTTGAGGACAACACCAGGCAGGGGCACACAGACAGACACCTTTAGTAGGCCGGAAAAGCCTATTGCATTTTTTAAAATGGTAATTTGGAGCAGAAGGTTGAAGCTCAGCTTTATTTAGTTGAGGGCAACACCAGGGAGGGGCACACAGACAGACACCTTTAGTAGGCCGGAAAAGCCTATTGCATTTTTTAAAATGGTAATTTGGAGCAGAAGGTTGAAGCTCAGCTTTATTTAGTTGAGGACAACACCAGGCAGGGGCACACAGACAGACACCTTTAGTAGGCCGGAAAAGCCTATTGCATTTTTTAAAATGGTAATTTGGAGCAGAAGGTTGAAGCTCAGCTTTATTTAGTTGAGGGCAACACCAGGGAGGGGCAGAAGCCGTTAGTAGGCCCTAACCACCATTTTTTTTTTTTAAAACCACTTAATGAGAGCCGGAAGGTTGAAGCTCAGCTTTATTTAGTTGAGGACAACACCAGGCAGGGGCACACAGACAGACACCTTTAGTAGGCCGGAAAAGCCTATTGCATTTTTTAAAATGGTAATTTGGAGCAGAAGGTTGAAGCTCAGCTTTATTTAGTTGAGGGCAACACCAGGGAGGGGCACACAGACAGACACCTTTAGTAGGCCGGAAAAGCCTATTGCATTTTTTAAAATGGTAATTTGGAGCAGAAGGTTGAAGCTCAGCTTTATTTAGTTGAGGACAACACCAGGCAGGGGCACACAGACAGACACCTTTAGTAGGCCGGAAAAGCCTATTGCATTTTTTAAAATGGTAATTTGGAGCAGAAGGTTGAAGCTCAGCTTTATTTAGTTGAGGGCAACACCAGGGAGGGGCAGAAGCCGTTAGTAGGCCCTAACCACCATTTTTTTTTTTTAAAACCACTTAATGAGAGCCGGAAGGTTGAAGCTCAGCTTTATTTAGTTGAGGACAACACCAGGCAGGGGCACACAGACAGACACCTTTAGTAGGCCGGAAAAGCCTATTGCATTTTTTAAAATGGTAATTTGGAGCAGAAGGTTGAAGCTCAGCTTTATTTAGTTGAGGGCAACACCAGGCAGGGGCAGAAGCCGTTAGTAGGCCCTAACCACCATTTTTTTTTTTTTAAACCACTTAATGAGAGCCGGAAGGTTGAAGCTCAGCTTTATTTAGTTGAGGACAACACCAGGCAGGGGCACACAGACAGACACCTTTAGTAGGCCGGAAAAGCCTATTGCATTTTTTAAAATGGTAATTTGGAGCAGAAGGTTGAAGCTCAGCTTTATTTAGTTGAGGGCAACACCAGGGAGGGGCACACAGACAGACACCTTTAGTAGGCCGGAAAAGCCTATTGCATTTTTTTAAATGGTAATTTGGAGCAGAAGGTTGAAGCTCAGCTTTATTTAGTTGAGGGCAACACCAGGCAGGGGCAGAAGCCGTTAGTAGGCCCTAACCACCATTTTTTTTTTTTAAAACCACTTAATGAGAGCCGGAAGGTTGAAGCTCAGCTTTATTTAGTTGAGGACAACACCAGGCAGGGGCACACAGACAGACACCTTTAGTAGGCCGGAAAAGCCTATTGCATTTTTTAAAATGGTAATTTGGAGCAGAAGGTTGAAGCTCAGCTTTATTTAGTTGAGGGCAACACCAGGGAGGGGCAGAAGCCGTTAGTAGGCCCTAACCACCATTTTTTTTTTTTTAAACCACTTAATGAGAGCCGGAAGGTTGAAGCTCAGCTTTATTTAGTTGAAGACAACACCAGGCAGGGGCACACAGACAGACACCTTTAGTAGGCCGGAAAAGCCTATTGCATTTTTTAAAATGGTAATTTGGAGCAGAAGGTTGAAGCTCAGCTTTATTTAGTTGAGGGCAACACCAGGGAGGGGCACACAGACAGACACCTTTAGTAGGCCGGAAAAGCCTATTGCATTTTTTAAAATGGTAATTTGGAGCAGAAGGTTGAAGCTCAGCTTTATTTAGTTGAGGGCAACACCAGGGAGGGGCAGAAGCCGTTAGTAGGCCCTAACCACCATTTTTTTTTTTTAAAACCACTTAATGAGAGCCGGAAGGTTGAAGCTCAGCTTTATTTAGTTGAGGACAACACCAGGCAGGGGCACACAGACAGACACCTTTAGTAGGCCGGAAAAGCCTATTGCATTTTTTAAAATGGTAATTTGGAGCAGAAGGTTGAAGCTCAGCTTTATTTAGTTGAGGGCAACACCAGGCAGGGGCACACAGACAGACACCTTTAGTAGGCCGGAAAAGCCTATTGCATTTTTTAAAATGGTAATTTGGAGCAGAAGGTTGAAGCTCAGCTTTATTTAGTTGAGGGCAACACCAGGCAGGGGCACACAGACAGACACCTTTAGTAGGCCGGAAAAGCCTATTGCATTTTTTAAAATGGTAATTTGGAGCAGAAGGTTGAAGCTCAGCTTTATTTAGTTGAGGACAACACCAGGCAGGGGCACACAGACAGACACCTTTAGTAGGCCGGAAAAGCCTATTGCATTTTTTAAAATGGTAATTTGGAGCAGAAGGTTGAAGCTCAGCTTTATTTAGTTGAGGGCAACACCAGGGAGGGGCAGAAGCCGTTAGTAGGCCCTAACCAAAGTTGAAGGCCAAATGCAGTTTAATTTCTGATACTATAGGCCGAAAGCCAGAAGGTGGAAGCTCCGATTTAGACAGTGGAGGACAATTTGAATTAGGGACTGCAGACAGACTTAGTAGGCTGTCCCCTGTGGACCATGCATCCACCACATTAACCCATTGCGCCGTAATGGACACGTAATCTTCCGTGGCCATGCCTACAGGTCCATGCGTCTGTTGTCAGGTGCACTTTTGTACTCACAGATTGCCAGAGTGCATGGACAATGCGGTCTTCTACATGCTGGTGGAGGGTTGGGATGGCTTTTCTCGCAAAAGAAGTGTCGACTGGTTAGCTTGTAGCGTGGTACAGCGTAGTCCATCATGGCCTTATTAATAGTAAATAAAATATATAACTAGGCTCTATGAACTTTTAAATAGGTTCCAGGGGTACACGGGCAGCATTGGTGTGGTCAGTGGAGGAGTATTGCAAGTAGGGGCCGCAGACAGGCTATCAAAGGCCTAAAATAACAAACAGTAGGCAGTCATGGCAGTTTTACATCGGTTACATGGATACACAGGCAGGCACTCCAGGCAGCATTGTGGTCAGTGGAGGAGTATTGCAAGTAGGGGCCGCAGACAGGCTATCAAAGGCCTAAAATAACAAACAGTAGGCAGTCATGGCAGTTTTACATCGGTTACATGGATACACAGGCAGGCACTCCAGGCAGCATTGTGGTCAGTGGAGGAGTATTGCAAGTAGGGGCCGCAGACAGGCTATCAAAGGCCTAAAATAACAAACAGTAGGCAGTCATGGCAGTTTTACATCGGTTACATGGATACACAGGCAGGCACTCCAGGCAGCATTGTGGTCAGTGGAGGAGTATTGCAAGTAGGGGCCGCAGACAGGCTATCAAAGGCCTAAAATAACAAACAGTAGGCAGTCATGGCAGTTTTACATCGGTTTCATGGATACACAGGCAGGCACTCCAGGCAGCATTGTGGTCAGTGGAGGAGTATTGCAAGTAGGGGCCGCAGACAGGCTATCAAAGGCCTAAAATAACAAACAGTAGGCAGTCATGGCAGTTTGACATCGGTTACATGGATACACAGGCAGGCACTCCAGGCAGCATTGTGGTCAGTGGAGGAGTATTGCAAGTAGGGGCCGCAGACAGGCTATCAAAGGCCTAAAATAACAAACAGTAGGCAGTCATGGCAGTTTGACATCGGTTACATGGATACACAGGCAGGCACTCCAGGCAGCATTGTGGTCAGTGGAGGAGTATTGCAAGTAGGGGCCGCAGACAGGCTATCAAAGGCCTAAAATAACAAACAGTAGGCAGTCATGGCAGTTTTACATCGGTTACATGGATACACAGGCAGGCACTCCAGGCAGCATTGTGGTCAGTGGAGGAGTATTGCAAGTAGGGGCCGCAGACAGGCTATCAAAGGCCTAAAATAACAAACAGTAGGCAGTCATGGCAGTTTTACATCGGTTACATGGATACACAGGCAGGCACTCCAGGCAGCATTGTGGTCAGTGGAGGAGTATTGCAAGTAGGGGCCGCAGACAGGCTATCAAAGGCCTAAAATAACAAACAATAGGCTCATTGCAGTTTTACAGCGGTTACATGGATACACAGGCAGCTAGGTGGTGAGTGGAGGAGTATTTAAAGTAAGGACCGCAGACAGGCTATCAAAGGCCTAACATAACAAACAATAGGCTCATGGCAGTTTTACAGCGGTTACATGGATACACGGGCAGGCAGCTTGGTGGTCAGTGGAGGAGTATTTAAAGTAGGGACCGCAGACAGGCTTCAAAGGCCTAACATAAGAAAATGGGCTGGCTGTAGGCACTTTATAATTGGTTCCAGGGGTACACGGGCAGCAGTGGTCTGGCCAGTGGAGGACTAGTGGAAGGAGGGACCGCAGACAGGCTTCAAAGGCCTAACATAAAAAAATGGGCTGGCTGTAGGCACTTTATAATTGGTTCCAGGGGTACACGGGCAGCAGTGGTCTGGTCAGTGGAGGACTAGTGGAAGGAGGGACCGCAGACAGGCTTCAAAGGCCTAAAATAACAAACAATAGGCTCATGGCAGTTTTACAGCGGTTACATGGATACACGGGCAGCTTGGTGGTGAGTGGAGGAGTAGTGCAAGGAGTGTCTGTCCCAGTACTCCCAAAATATAAATAGATGTTAATGTCTCGCAAAACAACCAAAACAAAAAAAAAGGTGGCATACTTAGGTACAGGGGTGGGCTCATCTGCTGAGTTTCTGACATAGTAATTTGGCAGTAACTATTTAATGGTGCCAATATAGGACACAGACACAGACTACTTTAAGTTGCATCATAGATGTCTACAAATTTGTATTGTCAGTGCCAGACATTGAATGATGTCAGCGAATAGACTAAAGATTGGTGGAGCTGTGCGACATAATTTTGCACGTGGTAGAGCACATTTTGAGCTGGGGTAGGGGGGAACTCTCTTGAGGCCGGCGGGACCGCCCCAGGGCCCCTCATGTTACAACGGTGTGTCTGACGTTGGGTGCGCACCACCACCGCCAGAGACACTACATTGTACTATGAGGGACCCAGTAGCAATGCCGTCAACCAAAAGCGAGCACACCCACCTCTTCAGACAAACAGCAGTCTCACGGGTGCTTGCGCCAAGTCGCGATACCACGGCCCCGTGTGGGGAGTTTGGCCATTTAGGGAGGTGTAAACATGTCATATGCTGTACAATCAGCTGCAGCAAATTAGACATTAGAAAAGTAATTCACAGGCAAGAGCTTTTCATAGGAAAGCTAGGTGTCGGCCGGGCAAGGTGGGGCAAAAGATTTCAAAATCCAGTTGTGGTTCATTTTAATGAATGTTAGATCGTCAACATTTTGGGTAGCCAGACGAGTCCTTTTTTCGGTTAATATTGAACCTGCAGCACTGAATACTCTTTCTGATAGGACACTTGCTGCCGGGCAAGCAAGCTCCTGCAATGCATATTCTGCCAATTCTGGCCAGGTGTCTAATTTGGAGGCCCAGTAATCAAATGGGAATGACGGTTGAGGGAGAACATCGATAAGGGATGAAAAATAGTTAGTAACCATACTGGACAAATGTTGTCTCCTGTCACTTTCAATTGATGCAGCAGTACCTGTCCTGTCTGCGGTCATAGCAAAATCACTCCACAACCTGGTCAGAAAACCCCTCTGTCCAACGCCACTTCTGATGTGTGCACCCCTAACACTCCTAGTCTGCTGCCCCCTGGAGCTCGTGTGAGAACGATCACGTGCGCTGTGTGCTGGGAATGCCTGAAGCAAACGGTCAACAAGAGTTGATTGTTTGGTTGCTAATATTAGTTCCAAGTTCTCATGTGGCATAATATTTTGCAATTTGCCTTTATAGCGTGGATCAAGGAGGCAGGCCAACCAGTAATCGTCATCGTTCATCATTTTCGTAATGCGTGTGTCCCTTTTTAGGATACGTAAGGCATAATCCGCCATGTGGGCCAAAGTTCCAGTTGTCAAATCTCCGGTTGTGATTGGTTGAGGGGCAGTTGCAGGCAAATCTACGTCACTTGTGTCCCTCAAAAAACCAGAACCCGGGCGTGACACGCAACCAATTTCCTGTGCCCCCGGGAAAGGTTCGGCATTAAAAATATACTCATCCCCATCATCCTCCTCGTCCTCCACCTCCTCTTCGCCCGCTACCTCGTCCTGTACACTGCCCTGACCAGACAATGGCTGACTGTCATCAAGGCTTTCCTCTTCCTCTGGTGCAGACGCCTGCTCCTTTATGTGCGTCAAACTTTGCATCAGCAGACGCATTAGGGGGATGCTCATGCTTATTACGGCGTTGTCTGCACTAACCAGCCGTGTGCATTCCTCAAAACACTGAAGGACTTGACACATGTCTTGTATCTTAGACCACTGCACACCTGACAACTCCATGTCTGCCATCCTACTGCCTGCCCGTGTATCCTCCCACAAATAAATAACAGCACGCCTCTGTTCGCACAGTCTCTGAAGCATGTGCAGTGTTGAGTTCCACCTTGTTGCAACGTCTATGATTAGGCGATGCTGGGGAAGGTTCAAAGACCGCTGATAGGTCTGCATACGGCTGGCGTGTACAGGCGAACGTCGGATATGTGAGCAAAGTGCACGCACTTTGAGGAGCAGGTCGGAGAACCCAGGATAAGTTTTCAATAAGCACTGCACCACCAGGTTTAAGGTGTGAGCCAGGCAAGGAATGTGTTTCAGTTGGGAAAGGGAGATGGCAGCCATGAAATTCCTTCCGTTATCACTCACTACCTTGCCTGCCTCAAGATCTACTGTGCCCAGCCACGACTGCGTTTCTTGTTGCAAGAACTCGGATAAAACTTCCGCGGTGTGTCTGTTGTCGCCCAAACACTTCATAGCCAATACAGCCTGCTGACGCTTGGCAGTAGCTGGCCCATAATGGGACAACTGGTGTGCAACAGTGTCATCTGCCGATGGAGTGGTTGGCAGACTGCGTTCTGTGGAAGAGCTGTAGCTTCTGCAGGAGGACGAGGAGGAGGAGGAGGAGGGGGTGCGAACGCCTACAGCCAACTGTTTCCTAGACCGTGGGCTAGGCACAACTGTCCCTAAATTGATGTCGCCTGTGGACCCTGCATCCACCACATTCACCCAGTGTGCCGTGATGGACACATAACGTCCCTGGCCATGCCTACTGGTCCATGCATCTGTAGTCAGGTGCACCTTTGTACTCACAGATTGCCTGAGTGCATGGGCGATGCGCTGTTTAACATGCTGGTGCAGGGCTGGGATGGCTTTTCTGGAAAAAAAGTGTCGACTGGGTAGCTCGTATCGTGGTTCAGCGTACTCCATCAGGGCTTTGAAAGCTTCGCTTTCAACTAACCGGTAGGGCATCATCTCTAACGAGATTAGTCTAGCTATGTGGGCGTTAAAACCCTGTGTACGCGGATGCGAGGATAAGTACTTCCTTTTTCTAACCAGAGTCTCATGTAGGGTGAGCTGGACTGGAGAGCTGGAGATCGTGGAACTTTCGGGTGTGCCGGTGTACATGGCAGACTGAGAGACGGTTGGAGACGGTATTGTTTCCGCCGGTGCCCTAGATGCAATATTTCCTCCTACAAAACTGGTGGTTCCCTGACCCTGACTGCTTTTGGCTGGCAAAGAAACCTGCACAGATACTGCCGGTGGTGCGGAAAATGGTGGCCTTACAGTGACGGAAGGGATGTTGCGTTGCTGACTAGCTTCATTGGCCGAGGGTGCTACAACCTTAAGGGACGTTTGGTAGTTAGTCCAGGCTTGAAAATGCATGGTGGTTAAGTGTCTATGCATGCAACTAGTATTTAGACTTTTCAGATTCTGACCTCTGCTTAAGCTAGTTGAACATTTTTGACAGATGACTTTGCGCTGATCAGTTGGATGTTGTTTAAAAAAATGCCAGACTGCACTCTTCCTAGACTCGGATCCCTTTTCAGGGATTGCAGACTGAGCTTTAACCGGATGGCCACGCTGTCCTCCAACAGGTTTTGGCTTTGACACGCGTTTTGGGCCAGATACGGGCCCGGCAGATGGAACCTGTTGCGATGTTGATGCCTGCTGCGGCCCCTCCTCCACCTCCGCTTCTGAACTACTGCCGCCTGCACCCTGTTCCCCCAATGGCTGCCAATCGGGGTCAATAACTGGGTCATCTATTACCTCCTCTTCGAGCTCGTGTGCAACTTCGTCTGTGTCACTGTGTCGGTCGGTGGTATAGCGTTCGTGGCGGGGCAACATAGTCTCATCAGGGTCTGATTGTGGATCTGTACCCTGAGAGGGCAATGTGGTGGTCTGAGTCAAAGGAGCAGCATAGTACTCTGGCTGTGGCTGTGCATCAGTGCACTCCATGTCAGAATATACTTGTAATGGGCATGGCCTGTTAAATGTTTCACTTTCTAAGCCAGGGACGGTATGTGTAAAGAGCTCCATGGAGTGACCCGTTGTGTCGCCTGCTGCATCCTTCTCTCTTGTTGTAGTTTTTGCTGAGGAGGACAAGGAAGCGACTTGTCCCTGACCGTGAACATCCACAAGCGACGCGCTGCTTTTACATTTACCAGTTTCGGAAGAGGAGGCAAAAGAGCTAGAGGCTGAGTCTGCAATGTAAGCCAAAACTTGCTGTTGCTGCTCCGCCTTTAAAAGCGGTTTTCCTACTCCCAGAAAAGAGAGCGTTCGAGGCCTTGTGTAGCCTGACGACGAAACTGGCTCCACAGCTCCAGACTTAGGTGGAATATTTTTATCCCCACGACCACCTGATGCTCCACTACCACTACCATCATTACCAGCTGACAATGAACGCCCACGACGACCTCTTGCACCAGACTTCCTCATTGTTTTAAAATCTTAACCAAAGTAACTTTATTTGTTGCTGTCAAACAACTTACACGGTGAGCTATAACTTCAGTATGATTTCAATATCCCTTAACAGGTTGGTGAGACCACAAGGAAAATCAGGCACAATGTTACACACTCTGTTTTCTGTGGCACAAAATCACAGAGATGACACACACGCAGGACTGTCACTCAAGCACTAATGTCAATATTAATCTCCCACCTAATTTTTTTTTTTTTTTTCTCAGGGAGACTTTAGAAACCAAATAATATTAAAAAAAAAAAAAAAAGGCTTTCTATGGCCCACAATTAGAGAGAGAGAGGTGGCACACCCAGGAGTCAAGACTGGCGCACAAGCTGAAAGGGCAATATTACTCTCCCACTGTTTTTTTAAGTTTTTTTTTTATTTCAGGGAGACTTTAGAAACCAAATAATATTAAAAAAACCACAAAAAAAAATAGCCTTTCTATGGCCCACTGAATGAGAGAGAGAGGTGGCACACCCAGGAGTCAAGACTGGCACACAAGCTGAAAGGGCAATATTACTCTCCCACTGTTTTTTTATGTATTTTTTGTTTTTTAAAGGAGACTTTAGAAACCCAATAATATTTAAAAAAAAAAAAAAATAGGCTTTCTATGGCCCACAATTAGAGAGAGAGAGGTGGCACACCCAGGAGTCAAGACTGGCGCACAAGCTGAAAGGGCAATATTACTCTCCCACTGTTTTTTTAAGTTTTTTTTTTATTTCAGGGAGACTTTAGAAACCAAATAATATTAAAAAAACCACAAAAAAAAATAGCCTTTCTATGGCCCACTGAATGAGAGAGAGAGGTGGCACACCCAGGAGTCAAGACTGGCACACAAGCTGAAAGGGCAATATTACTCTCCCACTGTTTTTTTATTTTTTATTTTTTTTTTTCAGGGAGACTTTAGAAACCAAATAATAAGAAAAAAAAAAAAATAAATAAATAGGCTTTCTATAGCCCACTGAATGAGAGATAGCACACACAGCAGTGGCACACAAGCCCTGACTGAGGCCAATATTTTTCTCCCACTGATTGATGTAGTGTTTTTGTGTTGAGGTAGATTTTAGAACACAAATCAAGGAAAAAAAAAAAAATGCTTTCTATGGCCCACTGAATGAGAGAGAGGTGGCACACCCAGGAGTCAAGACTGGCACACAAGCTGAAAGGGCAATATTACTCTCCCACTGTTTTTTTATGTATTTTTTGTTTTTTAAGGGAGACTTTAGAAACCCAATAATATTTAAAAAAAAAAATAAATAGGCTTTCTATGGCCCACTGAATGAAAGGGAGAGAGGTGGCACACCCAGGAGTCAAGACTGGCACACAAGCTGAAAGGGCAATATTACTCTCCCACTGTTTTTTTATGTATTTTTTGTTTTTTAAGGGAGACTTTAGAAACCCAATAATATTTTTAAAAAAAAATAAATAGGTTTTCTATGGCCCACTGAATGAGAGGGAGAGAGGTGGCACACCCAGGAGTCAAGACTGGCACACAAGCTGAAAGGGCAATATTACTCTCCCACTGTTTTTTTATGTATTTTTTGTTTTTTAAGGGAGACTTTAGAAACCCAATAATATTTAAAAAAAAAATAAATAGGCTTTCTATGGCCCACTGAATGAAAGGGAGAGAGGTGGCACACCCAGGAGTCAAGACTGGCACACAAGCTGAAAGGGCAATATTACTCTCCCACTGTTTTTTGTATGTTTTTTTTTTCTTTTTTCAGGGAGACTTTAGAAACCAAATAATATTAAAAAAACCAAAAAAAAATAGCCTTTCTATGGGCCACTGAATGAGAGAGAGAGGTGGCACACCCAGGAGTCAAGACTGGCACACAAGCTGAAAGGGCAATATTACTCTCCCACTGTTTTTTTATGTATTTTTTGTTTTTTAAGGGAGACTTTAGAAACCCAATAATATTTAAAAAAAAAAAATAAATAGGCTTTCTATGGCCCACTGAATGAAAGGGAGAGAGGTGGCACACCCAGGAGTCAAGACTGGCACACAAGCTGAAAGGGCAATATTACTCTCCCACTGTTTTTTTATGTATTTTTTGTTTTTTAAGGGAGACTTTAGAAACCCAATAATATTTAAAAAAAAAAAAATAAATAGCCTTTCTATGGCCCACTGAATGAGAGAGAGAGGTGGCACACCCAGGAGTCAAGACTGGCACACAAGCTGAAAGGGCAATATTACTCTCCCACTGTTTTTTTATGTATTTTTTGTTTTTTAAGGGAGACTTTAGAAACCCAATAATATTTAAAAAAAAAAATAAATAGGCTTTCTATGGCCCACTGAATGAAAGGGAGAGAGGTGGCACACCCAGGAGTCAAGACTGGCACACAAGCTGAAAGGGCAATATTACTCTCCCACTGTTTTTTGTATGTTTTTTTTTTTTTTTTCAGGGAGACTTTAGAAACCAAATAATATTAAAAAAACCAAAAAAAAAATAGCCTTTCTATGGCCCACTGAATGAGAGAGAGAGGTGGCACACCCAGGAGTCAAGACTGGCACACAAGCTGAAAGGGCAATATTACTCTCCCACTGTTTTTTTATGTATTTTTTGTTTTTTAAGGGAGACTTTAGAAACCCAATAATATTTAAAAAAATAAATAAATAGGCTTTCTATGGCCCACTGAATGAGAGGGAGAGAGGTGGCACACCCAGGAGTCAAGACTGGCACACAAGCTGAAAGGGCAATATTACTCTCCCACTGTTTTTTTAGTTTTTTTTTTTTTTTTCAGGGAGACTTTAGAAACCAAATAATATTAAAAAAAAAAAAAAAAAAATAGGCTTGCTATAGCCCACTGAATGAGAGATAGCACACACAGCAGTGGCACACAAGCCCTGACTGAGGCCAATATTTTTCTCCCACTGATTGATGTAGTGTTTTTGTGTTGAGGTAGAATTTAGAACACAAATCACGGAAAAAATAAATAGGCTTTCTATGGCCCACTCAGTGAGAGATGGCACACACAGGGATGGCACTGTAGCAGAAATGCCAATCTTAATCTCCCACAAAAAAAAAAAAAAAAAAACTGTCCTACAATTACTATCTCCCTGCAGTAATGTAAGCCAGGTATGGCAGGCAGCAATAGGAGTGGACTGATGCACAAATTAAATAAAAAGTGTGGACAAACAAAAAAGATAGCTGTGCAGAAAGGAAGGAACAAGAGGATATGTGCTTTGAAAAAAGCAGTTGGTTTCCACAGTGGCGTACACACAGCAATACAGCTATCACGGAGCCTTCTAGGGCAGCCCAATGAGCTACAGCGCTGAGGGGAAAAAAAAAAAAATAGCTTCCACAGTCCCTGCACACCGAAGGTGGTGTTGGACAGTGGAAATCGCTGCAGCACAAGCGGTTTGGTGGTTAGTGGACCCTGCCTAACGCTCTCCCTGCTTCTGACGAAGCGGCAGCAACCTGTCCCTAAGCTCAGATCAGCAGCAGTAAGATGGCGGTCGGCGGGAACGCCCCTTTATAGCCCCTGTGACGCCGCAGACAGCAAGCCAATCACTGCAATGCCCTTCTCTAAGATGGTGGGGACCAGGATCTATGTCATCACGCTGCCCACACTCTGCGTTCACCTTCATTGGCTGAGAAATGGCGCTTTTCGCGTCATTGAAACGCGACTTTGGCGCGAAAGTCGCGTACCGCATGGCCGACAAGCACAGGGGTCGGATCGGGTTTCATGAGACGCCGACTTAGCCAAAAGTCGGCGACTTTTGAAAATGATCGACCCGTTTCGCTCAACCCTACTCACCACCAACTCCTTGGTTTTCTTTACATTTAGTTCTAGACAGTTAATCTGGCACCAATCCACAATGTAAGAAACCACCCTTCTATATTCCTCCTCCCCCTAGCCCCCCACAATGCCCCCTACAATCACTGAGTCATGTGAGAATTTTTGGAGGTGACAAAAATCTGATTTATACTGAAAGTCAGCTGTATACAATGTGAAGAGGAAGGGTGACAGCACTGTACCCTGAGGGGCTCCAGCACTGCTCAGTACCAAATCAGCCATCTTCCAATCCTGTGGCACTAACCCATTTACAAGAAAGTCCAAGAATATGAGATACAGTGATCTGTCAATGTCTGAACTCAATATCCATGAATTAATACTGTCTGGGCTGGAGGATTTGTCAATGTTTAATTTGTTCAGATGCAGGCGTACTTCTTCTTGGGTTAAACTAGTTATATCAGATGGTGAACTTTGATTTTTGCCTTGTTGAATGATTCGTGAAGCAGACAGTTCATTGGTGAACACTAATAAAAAGTTCTTGTTTAATATCTCAGCCTTTTCTTTGTCCTCTATAATTTCCGCATTAACATCCTTTAAATGCCCATCTGTTTTTTTCTTTTTTTGGCATTGATGTGTGTGGAGACACAGGGAATCAGCGGGTGCCCTGGTCTGCTTGCTGAAACCGCATGGACCAGGGATCATCCCACTCTCCTTTCACTGTGGGCTTAATACTACTCAGACAACACAAGATGAGGGAAAAACCATGACACACACAGAGAAAGGAGGTAACGACAAGCTTAGGAAGATGACAGTCCGTTAAGGTACAATACCAGTTGACCGGAGGGTCACAACGTGGCTTTTCTGAACATCTTCATGCAGTCAGGCAACCCGTGGGTCCTATTCCTTGCCCCCACAAATGCATCCATGGGGCTCAGGTGACCACGGAGTCCAAATCCTGACTACGACAAATGTATCCATGGATTCATGATGGTCAATTGAGCAGACCTGTATTCTTCCAGCTTGAGCCGTCGACCCCTTAGCTGGCATCCTGCAAAATGACAAATCTTTGTCCCTTGTGATGGAGCCATGATGTCTTGGCTACTGTCCTGTATATAGTCTCTAGTTTTTTGGATGATTGGATATCTTGGTTGAATCTCTGTCTCCTGTTACAGAGGCTTATAACCTCTTTTTATAGTTAACAACTGTCTTTTCCTCCAGTATTAACAGGTAATGGGGAAGAATGGTGATATGACTAACTCCTATTGTTTGATTATGTAATCTATTTGCATAGTTTTTCTCCTTTATTTTGCAAGTCAACAAACTGGCTAGCCTGGACAATGTGTAATCAACATATCAGCAAACATCATTGTTCCATGACCCTGTATCACTAGTCATCCAGGATAAGAGCACAATATATTACTACAAATTGTCAACTTACAAGTCAATATTGTAGGCTGTTATGATCCGGTGACTTTGGAGCCGCATGAACTTTCTCTGGAGTAGGTGGAAACTGTACTGACCGCAAAACCTGAACTAACACCGCAACTAGAAGTAGCCGTGGGGTGTGCCTAACAAACCCTAGACACCTCGACACAGTCGGAGGACTAAATACCCCTATAGATGGAAATAGGAATACTACCTTGCCTCAGAGCAGAACCCCAAAGGATAGGCAGCCCCCCACGAATATTGACTGTGAGTAGGAGAGGAAAGACACACGCAGGCAGAAAACAGGATTCAGCAAAAGAGGCCACTCTAGCTAAATATGGAAAGATAGGACAGAATACTAAGCGGTCAGTATTAAAACCCTTCCAAAAATATCCACAGCAGATAATACAAAAAGTTCCACAATCTAACTAAAGACATGGAATGTATATCTGCCACTCCAGAGAATCCAACAAGACTGAGAAAATACTGACGCAATCTAAGCTGGACAAAAAAACCCACTGAATAGCACAGAATTATTAAGCACACAGCATGTGTGCCACAGAAACAAAACCAGACACTTATCTTTGCTGATTTGGCAGAAGGCAGAAGGAACCAAACCAGGACCAAAACCTCCCAACAACCATGGACAACTGGCAAGGACTAATGAATCCTGCACGCCTAAACACCCCAGTCAGAACTGCAATCAGCAGATACACCTGACCAGGACTGCAACTCAGGGACAACTGCATTACCACCTACAACCACCGGAGGGAGCCCAAAAGCAGAATTCACAACAGTAGGCTTACACGAACAAAAGTCTGCTTTCTTGACCAAACAGAAAGAAACACTTAAATGCAAAAGTCAACACATGGATAATGGTCTATTGTTCCTGGCTTGCTGAAAATAGACATCTGGCTAATTCAGATAAAATGCTGTGTTCTCATAATGTGCTTATAAATTTTGGGGGGATTTTTCTCTGTAGAAAATGTTTCTAGCTTGAATTCTTTGTTACATTTCTTATTGAGGTCTTCATACTCATGAAATGCTATTTCTGTATTCTCGGCCTTCAGGATACTGAATGCCGTTTGTTTTTGTCTTAAACTTTGTACTGCCTTATTTATTCATAATGTTTTTTTAAATTCCTTGCCATTTTATTACCAGATGGTATATGTTTTCTACAGGATTATAGTAGCATTTCATTAAACATGCCCCATTTATGTGTAATATCACAAGTTACGATGACATGGTGCCAGTCTACACGATTAAGCTCTTCCCTTAATTTGTTGAAATCCAATTTCCTAAAGTTCCAGGTTTTTTAATTTCCCCTTTTGAATGTTTGATTGAAAATGACTTTGAAACTTACCATATTATGGTTACTGTATCCCAAATGATTCCTGTCCTGTGGATCTGTAATTATATCTGGTAGTGTTTGACAGAACCAGATCCAGGAGATTATCTCCCCTGGTTGGTTCATCTACCAACTGAGAAAGGTAATTGTCATGAACTATGGATAAGAACTTGTATCTTTTACCACAACCAGAAGATTCTATGTCGAATTGAATGTCTGAATAGTTAACATCTCCCATTAAAAGGACGCTATTATTATTTGACCCCTTTTTAATTTGTTGCAGCATTTCATCCTCTACCTGTTCAGCTATATTAGGAGGCTTGTAGCAAACTCCAATTAGCAGCTTTCCATTATTGTCAACCCAATGTACATTTACCCGCACTGACTTTACAATGTAACAGCTCTCCCCAATGTCATAATTGAGCATAGGTCTTAAGGTGGATTTGACAAAATTGCCCCTCCACCTGTTATGTCTTTTCTGTCCTTTTTAAATGTAGTGAAACACTCTACATATATCACACAGTCATGGCTTTTGTCCAGCCAGATGTGAAATAAGTGGGTACTCCTTGGAAAATATTTTAGTGACATCACCTCAGTCAACTATCATTTATCTCCCTCCTACAACACTACATTTGCTGTGTGATATTTCACTTACAAGGATAGACATTTCGTATCCTCAATTTTTGAAAGAAAGTCATTTTCACAGTTTATAGTTGCACTTTCCCATCATTTGGTGGTCTGTAAAATGCCAATTAAACAAATATCTGAGGATATGAGTTCTATAAATTGTATTTTTCTTTTCATTTATTTGGCAGGCAAATAGACAAACCAGGGGATTTTATGTCCTGAGAAACTGTCTGTATTTCAGTTCACATGGATGACCTATTGCTTTTTTCTTTCTTAAAATCATCAGAAATTGTCTTTTTCCTAGTCTAGAAAAGCACATGAAGTAAATCACCTACTTCCATCAGAAACACTTAAAAATATGTATGATTGGTGATAATCAATACTACATTTCCAAATTACATTTTCTCACATACGGTAATAATAACTATCCAGCAACCAGATCTTTACTAACCACTGCACTGTAAGTATTTTTAAACTACACTTCTAGGGATTTTGACCTCACCCTTTCCCACCTCCCTCATCTCCCTTGTCGTTTGAGGATATTTTTTTAAAATTTTTAATGCATGAATTAAAGTTTCTAATGTAAAACAATTAATGCTACATGCTATATCATAGTGTCATTTAATTATTTCTGAGTGGATCACAGTAGGAAAAGACTTGAAATACTTCAGTTCTATACTTTCTTCCTGTTGATGTCAACTGCATTCACAAATGGATAGTAAAGGTGAGTGAATCAATTAAAAAAAAAAAAATCAAGTTCCTCCCAAAATTCAGACTCCCAACAAATCCAAACTTTGATTCATGTGGGTCTATAAAAAATCCTATATTTTGCTTGACTGGCATGAATACAATCCTCAAAAGCTGAAATTTGTTAGAGTTTGAATTTGATGAGGAAATTTGTGGCAACATATTTTCTTAATTAGAATTGCTAAAGTAAATTTGAATGAATTCACTTTTCTTTACTATCTATCTGCGCTTGATATTGACTTCAGCAGGGAGGAAGTAAAGTACTGAAATATTTTAAATGGTCCTCTTCTCTGTTCCACATTGAATTGATTGAATGGCACCAACATACAGCATTGATATATATATATATATATATATATATATATATATATATATATATTTTTTTATATATCAGAAACATTTCCCCCAAAATTCAGAATTGGGAATGTGATTCATGTGAATCCACCTGAATAGGATCTGGTAATTTACTGGATTCTAAGGGCCAGGCTGATAAATAGAGTAACTTAAATATTTCACTCAAACTGACTTATGACCTTTTTCTGTATCTGTAAAGGTGAGTTGCTGGATAAAAATGTCATGTGTTTATAGCAACCACAGCAGTTTTTTAAGCTAGTGTTAAAAATGTGGCCCTGAGTTTGGCAAATTGGATACTATTATTATTATTGTACATTTTTATAGTGCCATTTATTCCATAGCGCTTTACATGTGAAAAGGGATCAAATATAGACAAATACAACTGAACATGAGCAAAAAACAAGGCACACAGGTACATAAGGAAGGAGGACCCTCCCCGCGAGGGCTCACAGTCTGCAGGGAATCGGTGAGGATGCACCAGGAGCATTATATGGTTGTTCACGCTGACTTTTAATTAGGGTAGCATTCTTGTGTCAATTTCTCGAGGATGTTGATGGAAAGTTGTAGGACAGAGAGCCTATTGTTCCCTCCTCTTACACCTTGTTGATGCTGACATAGTTCAAAGTGGCTCTTGCATAGAGATCTGGGACACGGGCAAGAAGTCTATGGCATGTGCCCTGGATGTTTAGCGCTAGGTAGTGGTGACTTTTATGCCTATACATAAAAATATGCACAGATATGCCCTTATAAACATACACATGAGTCAGACTTGAGAAGTTTTGTTAGGTCCAATGGTGATACCAGTAAATCAGTTGTGTCACTGAAATGTGAACTCATCACAATAAGGGGACTTTACACCTTTTATACAGTGTCAAATTCATGTTTGATCTCAGCACTAAAATGACTAGCTACCACTTTTTGAGATTTTTTTCAACCTACAATTGTGAAAAAAAGAGTGCAATGAATTACAACAGAGATCTTATGACTAATCTCTAGGGTGTAATGATAGCATTGGATACATAGTGACAGAAATGTACAATCATGGTGCGTCAGATGACAGTGGCGCATGGTGCACAACTTCACCATTGGTCGGCAAGTGGTTAAACATGCTCTGGTTTTGCTTTCATTCTCTGTTTGCTAATCTTCTCTGGAAGATGACATTACATTATCTTGTTCTCTTTTTCTTTCTTCCCTCCAGACAAATCTCCTCATTAAGTAAAATTATAAAAATTACATTCACCACTTTTTTTCCGACGCTGGTTGAAAATAACAATGCTATCCAAATAAAACTAAAACTCAGAAAATGAAGTTGGATCTAATAGAATTTTTTTTAATTAGGAGTCCTAAAATATGTTGGTTTTTTTTGGCTCAGGTTTAAAACTTTCGATCATTTGTTTCACTTAGAATTATTTTGTTTGGTCTTTAACTTTTACATATATAAAAAAAATAATTGCTGAACTTCCTGTAGTTGAAGGAATAACCTCAAGTCTAAATTTGAAGAAATCATGGGATTTATTTTCTTCAAATGAATTTTTGATCTGCTTCTGCTAATTCCCTGTATCATCCAATGCTGTTTTCTACAGATGGTGTTCTCAACCTTGATAAAAGTATGTAAGGCTCTGGAGGCAACTAGCCTGATAAGTTATAATTAATAGCAGAGCAAAAATGAAGCGTGACTCCGACACAGAAAATGAGTTAAGAATAGGTAAAGCCGTAAAGCCAAGTGCAGCGCAAAGTGACAATTGGGCACAGGATCAAATGTGAATTTCTAATCAACATGAATATCCCCCAGCTATTTTTGAGATGATACTTAACTAAAAAGGAAGCATGTCAGATATTTTCATGGCTTACAAGAAGGAAAGGAGAATATGTGCAAAATAGGTATAAAATGTACAACATAGATGAAGTAAAAACAATGTAATTATCCCAATAATAGAAAAATCACAATCTCTTTTTGGGCACCTGAAGGTGTATAGTAAACATATGCAGTCAGATCTACTTTTAATTCATAACATTCTTGTATTCTTTATAAAATAATGATGCTTGCAGACTTTTACTTAAAAGAATCTATTAGCAGGATTTTATCCCCAAACTCTGTATGTGTGCATATAGCTCATTCAAAGACAAGCTGAGCAATACCTATACATGCCCAGTCCATTCCTCTGTTACTGAGAAATCGGAACTTAAATTGATATGCAAATGAAGAACTGTTTGTAGATCTGAAGGCTCCGTCACTCCAGCTCTATTCCTGATCCAGGGTAACCTCCTCCAGGTGTTTGAATCATGGCTCCTTTGCCTGTCACACAGCAAAGAAACTGTCAGCTAAATAGGAGGCAAAAACTCTGATAAGGTAACTCTGATAAGGTAAAAGATCTGGAGTGACAAAGACTTCAAAGTATGTTTTGTGACATATCTCTCTGATTTAAGTAAATAAAAGTTCAAATTTTGAAATTGCATAATTTTTAAAATTTTCACCATGAAGTACAATATGTCATTAAAAAAACAGTCCAGAATCAGTGGGATCTATTGAAGCATTCCATACTTATAACCTCATAAATTGAAACTGGTCAGAATTGTAAATATTGGCTTGGTCATTAGTCAGCAAATTGCTAATCACTAAGAGGTTAAGAACTTCACAAAGATGGTGAGTGGCAATGACGCCATCATTGACGTAATGATCTCATTTCTGTGTCTACTTTAAGAGTAAAAGCTGGCAATTAAACATGAAGCTTTGCCTGTAGATTATGTGGAGACTGATGAAGACATGAGACAGGGAGATACTACCCATCCTCTTCTCGTCTGCTCAGTGCAGATTGGGTAGAAATGAGGAGGTAGATACATAGGGAGAGGAGGAAGAACAGAAGCTGGCTGATAGCTCAAAAAAGGCTAGTACACATGCAAGCTTTTTCCCGTCACTCCTACATGGATAGGCTGAGGAGAAAGAGAATGAGGAGGAAGAGATCAAGAGTAGTCACATGGTGGAGACACGGAAGTGTTGTCCTTAAGGACCTTGGCACATATGGCAGACGTTATGTACTGCTACCTTTCCTGTGACTCTCACATTACATTGATCTTGGTCAAAAAAATAGTACTGGTTGTTCACCCTGCTAGACACATGTTACAAGGAGAATTTTGCCTCTCTTCTAACTGAGATGGAGAGGTCTTCTAAAATGGTGATAAACCTGAAGGTCATTGTGGAAAATATGTTGAAAAAATTCCCATCAAACAACGCAGGTGGCAGGAGGCAAGCCTCCTTGCCCAACCAAGGAGGGGTAACAAGGGGGACACACATCAGATACAGCAGAGGCAGGGGTGTACTGTCAATGACCTGGGACAATTTCATAACACCCTCCCAGCATCCATGCCCTGATGACAGGGTATTCTTAAAATGAAGGACAAAGTTTTTAAAGATGGTCAAGCAATACCTGGCTGACAAAACCAGCCTAATTCCTCTGCGACCTTCAGCTATTGGGTCTCAAAGCTGGACACCAGGCATGAGCTGTCCCTCTATGCCTTTGGGAGTGTTATGCTGCCCTGATGCTAGCATTTTGTCTGAGTGGAATTTTAGTGCCAACGGGGTGGGTGGGTTAATAACAAACATGTGCTTACACCTGTAAAGAGAAAGTGCTGACACACTCACTCTGATAACAATGGCCAAAGCTTGGATTAATCTGACTTTTCCACACCACCAGATGATAGCAGCACAAAAAGTGCTTTTGCAGTTCAATATTTTAATGGGGCCCCCACTTTCTGCTTTCTAGGGTCTAGGGATGACTGAATGACCTTCTTGTATTTTTTTCTGGTTTTGCACTTTGTTAAAAGCGTTTATGATTGTAGAAGTATCAGAACCACACTTTCTTAATGTTTTTTTTATTAGGCACTCCAGTAGATGCCTTCAAGGGTGTATGCATGACCTTGCTTGTAATTTTTGGCAGGCTTTGCAATGTGCAGAGCTTTTATGAGTGAAGTTTAACACTATTGCACTTTCTTCACAATATTTGAATGAGTATCTACAGTTAGTGCCTTGAATGCTGTATGGGTGACCTGACTTGTAATTTTTGGCTGTATTTGCACTTAGTGCTTAGCCTTTATGAGTCTAGGAGTACCACTGCATTACAATTTGAACAGAATTTGTATGAAGCCCTCATTTATGTCTACAACAGGGTATATCTGTCCCAAATTTTTGGCACTTCTTGCTTCCTTCATAAATTAACCCCTTCCTGACATCCAACGTACTATCCCGTCGAGGTGGGGTGGGCCCGTATGACCGCCGACGGGATAGTACGTCCAGCGCGATCGGCGGCGCTCACGGGGGGAGCGCGGCCGATCGCGGCCGGGTGTCAGCTGCCTATCGCAGCTGACATCCGGCACTATGTGCCAGGAGCGGTCACGGACCGCTCCCGGCACATTAACCCCCGGCACACCGCGATCAAACATGATCGCGATGTGCCGGCGGTGCAGGGAAGCATCGCGCAGGGAGGGGGCTCCCTGCGGGCTTCCCTGAGCCCCCCGCAGCAACGCGATGTGATCGCGTTGCTGCGAGGGTCTTACCTCCCTCCCTGCCTGCTCCAGACCCGGATCCAAGATGGCCGCGGATCCGGGTCCTGCAGGGAGGGAGGTGGCTTCACAGAAGCCTGCTCAGAGCAGGCACTGTGAAGCAGCCTGCACTTCTCGCAGATCGGTGATCTGTCAGAGTGCTATGCAAACTGGCAGATCACCGATCTGTATTGTCCCCCCCTGGGGCAAAGTAAAAAAGTAAAAAAAAAAATTTCCAAATGTGTAAAAAAAAAAAAAAAATATTCCAAAATAATGAAAAAAAAAAAAAAATATTCCCATAAATACATTTCTTTATCTAAATAAAAAAAAAACAATAAAAGTACACATATTTAGTATCGCCGTGTCCGTAACGACCCGACCTATAAAACTGGCCCACTAGTTAACCCCTTCAGTAAACACCGTAAGAAAAAAAAAAAAACGAGGCAAAAAACAACGCTTTATTATCATACCGCCGAACAAAAAGTGGAATAACACGCGATCAAAAAGACAGATATAAATAACCATGGTACCGCTAAAAGCGTCATCTTGTCCCGCAAATAACGAGCTGCCATACAGCATGATCAGCAAAAAAATAAAAAAGTTATAGTCCTGAGAATAAAGCAATGCAAAAATAATTATTTTTTCCATAAAATAGTTTTTATTGTATAAAAGCGCCAAAACATAAAAAAATAACATAAATGAGGTATCGCTGTAATCGTACTGACCCGACGAATAAAACTGCTTTATCAATTTTACCAAACGCGGAACAGTATAAACGCCTCTCCCAAAAGAAATTCATGAATAGCTGGTTTTTGGTCATTCTGCCTCACAAAAATCGGAATAAAAAGCGATCAAAAAATGTGACGTGCCCAAAAAGTTACCAATAAAAACGTCAACTCGTCCCACAAAAAACAAGACCTCACATGACTCTGTGGACCAAAATATGGAAAATTTATAGCTCTCAAAATGTGGTAACGCAAAAAATATTTTTTGCAATAAAAAGCGTCTTTCAGTGTGTGACGGCTGCCAATCATAAAAATCCGCTAAAAAACTCGCTATAAAAGTAAATCAAACCCCCCTTCATCACCCCCTTAGTTAGGGAAAAATAAAAAAAATGTATTTATTTCCATTTTCCCATTAGGGTTAGGGTTAGGGCTAGGGCTAGGGTCGGGGCTAGGGTTAAGGCTACAGTTAGGGTTGGGGCTAAAGTTAGGGTTAGGGTTGGGGCTAAAGTTACGGTTAGGGTTTAGATTACATTTACGGTTGGGAATAGGGTTGGGATTAGGGTTAGGGATGTGTCAGGGTTAGAGGTGTGGTTAGGGTTACTGTTGGGATTAGGGTTAGGGGTGTGCTTGGATTAGGGTTTCAGTTATAATTGGGGGGTTTCCACTGTTTCGGCACATCAGGGGCTCTCCAAACGCGACATGGCGTCCGATCTCAATTCCAGCCAATTCTGCGTTGAAAAAGTAAAACAGTGCTCCTTCCCTTCCGAGCTCTCCCGTGTGCCCAAACAGGGGTTTACCCCAACATATGGGGTATCAGCGTACTCAGGACAAATAGGACAACAACCTTTGGGGTCCAATTTCTCCTGTTACCCCTGGGAAAATACAAAACTGGGGGCTAAAAAATAATTTTTGTGGGAAAAAAAAGGATTTTTTATTTTCACGGCTCTGCGTTATAAACTGTAGTGAAACACTTGGGGGTTCAAAGTTCTTACAACACATCTAGATAAGTTCCATGGGGGGTCTAGTTTCCAAAATGGGGTCACTTGTGTGGGGCTTCTACTGTTTAGGTACATTAGGGGCTCTGCAAACGCAATGTGACGCCTGCAGACCATTCCATCTAAGTCTGCATTCCAAATGGCGCTCCTTCCCTTCCGAGCCCTCCCATGCATCCAAACGGTGGTTTTATGGGGTATCAGCGCACTCAGGACAAATTGGACAACAACTTTTGGGGTCCAATTTCTCCTGTTACCCTCGGGAAAATACAAAACTGGGGGTTGAAAAATAATTTTTGTGGGAAAAAAGTTTTGTTTTATTTTTACGGCTCTGCATTATAAACTTCTGTGAAGCCCTTGGTGGGTCAAAGCACTCACCACACATCTAGATAAGTTCCTTAGGGGGTCTACTTTCCAACATGGTGTCACTTGTGGGGGGTTTCTACTGTTTAGGTACATTAGGGGCTCTGCAAACGCAATGTGACGCCTGCAGACCATTCCATCTAAGTCTGCATTCCAAATGGCGCTCCTTCACTTCCGAGCCCTTCCATGCGTCCAAACGGTGGTTCCCCCCAACATATGGGGTATCAGCGCACTCAGGACAAATTGGACAACAAAGTTTGGGGTCCAATTTCTCCTGTTTCCCTCGGGAAAATACAAAACTGGGGGCTGAAAAATAATTTTTGTGGGAAAAAATTTTTGTTTTATTTTTACGGCTCTGCATTATTAACTTCTGTGAAGCCCTTGGTGGGTCAAAGCACTCACCACACATCTAGATAAGTTCCGTAGGGGGTCTACTTTCCAACATGGTGTCACTTGTGGGGGGTTTCTACTGTTTAGGTACATTAGGGGCTCTGCAAACGCAATGTGACGCCTGCAGACCATTCCATCTAAGTCTGCATTCCAAATGGTGCTCCTTCACTTCCGAGCCCTTCCATGCATCCAAACGGTGGTTCCCCCCCACATATGGGGTATCAGCGCACTCAGGACAAATTGGACAACAAATTTTGGAGTCCAATTTCTCCTGTTACCCTCGGGAAAATACAAAACTGGGGGCTGAAAAATAATTTTTGTGGGAAAAAATTTTTGTTTTATTTTTACGGCTCTGCATTATTAACTTCTGTGAAGCCCTTGGTGGGTCAAAGCGCTCAAAACACATCTAGATAAGTTCCTTAGGGGGTCTACTTTCCAAAATGGTGTCACTTGTGGGGGGTTTCAATGTTTAGGCGCATCAGTGGCTCTCCAAACGCAACATGGCGTCCCATCTCAATTCCTGTCAATTTTGCATTGAAAAGTCAAACGGTGCTACTTCCCTTCCGAGCTCTCCCATGCGCCCAAACAGTGGTTTACCCCCACATATGGGGTATCAGCGTACTCAGGACAAATTGTCCAACAACTTTTGGGGTCCAATTTCTTCTCTTACCCTTGGGAAAATATAAAATTGGGGGTGAAAAGATAATTTTTGTGAAAAAATATGATTTTTTATTTTTACGGTTCTGCATTATAAACTTCTGTGAAGCACTTGGTGGGTCAAAGTGCTCACCACACCTCTAGATAAGTTCCTTAGGGGGTCTACTTTCCAAAATGGTGTCACTTGTGGGGGGTTTAAATGTTTACGCACATCAGGGGCTCTACAAACGCAACATGACGTCCCATCTCAATTCCTGTCAATTTTGCATTGAAAAGTCAACGGCGCTCCTTCCCTTCCGAGGTCTCCCATGCGCCCAAACAGTGGTTTATCCCCACATATGGGGTATCAGCGTACTCAGGACAAATTGTACAACAACTTTTGGGGTCCAATTTCTTCTCTTACCCTTGGAAAAATAAAAAATTGGGGGCGAAAAATAATTTTTGTGAAAAAATATGATTTTTTATTTTTACGGTTCTGCATTATAAACTTCTGTGAAGCACTTGGTGGGTCAAAGTGCTCACCACACCTCTAGATAAGTTCCTTAGGGGGTCTACTTTCCAAAATGGTGTCACTTGTGGGGGGTTTCAATGTTTAGGCACATCAGGGGCTCCCCAAATGCAACATGGCGTCCCATCTCAATTCCAGTCAATTTTGCATTGAAAAGTCAAATGGCGCTCCTTCGCTTCCGAGCTCTGTCATGCGCCCAAACAGTGGTTTACCCCCACATATGGGGTATCGGCGTACTCAGGACAAATTGTACAACAACTTTTGGGGTCCATTTTCTCCTGTTACCCTTGGTAAAATAAAACAAATTGGAGCTGAAGTAAATTTTTTGTGAAAAAAAGTTAAATGTTCATTTTTATTTAAACATTCCAAAAATTCCTGTGAAGCACCAGAAGGGTTAATAAACTTCTTGAATGTGGTTTTGAGCACCTTGAGGGGTGCAGTTTTTAGAATGGTGTCACACTTGGGTATTTTCTATCATATAGACCCCTCAAAATGACTTCAAATGAGATGTGGTCCCTAAAAAAAAATGGTGTTGTAAAAATGAGAAATTGCTGGTCAACTTTTAACCCTTATAACTCCCTAACAAAAAAAAATGTTGGTTCCAAAATTGTGCTGATGTAAAGTAGACATGTGGGAAATGTTACTTATTAAGTATTTTGTGTGACATATCTCTGTGATTGGAAAATTGCAAAATTTTCAAAATTTTCGCCAAATTTCCATTTTTTTGCAAATAAACGCAGGTAATATCAAAGAAATTTTACCACTATCATGAAGTACAATATGTCACGAGAAAACAATGTCAGAATCGCCAAGATCCGTTGAAGCGTTCCAGAGTTATAACCTCATAAAGGGACAGTGGTCAGAATTGTAAAAATTGGCCCGGTCATTAACGTGCAAACCACCCTTGGGGGTGAAGGGGTTAAAATGAAATTCCAAATTTTTAATAATATTTTAAATTTTTAGTTTACTTAAATTATATATAATTTTTTACTCATTTAAATTGTGCCTTATATAAAAATCGTTATACAGGAAAGTTTGTTTCTTAACTTTTTTTTTCCTGTAAATTCCAGCTTCTCCTCAATTTTAAATATTTTTTCAGTCCTTAATGTGGAGCAAAAGTGTGACACCATTGTTCTCAGCAGTGCTCTGAGAGGGAAAGATGCTTCGAGGGACTTCCCCTTGCTGCTCGCCTTCTATTCAGCACTTCTTGCATCCTTGTAGGGTCTGCTGGAATAATGCTTGGATTGCCCATTGATTCCCTTTATAATCATTACTCGAAATGAGCACCCAAGCATGTTGGGCCAAAAAGGAAGAAGGATTCTTTTATCAATGCCTTTATTTGTATCAAAAGGACATAATGTTTTTAATCACGGCCAAAGAGCTTCCCTGATAGGAAAATAATTTGCTCCTGTCAAGGTAGGTCTGTAATTCTACAGTGAATTATTAGAAATATGAACCATTTTGTCACAAAGAGGACATGGAACCTCCTCCAAACAAACATTTAACACGTATCCTATGCGTAGGTAATAAAAATGGTTCCTTGACTAAAAGGAATCTGTCAGCCGGATTTCACAAAGCAAGCTGTTTACAGTATATGTGTATATAACTCTTTAGCCCATAAATACCTTTACATTGCCAATTCGTTCCTTCCTTTACTAAGAAATTAGTGATTGTATTGCTATGCAAATGAAGTTGAAGGACAATAGTAAATCTGAAATCTCTGTCACTCCAGCTCTGTTCACCACCCATCGATGCCTACTCCTCCTTTACCTGGAGTCACTGTCACAGTCACAGCATAGAGGCTGTCAGTCAAGCAGAAAGAGGCAGTGCTGGGTTGGGAATAGTGTTAATGTGTTAATATTTGAATTTTTGGTGGCATTTTTATTCCTCTTTTTTGACTTTGCTTTTAATTTTAGTGTAGGGACTCACAAGTATGAAGACCCTTGATGCGTGTTGCATGCTTGCATAGTTTGGCCAACATATCAACCAATACCTCATACAGTGGGTACAGAAAGTATTCAGACCACTATAAATATTATACTCTTTGTTTCATTGCATCCATTTGGTAAATTCAAAAAAGTTCATTTGCTTTCTCATTAATATATACTCTGCACCCCATCTTGACTGAAAATAAACAGAAATGTAAAATGTTTTGATAGGACTTGATTCGGAAAGGCACACACCTGTCTATATAAGAGCTCACAGTGCATGTCAGACCAAATGAGAATCATGAGGTCAAAGGAACTGGCCAAGGAGCTCAGAGACAGAAATGTAGCAAGGAACAGATCTGGCCAAGGATACAAAGAATTTCTGCAGTACTCAAGGTTCCTAACAGCACATTTGCCTCCATAATCCTTTAAAGGAAGAAGTTTGGGACCACCAGAAGTCTTCCTAGACTTGGCCATCCAGCCAAACTGAGCAATTGTGGGATAAGAGCCTTAGTGAGAGAGGTAAAGAAGAACCCCAAGATCACTGTAGCAGAGCTCCAGAGATGCAGTAAGGATATGGGAGAAAGTTCCACAAAGTCAACTATTACTGCAGCGCTCCACCAGTTGTGCCTTTATGGCAGAGTGGCCCAACGGAAGCCTCTCCTCAGTGCAAGACATATGAAAGCCCACATAGAGTTTGCTAAAAAATTCATGAAGGACTTCCAGATAATGAAAAATAAGATTCTCTGGTCTGATGAGGTGAAGATAGGCCTTTTTGGTGATAATTCTAAGCGGTATGTGTGGAGAAAACCAGGCACTGCTCATCACCTGTCCAATACAATCTCGACAGTAAAACATGGTGGTGGCAGAAACATGCTGTGGAGGTGTTTTTCAGCTGCAGGGATAGGAGGACCACTGGTTGCGGCCAAGTACAGAGATGAACTGGATGAAAGCCTCTTCCAGAGTGCTCTGGACCTCAGACTTGGCCAAAGGTTCACCTTTCAACAAGACAATGACCCTAAGCACACAGCTAAAATAACAAAGGAGTGGCTTCAGAGCACCTCTGTGACCATTCTTGACCGGCCCAGCCAGAGCCCTGACCTAAACCCAATTGAGAACCTCTAGAGAGACCTGAAAATAGCTGTCCACCAATGTTCACCATCCAACCAGATGGACTTGGAGAGGAGCTGCAAGGAAAAATAGCAAAGGATCCCCAAATCCAAGTGTGAAAAACTTGTTGCATCATTCCCAAGAAGACTCATGGCTGTACTAGCTTAAAAGGGTGCTTCTACTCAATACTGAGCAAGGGGTCTGAATACTTATGACCATGTGAAATTTAAGTTTCTCTTTTTTAATAGATTTGCAAAAATGTCTACATTTCTGTTTTTTCAGTCAAGATGGTGTGTAGAGTGTACATTAAATAGAAAGCAAATGGACTTTTTTGAATTTACCAAATGGCATCAATTAAACAAAGAGTGAAAAATTTAAAGGGGTCTAAATACTTTCCGTACCCACTGTATATATCATTTGTACGTTATTAATATTCAGGAAGCAGCCCCTTAGTTTTGGTCTTGTAAACTAGGGAGTTTGTCCTCATGGGGTGCACTTATATAGTGCTGGGCAGCCTGCCTAAAGTAATAGTATGGGCATCACTAATAGGCCGGCGTCACACTAGCGAGTTTTACGGACGTATGAGCGCATAAACTACGTCCGTAAAATACTCATTACACATGGCCCAATGATTCTCTATGGCCCAGCTCCTATCTGCCATATATTACGCATCCGTAATATACGGTCTTGTACGGCCGTAGAAAATCGCAGCATGCTGCGTTTGTCACCGTATTGCGCAAAAAAAATCGCCAATGAAAGTCTATGGGGGCGAGAAAAATACGGATTCCACACGGACCAGCAGTGTGACTTGCGAGAAATATGCAGCCGTGTTAGTGAAAAGCCGGTAATTCAATTGCCGGCTTTTCATTTCTCCTTCACAAACCCGACATGATATGAGACATGGTTTACATACAGTAAACCATCTCATATCCCTTTTTTTTTTGCATATTCCACACTACTAATGTTAGTAGTGTGTATGTGCAAAATTTTGGCGCTATAGCTGCTAAAATAAAGGGTTAAATGGCGGAAAAAATTGGCATGGGCTCCCGCGCAATTTTCTCCTCCAGAGTGGTAAAGCCAGTGACTGAGGGCAGATATTAATAGCCTAGAGAGGGTCCAAGGTTATTGGCCCCCCTGGCTACAAACATCTGCCCCCAGCCACCCCACCAAAGGCACATCTGGAAGATGCGCCTATTCTGGCACTTGGCCACTCTCTTCCCACTCCCGTGTAGCGGTGGGATATGGGGTAATGAAGGGTTAATGTCACCTTGCTATTGTAAGGTGACATTAAGCCAGATTAATAATGGAGACGCGTCAATTATGACACCTATCCATTATTAATCCAATTGTATGAAAGGGTTAAAAAAACACACACACATTATTAAAAAGTATTTTAATGAAATAAACACACAGGTTGTTTTAATATTTTATTGCTCTCTCAATCCACCTGAAGACCCTCGCTCTGAAAAATAATAAACCAACAATATACATGCATATGAACTCGAGCGTGGGAACTTTTCCAAGGCTCAAGTTCATGAGGACATCCAGCAGAGGGCGCATCACCGCAACTCAAGGTAAGTACAGATCATCCTGCTTTCCTTTCAGTACCCGGGGGTTTACAGGCACGAGCGAGTGCTTTAGCACAGCTCCTGGCTGTAAAATGATTTAACCCCTTCAGATGGATTTACTTCGTGGGACGTGACAGATCATCTGAAGGTATGTATATTGTTGGTTTATTATTTTTCAGAGCGAGGGTCTTCAGGTGGATTCAGAGAGCAATAAAATATTAAAACAACCTGCGTGTTTATTTCATTAAAATACTTTTTAATAATGTGTGTGTTTTTTTAACCCTTTCATACAATTGGATTAATAATGGATAGGTGTCATAATAATTGACGCCTCTCCATTATTAATCTGGCTTAATGTCACCTTACAATAGCAAGGTGACATTAACCCTTCATTACCCCATATCCCACCACTACACGGGAGTGGGAAGAGAGTGGCCAAGTGCCAGAATAGGCGCATCTTCCAGATGTGCCTTTTCTGGGGTGGCTGGGGGCAGATGTTTGTAGCCAGGGGGGGCCAATAACCATGGACCCTCTCTAGGCTATTAATATCTGCCCTCAGTCACTGGCTTTACCACTCTGGCGGAGAAAATTGCGCGGGAGCCCATGCCAATTTTTTCCGCCATTTAACCCTTTATTTTAGCAGCTACAGTGCCCAAATTTTGCACATACACACTACTAACATTAGTAGTGTGGAATATGCAAAAAAAAGGGGATATGAGATGGTTTACTGTATGTAAACCGTGTCTCATATCCTGTCGGGTTTGGGAAGGAGAAATGAAAAGCCGGCAATTGAATTACCGGCTTTTCACATATATCGCGCTGAATTAAATATAAATACAGAATATGTGTCTCAATTACATATATATATATATATATATATATATATATATATATATATATATATACACTCACTGGCCACTTTATTAGGTACACCTGTCCAACTTCTTGTTAACACTTAATTTCTAATCAGCCAATCACATGGCGGCAACTCAGTGCATTTAGGCATGTAGACATGGTCAAGACAATCTCCTGCAGTTCAAACCGAGCATCAGTATGGGGAAGAAAGGTGATTTGAGTGCCTTTGAACGTGGCATGGTTGTTGGTGCCAGAAGGGCTGGTCTGAGTATTTCAGAAACTGCTGATCTACTGGGATTTTCACGCACAACCATCTCTAGGGTTTACAGAGAATGGTCCGAAAAAGAAAAAAAAATCCAGTGAGCGGCAGTTCTGTGGGCGGAAATGCCTTGTTGATGCCAGAGGTCAGAGGAGAATGGGCAGACTGGTTCGAGCTGATAGAAAGGCAACAGTGACTCAAATCGCCACCCGTTACAACCAAGGTAGGCCTAAGAGCATCTCTGAACGCACAGTGCGTCGAACTTTGAGGTAGATGGGCTACAGCAGCAGAAGACCACACCGGGTACCACTCCTTTCAGCTAAGAACAGGAAACTGAGGCTACAATTTGTACAAGCTCATCGAAATTGGACAGTAGAAGATTGGAAAAACGTTGCTTGGTCTGATGAGTCTCGATTTCTGCTGCGACATTCGGATGGTAGGGTCAGAATTTGGCGTAAACAACATGAAAGCATGGATCCATCCTGCCTTGTATGGAGCATCTTTGGGATGTGCAGCCGACAAATCTGCGGCAACTGTGTGATGCCATCATGTCAATATGGACCAAAATCTCTGAGGAATGCTTCCAGCACCTTGTTGAATCTATGCCACGAAGAATTGAGGCAGTTCTGAAGGCAAAAGGGGGTCCAACCCGTTACTAGCATGGTGTACCTAATAAAGTGGCCGGTGAGTGTATATATATATACTGTATATATGTTTTAACGAACATTTGAGCACATAAATCCATTAGATGTCGGTTTTGCAAGCCTGCGAGAAAATCTGGCAGTACGGATGCCATACGGATTACATACGGAGGATGCCATGCGCAAAATACGCTGACACACCCTGCCTACGGATGACATACGGATCACTATTTTGGGAACATTTCTCCGTATTACGGCCGAATTACGGCCTTAAAAAATGGACCGTATTGTCTTACGCTGAGTGTGACGCTGGCCATAGGCTGTGCACTACCTGTGTGTGACCAGCGCCCTATACAAACTGCTTTTGTGCAATTTTAACACTTAGCAATCAACCCCTCCATGAATTGGTAGGTTGTGAGTGGTTGTCTAATCAGTATTTTGCACCAGTGATGATGCCATCTTTATTTTATGGGTTTCCTGCATTAGTTTTGATACCTAGGCAGGTAAATACTGCTATGCCTAGTTTGCTGTATTAATGGATGGGGAATAGAGTTGGAGTAACAGAGGTTTCAGATCTACAGCTTAATTTACATCTAAATTCAAATGCTGATTTCTCAGTAATATAGGTACAGACTCACCATGTAAAGTTATTGCTGGACTTGATTTTCAATGAGCCACATGTACAGTTGTGCTTAAAAGTTTACATATCCCGGCAGAATTTTTGCTTTCTTGAGTTTTTTGAGAGAATATGAATGATAATGTAAGGGGGTGCCACATCCTTACCCCTTTAAAGATGTATATTTGTCATGCTGCTATTTATAAATACCATTTTGTCTATTGTAGTTGTGATAGGACAAGTGTAGGACTCGTTATCAGTAGTGTTGAGCATTCCGATACCGCAAGTATCAGGTATTGGCCGATACTTGCGGTATCGGAATTCCGATACCGAGATCCGATACTTTTGTGGTATCGGGAATCGGAATCGGAAGTTCCCAGTGTATGGTTCCCAGGGTCTGAAGGGGTGGAAACTCTCCTTCAGGCCCTGGGATCCATATCCATGTAAAAAATAAAGAATTAAAATAAAAAATAGGGATTTACTCACCCTCTGACGCGCCCTGGTAGTAACCGGCAGCCTGCTTTGCTTAAAATGAGCGCGTTCAGCACCTTCCATGACGTCACGGCTTCTGATTGGTGGCGTGGCGGTCACATGAGCGGCACGCGACCAATCAGAAGCCGTGACGTCATGGAAGGCCCTAAACGTGCTTATTTTAAGCAAAGAAGGCTGCCGGTTAACAGCGGTGAGGTGCAGGGGCCTCCGGAGAGGTGAGTATATCAATATTTTTTATTTTAATTCTTTATTTTACACATTAATATGGATCCCAGGGCCTGAAGGAGAGTTTCCTCTCCTTCAGACCCTGGGAACCATCAGGATACCTTCCGATACTTGGTGTCCCATTGACTTGTATTGGTATCGGGTATCGGTATCGGCGATATCCGATACTTTTCGGGTATCGGCCGATACTATCTGATACCGATACTTTCAAGTATCGGACGGTATCGCTCAACACTAGTTATCAGACATTAGATGGGGCACCACATTATACATAGTTATGTAGGAGGGGCTGTCTGTGTTAAGTGGAAAAGGTCTTTCTGTTTGAAATCAGTAGAAGCTTAGTGCCTGTGCTGGGCAGACAGCTCCGCAACATTCAGTCTGATACCCAGCCATTCAGAGTCCAGATAGACAGAAAGTACAGCTGAGGCAGCAGCATTACTGCAGTTTTGGACAGGAGCTTGAGAAGCAGTCCTTGACCAGTACAGGGACACAGGTCGCTCACCATGTGGCAGATCATTGCTTGGGCTGATGCCCTTTGTACCAGGGTGAAGTGGACAAGGGGACACTCAGGTGTAGTGAGCTTGCACAGGGAGGACACTGTGTTATCGCAAAAGGCGATATGACCCCGTAATGTACTGCAGGACATAGGAGAAAGCGTAAGTAGAGCGGAGAACATGAACTGTGTGGAACCTAATGCTAATGATGTAACTGACAAGAATGTGCTGTGACAAGCAAAGAGTAAAGTTCATTGTTTTAAGTTTGAAAAGGACTCTTGTCTCTTATTGTTCAATGGAAGCAGCGGGACTTAAGCTAGCCCGATGGGACCCTCATGGTGCAGTGGGTGAAGTGAAAGGTATGCTGCAGAAGGGACAAAGGGACATTGTTTGCATGTAACTGGGGGCCAGGGCACGTGTAAGCAGATATGCTCAGCCACGACTACAGCTCTGGCTCAGCCTTTTACAATAACACCAAAACATTTTTCTCCAATCATGGTTAGTGGTTGGGTGAAGCCATGTATTGTCAAACTACTGTCTTTTCTGTTTTGACAATGACAACCCAAAACATCCAAATGACCGTGATTAAAAGTTACATACCCTGGTGATTTTTGCCTGATATAACATGCACAGAAGATGACACAAATGGGTTTGAATGGCTATTAAACGTTACATCCTCACCTGTGTCCTGTTTGCTTGTAATCAGTGTGTGTGGGCATAAAAGTTGAGTGAGTTTCTGGGATTCAGATTGACTCTTGCATCTTTCATCCAGCCACTGACGTTTCTGGGTTGTGAGTCATGGGGAAAGCAAAAGAATTGTCAATGGATCTACGGGAAAAGGTAGTTGAACTGAATAAAACAGGAAAGGGATCCAAAAAGTTATCCGAGGAATTGATAATGCCCGTCAGCAGCGTTCAAACTGTGACTAACAAATGGAAAATCAGATGCTTTGTAAAAATAAAACCATGGTCAGGTAGACCAACAAAAATGTCATCCACGACTGTCAGGAAAATTGTTCCGGATGCAAAGAAAAACCCACAAATAAAATCAGCTGAATTACTGGACTCTCAGAAAAAAAGCGGTGTGGCTGTTTCAAGATGCACAATAAGGAGGCACTTGAAGAAAAATGGGCTGCATGGTTGAGTCGCCAGAACAATGCCTTTACTGCGCAAATGCCACAAAGTATTGAACCTTTTGGAGAGAGGTCAATAAGGCATATGATGAAAGGAACACCATTCCTACTGTAAAGCAGTAGTGGTGGAGGTGGATCGCTGATGTTTTGGGGATGTGTAAAAGTTGAATAAAGCATGTTATCAGCAAATACTGAAGGCAAGTTTGCAATCATCAGCCTGGAAGCTGCACATGGAATGTACTTGGAAGTTCCAACATGGCAACAATCCAAAACACAAGGCCAAGTCAACCTATCAATGGCTACAGCAGAACAAAGTGAAGGTTCTTGATTGGCCCTCTCAGTCTCCTAACCTCAATATCATTGAGCCAATCTGGGGAGATCTCAAGCGCACAATTCATGCTAGACATCCCAGGAATGTATAGGAACTGGAGGTTATTTGCTAAGAAGAGTGGGCAGCTGTTGTGAATTCTGTTCTCGGGCTCCCTCCTGTGGTCATGAGTGGTACTGTGTGAGTTTGTTCTTGGGCTCCCTCTGGTGGCCTTTAGCGATATGGCTGGTCTGTGGCTGGGCTCAGCTGCTTAATTTCCTGCTATGCTGTTCTTATAAGATTTTGGAATTTTCCTCCTGACCATAGCCCTTCCATTTAACTAAGTACTGAAGCTTCCGTCTCGAAATATGAGAATCCAAGATCTTCTCCACCACATACTCCAACTCCCCCTCGACCAAGACCGGAGCAGGAGGATCAACAGAAGGGACCACAGGCACCACATATCTCCGCAACAATGACCTATGGAACACATTATGATTGGCAAACGATGTTGGGAGGTCCAAACGAAATGACACAGGGTTGAGGATTTCCAATGTCCATGCGGCCGATTTGGTTCGTGCCTTTCATTCGGCTCGTCCTGATCGGCCTGGGAGCTCTGGTGAGGGTTCAGTGACCCCTCCTCAAGGGGGGGGGTACTGTTGTGAATTCCGTTCTCGGGCTCCCTCCTGTGATCATGAGTGGTACTGTGTGAGTTTGTTCTTGGGCTCCCTCTGGTGGCCTTTAGCGATATGGCTGGTCTGTGGCTGGGCTCAGCTGCTTCATTTCCTGCTATGCTGTTCTTATAAGATTTTGGACTGTTGTGAATTCCGTTCTCGGGCTCCCTCCTGTGGTCATGAGTGGTACTGTGTGAGTTTGTTCTTGGGCTCCCTCTGGTGGCCTTTAGCGATATGGCTGGGACCTCCCAACATCGTTTGCCATTCATAATGTGTTCCATAGGTCATTGTTGCGAAGATATGTGGTGCCTGTGGTCCCTTCTGTTGATCCTCCTGCTCCGGTCTTGGTCGAGGGGGAGTTGGAGTATGTGGTGGAGAAGATCTTAGATTCTCGTATTTCGAGACGGAAGCTTCAGTACTTAGTTAAATGGAAGGGCTATGGTCAGGAGGATAATCCCAAAATCTTATAAGAACAGCATAGCAGGAAATGAAGAAGCTGAGCCCAGCCACAGACCAGCCATATCGCTAAAGGCCACCAGAGGGAGCCCAAGAACAAACTCACACAGTACCACTCATGACCACAGGAGGGAGCCCGAGAACGGAATTCACAACAGGCAGCTTTACCATATGAAAAAATAAAGAACCTCACCCACAACTACCACAAAAGACTTCAATCTGTCATTGATATTAGAGCGGGCAATATATGGTATTAAGAAATGGGGTATATAAACTTTTGATCAGGGTCATTTGGATGTTTTGGGTTGTCATTATGATTCAAAAGGCGAAAACACAGTAGTTTGACAATAAATGGCTTTACCCAACCACTGAGTGGAGAAAAAGTTTAGTTGTTATCATTCACATTCTCTGAAAAATGGCCAAGAAAGCAAAAATTCTGCATGGGTATGTAAACTTTTGAGCACAACTGTACATATAAATAGTTTGAGGGGTAAAATCCTGATGACAGATTTCCTTTACGATCTCAAAATCCCCAATGAACACATGGGGATATTAAGCCAGTTATCCTTCTTTAAATATTTAAACGCAATACATTTGTACACAAAAATGTGTGAACGTGGGCATTTAACCCCTCTGATGCCGCTGTCAGTAGCGACAGCGGTATAGAGAAGCATCACGCAGGGAGAAGACTCCCTGTGTGCTTCCCTCAGAACAACAATTTCCACTGCTTAACGTTACAAACTTCTGTGAAGCACCTGTGGGTTCAAGGTGCACATTACACATCTAGATAAGATCCCTAAGGGGTCTAGGTTCCAAAATGCTGTCACTTGTGGGGGGTTTCCACTCTATAGGCACATCAGGGGCTCTTTAAATGCGAAATGGCATCCGCTAATTATTCCATCATACTATACATTCAAAAAGTCAAATGATGCTCCTTCCCTTCCAAGCCCTGCCTTGCACCCAAACAGTTGTTTTCCTCCACATATTGGGTATCTTTGCACTCAGCAGAGATGTCGGTCCCAGCGTTTGGCTCAAGCTGATACAGTGCGGCTGGTTCCTGCTGTCCTTCCAGGCTCAGCCATTGCAACCAGTACTGATCAGCAGCGAGCAAGCTTCCCTGGGACTAAGTCCTGCTTTTCTTCTTCTGAGCATGCCCAAGGGATGACCTCTTATTGGAGGCCAGGGGTCACATGCTCAGGTCCTGTAGCAGCTCCTATTGGACCACTATGAAGGTCCTGGAGAGCTTCCGCTATAAAAGGTTCGCATGGCCGCACGGCCATGGGCTAGTATAAACTTATTAACGTGTGTGTGGATGTATGCCTGTCGATGGATGAAAGCTCCGAATCATTCCCATCCCTAGTGTTGTTGACTGTTCGCGAATGGTGGAAGCTACCTAGCGCCTGACAGTGCTACTGTATCCCGCACAGCTAGCACACGATACAGTGTCTGATAGCAGTGACTGCCAGTGCGGCACCGTGCGCTAATAGAGCGCTTTCCTGGCCCAAGTCTGGGTGGTTAGTGGCATCCGCCAGAACAGCACTGCACGCACTCTTGTGCAGTAAATTATTAGTTGTCTTTATCTCTGACACCCCAGTAACGGTGTCAAGCGCAAGAGGTCTAGAGGAACTCTTTCCCTGAGTCTTGGGACAGAGTTCTGTGACTCTTTGCTTGCGCTCTTTGTGCGGTACCATGGCCCTGTGATGCAACAGGGTTCGCTTCTTTCATACCAGGTGAAGCTAACCCGCGTGTGTGTCCACATTATACCGCCATATAGTCCGTCATTACTCATCAGCAGGTTCCATCTCTGCACGGTGGACCCCGGGATGCGAACGCACCTTATACCATCCTTATAATTATTTGGTGCGTTACGCTAGCCCTAACACACACCTTCTCATTTAAAGATTTTTCTGTATTTTCATGACTATGAAAATTGTACATTCACACTGAAGGCATCAAAACTATGAATTAACACATGTGGAATTATATAAAAAAAATATATATAATTATACAAAAAAGTGTGAAACAACTGAAAATATGTCTTATATTCTAGGTTCTTCAAAGTAGCCACCTTTTGCTTTGATGACTGCTTTGCACACTCTTGGCATTCTCTTGATGAGCTTCAAGAATGAGAATGGTTTTCACTTCACAGGTGTGCACCGTCAGGTTTAACAAGTGGTATTTTTTGCCTTATAAATGGGGTCGGGACCATCAGTTGTGTTGTGCAGAAGTCTGGTGGATACACAGCTGATAGTCCTACTGAACAGACTGTTAGAATTTGTATTATGGCAAGAAAAAAGCAGCTAAGTAAGGAAAAACGAGTGGCCATCATTACTTTAAGAAATGAAGGTCAGTCAGTCCAAAAAATTGGGAAAACTTTGAAAGTGTCCCCAAGTGCAGTGGCAAAAACCATCAAGCGCTACAAAGAAACTGGCTCACAGGGCAGGCGTCAGCACCCGGCGCACTCGGGCAAGTGCCGGGGCCCTGGCGAGATGGGAGGGCCCATTTATGGTAGTAACGTACATGTACTGTACACACATGCGCTCCTGGGATCCCCGCAGCCGGACTACATCCCTGCTGTGTGTGACTTACACAGTGACAGTCATTCAAATGCCTCTCCCAGCCAGGACTCGGAGCCTGGCAGAGCACATCCATCATCCCCGCCGCGCTGGCGCCCCAGCAGCATGCGGCACAGAGCTCTCTGAGGGTTTCGCTGGCGCTGCGCAGCTGCAATACTCACCTCCGCTGTCACCATGGATATGAAAAGAGTCACTTCCGGGCCGGCGGTCATCTGTCCTGTCACTTCCGGTCAGGTGAGTGAGAGTGTCTAGAGCTTGTCATCCTAAGAGGCAAGAGCTCAGAGAAGATCATCCATTCCACATCCACCATCCAGGACAGGTCCAGCAGCAGCGCCAAGCAGAAGACGAGCAGCAGCTGCAGTCAGGTGCACGGTCGGTGCATGCACCCTGACCCTGTGTCCACAATGGGGGCAACGGCGCCACGTGAAGCAGTGAGTGAGTGAGTCTTAGTTCGGTCCCAATGCATTGTGGGGGTGGGGGGATGCAGCCTGCTGAGCCTGGGAGCCGACTCCTGAGCACAAGGTACGAGTACGACCAGTACAGGTGGTGGCGGCAGGAGTGGATCATAGTCTCTGCAACTTGCAAGACAGACAGTACTGTCTGGGACTCGTGTACAGCTACAATATGGTATGTTAGCGATGCTGGCTGGGACTTGTAGTCATAGACTACTGTATATACTAAATGGCTGGCTGTGCTGTATACTACGTGGGCTGCTTTATACTACATGGGCTGTGCTTTATACTGCATGGGCTGTGTTATATACTACGTGGCCTGTGCTATATACTACGCAGGCTGTGCTATATACTGCGTGGGCTGTGTTATACTGCGTGGGCTGTGTTATATACTGCATGGGCTGTGTTATATACTGCATGGGCTGTGTTATATACTGCATGGGCTGTGTTATATACTGCATGGGTTGTGTTATATACTGCGTGGGCTGTGTTATATACTGTGTAGGCTGTTATATACAGTGTGGGCTGTGCTATATGCTACGTGGCTGTGTTATATGCTACGTGGGTTGTTATATACTACATGGGCTGTGTTATAGGCGATCATGAATCATGGTATGTGTTAAAGGGGGGGGCACTGAGACTCTTTCACCCGGGGCCCTCAAAAATCTGGAGCCGGCCTTGCTGGCTCACATGAGGACCACCCCAGGAAAGGAAGTCCAAGAGTCACCTCTGCTTCTGAGGATAAGTTTATCCGAGTCACCAGCCTCAGAAATCGCAGGTTAACAGCAGCTCAGATTTGAGACCAGGTCAATACCACACAGAGTTCTAGCAGCAGACACATCTCTACAACAACTGTTAAGAGGAGACGTTGTGCAGCAGGCCTTCGTGGTAAAATAGCTGCTAGGAAACCACTGCTAAGGACAGGCAACAAGCAGAAGAGACTTGTTTGGTCTAAAGAACACATGGAATGGACATTAGACCAGTGGAAATCTGTGCTTTGGTCTGATGAGTCCAAATTTGAGATCTTTGGTTCCAACCACCGTGTCTTTGTGTGACGCAGAAAAGGTGAACGGATGGACTCTACATGCCTGGTTCCCACCGTGAAGCATGGAGGAGGAGGTGTGATGGTGTGGGGTTGCTTTGCTGGTGACACTGTTGGGGGTTTATTCAAAATTGAAGGCATACTACAGCTCCCAAATTTTACACGCACATAGTACAAACATTATTAGTGAGGGATATATAAAAATATAACTGTTCTCTAATGGGTTACTGAATGTAAACCATGTCTGATATCCTGTCGAGTTCTGCAATGATTTTACAGAACCCGCCAATTGAATTATCATCTATTCAGCTATCTAGCTCTCTATGACATCTAAATATATATATGTGTCCTATTGACATATATATATATATATATATATATATACATATATATATATATATATATATATATATATATATATATATACACTGTATACAGTATATGTTGTCAGGAATATTTGAGGCCATGGATTCATTATATGTCCATTTTGCAAGCCGGTGAGAAAATCTCGGCATACAGATGTCACACGGATTTTTTGGGGGAGAAAAACGCATCCTCGCACTGCACACGGATAACATATGGATCACCGTTTTGCAACATTTCTGCAATTCTCGTCCTTGTAAAACTGACCAATTTTTTATACGTTGTGTGTGACTCCAGCCATAGGCTTACTTCTGCTATAAAACTCCATTCATTCCTCCAGAACACACGCCCGATGATGAAGAAGAAACGAAACGTGCGTTGGGGCAACAGGGCTCACATTGACTTATCTGTAAGTTTCCTTCATCTCTCTTTTTTCAATACTTTCCACATGGAATAAGCCACTTTGGATCAAGTACTGTACTGTACCACTGGCTACACATGTCTGTCCGGCTGTATTCAGCCTCCATAGTTTTAGAGCCATTGATATTTTTGCATTGGTTTCCAGGCTTGCTTTGCTGAATGCGTGTTTTTCTTAATATAACGTCTTAGACTCTTTATATGATGGAAATATTGTAGCAATTTGCATTATTTTGCACAACAAATTGTTTTGAACAATGCACTTTATTTAGTCAGTTGTGTGTTCCCCCCGGTGAAGCTTTGCAGCCTCTGTATTTTTGTATTTTATTTTAATTTTTTTGATATATCTATGTTTAATAAAATTCGCACTATATGAGCATTTTAGTTCTTTTCTGGTTGAAGTTCTAAATAAAAATATGTGGTGCACTGCAGTGTAGCAAAATAGACATAAGTAAGAAGAGTTAGGGCGAGCATTCTATTTATAACACGCCGTGTACTTCTTGCTAATAATTAATTGCATGTGAAATAAAGCAGTTTATAATATCAAATATTTGTGGTGAAAAACGAGGATGCTGAATGTCAATTCCTTAAGTGAAAGACAATAGCGCCATCTATGCAGCTATCAATGTAATTACATGACCCAAGATGTTTTTCTTCGGCAATGCCCACAGTTGTGACTGAAATATTCATTACACAGAGAAACATATCTCAAGATAAGATGACAGTTTCATATTGTAGATGGTCTCATATCTCACGGACTATGAAAATATATTTGTTTGTTCAGCCTTCTCTCCTGTACAATATGGCAGATGAAAAAGTACATCTGAAGGCTTCTACAATGATTTTTCTTTTAGGTTAGTCCAGAAATGGAGATTTAATGCCAAGATCCCAACAATGCTGACTTTACGATAAGAAAAAAAATACTTTTTAAATTCTTCTGTTACAAACTTTTGGTTAAAACTTTTATAAACTGTATATATTTTGTAAATAAAAGTATATGGACAAAAGTATTGGGACGCCCCACTTAATCATTGTTCCAATACCACAGGACTATAACCTAGCCATCTGCCATTACCAACTTGCGATAAAGTGGCTGGAGGTCCAAAGCTCACTGATACCAACACGGTAATAGGAGCCGCCGGTGTAAGAAGACCATTTATTACATTTCTTCCCTTCTAAATACTCCCCTGTGAGTGATATTATTGAGAAGTGAAAGGAACTGCAGCAACTGGCTGCATGAAGTGGAGACCCCGTAATGCTAAAGAGCATGGTCACTGAGTGCTGAAGGAATAAAAGTAACCAATGCTCTGCTGATTCCATAACCGAGAAAGTCCCAACCTCCCCTGAAATTAACATCAGCACAGACAATTCCCTCACCAGAAACTTCATGTCATGGGTTTCCATCTGCAAGCCTTACGTCAAAGCATTGCATGGAGTGGAGTAAAGACACTACCACTCATCTCTGGAGGAAACGTGTTCCATGCAGTGATGGATCATACTTCCATCTACGTCTGAAGGACAAGTCGGCATTTGGTGAATGCCAGGAGAGTTACCCACCTCACTTCATTGTTGAAAATATGAGGTTTGGTGGAGGAGGGATTATACTATGGGCTTAATTTTCAAAGTTTGGTGTAGACATTTGATGGACAAGTTTGGGTTTGGTGAATGCCAGAAGAAAGTTACCCACCTCACTGTATTGTTGAAAATATGAGGCCTGGTGGAAGAGGGATTATACTATGGGCTTGATTTTCAGAGTTTTGTGTAGACATTTGATGGACAATTCTGGGTTTGGTGAATGCCAGGAAAACGTTACCAACCTCACTGCATTGTTCCAAATATGAGGTTTGGTGGAGGAGGGATTATGCTATGGGTTTGATTTTCAGAGTTTGGTGAAGACTCATTAGTCACACTGTCACGTCCTCCATTCCATCCTCTGGTACTTACCTCTCTCCAACCGACACGCCCCTGACATGGTCACTTGCTGTATTCCGCCCGGCTTCTCGGGCTCACGGCGCTTCGGCGGTTCGCACATGCGCAGTTGCGCTTCTTCCATCACCAGGGTTCCTGGGAGTTCGTGACCCAGTGGCTCTGCCCCAACATGGTGGCGCCCACCGGGTATTTCTGTCTGGCGTCTCAGCAGTAGTGTTGAGCATTTCGATACTGCAAATATCGGGTATCGGCCGATATTCGCAGTATCGGAATTCCGATACCGAGTTCCGATATTTTTGTGATATCGGAAATCGGAATCGGAAGTTCCCAGTGTATGGTTCCCAGGGTCTGGAGGAGAAGAGACTCTCCTTCAGGCCCTGGTATCCATATTCATGTAAAAAATAAAGAATAAAAATAAAAAATATGGATATACTCACCCCTCCGATGGACCCTGGACCTTAGCGGTGCAACCGGCAGCCTCCGTTCCTAAGAATACCTTCCGATATTTGTGTCCCATTGACTTGTATTGGTATCGGGTATCGGCAATATCTGATATTTTTGGGATATCTGCCGATCCAATCCGATACCGATACTTTTGAATATCGGTAGGTATCACTCAACACTACTCAGCAGTCCTCTTCTCCTGAAATTCATTAGCCTTTAGGTTTCCCTAGTCCTTTAGCGGTTCCACCTTTACTATTTGTTTTTTCCCTTCCTTTACAGCTCCCAGCTCCTAGTCATTGTGTCAGTATTCCGGGTTTTCCAAGTCACCTTGTGAATGATTTTGCCCTTTCTTAAGATGGAGTTTGCTGTTTTTGTCTGCCCTACTTCCTGTTTGTTTGTTTAAAACCCAGGTCAGGTGTCAGCCTCTTTGCTGGAGTATTCTGATTCTGTTCTCCTTCAGCTCAGCTGCTGGTTCTGAGTGTGTCTCTACCTCTGGCTCTGGACATTCCCTGCATATGTATGCTACACTCTCTATGTTATCATTAGTCTGCTGACTTGGAACTTAACCCTTGGTTCATTCCTCCTGGTAAGAACTGTGTTTTGAACTTTGTTTATGGACTCTGTTTCTGGACTGTGTGTTGCTACTTAATCCTTCATTTACTCCCCCCGGTGGGAGCTGTTGGAAACAACACCAGTAAAATACTTATGTGAACCTGTTTCTGAACTTACCTGTGTTTATGCCAAATCTGGGATCAACTTGTGAACTAGTTTCTGGACTTACCCGTGTTCATGCCACACCTGGGATGAACTTGTGGACTTGTTCTGGACTTCCCTGTGTTTACTTCATACCTGGATTTGACTCTTTCTGCACCGACAGTGTTTGGATCTGCACCACGTCACCTGTCACACTCACCTTTTGAGCACCTTGCTGAGGACTCTGCCTTAAGAACTCTGCCAATTTGGTGTATATGTTTCAAGGACTTGTTTCATTCCAGGACACTGTGGGTTATCAGTATATTGTTTTGGGTGTTAAGTGCCCCACGCCATCAGAATCCTTGAGTTCCTACAATAGTATTACACATTGTCAGTTCCAGATTCTCCTAATTCCGTCCTTTTCCCTTTTGGTTACCCGTGTCCGCTTTTCCTCGTTTACCCTAGTCGTCCCTTTTGCTCCGGCAGTTGTGGTTACATCCCCCTTGGGCCTGCTCCTAACAATCCCTGTATAGGGGGTGGATCCATCTGGTCCGCTCGTCCTCAGGGGCTATGGAGACGCGACCCAGAAGGTCCACATTCAGGTTTTTTCCTCTTAGAACCCTATCTGTAATACACAGTGAAGGGAAATGTTAATACTTCAATGTACAAGACATTTTGGACAATTGTATGGTGTCATCTGTTTGGGAACAGCTTGAGGAAGGTCACTTTCTGTTCTCTATGACTGTGCCCAATGCAGAAGGTCCATACAGATATGCTTGGGGGAGTTTGGTATGGAAACACATGAGCAGCTGCACAGAACTAGAACCTCAACCTCAACTTGTTTATACGTTGTTAAATACGATCTAATAAAGGGATTTGGGCACATTTAGAAAATCCAATCCCAATAATACAATATATATTCTATTTTGGGTATTTCAGTTATCTAGCTAGCAAGATTTTCTAAATGTGCCCCAAACCCTTTATTAAGTCGTATTTAAACTATTTTTAAGGTATCATTCCATAAAAAATGAAATTTTTATCAGTGTATTTACACTTTATAATTAGAATGACCATTTTATTACATATGACTTAACAGTCCTATATACCCCAATTCTATTCATCATTCTATTTTTATTGCGCCTCTCTATTTGCACCCTGGAGGATCGTTATCGCTGGAGAACGCTCTCAAAACTTCTACCCCCGAGTACACTCACATCCTGCTCCCTGGGACCCACTGCACGCCATACCACCCACGGCAGCACAATTCCATTTCAGTGGAGTGATTACCTTGGACTTGCGGTGCGCTATACTACCCACGGCAGCACCAGTAGGTAAGTGCCACTCAAAACTAGTGTGATTGTCACTTGTTCACACAACTCCTTCTATGGTGGTTTGTCCAGCGACCACTTGGTCATTGGTTTTTTTAGCTCTATTTTAGCGTGGTGATTATATTCTATTTTACTAAAATGTACACTGCTTCAAAAAATAAAGGGGACACTTAAACAACAGAATATAACTCCAAGTAAATCAAGCTTCTGTGAAATCAAACTGTCCACTTAGGAGGCAACACTGTTTGACAATCAATTTCACATGCTGTTGTGCAAATGGAATAGACAACAGATGGAAATTATTGGCAATTATCAAGACACCCTCAATAAAGGAGCGGTTCTGCAGGTGGGGACCACAGACCACATCTCAGTACCAATGCTTTCTGGCTGATGTTTTGGTCACTTTTGAATGTTGGTTGTGCTTTCACACTCATGGTAGCGTAGACGGACTCCATAACCCACACAAGTGGCTCAGGTAGTGCAGCTCATCCAGGATGGCACATCAATGCGAGCTGTGGCAAGAAGGTTTGCTGTGTCTGTCAGCGTAGTATCCAGAGGCTGGAGGCGCTACCCGGAGACAGACCAGTACACCAGGAGATGTGGGGAGGCCGTAGGAGGGCAACAACCCAGCAGCAGGACCGGTACCTCGGCCTTTGCGCAAGGAAGAATAGGAGAAGCACTGCCAGAGCCCTGCAAAATGACCTCCACCAGGCTGTTGTGAACTCTATTTTTGGGCTCCCTCTAGTGGTCACAAGCGGTACTGTGTAGTGTTGTCTTTCTGCAGGTTGGCTTCATCACCTGGTTCGTTATCCTTGGTTGGTTTCCTATTTAACTCACCTGGATACTCTGTTCCTTGCCTGCTATCAATGTATTCAGTGCTCTTCAGATTCCTGGTGACTACCTTGCTCCCAGTCTCTCCAAGACAAGCTAAGTTTTTGTTTGTTCAGTTTCTGATTATCAGCGTTCATCATGTTTTTTGTCCAGCTTGTTAAAATGTGATTTCTTACTTGCTGGTTGCTCTAGGGGACTGAGTTTCTCCCCTCACACCATTAGTTGGTGTGGGGGTTCTTGAAATCTCAGTGTGGATATTTTGTAAGGGTTTTTTACTGACCGCATAGACCCCTTTTCTATTTTCTGCTATCTAGTATTAGTGGGCCTCTTTTGCTGAATCTGCTTTCACCCCTGTGTATGTGCCTTCCTCTTACCTCACTGTTATTATCTGTTGGGGGCTTCTATATCTTTTGGGGATTATTTCTCTGGAGGCAAGAGAGGTCTTTCTTTCTCTCTAGGGGTAGTTAGTTCCTCAGGCTGGTTCGAGATGTCTAGGATTTTAGACACGTTCACCGGCTGCCTCTAGTGTGGATGGATAGGTTCAGTTTTGCGGTCAGTCCAGTTTTCCACCTCCCTAGAGCTTGTCCTATGTTTAGTCACCTAGCTGGAGTAATTTGTGATCCTCAACCACTAAGGATCATAACAGCAGGCCACAAATGTGCATGTGTCTGCACAAACGGTTAGAAACCAACTCCATGAGGATGGTCTGAGTATGGAGGACTGTGCTGTGTATTTTAAAAAAAGTCCAAGAATCTGGCACTAAAAAAGATGAATTTATTTACAACATGAGGAAAGTGTACAAAAATGTTTCAGTCCTTAGATCTTCACTAGTTATACACTAAATGGTTCAAATAGATTCAGAGAGATTCAAAACATATACCATATGTGTATCTGGTTGTTTTGTTTCAAGCATAAGCTTGTACCTAGGAAGAGAGTGAGCCTGTGACAGCCCGCATTGTTGCGACTCCTATCGCTGCAGTGACCAGGCCGTCAAACTTATGCTTGAAACAAAAGAGCTGGATTTACATATGCTATATGTTTGGAATCTCTCTGAATCTCTTTCTTTCTGTAATGGGTTGGGACCCAATCCGTGCACCTAGCTACTACACAGGAGTTTCGTTCTTTCTACAGTATATGGGGTGTATTACGATATGTGGAGGACTATGGGCCATAATTAGCTATGGTGTGCAATAGGCCACACCGTATAAATAACCTCAGGGCTGACAGTACAAAGATAGCTATGGAGGATATCCCACTACATAAAACATATCCTTTAATAATAGCAAGTTAAAATCTTGGATCCCAACAAACAAACAGACATAAACCAAAGAAAAACGTGCTCAAGTGAACCACTGCTCAAGATAAAAAAAATTGGATTAGTCTTATCAATCTTGACGGACGTATTAGTAATATACCTCTCAAACTCCAAGAGTTGAGATCGGTGGTCCCAGAGTAAGGGGCATAGGGTGGGGGTGGGGTTATTTCCACTATCTTCCCTGTAACACCCTTATAGAACGCCTGTCCTGACAAGGACAGGCCCTGAGTGAGCCCTACTATGGGCACCCACCATCCATATGTAAAGCCAAAATGTATCTCTTCTTCCAACGCGTTTCAACTTCAATGTAGGAGAATCATCAGGGGAGTTTTTCAAAACGAATAAGTGCCAATCGGCATAATTGCCACTCCAGGGCTAAAGTCCGTAACAGTCCGTATAGAAAGGGTCCCGCAGTGGCTGGGCACCCAGAAATCATCAAGGCCCGCTGTATCCGCAGCTTAGAGTCAGTCCTCAAACTGAGGACTGACTCTAAGCTGCGGATACAGCGGGCCTTGATGAGTTTGAGAGGTATATTACTAATACGTCCGTCAAGATTGGTAGGACTATGGGCCACATTATACTATATGCAGGACTTTAGGATGTGCATTATACTATATGGAGGACTATGGGGTGCATTATACTGTGTGGAAGACTATGAGGTGCATTATACTACATGAGCAAAATGCTAATAACAAAAAAGAATAACAAAAAAAGAAAAAAAAAGAAACCTCACTAAACGCACAAAAAATCAATAATCTATAAAAAATAGACAGAGATAAAGGCATTCAAAAATAGGACAAAATTAGTTGTTCTACGTCAATAAGCATGAGAACATATACACAATAAGATGTATATAGAACAAAATATAAATTTTATTGTACAGAAAAAAGACAATACATCAAGATAAAAAGCCACTAGTGTCTGGAAAAAATAAGACTAGATCTGAGTGGCACCACATTGGGTAGGGGGCAAAAATCCAAAATTACAAAAACGAGTAAATGGCAGAAGGTAACAATGTTATACTAGGTAAAAACACCCATATATCCAAAAAAGACAGTCTGAAATAATACATATAACAAAAAAAAATTTTCACCATAGCTGCATCTATATATTAGAAAAAGGGTCAAAGTATAAAGAGACTAATGATGACAAGACCGCCACATAATGCCAATAAATATCAAGGATACTACATAATAATAACAAAGATGCCTTACCAATACCCAGATAATGGTGCCACTTCCCCTATGCGCGTTTCGGCGGTTTGCCTGTCATGTCGGACGCTGTTCAGACCAGGTCGTTCGACAGACAGCGGTAATTCCGCTTTTGTCCACTATGCACTCATTGGCGTCGGCTAGATTTTATCTAGCTACTCCAGGGTTAATTTACCTGGTGCTCGGATTGGAAGCTGGGCAATGCCCACTGCCTTTAAATAGTTCTCCTGAACATTGGGCGTTGCCGATTATAGCTTCTGTCTTGTGCGTGGTTATCTCGGTCTGGAGTGGTGAGCTAGTAGTTGGAGTATTGTTGCTGGTAGTGTATTTCCCTTTGTCTTATTTTCTCCTTCCTATATTTGTATTTGTTTTGCCCTTTGCATTTATAGTGTATTCCTGAGTGACTGCGGCGTGGTGCTTATTTTTCCGTTATCCTTGTCTGTGCTAACTGTGGGTATTGGAGTGTGGTCTCTTCACTGGGTGGTGGGTGGTGGTTTCAGCCTACGGTTGAAACATGAGACAGGGCGAGGGTGGAGGCCCAGACATGCACACCATCAGTGTAAACTCTGGGAGAGGGTCAGTCTGAGGGAAATCGCAGGGGCCCAGGTTATTAGCTCTTTCCTACCTAGGTCTCCCGTGACAGTGCCTTCATCAGGGGGAGTTTTTTGGATATATGGGTGTTTTACCTAGTATAACATTGTTACCTTCTGCCATTTACTCGTTTTTGTAATTTTGGATTTTTGCCCCTACCCAATGTGGTGCCACTCAGATCTAGTCTGATTTTTTCCAGACACTAGTGGCTTTTTATCTTGGTGTATTGTCTTTTTTTCTGTACAATAAAATTTATATTTTGTTCTATATACGTCATATTGTGTATATGTTCTCATACATGAGCAAAATGCTGCCTATTCACAGAGTGATTGGATTGTTTATGCCCAAACAGAAATCATTGTTCACTGCAGCACATTGCCCAATAAAAACTGCAGATATGCTGCTGATAACATGTAAAGATGCTGGGAACTAGCATCGAACGACTTCAATATTGTCGATCACGCTCTTTTAACAGACTGAACTCAGCGCATGTAAATACAACCAAGATGTTTCTGCATTATGGTGCAATATATTAGCATTTGTGGCCCTACTTTAAACTTTTGCCCAGGGCCCCACTTTGTCTAAAACCCGCCCTATCTGGATAAATATGTAAGACTATAGGTTGAGCTCGATGGCCTAGCTTCAACCTTAAAACTATGAAAAAGACATTTATTTTGTTCTGAGGTTAAACATTCTCCAGTTCCCAGATCATAGGGAATGAATGGATTAAAAAGTAATACAAGTTTACTTATCTACCCTGCTACTGGAGCTCTCCACCTGGTCCTCTTCTTGTTTCTTTTGGTCTTTGGATTTCTAATGCTGGCTAGTCCTTCTGTAGCCATGTGGTATGCAATACACTTTAATGAGGTGTATTGCCCCCCATGTGTCTGATTGAGACCTAGTTGGAAACAGAAGATACAAATATTAGATTAAGCAAGCAGAGAACCGGACAGAGAGCAGTGGCAGAATGTCAGGTGAGGGGCAGGACTAGAACAGGTAAGTATAATTTTATATTATTTTTTTAAATAGAGTTGAAGGGGTTGTTCAGGACTTTAACATTGATGGCCTACCTTTAGGATAGGTTATTAATGTCAGATCGATGGGTGTGGTAACCGGTACCCTACCAATCAGCTGTTCCTGGTGTCGGCGGTGGTTGAAAATGAAGAGTTATGAATCCGCACAGTATTGAGTGTATAGTGGCTGCTGCCAAGTACTGCACACCCGCCTCTTATTCACGTCAATAGGGGGTGAGGGTGCAGTGCGTGACCAAAGTCACTATTACGTTGATAGAGCTGTGTTGTGTATCTCCGTATCTCAGCAGTTCCACCTGACGTTACGTAAAGCTGAAATTCCGAGGCGCTGGGTCTCACATCCACACCAATCAGATATCAATGATGGTAAGAATGGGCAATCAGTGTTAAAGTCCCAGACACCCCGTATACAGGTTTCCACTCTGATCATCTGTCGTAATGAGACCAGCACAATCTTCACTTCTGAGGGTGTTCACCTGGGTCCAGTCTTCTGAGTGCGTCTGGAATTTACTTGATACTGGGCTGAGGATGTCGGTCGCAGAAGTGAAGACTGCATTTGTCTTGCTGACATGGAGGACTGGACTAGATGCCGGAACAGAGATAGTGCGAAATGTTTTGCTCAACTATAATTTTAACCCCTAAAAAAATTTTCAGAATGAATTTGATTTGTTACAAATCAATTCACTCATCTCTAGTCCAGATATTCACTTTTATAAAACACTTGGAGAAGATATCCTTCTTTGCCTTGTCTAGTAAAGGAATAAAACTTTACAAGGATGACACCAAGAAAACTTTTCTTTTGTTGGACCATACTAAACTTCATTACAAAGGCCAGAATAAAAGAGAATGCAATGTGAAATTAATATCTGAATCGTTCTCTGTAATTGTATTCCGGTGACAAATTTTGCTTTGAGCTTTGACTATTAACAATGATTTCTGGGCAAAGCTTCTTATTTTGTGACAACATAATGAACATATAAATAATTCCATTTACCGTTGTACAGAATCAATGCTATCTACAAAGAGATGCCAGGGCTGCTGTACATTCAATAGGAGATTTCTTTATCTATTCCTGGCAGTTACTTGAACTGGCACAATGCCACAGCAGAGACTGTCTGGATGTCTGGTCAGTGCTTCAGAGGAGATATATATTGGATATAATTTGTTATATTTGCAGCAGATTTTAATAATGGCTATCTGGGCTATCATATGCTCCATGAATATTAGCCCTGATTATACATTACATACAGTGTAAGGCCTCCTTCACTTGTCCTGGTGATTCCTGTTCAGGAAAAAACAGTACTGGTGAGATCCATGGTCAGTATACGTATGTGACATTCGTGTGTCCATGTTTGCTGTCCTTGTGTCTGTGCATCCGTGTGTTACATTCATGTGATGTCTGTGTGTTCGTGTGACATGTACCGGCACCTGCTAAAAGCAGTGCAGTTCGCTAGTGGCAACACTGGCAAGTGGGGTAATAGGGTTGGGGTTGATGTCACCTTTGTATTGCCAGCCCAGGGGTTCTTCATTGCCAGGGATTGGCAATGAAGAAGCATCTATAAGACGCCCTATAACTAACCCCATGTCCTCTATAGAAGACAGGAAATAATAAACAACAAAAATACTCACCTTATGCCTAATTCACCGATGCCTAAAAACAATAGACAATCATAACCCTCACCTGTCCGAAGTGCAGATAAGCCATACTGTCCCATGCCATAATCCAGCTCTGCAATATCTGTTTTTTAACACGAACAGTGCCATGATGTGACTGTCCATGCTAAAAACCAGGACACAATGAGCTGCTGCAAGCTCAGTTCACGGCGAGTCTGGACGATGCTGGATCAACTGCGATGAAATCAATGACATCACTGCGAGCAGCGTGATCTCTAACTTACTATGGGGTTAGTAATATGTTTACGTATTCTTATAGACACCTCTCCATTGCTAACTTCTGGGCTTGATGTCACCTGACAAAACAAAGATGTCATCAACCCCATAAATATTACCCCACTTGGCACCGCCACAAGGCAAGTGGGAAGAAAAAGGATAAATGCCAGATTTGGAGCATCTCATGGATGCGTCATTTCTGGGGCGGCTGAGGGCTGATGTTGGTAGTCTGGTGAGGCAATATCTCTGACTCCTTCCCAGCCTGTTAATATCAGCCCATAGCGGTCTGTTTAGCCTTTGCTGGTTTCAATTTATAGACTGTACTTGTCACATTGATAACAACTCCCATCATTGTCTCCTGGTCGCGATGATCTCAGCGTAAGCAGGAGATAATGATGACAGCTGCTTTCAGCCGCAGGCATCTGGGAACAGTGCGAACTGTAGTGCTTCTTTTCCAGGTGCTGGTGAGTGACACATGGATGTCATTAGTGAACAGCACGCATTTTGCCCGTGCTATGCAAAAAAAATGACATGTCTTCAGGTTTTTCACAGGGACATACGAGCTCTGTGAAAAACCTGACATGTGTGCGCCACCATTAAATACAATTTGTATATGTGTGTCCCAGGGGTGGGATTCAAATTTTTAACAACAGGTCCTCTAAGTCGTGGCGGCCGGAATTTTGGCCACGCCCATTTTCAATAACCCTGCCCATACTAATAAGCCACGCCCAGTGGCACGATTCATATTTTTTGAAGCAGTTTGTCTCCCTTAATGACAAGAATACGTTGTGACATACGGTATTAAAGTCATTCAAAGAAACAAACGACTAAAGCAAATGTACTGCACAGGACAATTCACTCGTATATCAGCTGAGAATCGCCAATGCAAGTCAATGGGTGCAAAGAAAAAAAATCCTACAGCACTCGCACCATGCGAGTGCTGTCTGATTTTTATGCACCGGCGTCCTTTGAAAAGCCGGTAATTCATGTCCGGTGTACAGTAAGATCACACGGCCTCATTCATTCCCTATGGGACTTGCGGACATGTGCGGCACTTGCAGCAACGGAAAAAAAACACTGCTAGCAGTGTTTTTTTGTCTCACCGCAAGTGCCGCACATGTTGGCTAGTAGCCATCACTACCTGTCCCTAGTGAATCAACCACAGGGCATGCTGGGATTTGCAGTCCCTACAGTACCAACCACAGGGCATGCTGGGATTTGCAGTCCCTACAGTACCAACCACAGGGCATGCTGGGATTTGCAGTCCTACATCTCCATAATTAGAACGACAGGACATGTAACCTAAACCTGTAGTTATTCTGCAGCTACAGAATAAAAAAGTCAGGGCGTGAAGGTACAAGTCCCCCTTACACAAAGGCTGGGAATGCTGGAATTTATGGTTCTACAGCAGCTCCAGAATAATAAAAACAAGCCTTGCTGGAAGGTGTACATGGGGCAGGGCGGCCACATACTGCAGAGGCCCCCTAATTGAAGCAGGACATTAACCATGTCCTGATCACTGTGATGTTCCTCTCAGCACCTCCCCCTCTGTTCACAGCCTCATGTCAGCAGCAGGGCACAGGCAGCAGCAGAGGGAATCACAGCGTGAGGCTCCGTGTGATGCCCCTTCCCTCACCGCAGACGGCAGCATCAACAAGAACAGGGCCCCTGCTGTCAGCATAATCTTGTGCAGTCTGTAGCTGAGCGGGCCGGCCTCTCCTGCTAGCGCTGAAGCTGCCGGATATGCTGGGACCAGCAGTTACACAACAAGCACCGGACAACTGACCTCCTGGACACAACAATCCTCACACCATCCTCCCCCGCAGCTGGTGCTCAGGCAGGAACCAACTGAACTTGGCGCCACAGCAAGGAGGGGGCGGGGCCTGCAGTGTGACGTATTTCTCCTCCAGCTCCCGGCCTCCACTGCAGCATATGTGATAGCGCAGCGCAGGGGCCAGAAGAGGGAGATGGGGAAGAGATAGGGAAGAGAGAGATAGGGAGGGCGGGTGGGTTTGGATGGGCGCTACCCCGCATTATTAAAAAAAAAAAAAAACACACCTTGCTCAGGCGCCGCCCCCCCGCATCCTCCCGCCCCTAGGCACGTGCCCTCAAGTGCCTAGTGGGAAATACGGCCCTGATTACCGGAACGCTGGCAGCTAGAAATTTTAGTAAACGGCTGCCCCGTACCGGGTCGTACCGGCTGAATCCCACCCCTGGTGTGTCCGTATTTGCTGCTCTTAACCCCTTCAAGACCTTGCCCTTTTCCATTTTTGCGTTTTTGTTTTTCTCTCACCTCTTTCCCAGAGCCATAACTTTTTATTTTTCCGTCAATATGGCCATATGAGGGCTTGTTTTTTGCGGGACAAGTTGTACTTTCGAACGACATCATTGGTTTTAGTATGTCGTGTACTAGAAAATGGAAAAAAATTCCAAATGCGGTGAAATTGCAAAAAAAAGTGCAATCCCACACTTGTTTTTTGCTTGGCTTTTTTTGCTAGGTTCACTAAAAGCTAAAACTAAACTGCCAGTTTGATTCTCCAGGTCATTATGAGTTCATAGACACCAAATATGTCTAGGTTATATTTTATCTAAGTGGTAAAAAAATGTTTTAGATACCCGTAGCGTCTTCATTTTTCATGATCTGGGTTCGGGTTCGGCTTATTTTTTGCGTGCCGAGCTGGCATTTTTAATGATACAATTTTAATACAGATACTTTCTTTTGATCGCCCATTATTGCATTTTAATGCAATGTTGTGGCAAGCAAAAAAACTTAATTCTAGCATTTCAAATTTTTTTATCGCTACGCCATTTAGTGATCAGTTTAATACTTTTTTTTATCGATAGATCGGGCAATTCTGAATGCGGTGATATCAAATATGTGTAGGTTTGATCTTTTTTATTGTTTTATTTTAAATGAGGCAAAAGGGGGGTGATTTAAACTTTTATATTTTTTTTTAATTTATTCTATATTTCTTAAAACATTTTTTTTACCTTTGCCATGCTTCAATATCCTCCATAGGAGGCTAGAAGCTGGCACAACTCGATCGGCTCTGCTACATAGGAGCAACGCTCAGATCACTCCTACGTAGTAGATTTACTGCATTGCTATGAGCGCCGACCACAGAGTGGGGCTCATAGCAATCCGGCATCAACAACCATAGAGGTCTCAAAGAGACCTCTGGTTGTTATGCCGATGCATCGCTGACCCCCGCGATGCACTCATTTACGACCCGATGGCTGTAAGCGCTAGTTAAATGCCGCTGTCAGCGTTTGACAGCAGCATTTAACTAGTTAATAGCGGCTGGTGGATTACGATTCCACCCGCAGCTATTGTGGACACATGTTTGCTGTTCAAAACAGCTGACATGTCCCGGCTTTGAGGCGGGCTCACTTTTCTTCCCAGTGCCATAACTTTTTTATGTTTCCATCAATGTGGCCATGTGACAGCTTGTTTTTGCAGGAAGAGTTGTACTTTTGAACAAAATTGCAATTTTTTTAAATTGCAAAAAAAAGTGCAATTCCACAATTTTTTTTTACCGTGTCCATAAAATGACAAAACTGACTAGCCATTATGATTCTCTAGTTCATTATGAGTTCGCAGGTACCATACATCTATAGGTTCTTTTTTAATTAAGTGGTGAAAAAAAAAATCCAAAGTTTGTCAACGACAGAGAAACAAAATGGTGCCATATTTCAAGACCCATAGCATCTCCATTTTTTGGGGATCTGGGGCTCGGTGCAGGCATTTTTTTGCCTGCATGGGGCTGGTGTTTTTATTGACACCATCTCGGTGTAGATACGATCTTTTGATTGCCCGTTATTGCATTTTATTGCATTGTTGCAGCGTCCAAAAAAACTTTATTCTTGGGCAATTCTGAATGCAAACATACCAAATATGTGGATTTTTTATTGTTTTATTTTGAATGGGGCAAAAAGGGGGTGATTTGAACTTTTATATTTTTTTTATTTTTTTAAATATTTTTTAAAGCTTTTTTTTTTACATTTTACTTGCTTCAAAAGTCTCCATGGGAGACTAGAAGCTTTGATCATGCGATCACCTGTGATACCCAGAGCAGAGCTTCAGCCCTGCTATATGTAGCTAAAATCTTCATCTGCTGTGAGATAGACAGTGGCATTTAACTAGTTAACAGCCTCGGGTGGATCGTAATTCCACCCGCAGCTGTTCGGGGCCACATTTGTAATTAAAATAAAAGGTAAATAGCACAAAGTGTAATGTAATAAAATTCACAAAATCAATATTGACTTCTTAAATTGCCTTGCCACATGACAGCATAAGATGTCAAAAAGAAATTCCATTTGCAGTTACATGTTTCGTTTGCCCCTCATCAGTGCAAAGAAGGAGAACAGTTTGACTTAGTAAGAACCCTCTAACAGAGGATCCAACAGATAAAGCTTCTCCTTAGGGCTCATACTCACTTGCGAGAAACTTGGATGAGTCTCGCATGTTAATACCCGGCACTGCACCCGGCACTCAGGAGTGGAGCATGCGGCTGCATGTATTCCTATGAGGCTGCACGCTCCGATCCGAGTGCCGGCAGCAGCGCCGGGTATTAATATGCGAGACTCATCCAAGTTTCTCGCAAGTGAGTATGAGCACTTATAGAGAGCACCAAGTTGATGTAATGAGATTTATAGGCCATACAATGCACTCTTAGTGATATAAATAAGCCATTGCATATCATATAAGTTTCACTTCACTGATATTGAGCTCTCCACAAGTAGAAACTTGCTGTGCGTTTGTGATCATTGTCTTGCTGAAATGTCTACCCTCATTTCATCTTCGTCATCCAGCAGATTTTTTCAGGAATTTCTCAATACAGTTGCCCATTCATCCAACCTTCTATTACATGAAGTTTGCCAGTGCCATATGCTGAAAAAGCAGCCCCACACCATGATGTTCGAAATCCAAACTTCACTGTTGGTATAGTTAGTGTTTTTGCTGTGATATGCAATGCCTTTTGGCCTCCAAACATGGTATGTATTATGGCATCCAAAGAGTTCAATTTTGGTCTCATCTGAAAAGACCATATTCTCCCAGTATTTCGTGGGCTTGTCTAAATGTTGTTAAGCAAACTTTAAACTTGCTTGAACATGCTTTTTGTTCAGCAATGGAGTCTTGCTTGGTGAGCATGCATACAGGCCATAAAGGTTGAGTGCATTGTTTTCTTTGAAACAATTGTACCTGCTGATTCCAAGTCTTTCTATAGCTCTTCGCAGGTGATCCTTGGCTCTTGGACAACTCTTCAGATCATTTTTTTAAATTACATTTTTTTTATACCTGAAATCTTGCGGGGAGGACCTGGTTGTGGCTGGTTTAAAGTGAAATGATGTTCTTTCCACTTCTGGGTTATGGCCCCAACAATGCTCACTGGAACCTTCAGTAGTTTAGAAATTCTTCTGTACCCAATTCTATCAGATTGCTTTGCAACAATAAGTTTGTGAAGATCTTGAGATACTGTAGCTCACAGGTTTTACCCATCATGAGATGTTCCTTGTGTGGTGCCTTGGTAATGAGACATCAGTTGAACCAGCTGAAATATATTTTTTTTTAATGTGGCAGAATTGATTTCTAATTCGTGATAGATTTCAGCTGGTGCTATAACTTCCGAGGGGTTTTTGCACCTTTATTTCCTCTTGAGTTCAATACTTTTTCGTTGGGTCATTTCTAATTATTACACAAACATAATTTATGGACACCTATCTTTTGATTTATTTGCCTGTGTGGATTGGAGGGGTGGTCATTGACATCTGGTGAAAATTTCATATAAATAGCACCTTTAGAAATATATTTAGAAAATTGGTGACTTATTACACAGCATTGAGATATCTTATTTTCTTAACCCCTTTCTGTCATTGGACGTACTATTCCGTCCATGTGGGGTGGGCCCTACTTCCCAAGGACGGAATAGTACGTCCAGCACGATCGGCCGCACTCACGGGGGGAGCGCGGCCGATCGCGGCCGGGTGTCAGCTGACTATCGCAGCTGACATCCGGCACTATGTGCCAGGAGCGGTCACGGACCGCCCCGGCACATTAACCCCCAGCACACCGCGATCAAACATGATCGCGGTGTACCGGCGGTATAGGGAAGCATCGCGCAGGGAGGGGGCTCTGTTGTGAAATTGGATTCTGGGCTCCCCCGGTGGCCACTTGTGGAATTGAACTTGTGTGCATCATCCCCTCTGTTCACCTGCTCCTATCAGGATATGGGAGTCGCTATATAACCTTGCTCCTCTGTCAGTTTTTGCTGGTCAACAATGTAATCAGAAGCCTTCTGTGCTTGTTCCTGCTACTAGACAACTCCCAGCTAAGTTGGACTTTTGTCCTTGTGTGTTTTTGCATTTTGTTCCTGTTCACAGCTGCTGTTTCGTTACTGTGTCTGGAAAGCTCTTGTGATCGGAAATTGCCACTCTGGTGTTATGAGTTAATGCTAGAGTCTTAAAGGAATTTCTGGATGGTGTTTTGATAGGGTTTTCTGCTGACCATGAAAGTGTCCTTTCTGTCTTCCTGCTATCTAGAAAGCGGACCTCGATTTTGCTAAACCTATTTTCATACTACGTTTGTCATTTCATCTAAAATCACCGCCAATATATGTGGGGGCCTCTGTCTGCCTTTTGGGAAAATTTCTCTAGAGGTGAGCCAGGACTGTCTTTTCCTCTGCTAGGATTAGGTAGTTCTCCGGCTGGCGCTGGGCATCTAGGGTTAAAAAACGTAGGCATGCTACCCGGCCACTTCTAGTTGTGCGGCAGGTTTAGTTCATGGTCAGTATAGTTTCCATCTTCCAAGAGCTAGTTCTCATATATGCTGGGCTATGTTCTCTCGCCATTGAGAATCATGACAGTTTGACCGGCCCAAAAAAGGGTTAATTACTGGCTGAGAAAGGAGAGAAAAAAGAAGTCTGCTACAATTTTTTTTTTTTTTTCCCTCTAGTTCTGAGTGTGCTCTTAATTGAATCACTTGCTAGTCTGCCTATACTGCAGCCTTCCTCTCTTTCTCTCCTTCTAATCCTTGAATGGCTCTGTGTTCACCTGTTTCAAATGGATCTTCAGAGTGTAGCTACAGGTTTGAATAATCTCGCCACAAAGGTACAAAATTTGCAAGATTTTGTTGTTCATGCACCTATGTCTGAGCCTAGAATTCCTTTGCCTGAATTCTTCTCGGGGAATAGATCTCACTTTCAAAATTTTAAAAATAATTGCAAATTGTTTTTGTCCCTGAAGTCTCGCTCTGCCGGAGACCCTGCACAGCAGGTCAGGATTGTAATTTCCTTGCTCCGGGGCGACCCTCAAGACTGGGCTTTTGCATTGGCACCAGGGGATCCTGCGTTGCTCAATGTGGATGCGTTTTTTCTGGCCTTGGGGTTGCTTTATGAGGAACCTCATTTAGAGCTTCAGGCGGAAAAGGCCTTGATGTCCTTGTCTCAGGGGCAAGATGAAGCTGAAATATACTGCCAAAAATTCCGCAAATGGTCTGTGCTTACTCAGTGGAATGAGTGCGCCCTGGCGGCGATTTTCAGAGAAGGTCTCTCTGATGCCATTAAGGATGTTATGGTGGGGTTCCCTGTGCCTGCGAGTCTGAATGAGTCCATGACGATGGCTATTCAGATCGATAGGCGTCTGCGGGAGCGCAAACCTGTGCACCATTTGGCGGTGTCTACTGAGAAAACGCCAGAAAATATGCAATGTGATAGAATTCTGTCCAGAAGCGAGCGGCAGAATTTTAGACGAAAAAATGGGTTGTGCTTCTATTGTGGTGATTCAACTCATGTTATATCAGCATGCTTTAAGCGTACTAAGAAGCCTGACAAGTCTGTTTCAATTAGCACTTTACAGTCTAAGTTTATTCTATCTGTGACCCTGATTTGTTCTTTGTCATCTATTACCGCGGACGCCTATGTCGACTCTGGCGCTGCTTTGAGTCTTATGGATTGGTCCTTTGCCAAACGCTGTGGGTATGATTTGGAGCCACTGGAGGCTCCGATACCTCTGAAAGGGATTGACTCCACCCCATTGGCTAGTAATAAACCACAATACTGGACACAAGTGACTATGCGTGTTAATCCGGATCACCAGGAGGTTATTCGCTTTCTGGTGCTGTATAATCTACATGATGTTTTGGTGCTGGGATTGCCATGGCTGCAATCTCATAACCCAGTCCTCGACTGGAGAGCTATGTCTGTGTTAAGCTGGGGATGTAAAGGAACTCATGGGGGCGTACCTTTGGTTTCCATTTCATCATCTATTCCCTCTGAGATTCCTGAATTCTTGTCTGACTTTCGTGACGTTTTTGAAGAACCCAAGGTTGGTTCACTACCTCCGCACCGGGAGTGCGATTGTGCCATAGACTTGATTCCGGGTAGTAAATACCATAAGGGTCGTTTATTTAATCTGTCTGTGCCTGAACACGCTGCTATGCGAGAATATATAAAGGAGTCCTTGGAAAAGGGACATATTCGTCCTTCGTCATCTCCCTTAGGAGCCGTTTTTTTCTTTGTGTCTAAGAAAGACGGCTCTTTGAGGCCGTGTATTGATTATCGACTTTTGAATAAAATCACGGTTAAATATCAATATCCGTTACCACTGCTTACTGATTTGTTTGCTCGTATAAAGGGGGCCAAGTGGTTCTCTAAGATTGATCTCCGTGGGGCGTATAATTTGGTGCGAATCAAGCAGGGGGATGAGTGGAAAACCGCATTTAATACGCCCGAGGGCCATTTTGAGTATTTGGTGATGCCTTTTGGTCTTTCAAATGCCCCTTCAGTCTTCCAGTCCTTTATGCATGACATTTTCCGCGATTATTTGGATAAATTTATGATTGTGTATCTGGATGATATTCTGATTTTTTTTGGATGACTGGGACTCTCATGTCCAGCAGGTCAGGAGGGTTTTTCAGGTTTTGCGGTCTAATTCCTTGTGTGTGAAGGGTTCTAAGTGTGTTTTTGGGGTTCAAAAGATTTCTTTCTTGGGATACATTTTTTCCCCCTCTTCCATCGAGATGGATCCTGTCAAGGTTCAGGCTATTGGTGATTGGACGCAACCCTCTTCTCTTAAGAGTCTTCAGAAATTTTTGGGCTTTGCTAACTTTTATCGTCGATTTATTGCTGGTTTTTCTGATGTTGTAAAACCATTGACTGATTTGACTAAGAAGGGTGCTGATGTTGCTGATTGGTCCCCTGATGCTGTGGAGGCCTTTCGGGAGCTCAAGCGCCGCTTTTCTTCCGCCCCAGTGTTGCGTCAGCCTGATGTTGCTCTTCCTTTTCAGGTTGAGGTCGACGCTTCTGAAATCGGAGCTGGGGCGGTGTTGTCGCAGAGAAGTTCCGACTGCTCCGTGATGAGACCTTGTGCTTTTTTTTCCCGTAAATTTTCGCCCGCCGAGCGGAATTATGATATTGGGAATCGGGAGCTTTTGGCCATGAAGTGGGCTTTTGAGGAGTGGCGTCACTGGCTTGAGGGGGCCAGACATCAGGTGGTGGTATTGACTGACCACAAAAATTTAATTTACCTTGAGTCTGCCAGGCGCCTGAATCCTAGACAGGCGCGCTGGTCGTTGTTTTTCTCTCGGTTTAATTTTGTGGTGTCGTACCTACCGGGTTCTAAGAATGTTAAGGCGGATGCCCTTTCTAGGAGTTTTGAGCCTGACTCCCCTGGTAATTCTGAGCCCACAGGTATCCTTAAAGATGGAGTGATATTGTCTGCCGTTTCTCCAGACCTGCGGCGGTCCTTGCAGGAGTTTCAGGCGGATAGACCTGATCGTTGCCCACCTGGTAGACTGTTTGTTCCTGATGATTGGACCAGTAGAGTCATCTCTGAGGTTCATTCTTCTGCGTTGGCAGGTCATCCTGGAATCTTTGGTACCAGGGATTTGGTGGCAAGGTCCTTCTGGTGGCCTTCCCTGTCACGAGATGTGCGAGGCTTTGTGCAGTCTTGTGACGTTTGTGCTCGGGCCAAGCCTTGTTGTTCTCGGGCTAGTGGATTGTTGTTGCCCTTGCCTATCCCGAAGAGGCATTGGACGCACATCTCGATGGATTTTATTTCGGATCTGCCTGTTTCTCAGAAGATGTCTGTCATCTGGGTGGTGTGTGACCGTTTCTCTAAGATGGTCCATCTGGTTCCCTTGCCTAAGTTGCCTTCTTCTTCCGAGTTGGTTCCTCTGTTTTTTCAAAATGTTGTTCGTTTGCATGGTATTCCTGAGAATATCGTTTCTGACAGAGGGACCCAATTCGTGTCTAGATTTTGGCGGGCATTCTGTGCTAGGATGGGCATAGATTTGTCTTTTTCGTCTGCTTTCCATCCTCAGACTAATGGCCAGACCGAGCGGACTAATCAGACCTTGGAGACATATTTGAGGTGTTTTGTGTCTGCGGATCAGGATGATTGGGTTGCTTTTTTGCCTTTGGCGGAGTTCGCCCTCAATAATCGGGCCAGCTCTGCCACCTTGGTGTCCCCGTTTTTCTGTAATTTGGGGTTTCATCCTCGATTTTCCTCCGGTCAAGTGGAATCTTCAGATTGTCCTGGAGTGGATGCTGTGGTGGAGAGGTTGCATCAGATTTGGGGGCAGGTGGTGGACAATTTGAAGTTGTCCCAGGAGAAGACTCAGCTTTTTGCCAACCGCCGTCGTCGTGTTGGTCCTCGGCTTTGTGTTGGGGACTTGGTGTGGTTGTCTTCTCGTTTTGTCCCTATGAGGGTTTCTTCTCCTAAGTTTAAGCCTCGGTTCATCGGCCCGTACAAGATATTGGAGATTCTTAACCCTGTGTCCTTCCGTTTGGACCTCCCTGCATCCTTTTCGATTCATAATGTTTTTCATCGGTCATTGTTGCGCAGGTATGAGGTACCGGTTGTGCCTTCCGTTGAGCCTCCTGCTCCGGTGTTGGTTGAGGGTGAGTTGGAGTACGTTGTGGAAAAGATCTTAGACTCTCGTGTTTCCAGACGGAGACTCCAGTATCTGGTCAAATGGAAGGGATACGGTCAGGAGGATAATTCTTGGGTCGCTGCCTCTGATGTTCATGCCTCCGATCTTGTCCGTGCCTTTCATAGGGCTCATCCTGATCGCCCTGGTGGTTCTGGTGAGGGTTCGGTGCCCCCTCCTTGAGGGGGGGTACTGTTGTGAAATTGGATTCTGGGCTCCCCCGGTGGCCACTTGTGGAATTGAACTTGTGTGCATCATCCCCTCTGTTCACCTGCTCCTATCAGGATATGGGAGTCGCTATATAACCTTGCTCCTCTGTCAGTTTCTTGCCGGTCAACAATGTAATCAGAAGCCTTCTGTGCTTGTTCCTGCTACTAGACAACTCCCAGCTAAGTTGGACTTTTGTCCTTGTGTGTTTTTGCATTTTGTTCCTGTTCACAGCTGCTGTTTCGTTACTGTGTCTGGAAAGCTCTTGTGATCGGAAATTGCCACTCTGGTGTTATGAGTTAATGCTAGAGTCTTAAAGGAATTTCTGGATGGTGTTTTGATAGGGTTTTCTGCTGACCATGAAAGTGTCCTTTCTGTCTTCCTGCTATCTAGAAAGCGGACCTCGATTTTGCTAAACCTATTTTCATACTACGTTTGTCATTTCATCTAAAATCACCGCCAATATATGTGGGGGCCTCTGTCTGCCTTTTGGGAAAATTTCTCTAGAGGTGAGCCAGGACTGTCTTTTCCTCTGCTAGGATTAGGTAGTTCTCCGGCTGGCGCTGGGCATCTAGGGTTAAAAAACGTAGGCATGCTACCCGGCCACTTCTAGTTGTGCGGCAGGTTTAGTTCATGGTCAGTATAGTTTCCATCTTCCAAGAGCTAGTTCTCATATATGCTGGGCTATGTTCTCTCGCCATTGAGAATCATGACTGGGCTCCCTGCGGGCTTCCCTGAGACCCCCAGAGCAACGCGATGTGATCGCTTTGCTCCGAGGGTCTCCTACCTCCTTCCTCGCTGCAGGTCCCGGATCCAAGATGGCCGCGGCATCCGGGTCCTGCAGGGAAGGAGGTGGCTTACCGAGTGTCTGCTCAGTGCAGACGCTGGTAAGCCTGCAGCCCTGTCAGTGAGATCGGTGATATGACAGAGTGCTGTGCACACTGTCTAATCACCGATCTGTGATGTCCCCCCCTGGGACAAAGTAAAAAAGTTTAAAAAAAATGTCCACATGTGTAAAAAAAAAAAAAAAAAAAATTCCTAAATAAATAAATAATAAAAAAAAATTATTCCCATAAATACATTTCTTTATCTAAATAAAAAAAAAATCAAACAATAAAAGTACACATATTTAGTATCGCCGCGTCCGTAACGACCCTACCTATAAAACTACATAACTAGTTAACCCCTTCAGTGAACACCGTAAAAAAAAAAAAAAAACAAGTCAAAAAACAACGCTTTATTCTCATACCGCCAATCAAAAAGTGGAATAACACGCGATCAAAAAGATGGATATAAATAACCATGGTACCGCTAAAAACGTCATCTTATCCCGCAAAAAACGAGGTGCCATACACCATCATCAGCAAAAAAATAAAAAAGTTATAGTCCTCAGAATAAAGCGATGCCAAAATAATTATTTTTTCTATAAAATAGCTTTTATCGTATAAAAGCGCCAAAACATTAAAAAATGATGTAAATGAGATATCGCTGTAATCGTACTGACCCGACGAATAAAACTGCTTTATCAATTTTACCAAACGCGGAACGGTATAAACGCCTCCCCCAAAAGAAATTAATGAATAGCTGGTTTTTGGTCATTCTGCCTCACAAAAATCGGAATTAAAAAGCGATCAAAATTTCTCCCGTGCCCGAACATGTTACCAATAAAAACGTCAACTCATCTCGCAAAAAACAAGACCTCACATGACTCTGTGAACTCAAATATGGAAAAATTATAGCACTCAAAATGTGGTAACGCAAAAAATATTTTTTGCAATAAAAAGCGTCTTTCAGTGTGTGACGGCTGCAAATCATAAAAATCCGCTAAATAACCCGCTATAAAAGTAAATCAAACCCCCCTTCATCACCCGCTTAGGCTACGTTCACATTTGCATTGTGCGCCGCAGCGTCGGCGACGCAACACACAACGCAGGAACACCGCATGCACAACGCATGCACAACGCTGCGTTTTACGACGCATGCGTCCTTTTTTTGCTTGATTTTGTACGCACAAAAAATGCAACTTGCTGCGTCCTCTGCGCCATGACGCGTGCGCCGCAGTGACGCATGCGTCGCAAAACGCAAGTGCAACGCATGTCCATGCGTCCCCATGTTAAATATAGGGGCGCATGACGCATGCGGCGACGCTGCGGCGCAGAACGCTAATGTGAACGTAGCCTTAGTTAGGGAAAAATTAAAAAAATTTAAAAAATGTATTTATTTCCATTTTCCCATTAGAGTTAGGGCTAGGGTTAGGGTTAGGGCTAGGGTTAGGGTTAGGGTTAGGGCTAGGGTTAGGGCTAGGGTTAGGGCTACATTTAGGGTTGGGGCTAAAGTTAGGGTTAGGGTTGGGGCTAAAGTTAGGGTTAGGGTTTGGATTACATTTACGGTTGGGAATAGGGTTGGGATTAGGGTTAGGTGTTGTGATCCGCTTTTTGGGCTCCCCTAGTGGTGGCTGGTGGTACTGGAGACTTGTGTGTTCTTTTCTGCCTCAGCTCACCTGCTTCCATCAGTTTTGGGAGTTCCCTATTTAGCCTTGCTCTCCAGTCACTTCCTTGCCGGTCATCATTGTAACCTGAGTCTTTCAGTTGCATGTTCCTGCTACCAGTCTGCTGATCAGCTAAGTGGACTCTTGTCCTTTTTGTTTTGTATTTTTTGTCCAGTTTACAGTTTGTCATTTCCTGTTACTGGAAGCTCTTGTGGACTGAAATTGCCACTCCTGTGTCATGAGTTGACACAGGAGTCTTAAAGTAATTTCAGGATGGGTTTTTGAAAGGGTTTTTCAGCTGACCGTGAAGTCCTCTTTTGTATCCTTCCTCTATCTAGTAAGTGGACCTCGCTTTGCTAAATCTACCTTCATACTGTGTATGTCTTTTCATCTGAACTCACCGTTAATATATGTGGGGGCTACTATCATCTTTGGGGAATTTCACTAGAGGTAAGCCAGGTCTGTTCCTTCCTCTTCCAGGCATAGTTAGTTCTCCGGCTGGCGCATGGCATCTAGGCAGCCGTAGGAATGCTTCCTGGCTACTGTTAGTTGTGTGGTAGATTTAGGTCACGGTCAGCTTGAGTTTCCATCACCCGAGGGCTAGTCTGTTATTTTGTGTTTCTGATGTTCCCATGCCATTGGGGAATCATGACAGTATGACCGGCCACTGTTAAAGTAATTGGCAGAAGAAAGGAGAGTAATAGAAGTCTGTAGATTTTTTTTTTTTTTTTTTCCTCACATGTTTGCTACTTAGTTGGCTCAGTTGTATTTCTGCTCTATTTACAGCCTTGCCTTTCTCTCCTTCTAATCCTTGAATGGCTCTGATCTCTCCGGTTTAAGGATGGACTCTCAGAGTTTGGCTGCAGGTGTAAATAATCTTGCTACGAAGGTTCAGAATTTACAAGATTATGTTATACGTACTCCTATTTCTGAACCTAAGATTCCTACACCAGAGGTATTTTCCAGAGATAGATCTCGGTTTCTGAATTTCAAATGTAATTGTAAATTATTCCTTTCTCTCAGACCTCACTCCTCTGGAGATCCTGTTCAGCAGGTTAAGATTGTGATTTCTTTGCTGCGAGGTGACCCTCAAAATTGGGCATTTTCATTGACACCAGGGGATCCTGCGTTGCTCAATGTGGATGCGTTTTTTCTGGCTTTAGGGTTGCTGTATGAGGAACCTAATTTGGAGATTCAAGCTGAAAAAGCTTTAATAGCCCTGTCTCAAGGGCAAGATGAAGCTGAGATATACTGCCAAAAATTTCGTAAATGGTCTGTGCTTACTCAGTGGAATGAGTGTGCCCTGGCGGCAATTTTCAGAGAAGGCCTTTCTGATGCCGTTAAGGATGTCATGGTGGGGTTTCCTACGCCCACAGGTCTGAATGAGTCCATCACAATGGCGATTCAGATTGATCGGCGTTTGCAGGAGCGCAAACCCGTGCACCATTTGGCGGTATCTTCTGAAGGGACGCCAGAGAAAATGCAATGTGACAGAATTCTGTCAAGAAGCGAGCGGCAGAATTATAGGCGCAAAAATGGCTTGTGCTTCTACTGTGGTGATTCCGCGCATGTTATATCAGCATGCTCTAAACGTACTAGGAAGGTTGACAAGTCTGTTTCTATTGGCACTTTACAGTCTAAATTTCTTCTGTCTGTAACTCTGATTTGTTCATTATCAGTTATTACCGTGGATGCCTATGTGGACTCTGGCGCCGCTCTGAGTCTCATGGATTGGTCCTTCGCCAGGCGCTGTGGGTTTGATTTGGAGTCTCTGGAAGTTCCTATACCTCTGAAGGGTATTGATTCTACACCTCTGGCTTATAATAGACCACAGTTCTGGACGCAAGTGACTATGCGTATGACTCCAGACCATCAGGAGATGATTCGCTTCCTCGTGTTGCATAGTTTACATGATGTGTTAGTGCTTGGATTACCATGGTTGCAATCTCATAACCCAGTACTGGACTGGAAAACTATGTCTGTGTTAAGCTGGGGATGTCGGGGGGCTCATGGGGACATACCTTTGGTTTCTATCTCGTCATCTATTCCCTCTGAGGTTCCGGCATTTTTGTCGGATTTTGGGGATATTTTTGAAGAGCCTAAAATTGGTTCTCTCCCTCCCCACAGAGAGTGTGATTGCGCCATAGATCTGATTCCAGGCAGTAAATTTCCAAAGGGTCGTTTGTTTAACCTATCTGTACCTGAGCATGCTGCCATGCGAGAGTATGTTAAGGAGTCCCTGGAAAAGGGACATATTCGTCCTTCTTCATCACCTTTAGGAGCTGGGTTTTTCTTTGTCTCTAAAAAGGATGGCTCGCTGAGGCCTTGTATTGATTATCGACTCCTGAATAAAATTACTGTCAAATATCAGTATCCGTTGCCGCTGCTTACTGATTTGTTTGCTCGCATAAGGGGGGCTAAGTGGTTCTCCAAGATTGATCTCCGTGGGGCGTATAATTTGGTGTGAATTAAGCAAGGGGATGAGTGGAAAACCGCATTTAATACGCCTGAGGGCCACTTTGAGTATTTAGTAATGCCTTTCGGCCTTTCTAATGCACCTTCAGTTTTTCAGTCCTTTATGCATGATATTTTCCGTGAATATCTGGATAAATTTATGATTGTGTATTTGGACGATATTTTGATTTTTTCTGAGGACTGGGAGTCTCATGTTCAGCAGGTCAGGAGGGTTTTTCAGGTCTTGCGGGAGAATTCTCTGTGTGTAAAGGGTTCTAAGTGTGTTTTTGGGGTTCAAAAGATTTCCTTTTTGGGGTACATTTTTTCCCCTTCTTCTGTTGAGATGGACCCTGTCAAGGTTCGGGCTATTTGTGACTGGACGCAGCCTACTTCTCTAAAGGGTCTTCAGACGTTCTTGGGCTTTGCTAATTTTTATCGTCGATTTATAACTGTTTTTTCTGGTGTTGCTAAGCCTCTTACGGATTTGACTAAGAAGGGTGCTGATGTTGCCAATTGGTCCTCTGCCGCTGTGGAGGCCTTTTGGGAACTTAAGCGCCGCTTTTCGTCTGCCCCTGTGTTGCGCCAGCCTGATGTCTCTCTCCCCTTTCAGGTTGAGGTCGATGCTTCCGAGATCGGAGCGGGGGCGGTTTTGTCGCAGAAAAGTGCCGATTGCTCAGTGATGAGACCTTGTGCGTTCTTTTCTCGAAAATTTTCTGCCGCCGAAAGAAATTATGATGTCGGTAATCGGGAGCTTTTGGCCATGAAGTGGGCATTTGAGGAGTGGCGTCATTGGCTTGAGGGTGCTAGACATCAGGTGGTGGTTTTGACTGATCACAAGAATCTGATTTATCTTGAGTCTGCCAGGCGCCTGAATCCTAGACAGGCGCGCTGGTCGTTGTTTTTCTCTCGGTTTAATTTTGTGGTCTCATATCTACCAGGTTCTAAGAATGTGAAGGCAGATGCCCTTTCTAGGAGTTTTGAGCCTGATTCCCCTGGTGATTCGGAACCTACAGGTATCCTTAAGGATAGGGTGATATTATCCGCTATTTCCCCAGATCTGCGACGTGCTTTGCAAGAGTTTCAGGTGGATAGACCTGATCGCTGTCCACCTGGTAGACTGTTTGTTCCTGATGATTGGACCAGTAGAGTCATCTCGGAGGTTCATTCTTCTACGCTGGCGGGTAGTGTTGAGCATTCCGATACTGCAAGTATCGGGTATCGGCCGATATTTGCTGTATCGGAATTCCGATACCGAGATCCGATACTTTTGTGGTATCGGGTATCGGGTATCGCAACAACATTAATGTAATAATGTGTAAAAGAGAGAATTAAAATAAAAAATATTGCTATACTCACCTCTCCGACGCAGCCTGGACCTCAGCGAGGGAACCGGCAGCGTTGTTTGTTTAAAATTCGCGCGTTTACTTGGTTACATGAAGTCCCGGCTTGTGATTGGTCACGGCGGCCATGTTGCCGGGACGCGGACCAATCACAGCAAGCCGTGACGAAATTACGTCACGGCTTGCTGTGATTGGTCCGTGTCCCGGCAACATGGCCGCCGTGACCAGTCACAAGCCGGGACGTCACTGGAGGCTGGACACGCGCGCATTTTAAAATGTGCGCGTGTCCAGCCTCCCGTGACATCACGGCTTGTGATTGGTTGACCGCGGCGCAACCAATCACAAGCCGGGAGGAAGGAAAAGCGCGCATTTTAAAATGCGCGCGTGTCCAGCCTCCCGTGACGTCACGGCTTGTGATTGGTCACGGCGGCCATGTTGCCGGGACGCGGACCAATCACAGCAAGCCGTGACGAAATTACGTCATGGCTTGCTGTGATTGGTCCGCGTCCCGGCAACATGGCCGCCGTGACCAATCACAAGCCGGGACGTCACTGGAGGCTGGACACGCGCGCATTTTAAAATGTGCGCGTGTCCAGCCTCCCGTGACATCACGGCTTGTGATTGGTTGACCGCGGCGCAACCAATCACAAGCCGGGAGGAAGGAAAAGCGCGCATTTTAAAATGCGCGCGTGTCCAGCCTCCCGTGACGTCCCGGCTTGTGATTGGTCACGGCGGCCATGTTGCCGGGACGGGGACCAATCACAGCAAGCCGTGACGAAATTTCGTCACGGCTTGCTGTGATTGGTCCGCGTCCCGGCAACATGGCCGCCGTGACCAATCACAAGCCGGGACTTCACGTAACCAAGTAAACGCGCAAATTTTAAACAAACAACGCTGCCGGTTCCCTCGCTGAGGTCCAGGCTGCGTCGGAGAGGTGAGTATAGCAATATTTTTTATTTTAATTCTTTATTTTACACATTTATATGGATCCCAGGGCCTGAAGGAGAGTTTCCTCTCCTTCAGACCCTGGGAACCATCAGGAATACTGTCCGATACTTGAGTCCCATTGACTTGTATTGGTATCGGGTATCGGTATCGGATTGGATCCGATACTTTGCCGGTATCGGCCGATACTTTCCGATACCGATACTTTCAAGTATCGGACGGTATCGCTCAACACTACTGGCAGGTCATCCTGGAATTTTTGGTACCAGGGATTTGGTGGCTAGATCCTTCTGGTGGCCATCTCTGTCTCGAGATGTGCGTGTTTTTGTGCAGTCTTGTGATGTGTGTGCTCGGGCCAAGCCTTGTTGTTCTAGGGCTAGCGGGTTGTTGTTGCCCTTGCCTATTCCGAAGAGGCCTTGGACGCACATCTCGATGGACTTTATTTCTGATCTTCCTGTCTCTCAGAGGATGTCTGTTATCTGGGTGGTGTGTGACTGTTTTTCTAAGATGGTTCATTTGGTGCCATTGCCGAAGTTGCCTTCCTCGTCTGAGTTGGTTCCTTTGTTTTTTCAAAATGTGGTTCGCTTGCATGGTATTCCTGAAAATATCGTTTCTGATAGGAGTACCCAGTTCGTTTCTAGATTTTGGCGGGCATTCTGTGCCAGGTTGGGCATTGATTTGTCTTTTTCGTCTGCCTTCCATCCTCAGACTAATGGCCAGACGGAGCGAACTAATCAGACTTTGGAGACGTATTTGAGGTGTTTTGTGTCTGCGGATCAGGATGATTGGGTTGCCTTTTTGCCGTTGGCGGAGTTTGCTCTTAATAATCGGGCTAGTTCGGCCACTTTGGTTTCCCCTTTCTTTTGCAATTCGGGGTTTCATCCCCGTTTTTCTTCTGGTCAGGCGGAGTCTTCGGATTGTCCTGGAGTAGATGCTGTGGTGGATCGGTTGTATCGGATTTGGGAACAAGTGGTGGACAATTTGAATTTGTCCCAGGAGAGGACTCAGCGGTTTGCTAACCGCCAGCGTCGGGTTGGTCTTCGCCTTCGTGTTGGGGACTTGGTGTGGTTGTCTTCCCGTTTTGTCCCAATGAGGGTTTCTTCTCCTAAATTTAAGCCTCGGTTCATCGGTCCCTATAGGATTTTGGAGATTATTAACCCTGTTTCCTTTCGTTTGGACCTCCCGGCATCTTTCGCTATCCATAATGTGTTCCATCGGTCGTTGTTGCGGAGATACGAGGTGCCGGTGGTTCCTTCTGCTGAGCCTCCTGCTCCTGTGCTGGTTGAGGGTGAATTGGAGTACGTTATAGAGAAAATCTTGGACTCCCGTATTTCCAGGCGGAGACTCCAGTATCTGGTTAAATGGAAGGGCTATGGTCAGGAAGATAATTCTTGGGTAACTGCCTCTGATGTTCATGCCTCGGATTTGGTTCGTGCCTTTCATAGGGCTCATCCAGGTCGCCCTGGCGGTTCTTGTGAGGGTTCGGTGCCCCCTCCTTAAGGGGGGGGTACTGTTGTGATCCGCTTTTTGGGCTCCCCTAGTGGTGGCTGGTGGTACTGGAGACTTGTGTGTTCTTTTCTGCCTCAGCTCACCTGCTTCCATCAGTTTTGGGAGTTCCCTATTTAGCCTTGCTCTCCAGTCACTTCCTTGCCGGTCATCATTGTAACCTGAGTCTTTCAGTTGCATGTTCCTGCTACCAGTCTGCTGATCAGCTAAGTGGACTCTTGTCCTTTTTGTTTTGTATTTTTTGTCCAGTTTACAGTTTGTCATTTCCTGTTACTGGAAGCTCTTGTGGACTGAAATTGCCACTCCTGTGTCATGAGTTGACACAGGAGTCTTAAAGTAATTTCAGGATGGGTTTTTGAAAGGGTTTTTCAGCTGACCGTGAAGTCCTCTTTTGTATCCTTCCTCTATCTAGTAAGTGGACCTCGCTTTGCTAAATCTACCTTCATACTGTGTATGTCTTTTCATCTGAACTCACCGTTAATATATGTGGGGGCTACTATCATCTTTGGGGAATTTCACTAGAGGTAAGCCAGGTCTGTTCCTTCCTCTTCCAGGCATAGTTAGTTCTCCGGCTGGCGCATGGCATCTAGGCAGCCGTAGGAATGCTTCCTGGCTACTGTTAGTTGTGTGGTAGATTTAGGTCACGGTCAGCTTGAGTATCCATCACCCGAGGGCTAGTCTGTTATTTTGTGTTTCTGATGTTCCCATGCCATTGGGGAATCATGACAGTTAGGGGTGTGTCTGGGTTAGAGGTGTGGTTAGGGTTACCGTTGGGATTAGGGTTAGGGGTGTGTGTGGATTAGGGTTTCAGTTATAATTGGAGGGTTTCCACTGTTTAGGCACATCAGGGGCTCTCCAAACGTGACATGGCGTGCGATCTCAATTCCAGCCAATTCTGCGTTGAAAAAGTAAAACAGTGCTCCTTCCCTTCCAAGCTCTCCCGTGCGCCCAAACAGGGGTTTATCCCAAAATATGGGGTATCAGCGTACTCGGAACACATTGGAGAACAACTTTTTGGGTCCAATTTCTCCTGTTACCCTTGGGAAAATACAAAACTGGGGCTAAAAAATAATTTTTGTGGAAAAAAAAATATTTTTTATTTGCATGGCTCTGCGTTATAAACTGTAGTGAAACACTAGGGGGTTCAAAGCTCTCACAACACATCTAGATGAGTTCCTTAGGGGGTCTACTTTCCAAAATGGTGTCACTTGTGGGGGGTTTCTACTGTTTAGGTACATTAGGGCCTCTGCAAACGAAATATCACGCCTGCAGACCATTTCATCTAAGTCTGCATTCCAAATGGCGCTCCTTCCCTTCCGAGCCCTCCCATGCGCCCAAACGGTGGTTCCCCCCCACATGTGGGGTATCAGCGTACTCAAGACAAATTGGACAACAACTTTTGGGGTCCAATTTCTCCTGTTACCATTGGGAAAATACAAAACTGGGGGCTAAAAAATAATTTTGGGGGGAAATTTTTTATTTTTTTATTTTCACGGCTCTGCGTTATAAACTGTAGTGAAACACTTGGGGGTTCAAAGTTCTCACAACACAACTAGATAAGTTCCTTGGGGGGTCTAGTTTCCAATATTGGGTCACTTGTGGGGGGTTTCTACTGTTTACGTACATTAGGGGCTCTGCAAACGCAATGTGACGCCTGCAGACCAATCCATCTAAGTCTGCATTGCAAATGATGCTCCTTCCCTTCCGAGCTCTGCCATGCGCTCAAACGGTGGTTCCCCCCCAGATATCAGGTATCAGCGTACTCAGGACAAATTGGACAACAATATATAGGGTCTAATTTCTCCTGTTACCCTTGGAAAAATACAAAACTGGGGGCTAAAAAATAATTTTTGTGGAAAAAAAAATATTTTTTATTTGCACAGCTCTGCCTTATAAACTGTAGTGAAACACTTAGGGGTTCAAATCTCTCACAACACATCTAGATGAGTTCCTTAGGGGGTCTACTTTCCAAAATGGTGTCACTTGTGGTTTTTTTTACTGTTTAGGTACATTAGGGGCTCTGCAAACGCATTGTGACGCCTGCAGACCATTCCATCTAAGTCTGCATTCCAAATGGCGCTCCATCCCTTCCGAGCCCTCCCATGCGCCCAAACGGTGGTTCCCACCCACATATGGGGTATCAGCGTACTCAGGACAAATTGGACAACAACTTTTGGGGTCCAATTTCTCCTGTTACCCTCGGGAAAATACAAAACTGGGGGCTAAAATATAATTTTTGTGAGAAAAAATGTTTGTTTTATTTTTACGGCTCTGCATTATAAACTTCTGTGAAGCAGTTGGTGTGTCAAAGTGCTCACCACACCTCTAGATAAGTTCCTTAGGTGGTCTACTTTCCAAAATGGTGTCACTTGTGGGGAGGTTTCAATGTTTAGGCACATCAGTGGCTCTCCAAATGCAACATGGCGTCCCATCTCAATTCCTGTCAATTTTGCAGTGAAAAGTCAAACGGCGCTCCTTCCCTTCCGAGCTCTCCCATGCGCCCAAACAGTGGTTTACCCCCACATTTGGGGTATCAGCGTACTCAGGACAAATTGCACAACAACTTTTGTGGTCCAATTTCTTCTCTTACCCTTGGGAAAATAAAAAACTGGGGGCGAAAAGATCATTTTTGTGAAAAAATATGATTTTTTATTTTTACGGTCCTGCATTATAAACTGCTGTGAAGCACTTGGTGGGTCAAAGTGCTCACCACACATCTAGATAAGTTCCTTAGGGGGTCTACTTTCCAAAATGGTGTCACTTGTGGGGGGTTTCAATGTTTAGGCACATCAGTGGCTCTCCAAATGCAACATGGCGTCCCATCTCAATTCCTGTCAATTTTGCAGTGAAAAGTCAAACGGCGCTCCTTCCCTTCCGAGCTCTCCCATGCGCCCAAACAGTGGTTTACCCCCACATATGGGGTATCAGCGTACTCAGGACAAATTGCACAACAATTTTGTGGCCCAATTTCTTCTCTTACCCTTGGAAAAATAAAAAATTGGGGGCGAAAAGATCATTTTTGTGAAAAAATAGGATTTTTTATTTTTACGGTTCTGCATTATAAACTTCTGTGAAGCACTTGGTGGGTCAAATGCTCACCACACCTCTAGATAAGTTCCTTAGGGGGTCTACTTTCCAAAATGGTGTCACTTGTGGGGGGTTTCAATGTTTAGGCACATCAGTGGCTCTCCAAACGCAACATGGCGTCCCATCTCAATTCCAGTCAATTTTGCATTGAAAAGTCAAATTGCGCTCCTTCGCTTCCGAGCTCTGTCATGCGCCCAAACAGTGGTTTACCCCCACATATGGGGTATCGGCGTACTCAGGACAAATTGTGTAACATCTTTTGGGGTCCATTTTCTCCTGTTACCCTTGGTAAAATAAAACAAATTGGAGCTGAATTAAATTTTGTGTGAAAAAAAGTTAAATGTTCATTTTTATTTAAACATTCCAAAAATTCCTGTGAAACACCTGAAGGGTTAATAAACTTTTTGAATGTGGTTTTGAGCACCTTGAGGGGTGAAGTTTTTAGAATGGTGTCACACTTGGGTATTTTCTATCATATAGACCCCTCAAAATGACTTCAAATGAGATGTGGTCCCTAAAAAAAAATGGTGTTGTAAAAATGAGAAATTGCTGGTCAACTTTTAACCCTTATAACTCCCTAACAAAAAAAAATTTTGGTTCCAAAATGATGCTGATGTAAAGTAGACATGTGGGAAATGTTACTTATTAAGTATTTTGTGTGACATATCAGTGTGATTTAATTGCATAAAAATTCAAATTTGGAAAATTGCGAAATTTTCAATATTTTCACCAAATTTCCATTTTTTCACAAATAAACGCAGGTAATATCAAAGAATTTTACGACTATCATGAAGTACAATATGTCACGAGAAAACAATGTCAGAATCACCAGGATCCGTTGAAGCGTTCCAGAGTTATAACCTCATAAAGGGACAGTGGTCAGAATTGTAAAAATTGGCCCGGTCCATAACGTGCAAACCACCCTTGGGTGTGAAGGGGTAAAGTAAGATAACCTTCTCTTACAAATTATCAGAATGATGCCTTTTAAGTCAAGTTAACATTTGCTATTTCCCTAAAGTGAAAGACTATTTATAACAGAGCCTATTAAGATGTGAGATGGCATATGAATATATTCACAGATGTGTTCACATTTACATTTTCGCACAACTACAGTAGTAATTGCTAAATGACTAAGTAATATGAAGAACCCTTCAAATTCACATCACAACTAGTAATGAGCGTGAGTCAGAGCTTATTTTAGAGGAGGCATATAGACAGGGTTTAACATTGCTATTGTAGTACTTGCATCACACTGCTGCACCATTAACCCCTTCCCGACATGCGCCATACTGGTACTGCTCTGCTGGAACTGCGTTCCTGCAAACCGCAGAACTAATACGGTGGCTCGATTGTGCAGTCTCACGGTGAGCACCGTGGCAATCGAGTACAGGTGTCAGCTCTATGTGACAGCTGACACCCCGCAGCAATGCCCACGATCGGCGCGAGCGTCGATCATGGGCATTTAACCCCTCTGATGCCGCTGTTAGTAGTAACAGCGACATAGAGGGGCATCGTGCAGGGATGGGGGCTCCCTGCGCTCTCCCACCGGAACAACGCAATGCGATTGTGTTGTTTCGGTGGTCTTCATAGAGTCCCCGGATCCAAATTGGCTGTGGGGCTCCTTCCGGGTCCTGAAGTGAGGTGACTTCCCGGCGCCTGCTCAGAAAAGGCGCCAAAAAGACTCCTGCACTGCCTGTCAGATCGCTGATCTGACACAGTGCTATGCAAAGTGTCAGATCAGCGATCTGATGTAATATAGTGATGTCCCAACATGGGACAATGCTATAAAGTAAAAAAAATACATAATCCCCAAATAAAGAAAAAAATAAATATTTTCCAATAAATCCATTTATTTATGTAAATAAAAAAACAATAAAAGTACACATATTTGGTATCTCCGCGTCCATAACGACCCGCTCTATAAAACTATCCTACTAGTTAACCCCTTTAATGAACACTGTAAAAGATAAAAATAAAAACGAGGCAAAAAACAATGCTTTATCATCATACTGCCGAACAAAAAGTGCAATAAAATGTGATCAAAAAGACAGATATAAATAAACATGGTACCGCTGAAAACATCATCTTGTCCCGCAAAAAAAAAGCCACCATACAGCATCATCAACAGAAAAATAAAAAACATCTATGTGCACAGTCTGTGTGTAAGAAAATTCAGGGCACTCACCGGTCTTTACTAGATTAAGTCCTTTATTGATAAAATGTACAACACGAATTCATGGCCGGAGTCGATGGAGCCGAAGCTCGTGTGAGCAGGGGAGACTGAAGACGACGGCCGTTTCGCGCTGTGCCTGCGCTTCTACGGGTCAACGTGCAAGGGTAAAGTGGCGGAAATATAGTGCCGGCCATGACACCTCCCCCTCCACCAACACCCTCCCACAGTCATAAAATACACTTAGAATTAAAAAGCACACCTAAAATACAGTTATATACTGCACATGAATATATACACACTAAATCTTTGCTGTCTGTACAAATTTCTGCTAAACATAAAGAAAATTATTCTATCCAGCTTTCAGCACATAATCTCATTAAGATCTATACTCCGCTATCTACTTATTCCATTTGTCTAAATTTCTATTTATCCTCCTCATCTATGATCTATATCCCTACAAGAAAATAGACATATCAACCCTATCGTTGAATCCCAAGGGTCCTAGCGCATTACTGCGCATAATCCATCTTGCCTCGCACCGCAACAGCAAGTTATTCAGATCTCCTCTTCCCGGCGGCAGACTGATTTTTTCAATTCCCGCAAAGGTAAGACTCTCTGCACTGCCCCCATGCTTTTCTTTCATATGGGAAATCAAACGCGGCACACCTTTACCAGTTATCACAGATCTACAATGCTCTCGGAACGGTGTTCCGCGTTTGATTTCCCATATGAAAGAAAAGCATGGGGGCAGTGCAGAGAGTCTTACCTTTGCAGGAATTGAAAAAATCAGTCTGCCGCCGGGAGGAGATCTGAATAACTTGCTGTTGCGGTGCGAGGCAAGATGGATTATGCGCAGTAATGCGCTAGGACCCTTGGGATTCAACGATAGGGTTGATATGTCTATTTTCTTGTAGGGATATAGATCATAGATGAGGAGGATAAATAGAAATTTAGACGAATGGAATAAGTAGATAGAGGAGTATAGATCGTAATGAGATTATGTGCTGAAAGCTGGATAGAATAATTTTCTTTATGTTTAGCAGAAATTTGTACAGACAGCAAAGATTTAGTGTGTATATATTCATGTGCAGTATATAACTGTATTTTAGGTGTGCTTTTTAATTCTAAGTGCATTTTATGACTGTGGGAGGGTGTTGGTGGAGGGGGAGGTGTCATGGCCGGCACTATATTTCCGCCACTTTACCCTTGCACGTTGACCCATAGAAGCGCAGGCACAGCGCGAAACGGCCGTCGTCTTCAGTCTCCCCTGCTCACACGAGCTTCGGCTCCATCGACTCCGGCCACGAATTCGTGTTGTACATTTTATCAATAAAGGACTTAATCTAGTGAAGACCGGTGAGTGCCCTCAATTTTCTTACACACAGACTGTGCACATAGATGTCTTTGTTCAGAGGAGCACCTGAAGTCTAGATTACAGAGTTGTTTAACCTACCGGGATATGTCAAAGGCACCAATATTGCAGTCTGGACAGTGCCTCTGAATAGTCAGTGCCGCCCCATTTCTATTTTTTTGTTAGAATAATAAAAAAGTTATAGCTCTCAGAATAAAGCAATGCAAAAACAATTATTTTTTATATAAAATATTTTTTATTGTGTAAAAGCGCCAAAACATGATATAAATGAGGTATCGCTGTAATTGTACTGACCCAAAAAAGCTGCTTTATCAATTTTACCAAACGCAGAACAATATAAACTCCCCCCTAAAAGAAATTCAGGAATTGCTGGTTTTTGTTCATTCTGCCTCCCAAAAATCAGAATAAAAAGCGATAAAAAAATGACATGTGCTCGAAAATGGTATCAATAAAAACGTAAACTCGTCCCGCAAAAAACAAGACCTCACATGACTCTATGGGCCAAAATATGTATAAATTGTGGTTATGCAAAAACTATTTTTTGCAATGAAAAGCATCTCTTGGCATGTGACAGCTGCCAAACATAAAAACCGCTATAAAACCCCACTATAAATAGTAAATCTAATCCCCCTTTATCACCCCCTTAGTTAGTTAAAAATAATAAAATTGGAAAAATGTATTTATTTCCATTTTCCCATTAGGGTTAAAGTTAGGGTTAGAGTTGGTCCTAAAGTTAGGGTTGAGGCTAAAGTTAGGGTTAGGGTTGGGGCTAAAGTTAGGGTTAAGGTTGGGGCTAAAGTTAGGGTTAGGGCTGGGGCTAAAGTTAGCGTTAGGGCTAAAGTTAGGGTTAGGGTTTGGATTATGTTTACAGTTGGGGTTAGGATTGGGATTAGGGTTAGGATGTGTCAGGGTTAGGGGTGTTTTTAGGGTTATGGTTAGGGTTGAGATTATGGCTGGGATTAAAGTTAGGGGTGTGTTGGGGTTAGGGGTGTGGTTAGGGTTATGGTTGGGATTAGGCTTAGGGGTGTGTTGAGGTTGGGTTGGTGTTAGAATTGGAGAGGTTTCCACTGTTTAGGCACATCATGGGCTCTCCAAATGCGACATGGTGTCCGATCTCAATTCCAGCCAATTCTGCGTTGAACAAGTAAAATGGTGCTCCTTCCCTTCCGAGCTCTGCCGTGCGCCCATACAGTGGTCCCCCTACATATGGGGTATCAGCGTACTCAGGACAAATTGGACAACAACTTTTGGGGTCCAATTTCTTCTCTTACCCTTGGGAAAATAAAAATTTGGGGGCTAAAATATAATTTTTGTGGAAAAAAATATTTTTTATTTTCACGGCTCTACATTTTAAACTTTAGAAAAAAACACTTGGGGGTTCAAAGTTCTCACAACACATCTAGATAAGTTCCTTGGGGGGCCTTGTTTCCAATATGGGGTCACTTGTGAGGGCTTCTACTGTTTAGGTACATCAGGGGCTCTGCAAACGCAACGTGACACTCGCAGACCATTCCATCAAAGTCTGCATTCCAAAACAGCACTCCATCCCTTCCGAGCTCTGCCATGCGCCCAAATGGTAGTTCACTCCTACATATGGGGTGTCAGTGTACTCAGGGAAAATTGCACAACATATTTTAGGGTCCAATTTCTCCTAATACTCTTGGGAAAATAAAAAATTGCAGGCTAAAAATCATTTTATGCAAAAAAAATGATTTTTTAATTTTCATGGCACTACATTATAAACTTTAGTGAAACAATTGGGTGTTCAAAGTGCTCACCACACATCTAGATATGTTCCTTAGGGGGTCTACTTTCCAAAATGGGTGGGGTTTTCCACTGATTAGGCACATCAGGGGCTCTCCAAACGCGACATGGTGTCCGATCTCAATTCCAGCCAATTTTGCATTGAAAAGTCAAATGGCGCTACTTCCCTTCCGAGCTCTGCCATGCACCAAAACAGTGGTTTACCCCCACATATGGGGTATCAGCATACTCAGGACAAATTGCTTAACAACTTCTGGGGTAACTCCTGTTATCCTTGGTAAAATAAAAAATTTGGGGCGACAAGATCATTTTTGTGAAAAAAATATGATTTTTTTTACGGCTCTCCATTATAAACTTCTGTGAAACACTTTTGGGTTCAAAGTGCTCATCACACATCTGGATTAGTTCCTTAAGGGGTCTACTTTCAAAATAGTGTCACTTGTGGGGGATTTCCACTGTTTAGGCATATCGGAGGCTCTCCAAACACGACATGGTGTCCAATCTCAATTCCAGCTAATTTTGCATTGAAAAGTCAAATGGCGCTCCTTCCCTTCCAAGCTCTGCTATGTGCCCAAACAGTGGCTTACCCCCACATATGGGGTATCGGCGTATTCAGGACAAATTTTACAACGACTTTTGTGGTCCAATTTTTCCTGTTACCCTTGGTAAAATAAAATAAATTGGATCTGAAATAAAAATTTTGTGAAAAAAAGTTAAATGTTCAATTTTTTTAAACATTCCAAAAAGTCCTGTGAAGCACCTGAAGGGTTAATAAACTTCTTGAATGTGGTTTTGAGTACCTTGAGGGGTGCAGTTTTTAGAATGTTGTCACGTTTGGGCATTTTCTGTCATATAGGCCCCTCAAAGTCACTTCAAGTATGAGGTGTTCCCTAAAAAAATGGTTTTGCAAATTTTGCTGTAAAAATGAGAAATCATTGGTCAATTTTTAACCCTTATAACTTCCTAGCAAAAAAATTATGTTTCCAAAATTGTGCTAATGTAAAGCAGACATGTGTGGAATGTTATTTATTAACTATTTTGTATGATATGACTCTCTAATTTAAAGCATGAAAATTAAAAGTTGCTAAATTTCATATCGAACAAATTTTACCACTATCCTAAAGTACAGTTTGTCACGAGAAAACAATCTCAGAATCACCAGGATCCATTGAAGCGTTTCAGAGTTATGACCTCATAAAGTGACAGTGGTCAGAATTGAAAAAAATGGCCCAGTCAGGAAGTTGAAAACAAGCTTTGGGGTGAAGGGGTTAAAAGAAAAGTCCTTTTCAGGGCTCCATATTGTCTTTTCCCTGTTAATACCGGAAAGTTTGAAGACATATTATATAATTTAAAATGTGCAAGGAATGCGGTAAGTAATAGGGAAGTGGACATGCTGCTGATGGTGCACGCAGAGGCCAATGACGTAGGCAAGGTGAAACTCTGATGGCTGCAGGAGCACTAGAAACACGCTCATTCATGAGACCTAGCTTCCTGTCTAATTTTGCATGAGGGGGTAGAACACTAATCTTTAAGCCAAAACAGTGTGAACAGGTGGTCAGTTGGATGGCAAAGATTGCTTACATTATGTATCCCAGCACCACCCTGGGTTCCACATTTGTCCAATCTCACAAGCCAACAGGTTAATCGACATAATCCTCACCCTGATCCTCCATCCTCCCACAATGGCAAGTACAAGGAGACTAGTGATCTGATACTCAGACACTCACAGGAGCTCTTTACATTTCCATTTATTGATTTTGGCCTCTTGCTCTTCACATTTTATGAGGGACATGAAGCGCTTGTGTGTAGTGATGCCCAAATATTTGGTCGGAAGAAGACAATGGCATGTTCTGGCAATTAGTGTCTGACGAGGTAGATGATGATGAGACGCAGTTGCCAACAAGCGAGGTTATTAAGTCAACAAGTCAGAAGGCCAGAGTGCGGAAGTGGAAGACGAGGTGGTGGTCAATAAAGTCACTGACCCAACTTAGAAAGATGCCATGCAGAGTGAGAACAGCTGCACAGAGAGTGAAGGATCCACACTGCTGCATTAGGTAGGAAGAGGCAGTGGGCTGGCTAAAGGAAGAAGGTGGGCAACTGTTCTAGGAAGCACCCACCCACGGCAAGTTCCCAGACCAAGGGTTTGGTGTTCCACAGTCTAGTGCTTTTTTATAGAAAGTGAAGATGATAAAAGTATAGTCATTTGCAGCCTGTGCCATACTAAGATCAGCAAGGGCCTGACTGCTACCAGCTTTACCACCGCCCGCATGTTCAGACACGTGTCATTAAAGCACCCGACTATGTGATGTGGACGAATGCCTGGATACACAATCAGTGTTTGTGGGTGACAACACTGCCTCTCCTCTGTGCTACAGTATATGCTTGCTAATCCCCTGTCCAGGACGCAGATGCAGATGCCGCCCGCTCTGCACCTGTCACTGCACATTTCCAAGTACCATCAGTAACCACATCCAACTCTTTGTCCCAGTGCAGCATTGAGCTGTCCCTAGCCTAGGACTTGGAACACAAAAGAAAATATCCAGCCACCCAGCCTCAGGTCCAAACACTAAAAGGACACATTTTCAGACTTCTTGCCCTGGAAACATTGCTGTTTAGGCTTGTGGTCAGTGAGGCTTTCCTCCACTTCATGGCGGTAGCTGTCCCTCAGTAACCGGTCCCCAGCCGCCACTTTTTTCCCATTATGCCATCCCCGCCATACACTGGCACATGTCTCATAACAACACTTGTGCCCTGCCCAACGCAATTACAGGAAAGGTGCCCTTTAATGACCATCATGTGTACAAGAGCTTGTGGTCAGGGATGCTAAATTTCCTTGATGGCACAGTGGGTGTTCCTAGTGGAGGCCAGAACCCAGTAGGACCCTGGTACTGCACACATGCTATTGGCACTGAGGATTACGGGTCCTAGTTCCATGAGGTTTTAATTCACCTCCTGCACCAGTTTCTGCACCTTCTTTTCCATCTCCAAATTTTCATCTTGTAGCATGTCATCCATATCAGTCATAAGCTGAAAGCACTTACGCAATGCTGAAATTAATCTAAGTGACAAACAGCACGCCAGCACAGAGTTGTCGAAAGGTATAACAGACCAGAAAGATCTGTGGCTCTCGCCACTGAACCTACAACCAGACATGGTTGTGTGTAACCTTGTCCGTAACCTCGTGGTGGCTGTAAAGCTTGACAAGCTTGCACACGTGCCTTGCCTGGCCCATATGCTCAACTTAGTGGTTATGAAAACCTACCCAGATTTGTCTGAGTTACTTGTGAAGGTACATCATGTGTGCACCCATTTCTGCCTATCAGCTACAGCTGCCACCGTCTACTGGTGTATGAGGTGGTCACACACTGGAATTCCACATTACATATGTTGCCAAGGCTTTGTGAGCAGCAGAGGGAAGTATTTGAATACCAGCGGCAATATGCCTGTCGATATTTAGGTCGGCCTCCGCACATAATAAACGACGACTGGGCATGGATGTCTGACATTTGTGAAGTTCTACAAAACTGATGAACAGTTTATGACTTTGCTTTTTTTCTGAACTCCTCTGTACTAATTTATGATCAAAGACTATGTCAAAGTTGAGCTGAAATTTGATGTGGTTGTAAGTAGATCTACATATTGACCACGCTCCCCCTTGAAAAATATGTAAATTGCTGTCATGTCCTCTATTATGTATAATGTGAATTGTGACTTCTGTTAATGATGGTAGTAATGTGTGTAGTTTGACAGTAGGGATAGTGAGTGTTAATGTTTTGAACTAGCCCAAAGTCGGAGGGACTAAGTTGATGGGAAAATGACAGTTTCTTGGTAGTGGGTCCAATAAGGCCTGGAGTGCCTAGGAAAAGGACCTAAAGTCCAGTGTGAGCAGTGCCGCATTCTTGGGTGTCTTGAAGTAAGAGGAGACCAAAAGGATGACATAACAAGATCCGGAGTGGAAGTGACTGAGTGACAGAGTGATTTTCAGAAGGCAAGTTCTGGGTGAGAATGCCTAGCAGTAAGGCAAAGAATTTATAAGTCCAAGAGGTAACGGGCCTGGACAGGACTGAGCACGTGAGACAAATAGAGTTTGTTGGCCAGTAGATCCGGAGAGTCAACATTGGAGAAGGTAAGTACCCACCATAATAGCACCAAAATTTCACCAGGGGGAAAGAAAAAGCGGAACCGCGGGTTGAGTAAAGGACTCTTGCTAAACAGAATTGTAGTGTTGAGCTGGGTTGTGGTGAAGTAGCAAGGACAAGTAAAGAGAGTAAAGAGGAAAAAATTGAAACTGTATGGAAAATGCTCCAAATTGTGAAGGAAACTTTCATAAGACTGTGTAGCCTCCTGTATATATTCCCTACCAAACTCTCGTTCAAGAGAATCTGTCACCTCATTTTGGCCCTATGAACTGCAGCCACCGCCATCAGGGGCTTATCTACAGCATTCTGTAATGCTGTAGATAACCCCCCCGATGTAACCTGAAAGATAAGAAAAACAAGTTAGATTATACTCACCCGGTGTGGCCTGGTCCGATGGGCGTCGAACTGGGTCCGCCCCTGGGTGAGTATAGTCTAACTTGTTTTTCTTATCTTTCAGGTTACATCGGGGGGGTTATCTACAGCATTACAGAATGCTGTAGATAAGCCCCTGATGGCGGTGGCCGCAGGTTATAGAGCCAAAATGAGGTGACAGATTCCCTTCCAGTAAAAAGTTTATTTTTAAATGGTGGTCTCCTGTATTGAACTGTGAAACATCTGGTTCTGCCAAACCAGCAACTTCTGTAACATGCAGCCTGCATGGGCATTGCACCCCCACAGCACAAGTCCACATACCCAGCCAGGTCCTCCACCTTCATGTAATGTGCCGGCGCATAAGAAATGAGTGCCTTGCCCACGACTATCACCCCGTGCCATATTTCATGTTCATAAATAATTTAAAATAGAATGAATTCTTAAATATCTCATTCTGCAAATGAGCATTTAAAGAAAAATGGTGCAACATTTTTTATTGAAACCTAATTGCAAACAATATTTTTTGCCCCAAATACATGCACTTAAGCAGAAAAATACTATCACAGGTGAACATATTCTTTATATTTCCCAAATCTTGGTTGTTACAATCTAGCATTATGTTATATATAGACTTTTTCATAGTAGTGGAAACATTCTGGATTCAACCTTTATGATGAAGCATCAGATTATTTTCACATTTCCTCTTGGATTAAGGTTAATCTATGAGATCTTTGCTCTATGTTTGCTAATGATTTAAATAGGAAAACACATAAATCTCAATCCTACATACTATAAGGTTCTGAATTAGTATAAACAGCTGTAAAGGCAACTAAGACGAAGAATCAAATAACATCTAATGTCCCAGCTGCTGCTGCTGACCCGTACTTGCAAATAGCTGGATCTATCAGTAAATAGGGTTGGCCGATTCTTCCGATTCCGCAGATGTATTTGTGTATGCTTTCTGTATGACTAACAGATGGGTTTAATGTTTGGATAATTACGTGATTTTGTCAAATAGAACAGACCATACACAAATAAATCTAATTATTGGAGTAGCTAATATATCGGCCATGAAGAATTTTGGCCATATGAACCAGGAAACATTTTTTATATTTTTTTAATTCCCTCTCATATGTCAATCATAAGTATGAGGCCATGGTAACTGCAAAGGGTGAGCCATATATCTAGTATTTATGGCTTCATTTTCAGGTTCTCATACTATAGCATTTAATTTGTATGACTTTTTATTATATGAGCAAAATATAGGTATAATAAATTATTTTTCGAGTAACAATTTAGTACAAGTGTGGAAATATTTTGTAAAGTTGAGAAGTGACCAAATGGTCTCCGTCAAAAACAATACAAAATCTTGATCATAGTCTGGTTGATGGCATGGGACCAGAAAGGAATATTCCTTCTATACGGAAAAGTCGTTTGCACCAAGTGTTTTTTTTTTTTTAAAGTAGGAACGTAACCACTTCAGGAACACTCACCGTAAATATACATCCAATATTTATGCAAGCAGGATGTCCATTATTCTGCTGCTGAACACCCTGATTCTGATCTTGCCAAAAACCTCTGGACCTTTCGTTGAGAACTTATTGATTTTGTTCCCAATCATTTTATCATTAAGAGAACCAATCAAATTTTAGAGACTGTGCTGTAAAAAGTCCTCTTTTTCTTTTGGTGTCATTTTTGGCGTAAATATTATACATTGAACCAACTGCAGGAAAATAATCTAAAAATATATATATGTAAAAATAATAGGAAAAAGTGTACTTGCCTCATTTAGGCACATTTTTCCTACATAAAGACCTACCCAATAAAGAGATTTAGAAAAAAATTAGAAAAAATAGCTCTATATTTTTTCGAAAAATAAAAAAGTAAGAATAGAAATAAAAATCCCCTTTATAATGGGTCATCAAAGTTCAAAATACTCCTTTGTATCAAAGCCTAATTTATGGCCAGGTTAGCCAGGTCAACTATGAACATAATTTACTTGCAAGGTGTAGCATCTTCTCTGATACATCTTCTGTCACCAGGCAGTGCCGTATTAATTCTGTGGACAACGCCGGTGATGAAGGAGACCTCAGAACCAGAAGCTCTGGGCAGATTTCTGCTGATAGTTGTCAGAGATAGCTCGCTTTTACTATGGTTTGTTGCTGTTTCTCAGATCATGTTTTGTCTATTAGTTACTTGTTTTAACATCAGCCAATTTACCGACTATTCCACGGTCTTCTGATTTGAACCTCGTTTGCATTCTTGCTTCTGACCCATAGACCTGACCACTGCTGCCAGACTGAATCACTGGCCAGTAGCAGACTCTGTGGTTCCAACCCAGGGGCTCCTGTGTAAGTCCAGATCTCTGTACAGATGTTAAACATGAAGGTTATTCCTGGAATCTGGTAAATGTGATGGCTAAAGGTAATCTTTTCCGTGATTGCCATTTTTAGAGCTGCCAGGTAATCACTGACAGCCACACAACACAAGGATGATATCAGTGATATAAGTATGTATTGTGCAGAAAATTATCTGAAAGGTTGATCTGATTTTATTTTATCACTTTCTATTAAACTTAGTCTGAGAATAGGGTGTCCATATGAAAGCACGTACCAGGATACAGTAACGGTCGGAGGCAGAACAAGGGTTAACAGAGGGATTTAATATAACAGCGTTACTCCACACAAGGGAGAGAATAAATGGAGGGGAGAATGAGCAAGCTATGCTTGGTAAACTTAGGGGCAACAGTGGTATGATGGGGTAGGGGAGAGTTCAAAGGTATGAAACTTATCAATCTGACGTAGATAAGGAGCAGTCTCTGCGATGATCGCGATGATGTCCCGGCTTGAGCGCTTGAAGGATCCGGTGTCGTCCTGGTCTGGAAGGGGTCCTGGATCCCAGTATCGATGGTGGTCCTGGGATGTCCGGTAGTGGGTCCTGGATCCAACAGGAGATATGCGGGAAAGGTGACAGTTCTTCCTTTTAAGCGCCGACACAGCACGGAAGTATGCGGGAGCTGTTGTGAATTTGCTTTTTGCTCCCTCTAGTGGTTACTAGTTTTTTGACTCTGGTTTTTCTGTCATTCCTTTTATCCGCACCTGGGTCGTTAGTTAGGGGTGTTGCTATATAAGCTCCCTGGACCTTCAGTTCAATGCCTGGCAACGTAGTTATCAGAGCTAGTCTGCTATGCTCTTGTCTACTGATCCTGGTTCCAGTTATATCAGCTAAGTCTGCCTTTTGCTTTTTGCTATTTGTTTTGGTTTTGTATTTTTGTCCAGCTTGTTCCAAATCTATATCCTGACCTTTGCTGGAAGCTCTAGGGGGCTGGTGTTCTCCCCCCCGGACCGTTAGACGGTTCGGGGGTTCTTGAATTTCCAGTGTGGATTTTGATAGGGTTTTTGTTGACCATATAAGTTACCTTTCTTTATTCTGCTATCAGTAAGCGGGCCTCTCTGTGCTAAACCTGGTTCATTTCTGTGTTTGTCATTTCCTCTTACCTCACCGTCATTATTTGTGGGGGGCTTCTATCCAGCTTTGGGGTCCCCTTCTCTGGAGGCAAGAAAGGTCTTTGTTTTCCTCTACTAGGGGTAGCTAGATTCTCCGGCTGGCGCGTGTCATCTAGAATCAACGTAGGAATGATCCCCGGCTACTTCTAGTGTTGGCGTTAGGAGTAGATATATGGTCAACCCAGTTACCACTGCCCTATGAGCTGGATTTTTGTATTCTGCAGACTTCCACGTTCCTCTGAGACCCTCGCCATTGGGGTCATAACAGTTTGCCAGGCCAGTATTAAATGTTTAATGCATTGCAGAAGAGGGATTATAAGAAAGAAGATTCTGAGTTTTTTTTTTTTTTCTTCTTCCCCTTTACCTCAGAGTGGCTATGCTTGCTGCAGACATGAATGTCCAGACCTTGATTACAAGTGTGGACCAGCTGGCTACTCGTGTGCAGGGCATACAAGACTATGTTATCAGAAATCCTAGGTCAGAACCTAAAATACCGATTCCTGAACTGTTTTCCGGAGACAGGTTTAAGTTTAGGAATTTCGTGAATAATTGTAAATTGTTTTTGTCCCTGAGACCCTGTTCATCTGGAGATTCTGCTCAGCAAGTAAAAATTGTTATTTCGTTCTTACGGGGTGACCCTCAGGATTGGGCTTTTTCGCTGGCGCCAGGAGATCCGGCATTGGCTGATCTTGATGCGTTTTTTCTGGCGCTCGGTTTACTTTATGAGGAACCCAATCTTGAGATTCAGGCAGAAAAGGCCTTGCTGGCTATGTCTCAGGGGCAGGACGAGGCTGAAGTGTATTGCCAAAAATTTCGGAAATGGTCCGTGCTGACACATTGGAACGAGTGTGCACTGGCCGCTAATTTTAGAAATGGCCTTTCTGAAGCCATTAAGAATGTTATGGTGGGTTTTCCCATTCCCACAGGTCTGAATGATACTATGGCACTGGCTATTCAAATTGACCGGCGGTTGCGGGAGCGCAAAACCGCAAATTCCCTCATGGTGTTGTCTGAACAGACACCTAATTCGGTGCAATGTGATAGAAAAACCGCAAATCCCTTCATGGTGTTGTCTGAACAGACACCTGATTTAATGCAATGTGATAGAATCCTGACTAGAAATGAGCGGAAAATTCATAGACGCCGGAATGGCTTGTGCTACTACTGTGGTGATTCTACACATGTTATCTCAGCATGCTCTAAACGTATAGCTAAGGTTGTTAGTCCTGTCACCGTTGGTAATTTGCAACCTAAATTTATTCTGTCTGTAACTTTGATTTGCTCACTGTCATCTTATCCTGTCATGGCGTTTGTAGATTCAGGTGCTGCCCTGAGTCTCATGGATCTCTCATTTGCTAAGCGCTGTGGTTTTACTCTTGAACCATTAGAAAATCCTATTCCTCTTAGGGGTATTGATGCTACACCATTGGCAGCAAATAAACCGCAGTATTGGACACAGGTTACCATGTGCATGACTCCTGAACACCGCGAGGTGATACGTTTCCTGGTTTTACATAAAATGCATGATTTGGTTGTTTTAGGGCTGCCATGGTTACAGACCCATAATCCAGTCCTGGACTGGAAGGCTATGTCAGTCTCAAGTTGGGGCTGTCGTGGTATTCATGGGGATTCCCTGCCTGTGTCTATTGCTTCTTCTACGCCTTCGGAAGTTCCGGAGTATTTGTCTGATTATCAGGATGTCTTCAGTGAGTCTGAGTCCAGTGCACTGCCTCCTCATAGGGACTGTGACTGTGCTATAGATCTGATCCCAGGCAGTAAATTTCCTAAGGGAAGACTGTTTAATCTGTCGGTACCTGAACATACCGCTATGCGTTCATATATCAAGGAGTCTCTGGAGAAAGGACATATTCGTCCGTCTTCTTCCCCTCTTGGTGCGGGATTCTTTTTTGTGGCAAAAAAGGACGGATCTTTGAGACCTTGTATTGATTATCGGCTTTTAAATAAGATCACTGTCAAATTTCAGTATCCTTTACCGCTGTTGTCTGACTTGTTTGCCCGGATTAAGGGTGCCAAGTGGTTCACCAAGATAGACCTTCGTGGTGCGTACAACCTTGTGCGCATTAAGCAAGGTGATGAATGGAAAACCGCATTCAATACGCCCGAAGGTCATTTTGAGTACTTGGTGATGCCTTTTGGGCTCTCCAATGCGCCTTCAGTTTTTCAGTCCTTTATGCATGACATTTTCCGGAAGTATCTGGATAAATTTTTGATTGTTTATCTGGACGATATTTTGTTTTTTTCTGATAATTGGGATTCGCATGTGGAGCAGGTCAGGTTGGTCTTTAAAATTTTGCGTGAAAATTCTTTGTTTGTCAAGGGCTCAAAGTGTCTCTTTGGTGTACAGAAGGTTCCCTTTTTGGGGTTCATTTTTTCCCCTTCTGCTGTGGAGATGGACCCAGTCAAGGTCCGAGCTATTCTTGATTGGACTCAGCCCTCGTCAGTTAAGAGTCTTCAGAAGTTCTTGGGCTTCGCTAACTTCTACCGTCGTTTTATCGCTAATTTTTCTAGCATTGTGAAACCTTTGACGGATATGACCAAGAAGGGCTCCGATGTAGCTAACTGGGCTCCTGCTGCCGTGGAGGCTTTCCAGGAGTTGAAACGCCGGTTTACTTCGGCGCCTGTTTTGTGCCAGCCTGACGTCTCACTTCCCTTTCAGGTTGAGGTGGATGCTTCGGAGATTGGGGCAGGGGCCGTTTTGTCGCAGAGAGGCCCTGGTTGCTCTGTTATGAAACCTTGTGCCTTTTTCTCTAGGAAGTTTTCGCCTGCCGAGCGAAATTATGATGTGGGCAATCGGGAGTTGTTGGCCATGAAATGGGCATTTGAGGAGTGGCGTCATTGGCTCGAGGGTGCTAAGCATCGTGTGGTGGTCTTGACTGATCACAAAAATCTGATGTATCTCGAGTCTGCTAAACGCCTTAATCCGAGACAGGCCCGCTGGTCATTGTTTTTCTCCCGCTTTGATTTTGTTGTCTCGTATTTACCAGGTTCAAAGAATGTGAAGGCCGATGCTCTTTCTAGGAGCTTTGTGCCTGATGCTCCTGGAGTCGCTGATCCTGTTGGTATTCTTAAAGATGGAGTTATCTTGTCAGCTATTTCTCCGGATCTGCGACGTGTGTTGCAGAGATTTCAGGCTGATAGGCCTGAGTCTTGTCCACCTGACAGACTGTTTGTCCCGGATAAGTGGACCAGCAGAGTCATTTCCGAGGTTCATTCCTCGGTGTTGGCAGGTCACCCGGGAATTTTTGGCACCAGAGATCTGGTGGCCAGGTCCTTTTGGTGGCCTTCCTTGTCAAGGGATGTGCGGTCATTTGTGCAGTCCTGTGGGACTTGTGCTCGAGCTAAGCCTTGCTGTTCTCGTGCCAGCGGTTTGCTCTTGCCCTTGCCTGTCCCGAAGAGACCTTGGACACATATCTCCATGGATTTCATTTCTGATCTTCCGCTATCTCAGGGCATGTCCGTTATCTGGGTGATATGTGATCGCTTCTCCAAGATGGTCCATTTGGTTCCTTTGCCTAAGCTGCCTTCCTCTTCCGATCTGGTTCCTGTGTTTTTCCAGAACGTGGTTCGTTTGCACGGCATCCCTGAGAATATTGTGTCAGACAGAGGATCCCAGTTCGTTTCCAGGTTCTGGCGATCCTTTTGTAGTAGGATGGGCATTGATTTGTCGTTTTCGTCTGCTTTCCATCCTCAGACTAATGGACAGACGGAGCGAACCAATCAGACTTTGGAGGCTTATTTGAGGTGTTTTGTCTCTGCTGATCAGGACGATTGGGTGACATTCTTGCCGTTGACTGAGTTTGCCCTTAATAATCGGGCTAGTTCCGCCACCTTGGTTTCGCCTTTTTTCTGCAACTCTGGTTTCCATCCTCGCTTTTCTTCGGGTCATGTGGAGCCTTCTGACTGTCCTGGGGTGGATTCTGTGGTGGATAGGTTGCAGCAGATCTGTAATCATGTGGTGGACAACTTGAAGTTGTCACAGGAGAAGGCTCAGCGCTTTGCCAACCGCCGCCGCGGTGTGGGTCCCCGACTTCGCGTTGGGGATTTGGTATGGCTTTCTTCCCGCTTTGTTCCTATGAAGGTCTCCTCTCCCAAATTTAAACCTCGTTTTATTGAGCCTTACAAGATATTGGAAATCCTTAATCCTGTATCTTTTCGTCTGGATCTTCCTGTGTCGTTTGCTATTCACAATGTATTTCATAGGTCCTTGTTGCGGCGGTACATTGTGCCAGTAGTTCCTTCTGCTGAGCCTCCTGCTCCGGTGTTGGTTGAGGGCGAGTTGGAGTACGTGGTGGAGAAGATCTTGGATTCTCGCCTCTCCAGGCGGAGGCTTCAGTACCTGGTCAAGTGGAAGGGCTATGGTCAGGAGGATAATTCCTGGGTGGTCGCCTCTGATGTTCATGCGGCCGATTTGGTTCGTGCCTTTCATGCCACTCATCCTGATCGCCCTGGTGGTCGTGGTGAGGGTTCGGTGACCCCTCACTAAGGGGGGGGTACTGTTGTGAATTTGCTTTTTGCTCCCTCTAGTGGTTACTAGTTTTTTGACTCTGGTTTTTCTGTCATTCCTTTTATCCGCACCTGGGTCGTTAGTTAGGGGTGTTGCTATATAAGCTCCCTGGACCTTCAGTTCAATGCCTGGCAACGTAGTTATCAGAGCTAGTCTGCTATGCTCTTGTCTACTGATCCTGGTTCCAGTTATATCAGCTAAGTCTGCCTTTTGCTTTTTGCTATTTGTTTTGGTTTTGTATTTTTGTCCAGCTTGTTCCAAATCTATATCCTGACCTTTGCTGGAAGCTCTAGGGGGCTGGTGTTCTCCCCCCGGACCGTTAGACGGTTCGGGGGTTCTTGAATTTCCAGTGTGGATTTTGATAGGGTTTTTGTTGACCATATAAGTTACCTTTCTTTATTCTGCTATCAGTAAGCGGGCCTCTCTGTGCTAAACCTGGTTCATTTCTGTGTTTGTCATTTCCTCTTACCTCACCGTCATTATTTGTGGGGGGCTTCTATCCAGCTTTGGGGTCCCCTTCTCTGGAGGCAAGAAAGGTCTTTGTTTTCCTCTACTAGGGGTAGCTAGATTCTCCGGCTGGCGCGTGTCATCTAGAATCAACGTAGGAATGATCCCCGGCTACTTCTAGTGTTGGCGTTAGGAGTAGATATATGGTCAACCCAGTTACCACTGCCCTATGAGCTGGATTTTTGTATTCTGCAGACTTCCACGTTCCTCTGAGACCCTCGCCATTGGGGTCATAACAGGGAGCAGATATGTCAGGCAGCCGTACTCAGTCTGAGGCCTGATTGTGCCATCTTTGAGTGCGCCTCCTGCAGTTGGGTCGTAAAGAGGAATCACTCACACTCAGTGGCTTCACGGGAGTCAGAACTGTCAGGGATCTCAGGAAGAGTTTCTGCCTATAGCCTCCGGTAAGTCTCCATGGGCTCTCGGGCTTGGGCCTGCTTTGTCCTGACTATACAGCAAGAGAGGACTCACAGTCGACCTCTGCACACTACAGCTTCCCGCCGCCACACTTCTCGTTCCCACGCACTGTTGCAGTTTTATGCTCTGCCCGCCCCCTGGTCTCAAGTTCAAAGGTCTGTCCGGAGAACTAATCTTACCCCCCTGCAACTCGAGTGACGGCACCGATGGTTCCGGACTCATGCCGGACAAAGCATGCCAGGGTCGGCTCTCCTCCTTACACATATTGTGAAAAACATATGGTTAGAGTGAAAATTAATTTTACTTCATAAGGAAGAAAATTGCCTTTCTTTTGCCATACGATGGAGGTAGCTAAAGATGAGTTCAGGTATGAGGATAGATCTTTGCTTTTAACTTTTTTAATGACTCCAATTTCTCATGATTATCTCAAGATTCTGGCAAAACCTTCAACAGACTGCAGTTCCATCCACATCCACGTGGAGACTACACATATACACATCTTGAGACAGAGTATCTTAAAATAATTTTCCACACCACTTATCTCAGGATATGAGCCAAGAGCAAAGAAAAGGTATAAAAACAATTCTCCTGCAAATAATCTATAAGGTGTGAGGGTTAGTGTTGAGCGATACCGTCCGATACTTGAAAGTATCGGTATCGGAAAGTATCGGCCGATACCGGCAAAGTATCGGATCTAATCCGATACCGATACCTGATACCAATACAAGTCAATGGGACTCATGTATCGGACGGTATTCCTGATGGTTCCCAGGGTCTGAAGGAGAGGAAACTCTCCTTCAGGCCCTGGGAACCATATTAATGTGTAAAATAAAGAATTAAAATAAAAAATATTGCTATACTCATCTCTCCGACGCAGCCTGCACCTTACCGAGGGAACCGGCAGCGTTGTTTGCTTAAAATTCGCGCTTTAACTTCCTTACGTGAAGTCCCGGCTTGTGATTGGTCGCGCGCCGCCCATGTGGCCACGACGCGGCCAATCACAGCAAGCCGTGACGTAATTTTAGGTCCTTCAGTATTTTAAAATTACGTTCCGGCGTTGTGATTGGTCGCGTCGCGGTCACATGGGCGACGCGACCAATCACAAGCCGTGACGTCACGGGAGGCAGGAGACGCGCGCATTTTAAAATGCGTGCGTGTCCAGCCTCCCGTGACGTCACGGCTTGTGATTGGTCGCGTCGCCCATGTGGCCGCGACGCAACCAATCACAACGCCGGAACGTAATTTTAAAATACTGAAGGACCTAAAATTACGTCACGGCTTGCTGTGATTGGTTGCGTCACGGCCACATGGGCGGCACGCGACCAATCAGAAGCCGTGACGTCACGGAAGGAAGGAAAAGCGCGCATTTTAAGCAAAGAACGCTGCCGGTTCCCTCGGTAAGGTGCAGGCTGCGTCGGAGAGGTGAGTATAGCAATATTTTTTATTTTAATTCTTTCTTTTACACATTAATGTTGTTTCGATACCGATACCCAATACCACAAAAGTATCGGATCTCGGTATCGGAATTCCGATACCCGCAAGTATCGGCCGATACCCGATACTTGCGGTATCGGAATGCTCAACACTAGTGAGGGTACATTAGTGCCAAAATCTCAAATTACTGTAGATGAATTCCATTCTTCATTTTTTGTAATGGTATACATTGGAAGTAGCATTTCTAAATATGACATTTTCCACTTTGTCTCTTCTAGTGCTGTTTACTGTAATGTAAAATCATTTTCATATGAACTTAAGGTGAGCGTGTATAGAGAAACTGAAATACCTGAATAATATATAGACTTTCTGGGGGCATTTATGATTTATGGTAGAAGAGAAAATGGCTCCTGGTATAATTTGTTATAATTTGCTATGACATTTGAATTTTTCTATTTTCGTGATTTTAGGATATTGTTTTTCTTTCAATTTGTCATAATGCTAAAAAATTTCTACTGTAATAGGGTATCATGTCATCAAAATAAAAACCACATGGAAACTGGATAAGTTCCTTCATTTTTTCCCAATTCTATTTTGGAGAACTATGATGTTTCTTAGAAGAACTCATTCTCCCGCTCACATTAAACCTTCTACGTTTTTTAGCATCCATCCAAAACTGCAGCAGAGAAGATACAAAATGTACAAATGTTGACAGCTTTGGGTGATTTAATGCCTTCTCTACATAAACTTGTATTTAAATATTGCAACAGAGTTGCAGTAAGCGATAAACACACATGGTTTCTTGAGCATAGTCTTCTTACTGCAGTACTGTACTGACCTCCACCAAGCTTATTATTATTAAATGTAATCATATGAAATTTAAATGGGGCATTTGATATAAAGGTCCTAGCAGAGTATTTTGAGATATTCTTGAGGTGCCCTAGAGAGCAGAAATGTGAAGATAAAACCTAACCATTACTAAAATATTATTTTTTAAAATAAGAAAAGACTTATACACAAAAAAATCAGTGCAAACAGTGATACAAACCACACAAAATCACATGTAAACATATACAAGGCCTATTTCCCTGTCTGTAAAGAAAGATTATGATAATGGTCATACCATATAAAGGGCTAGTGTCATGACTCAGCTGTAGGGTGACCCAGGACCAGGGGCTCCTTCCCTGTCCCTAACACTAGGGGGCAACCAAATTTGCCCTATTTCCCTGGTTACTTCTGAAGGTGAAGATGCAGGGGGACCTCCACCCTTGCCTTATTTCCTGAATCTGCCCTCCGTCTGTTCCCTTCCCCCACTCAGGGAAGAGGGGAGCTGACTTGCACCACAGTACACCAACCTGATGAACAAGCCAACATGAACAAGGGGTAATTGAAAATACCAGGCATACAAATATTCACTCACATATAACAGAGTAAAGCACCGGGGAGTGGAGGATAGGGAAAACCAAAGTAAAAGGAGGGAAGGGAATTATCACACTTAAAAACCCACGCAACAGTCACAGATAACTCCTCCAAACTTCTTCTCATATAAGTACCAAAAACACCTCTCCTCCAAGCCATGCAGCATAAGTTAGCTATGACAATGTGTTTCAATCAGGACCCAGATTACATTGGGGATAGGAGTGTCTAACTATGCTCAGCTGAGAGCTCAGACTCTCAGAGCTCCTACATGGCTGATTAACCCCTGTTCAGACAAAATAAATAAACACCATTTAAAAAGAAAGTAAAGTGCTGCTTTTCCGCAAAGGAGTAGGAGCAATCAGATGCTGTGGTCTTCTGGCTCCTCTCTGCAGCTGTAAACCTATGACAGTACCCCTCTTCTATGTGGGACCTCCAGAACCTCAGGACTGGATTTTTTGGGGTGTGCCACGTGAAAAGACTGGATAAATATGGCTGCACGGACATCAGATATTGATACCCACATCATCTCCTCAGGACAGTACCCCCTCCAATGTACCAGATACTGAAGCGATCGACAAACTAAACGAGAATCCATTATTTTTGTTATCTGAAATTCTACATTTCCATCAACAATAACAGGAGATGGTGGCAGTGGTGATGGTGCCAAAGATGCAGCATATTTTTTGAGGAGAGATCGAATAAATACATTATGGATCCTAAAAGTACAAAGCCAGGGAAACATTATAAGTAGGGTCATCCAGTCATCCGTAGACACTAGAAGGCAACAACTGTCGGGGCCTCATTCAAATATTGAACTTTAAAAACATTTTATGTGTGCTGTTATCTGCTGGTGAGGAAAAGTCTAGTCTAGTCCAGGTTTTGTTCATTGTTATCAGAGTGAGCCTGTCAGCACTTTCTGCTGGTAAGCGAAAATGCCTGTCAGTTAGGATCCCTCCAGTGGCACTAAAAACCCACATGATGCTAGGGGCAGCGAAGCACCTCCAAGGCATGATGGGACAGCTTTTGCCAGGTGTCCAGCTTTGAGACCCAATAGCTGAAGATCGCAGAGAAATTAGAGCATACACTGGATTTGTCCCCAGGTATTGATCTTCTTTAAAAACTTTTCCTTCCTTTTTAAAAATACCCAGTCATCAGGGCATGGATGCAGGGAGCATGTCATAAAATTAGCCCAAGCCTTTGAAAGTGTACCCCTAACTCTGTTATACCTAGTGTGTGTTTCCCTTGCTTCTCCTCCCTGGTTGGACAAGGAAGCTTGCTAGTGTTGTCTAATGGGATTCTTTGTACATATTTTCCAGAATGGATTTCTGCACCATTTTAGAAGACCTCTATACCTCAGGAAGAATAGATGCAAGGTTCTCATTGTAACCTGGGTCTAGTAGGGTGAACAACCAGAACTCTTGTTTTGGCCAAGATGAATGTAAAGCGAGGGTTATGGTAAAGGCAGTGGCACATAAAGCCTGCTGTCCACCATGATGACGACTCTCCATCTCTTTATCCTTCTCCTCTATCTCTTCCTCCTCATTCTCCTCCTCAGCTCATCCACATAGAAGAGACGAGACAAAGCTAGTGTGGATACTAGCCTCTTTTGCTCTATCAGCCAGGTCCTGTTCCTACTCTTCTTCCTCAGCTCCCACCTCCTCATTGTCACCCAATTTGCGCTGAGCAGATGAGATGAGGCTAGGCTAGGTAGTATCTCCATGACTCATGTCTTCCTCAATCTCCACCTGGTCCGCATGCTCTTCATGTTTAGTTGTCATATAGTCACAAATAATTTATAGCAGCTATAAACATTGCTGCAAGACACAAGAAGAGGTTCTTGCTAAAATCAGTAATGTATTTTATTAACAAAAACATATACAAAAAATACAAAACAGGGTGGGAACAGAGATTTCCAATGGGAGGAGGTGCAGAAAGTATTAGCTGAGCTGCCTCTGGTCCCTGGATGACAGTCTACTATGGAAACTTACTTATTCATAAAGACATTTCTATAGACTAGGAGAGCAAATAAATGTAGATAGTTTTAGTGATGAGCGGGTGTGCTCGTTACTCGAGTTTCTCCGAGCATGCTCGAGTGTTCTCCAAGTATTTCAGCGTGCTCGGAGATTTAGTTTATGTCAACACAGCTGCATGATTTGCGGCTGCTAGGCAGCCTGAATACATGTGGAGATTGAAAACATATAGCCAATAAAATATCATTTGATTCATTGATTCAACATCAGAGATACTTGGTTCTTTGGCTATATAACCCTCTTTTTCTAAACTGGGGTAAGGATCCTCTGAAGGATCACCATTGTTTGCAAACTTTTCCTAGTGTTGTGCCTCCTTGCACAACCACACCAGGTGAGCAAAATTCAAGTTGTACTTTTCTCGCCAAGTAATATTCACCCATTTACTATGCCTCATTTACAGTCTGACATGGGGTCCCTTATGCATTTTAATCTCCCACCCCTGATATTTTTTGTATAGCGCTATTTTATGTGTAGTTCTGTTTATAAGGGAAATACATGCACAGCTGTTGTTTTCTGCATACGGATGTGCACCAGAGCACCTATCAAAAAGGATAATGTGACATGTCACATGATACATCAGTTACCTGGAAGGGGGCATGCCTTCTAAACTGGCTGGGGACCTGCTCCCAGCTTGTATCCTGTCCTGCTCCTCTCTGGCGGGAAGCAGCACTGCAGGACGCACTATGTGAAGTCAGCTAAGCAGACACGGCCGTGCACAGGACCGCATCTGCTTGCTGTGACGCGGCTGGGCCAGCACTGCACCTTTAAACTTGCATCTGTGCCAGCCTGGCCACAAAGAAGCAGGCTGTCCTGCACAGCAGCTGCTTTAGAAGCCCGCCCTTGCCTGCCTGGATATGTGTGCTGCATCGGCATTGCACAATACATTATAATGATGCAATCTGTTCATGGGCCCCCAGACCTCTGGGCCCTTGGTGGTAGCCCAGATTTCCCCCATTATAATCCACCTATGGCGGTACCATCGCTGAAGCAAGACATGCCCTTTGAAAGCCAAGGGAAATAGGAGTTAACTTCAGACTAGCAGGTACTGGTAGTGTTGAATTCCATTATTGGAAGTACAGACATGGCAATCTGTAAGAAAGATAAGGATTGTCAAAGGGTGTGTTTTCTTCTTGAAGCTCGAGTTTCACACATAGTGGATCCTGTTGAGAGATTACTAGGAGGTACTGATGAGGCCCAAGTGGTCATAGTGCACATTGACATCAAATTTCCTATATCTTGATTAAAGCCCAAGTTTCAGCTGCCAAAAAAGCTCCATAGCATAATGCTTCTTCCACTATGCTTCACTGTGAGTGTGGCATTCGTTTGGTTATACACAATGTTGGCTTTTCACCAAACATACCTTTTGGAATTATTGCCAATCTTAGACTCTTCAGACCATAACACATTTTCCCACATGCTTTTAGAAAACTTGATGTTAGTTTTGGCAAAACATATCCAATATAAGGACAAATAAAGCTGGTATCTCTCATAAATCTTGGCAGCTTTTTTACACTTTCATTAAAATCAGGTCTCAAACAGGTCCTGTTTGTGACCTGATTTTAATGAAAGTGTAATAAATCTGCCAAGATTTTATTGGAGGTGCCAGCTTTTTTTGTTGTTATATTGGATTTATTTGCCCAGACCAAGGGGCTTCCTGGACCTCTGAAACCTATGCGATCGTGGATGCCTACAACGGTGAGCTCATCTAGTTTTCTACATTGGCAAAACATAGTTGAGTTTGGATGTTTTCCTTGTTGAAAAAGGGCTTCAGTCTTGCCATTCATCCCCACAGACCAGGCATATGAAGAATTTGGGAGATTGCTGTCGTATGCGGTACATAACCAGTAATTGCCAGAAATTCCAAGAGGTCTCTAAAGGTTGCTGTATGCCTCTTGGCAGCCTCTAGAATCAATACTCCTCTTGTATTTTCATCAATTTTGGAGGTATATCCAGTTCTAGGTAATGACATTGCAAAATTAAGCCATGTTCAATGTTATGTCTAATGAGTTGCAGTTTTTTGTACTCTTCCCCTGATTGATATCTTTAACAATGAGATCCCTTTGCTGTGTTGTAAGCTGTTCATGGACCACAACTTTGCTGTAAAATGCAACTCCGCAAATGTCAGGAAAATCATACTAAAAAAACTAAACTTTATATGCTGATATTCAGAATCCCTAATCCTTGTAACCCTTGTTCCACAAAACCGCTGCACCACATGCTCTCCCCTCGCCTACTGTATCCTGTGAGGACTCATCCCTTGTAGATTGTGAGCCCTCACGAGCAGGGTCCTCTTACCTTATGTATATCCCTTTTCACTTGCAAAACGCAATGGTAAAAAATGATGCTGTAATAATAAATAATAATTCCTGTAAATAATGGCAGCTGGGTACAGATTACTATTTAATATGAGGACCAATATGATTGGCTACTTCTGAACACAATCATGTCCACAGTTATAAGAGGGTGTTCACACTTATAAAACCACATAATTTTAGTTTTGTTATTTTTATTTTGCCCCTCAAAATTATTTGAGTTTGTTTCTCATTGGATTTATACAGATTATATGTGAAATTAGAAGTGGAATAGTTCAGGTTGAACTAGAGTGGCTCCAGAGAAGAGCAACCAAGGTTATTAGTGAATGGGTGCACTGTAATATCCAAATAGTTTATCAAACTCATAGATTTCAGTTTGGAAAAATTAAGACTTAGGGACAATCTTATAACAATATGTAAATATATAAACGGACAGGGCAGATATCTTTCTAATGAGATTTTTACATCTGATTCCCGTATGTAGAGTCAGAAAATATTTTTTCCCTAACATGGTGTATGTATCATCTGGCTTAAGCGGGTTTTTGTTTTCCTTTGGATCTTAGCTTATAGGATGAGCTTGATGGACTTGTGGACAAATAGGGTAATTTCCGTCTTATAAAGGTTTAGATAATCACTATGATCTGACCTCGAGAACACCCAACAGATTTACTTCAGCTTCCACATCTTTTTTTCCCATTAGAAGCAATGTTCCCTGCCTACATGGGACTGTGATCAGGGGACTGGGAAAAACAGTGACCTTTTTCAGGATTAGCAGAATTCCCATTATTAACATATTTTAGTGACAGGAAACTGCCATTTGGGTGTAGGTCTTGGCTCTTTAAAGTGAATCTGTCACAAGGTTTAATCAATATGAGATAAGACCACCAACTTTCAGGCCTGCTATTCCACATTCTATAATGCTATAATGCTGTATATTTGGCCCCAACCCGACCAGCAAGACAAGAAAAAGCCCTTTTATTATACTCGCCTGTAGGGCGGTCCTGTCCGAGGGGTGTCGCTAGCCTTGGTTCGGCACCTCCCTTCTTCTTGCGATGCCGTCCTTCTTCTTGCTTTCTGTGGATGTCACATCTCTACGTCATCCACACAGTCACCCCAGCATCGGGCATACTTCTCTGCTCTGATAAGGGCAGAGCAAAATACTGCTGTGCGCAGGCGCCGGGGAAGGGCAAAGAGTCCCGGCGTCTGTGCACTGCAGTACTTTACTCTGCTCTAGTCAGGGCAGAGAGGGATATCTGCGCGATGCCGTGGACAATGTGTGGATGAAGTAGGGACGCATCACCCACACAAAGTAAGAAAGAAGACCTGGTGACAGGTTCACTTTAAGCCTCATTGTTGTCAAGATGGAGGTACCCTAAAATTCCTTTTTCATTCTGAGAACATGTCAGACTCTTAACGATTTACAAGAGTCTTTTCTCCTTGGATTTAACACAATAAATTGCAGTTATGTCCCCTTTTCCTCTAAGCAATACTCCATATCTCCATATAGGGGCAGATGTGTAATTTAATAATTAGTTGACTTTAATTATAGTGTCCATGGAGACACCAAAAACTAATGCTGATCAGACAAGGTTTGTTTGGGGGTTTACGAGAAATTCCAACTCGAAATTTTCACCCATCCTTGTGTCAAAGGCTCTGTATACAGTATGACTACAATGAACGATGACCACAGAGATTAATATGGCAACCAATGAAGATATACCTATGGATATAATTCGGTCAGCAATTTATTGCTACATTTGTGCAGAATTATAAACAAAAAGTGACTGGGGAAAAGAGCAGAATTAGAATGTGTATTAAAATTGTTTTATTTTATATAATTTTTGCATTTTTCTGGCTTGCCAACAGTTTTTTTTTATTGCAAACCAAAATAGATGCCTACAGCTTTTGGTCATTAAATATTTTATCTAAGTAAGTGCAGAGTAGTAGAAAAAAAAATCAAAATTTAAAAAAATTAAAAAAAAAGCCAAAAGGCCAAATAAGCAAATTGCATTTTTTTTATTATAATCAAAGAATTACAAACACCCAATAAGTTTATAATTTTTTTAAATTAATTGAACTCTAGTGAACATTAGTCCCGCTAGCGCTAAGGTATTTTGAATGCAGACAAAGAAAGTATATTTCCATAAAGATTCAATTAGTTTTCAAAACATATTATGTAATTATGAATTCCCTGGGTAAGCCAAACATGATTCTTGTACGTTTCATCCATTCCATTTGTTTGGCTAATTAGACACATTCCAGGCTCCACTCTATTGTCTTATAGATAGGTACTGGAGCATCTAAATCAATTAATGCTCCCGAGAATGTAGTTAGTATGGTTTGCGCTTTTAAATAATCTCTAAAAGCTCAATGATGAATGTGTCCTTCGTTATGAGGAATACAAAAAGACGTTAGGTAGTATTCATAGTGGTTTCAAGAAAAAGAAAAATTCTAAAAAATACAGATTACATTCTGAATAGGAGGGGGCAACATACCACTGGTGCATCCTGTGCAGCTGTACGGAGACCTAAAAGATATGGGGGGCCAATTTACACCTCAAAAGTAGTAAGCGCCTTCTGACCCAGTCAAACTATTGGACTGCAAAAGGACCCATATACTGCTCTTGTACCATGACGATCTTCTCACTGTGTCCAATCCTGCTGAAAGTTATTACCATCTTATGTGAAACTGTTTTCAAAAACTCTGTAGTTCTTGAGAATTTTGGAAGACCTTTACAGATCAGAAAGTTATCAACTTTCCTGTACATAAGAAATAACTTTTTCAAGAATAACCATTAAACTATTGTTCATGAAATGCGTGTCACACATTTGCAGCCTATGCATTGATGACCATAAATACAGATATCAGAACAGTAGTTCCGCCGTGTGTCGTCAGACCACACAGCCCCCTGAGGAAGCCCACGCGAAACACGCGTTGGGGCTGCGTGGTCTGATGGCACACAGGGACTTGGGACATGGGTAAGAACTTTTCCCATGGCACTGTGATACTTATTCATTGATTCTTGCTGTCTCCATATGATTGCAGCATGGCAGTTTTACATTTGGGCTGACTTTTTATATATTATTACTTACACTACATTATTACGACATAGTGCCCATGGGAGTTCAATTTCCCGGTCAAACAGAATTCTGTGTTCGCCTCAGACTTTCTATTGTTCGTGTCATTCATTTTTTGAATTTCTTTGTCCTTGTAATATCTTTCAATTATTTATTCATGATGTTATTATATTATTCAATAAAAGATTGTTTGCAAAATTGTTAAATGGGTTGTTGTACTCCCTGTTCTGATTGTTTACACATTGATGACCATGTATTCTTTTCTACGTTTGTTCCTTTAACCACTTCCAGGAATATGATGTTACAGTTGCAATCCCACATCTTTCCCGGCAGATAATGGCTGAATTGTTGAGCCATCTTCTGCCCCCAACAGTTATGGGTGGAGCAAAGCTCTGCCCGCGACTGTTAACTCCATCTTCTGTCACTCTCTGACAGCGGCATTTAATGTGTTGTGACGAGGGGCGTGTCATTTCACCCATCCATCAACACACCCATGACGTTATTGCAGGCCACTGATTCATTGCCTTGACAGCCAGGGGTCTGCTGAAGACCTCCATGCTTGCCATGACGGTTCTCCCATGAAAGACAGCGTTTAGCTGCCATTCATAGGAAATTGTGGTTTTCACTTTACATATGTTCAAGTCCCCTAAAGGGACTTGAACAAAGACAGAAAAAAGTGAAAAACAATGTTTTTAAACATATTTAAAAATGTGAAATCACCCCGTTTAAAAATAAAGCAATTCAAAAAAATAAAGAATACCTATATTTGGTATTGCGGCAGGTGTAAAAAGACTGATCTCTCAAAATTTAAAATAAATTAATGTGATCGGTAAACGGCGTAACAAGATAAAAATCATAATGCCAGAGCCAGAATTACGTTTTTTTTGGCTGCCGCAACATTGCAATAAAATGCAATAGGAAGCAATCAAAAGATCATATCTATCCCAAAATGAAATCAATAAAAACATCAGCTCTGGGTACAAAAAATCAAGCCCTCAAACAGTCCCATATCTTGCATACCTTGCAATAAGTAAATAAGTAGTAGTAATACATGTAAAAAAGCACAGGGTACCTCGTTGATATTACTTTGATCTAAAAAGCACAACAGCCATCCCACCGCAACAAGGTGTACCCTATGAAACAAAAATGGATAGCACCACTAGGTGAAAGGGACCATACTGTGAATGACCATGTATAAAGAAAGAGAAAAAAAGAAATTTGCAAGAAACAGGGGATCACCATCAAATACTAGGTGAATAAATATTTATTACATACTACACACCAGCACTTCAGTAAGACATGTTTATTGGCAGGCTTTCTGTTAAATTCGTAGCAGGTATGGAGCAGGTACTAGATGCACTGATGGCTGCAGGCAAATGGGACACTGGAAAACAGGTATGGAGCAGGTACTAGAAGCACTGAAGGCTGCAGGCAGACAGGACACCGGAAAGCAGGTATGGAGTAGGTGCTAAAAGCACTAAAGGCTACAGACAGGACACTGGAAAGCAGGTAATAGAAGCACTGAAGGCTGCAGGCAGACAGGACACTGGAAAGCAGGTATGGAGCAGGTACTAGAAGTACTGAAGGCTGCAGACAGACAGGACACCGGAAAGCAGGTATGGAGCAGGTGCTAAAAGCTCTAAAGGCTGCAGACAGACAGGACACTGGAAAGCAGGTACTAGAAGCACTGAAGGCTGCAGGCAGACAGGACACTGGAAAACAGGTATTGAGCAGGTACTAGAAGCACTGAAGGCTGCAGGCAGACAGGACACCGGAAAGCAGGTATGGAGCAGGTACTAGAAGCACTAAAGGCTGCAGACAGACAGGACACTGGAAAGCAGGTACTAGAAGCACTGAAGCCTGCAGGCAGACAGGACACTGGAAAGCAGGTATGGAGCAGGTACTAGAAGCACTGAAGGCTCTAGACAGACAGGACACTGGAAAACAGGTATTGAGCAGGTACTAGAAGCACTGAAGGCTGCAGGCAGACAGGACACCGGAAAGCAGGTATGGAGCAGGTACTAGAAGCACTGAAGGCTGCAGGCAGACAGGACACCGGAAAGCAGGTATGGAGCAGGTACTAGAAGCACTGAAGGCTGCAGGCAGACAGGACACCGGAAAGCAGGTATGGAGCAGGTACTAGAAGCACTGAAGGCTGCAGGCAGACAGGACACCGGAAAGCAGGTATGGAGCAGGTACTAGAAGCACTGAAGGCTGCAGGCAGACAGGACACTGGAAAGCAGGTATGGAGCAGGTACTAGAAGCACTGAGGCTGCAGGCAGACAGGACACTGGAAAGCAGGTACTAGAAGCACTGAAGGCTGCAGACAGACAACTCTTTCCTTCCCTTCCTCTGGTCCATGTTGAGTGTGATACACACCATGTCACCAAACAGGACAGTGAGTATCTCTAGCCATATATACAGGCCACTCACTGATTCCAAGATTGTAGACACCTGTGATGCTACTTAGTGGACACACCTTGATTTAACATGTCCCCTTTGTCACATTATTTTCAGGGGTACCATCATTTCTGCCCAGGCCTATTTCATGAGTTTTATTTATTTTTTTAATTCTGTGGAAGCATGGTTGATATGCAACGTCTGACTTTCATTTGTTCATTTTCATAGATCTTTTATTTATTATTACTTTTGTCAGATTCAAGTTATTTCTGTAACCATTGTGGGGTTTTCTGTCGTTAAACGAGAGGAGAGGTACCAACAATTTTGACAACGTGTGTAGCTATGACCCATACTTGCCAATGGTTCCTACTTTTCTGGGACTGCCCGGAGAACTATATCTATTATCCTAGATTTGCATTATGGTTAATATTGGGTCTCAGTGGTTAGCACTGCTGCTTTGCAGAGCTGGAGTCCTGAGTTCAAATCCCACCAAGGACAACATCTGGAAGGAGTTTGTATGTTCTCCCCGTGTTTGCATGAGTTTATTTCCACACTCTAAAGACATATTGATAGGGAGTAGACTGTAAGGCACAATTTGGACAGTGATAGTAATGTCTATGAAGTGAAATATCATGATGCTTTGTAATGAAGCCTAATTCTTTCTTAGGTGGATGGAGGACAAGATTTAAAATATCACAGGTTTACGTTACATAGCATGGTAATATAAACGCATTGTGGCCACACTTTGATTTTTCCAACCGAGGAACTTTTTCATCCTGGTGATCAGTTTCTGCTATTGCAGAATATGAATCTGTGTAATGGTTCTGTATATTGTCACATATCGCTACTCCTATTGCACGTTGTATGTGTTAATTACCAACCACTTGTATTATCCAGGTTTCCTTTAACTTAATTTGTCGACAACTGTTTCTATCGCTTCATTATTTTCATTTTCAGAAGTGACAAGGCCATAAAACAATTTCCAGCCCTTCTTTTCAATAAATAATACATCAGAAATGGAGAAGTGATGCTCCATTCATTGCTCAAGTGATAGTTGTAAGTCCTTGAAACAGATAATTCATCAAGAAGTCTATTTTTTTGGCAGAGTTCTGCTATACTGCACCCATTATTACTGAGAAAATTATCTGGCGCCTAAAATGTTTTATATTGTAGGCATCATTGAAACAAGGCTGTCAAGCTGAAAATATGTCATAGAATCATTTCCTTGAGACAAAGCAAGAATCCTATAATCGCAAAAGTAAAAATTTAAAGTCATATTATAAAATAAAAGTTTTGCGTTTTATATAATTTATCTTTTACCACCATAAAATGTTATGGTAGTTGAATATTTTTCTATGGTTACCGAGTTCCAAATCCCTTACATAGAAAAAGGTAAACTATAAACTTTTGGCTATATGCAGCTGCCATTAGAGGGAGCTGAAGAGCTTACTGCATACCTATTGATTTCAATGTATACACTAATCTCTTGTCTTTGGGGAAAATGTAACAAGTGCCTTACATCATTTTTAAGGTATAATAAAGTCACTGTGTGAGATTTTAAAATTTTCCAATTTTAGGACACAATTCAGTGGTGAAAGCATATGGCAAATCTCAAACTTCTAGATTAACCATATATTACAACATCAGATTATTGCTAAATTTGTAGATCACTTGTTGTCATTTTTGTCTTTAGAAACAAAGATTTAGGGAAAGCAGAAATGTATACACTTTATTTAAAAGAATGAAATGCCAAGAGTTAATTCCTGTGTCTACTGTAGCACGTAAAGCAAGATTGAATGATCTCTGATGCAGTCAGCTAGGAATTCCATTTAGGTCTGGAGTGGGTGTATATAATATTACATTTAGTTGTGTTACAAATAAGGCATACAGAATCTCCATGGCCAGATAAACACCAAGAGATATTCATATAGATGCACACATTTTGGATATGCAATATCATTTTCAAGTAAACTTGTCTTTGAGTTTGGCACATGTACACGAGAAAAAATAAAATATATGAAAGAACATAGAAAATATTGTGGTTTTTAAGGTTGGGGTCACACATAAGCAAAGATCATTAAGTGGGGTAGTGGCACAGTTAAAAACCTTTCATTGCACCCCTTTCAAAAGCAGTAAATGGGAAGAGGTTGAATATTTAACCCTACAACCTATATTGGCTGAAAGAAATCATGTTTACTGGAAGCCCCGGTAAAGCAGCATTATGCTCAATAATGATTGGTAAAAGGAGGTGGATGCTAATCTTGACTACTTATCTTATGATGACTACTAATGCAACCCACAACTAATTGGTCTTCCATTCACTAAACTGTACGCTGTACAATCTCTCCTGAACGTGGCAGCCAGTTTCATATTTCTGTCCAGCTGCTACACTGATTCCTCCACTGTTTGCCAGTCATTGCACTGGTTACCCATCTGCTACTGAATAAAACATGAACTTCTCTCTCTCACTCACAAAACTCTCCCCAGTGATACACCACCCGACATCTTCTCTCTTGTCTCTGTCTACCACCCAACCCACGCTCTCCGCTCTGCTAATAATCCTAGACTGTCGTCCTCCATAGTCTGAGCCTCAAACTCTCATCTTTAACACTGTTCTTGCTTCTTTTATCAAAATTAGTAAAAACTCAATGATCACCCTTTTTAAAACAAAAAAAAAACATGCAAAAAATTATCGGAAAAGCATTCTGAGAACATGACCTAACTGTTATCAGTTCTCTCTTTGTGCATTTTCCTCAAAATTTGGTCCTTTCTATTATCTGTGATTCTGTTACCATAAACTCCATGCTCTCAATAGCACTTTTTATCCGGACATCGATAGATGCTTACTAATTATCAAAATAACTGGACAATGCGATACAAGTATTATTTCACCGTTTGTGTTTGCCAATCATAGACTTTTATATTTTTTATGTCATTTTCTTGTAGATTGTTAGCTCTTGCAGGTCCTGTAATGTTATTATTATTATTTATATTTATTTATTATATTTTTATATAATATTGTTAAAGGGAATATATCAGCAAGAATATTGACCACCAATCATGTTGCTTTTTCAAGACAAGTCCAGCAATACTTTTACATGGCCAATGCTTTCCTTCTCTACTGAAAAATAAGCATTTGAAATTATATGCAAATGAGGTTGAAGAATAATTTGCAGATCTGATGCCTCTGTCACTACAGCTTTATTCCCCTCCCAATGACGCCTCCTTCTACTTGACTGACAGCTTCTATCCTGTGCAACTACAGGCAGCAGCACTGGATGGAAAATAGAGCTGGAGTGACAGAGGTTTAAGATCTTCATTCTCATTTCAGTTAAACTGCTGATATGTTAGTAATGGAGAAACAAACTGGCCATGTAAAGGTATTGCTGGACACAAATACACTTGGCATCTTAGAGAGATGCAAATACAGCTGAAATACTCTACCATAGCAACATATGAGCTAAATTGTGGCCAGAGAGTGCTGCATAGAACTTTTGTCTTGAAAACATTACTTTAATAATAATGTAAACCTGAGTTTCAAACATTCAGAGTGAACACTACTATCCAAATATGCAATACCTTGCTCAAGAAAGTGTCACCCAAACAACAAAAAGTACCCATATTTTAGCATGATTTACAGTAAGTAATTCCACAAAAGTTCCATACTGTTGTCACATAGCGACAAAGAGCCCATGTGTGGAAAGCCGAGCCCAGGGAGTGACCTGTTTTTCAATGTTCTAATTATATATTGCCCATTTAATATTTCATGTAGTTACATAACTGATTACAAATATTTGATTATGCTAAATTAATATTTGCATTTGGCATTATTCGCACAGCTGTAATTTTTGTTGTTCACAAAATAAAAATATGTTGTAAAAAAAAAAAAAATAAAAATACAGCTACAGCTGTGCCAAGGTTGCTCTTGGTGCTTGCCAACATTTAATTGGCATTTCATAATGTAATACAGAATTAAATGTAAGTTGCTTTCCATGTAGTAGCCAACAGATGGTGCCATGCTAATAAAGACCATGAGCATTGGCGGGAATAGATGCTCTTTATGTACTTCATTAAATTAATAATATTTCGATTTCTTCTGAGACAAGCGTTATGCGTTTTATTGAATATGTTTATGTAAGTGGCATTATTAGCATAGGATGAGAGTAAAGAAGGTCAAGGGGTTACTGAGCTTGTTCCTACAGTGGGGAAAATAAGTATTTGATACACTGCCAATTTTGCAAGTTTTCCCACATACAAAGAATGGAGAGATCTGTAATTTTTATTGTAGGTACAATTCACCAGTGAGATATAGAATCTAAAAATAAAAAACAAAAAATTACATTGTTTAATTTTTAAATAATTAAATTGCATTTTATTACATGAAATAAGTATTTGGTCACCGACCAACCAGCAGGAGTTCTGGCTCACACAGACCTGTTACATTTTATTTAAGAAGCCTCCTACTCTGCACTCATTACTAGTGTTGAGCATTCCGATATCGCAAGTATCGGGTATCGGCCGATACTTGCGGGTATCGGAATTCCGATACCGAGATCCGATACTTTTGTGGTATCGGGTATCGGTATCGAAACAACATTAATGTGTAAAATAAAGAATTAAAATAAAAAATAGGGATATACTCACCTCTCCGACGCAGCCTGGACCTCACCGAGGGAACCGGCAGCCTTCTTTGCTTAAAATGCGCGCGTTTACTGCCTTCCGTGACGTCACGGCTTGTGATTGGTCGCGTGCCGCCCATGTGGCCGCGACGCGACCAATCACAGCAAGCCGTGACGTAATTTTCAGGTCCTGAATGCCTAATTCTAGGCATTCAGGATTTGAAAATTACATTACGGCTTGTGATTGGTTGCGTGCCGCCCATGTGACCGCGACGCGACCAATCACAGCAAGCCGTGACGTAATTTCAGGTCCTGAATGCCTAATTCTGCATTCAGGACCTGAAAATTACGTCACGGCTTGCTGTGATTGGTAATTTTAAAATGCGCGCGTTTCCTGCCTCCCGTGACGTCACGGCTTGTGATTGGTCGCGTTGCCCATGTGACCACGACGCGACCAATCACAAGCCGTAACGTAATTTTCAAATCCCGAATGCCTAGAATTAGGCATTCAGGACCTGAAAATTACGTCACGGCTTGCTGTGATTGGTCGCGTCGCGGCCACATGGGTGGCACGCGACCAATCACAAGCCGTGACGTCACGGAATGCAGTAAACGCGCGCATTTTAAGCAAAGAACGCTGCCGGTTCCCTTGGTAAGGTCCAGGCTGCGTCGGAGAGGTGAGTATATCAATATTTTTTATTTTAATTCTTTATTTTACACATTGATATGGATCCCAGGGCCTGAAGGAGAGTTTCCTCTCCTTCAGACCCTGAGAACCATCAGGGATACAGTCCGATACTTGAGTCCCATTGACTTGTATTGGTATCGGGTATCGGTATCGGATTAGATCTGATACTTTGCCGGTATCGGCCGATACTTTCCGATACCGATACTTTCAAGTATCGGACGGTATCGCTCAACACTACTCATTACCTGTATTAATTGCACCTGTTTGAAATTGTTACCTGTATAAAAGACACATGTCCACACACTCAATCACATTCTGTTATGGCTGGTGGAATGCACCAAATAATATTAAGAAATATATAAGGTTCGCTCGCATCCCGGTGTCCACCGGGCAGAGATGACACATACTGCTCGGTAATGGCGGACAGTAAATGGCGGTATAATGTGAACACTCGGGTTAGCTTCACCGGGAATGTAAGGAGGCGAACCCTGTTGCGTCACAGGGCTGCAATACTGCAGAGTGAACGCTAGTGTTTGGTCACAGGACTCTGTCCCAAGGACACATGGTTAGAGTCCCTCTAGACCCACTAGCGCTCGGCGCCGTAACTTTGTTGCCAGGGAACAACTAATAATAATAATAAATTTAGAGCACTGAGTGCACACAGCGCTGCTCTGGCGCATGCCACTAATCGCCCTAGCTAGGCTCAGGAAAGTGCACTAGTTGTGCAAGGCACCACCTCTGGTGAACGCTGCTTATGACGCTGAAGATAACGTGCTCTATGCTGGATGGCACAACTGGCACTAGTCTGCTCCAAACACCCACACTCAATCAACAACGCTAGGGAAGGGGATCAATTAGGAGTTTTCACCAGAACATACATGCATCCATACACACCACATTTTGAGGTTATACTAGCGCATGGCCGATTGGCCATGTGAACCTTTTATAGTTGCTTCAGGACCTGAGTGTGTGACCCCTGACCTCCAATGAGAGGTCTTCCTTTGGGAATGCTCAGAAGGGAGAAAGCAGGACTTAGTCCCAGAAGCGAGTCCTCGCCGCTGACCAGTACTAGCTATAATGGCAGAGCCTGGAAGAACAGCAGTAGCCAGATGCAGAGTACCTGCTTGAGCCAGATGCTGGGACCGACGTCTCCGCTGAGCAGGCTCCACTGCGGCTGGAGAAAAATGGGAGACCGCAGCAGAGACGGCTCGAGATTCCCCCTGTGCAGAGGCGGGAACTCGAGCACTAACAATATGTGAGCCCAATTGCCATGTCAAGGCGACCTTAACCCCTTTCTGGCATTGGACGTAAAATTCCGTCCATGTGACCTGGTCTTAATGCCCATGGACGAAATAGTATGCCACATGCGATCAGCCTTGCTCAAACAAGATCGCAGCGTTCTGTGGCATAGAGAAGCATAGCGCAGGGAGGGGGCTCCCTGCGTGCTTCCCTGAGACCCTCAGAACAAAGTGATGTGATTGCGTTGTTCCGAGGGCCTCCTCCCTGCAGGCCCCTGGATCTAAGATGGCCGTGGGGTCCTTCCCGATCCTGCAGGGAGGTGGTTTGTCAGTGTCTGCTGAGAGCAGGTATCGGCAAGCCTCCTACACTTCCTGTCAGATCACTGATCTGAAATAGTGCTGTGCAAAGTATTAGATCAGTGATCTGATGTAATATAGTGATGTCCCAACCTGGGACAATGTAAAAAAGAAAAAAAATTACATGTAAAAATACATTTTTTTAAATTCCTAAATAAAGAAATAAATATTGTTCCGATAAATACATTTCTTTATGTAAAAAACAAAACAATAAAAATAAACATATTCAGCAGCGCCATTCCCATAACGACTCGACCTATAAATCTATCCCATGAGTTAACCCTTTAACACCGTAAAAAAAAAAAAAAAAAAACGAGGCAAAAAACAACGCTTTATCATTATACCGCCAAACAAAAAGTGGAATAACATGTGATCAAAAAGACAGATATAAATAAACATGGCACCTCTGAAAATATCTTCTTGTCCCTCAAAAAAAAAAAAAAAAGCCACCACACAGCGTCATCAGCGAAAAAATAAAAAAGTTATAGCTTTCAGAATAAAGAGAATGCAAAAATAATTATTTTTTACATAAAATAGTTTTTATTGTATAAAAGGGCCAAAACATAAGAAAATTATATAAATGTTTGTATGTAAGTTTTGCTGAAATCATACTGACCCAAAGAATAAAACTGCTTTATCAATTTTACCACAAGCGGAAGGGTATAAACGCCCCACAAAAAAGAAATTCATGAATTGCTGGTTTTTGTTCATTCTGCCTAAAAAAAATTGTAATAAAAAGCGATCAAAAAATGTCATGTACAAATAAAATCGTCAACTTATTCCGCAAAAAACAAGAACTCACATGACTTTGTGGGCCAAGATATGGGAAAATTGTACTTCTCAAAATGTTGTGATGCAAAAACTATTTTTTGCATTAACCCCTCTCTGACCTTAGACATACTATCCCGTTGAGGTGACCTGGGCCTATCTGACCCTCGACGGAATAGTACGTCATAGCGATCGGCCGTGCTCATGGGGGGAGTGCGGCCGATCGCGGCCGGGTGTTACCTGACTATCTCAGCTGACATCGGCACTATGTGCCAGGACCGGTCACCGACCGTCCCTGGCACATTGACCCCCAGCACACTGCAATCAATGCGTGCTTCCCTGAGACCCCCGGAGCAACGCAATGTGATCGTGTTGCTCCGAGGGTCTCCTACCTCCTCCTACCTGCAGGCCCCGGATCCAAAATGGACGCGGAGCTACTTCCGGGCCTGCAGGGAGGTGGCTTACAAGCGCCTGCTCAGAGCAGGCGTCTGTAAGCCTACAGCAGTGCACGTCAGATCGCTGACCTGACATAGTGCACTGCAAAGTGTCAGATCAGCGATCTGGCCCTAAAACATGATGCCCCCCTCCCCGGGGAAATGTTATAAAGTAAAAAAAAAAATATTCACACATGTAAAAGAAAAAATAAATTCCTTAATAAAGAAAAAAAATATTGTTCCCATAAATACATTTCTTCATCTAAAAAAACAAAAAAAAACAATAAAAGTACACATATTCAGTATCGCCATGTCTGTAACGACCCGACCTATAAAACTGTCCCACTAGTTACCCCCTTCAGTGATCACTGTAAAACAAAATAAAAGAACGAGGCAAAAAAAAATGCTTTATTATCATACCGTCAAACAAAAAGTAGAATAACACACGATCAAAAATACGGATATAATTAACCATGGTACCGCTGAAAACGTCACCTTGTCCCGCAAAAAATGAGCCGCCACACAGCGTCATCAGTGAAAAAATAAAAAAGGTATAGTCCTCTGAATAAAGCGATGCAAACATAATTATTTTTTATATAAAATAGTTTTTATCGTATAAAAGCGCCAAAACATAAAAAATGATATAAATGAGGTATCACTGTAATCGTACTGACCCAAAGAATAAAACTGCTTTATCAATTTTACCAAACGTGAAATGGTATAAATGCCCTCCCCCCAAAGAAATTCATGAATAGCTGGTTTTTGGTCATTCTGCCTCACAAAAATCGGAATAAAAAGCGATCAAAAAATGTAACATGCCCGAAAATGGTACCAATAAAAACGTCAACTCATCCCGCAAAAACAAGACCTCACGTGACTCTGTGGACCAAAATATGGAAAAATTAGAGCTCTCAAAATATGGTAACGCAAAAAATATTTTTTGCAATAAAAAGCGTCTTTTAGTGTGTGACAGCTGCCAATCATAAAAGTCTGCTAGAAAACCCGAATTAGGCATTCAGGACCTGAAATTACGTGATCGATGCAACCAATCACAAGCCGTGACGTAATTTTAAAATGCGCGCATTTCCTGCCTCCCGTGACGTCACGGCTTGTGATTGGTCGCATCGCCCATGTGACCGCGACGCGACCAATCACAAGCCGGAACGTAATTTTAAAATCCTGAATGCCTAGAATTAGGCATTGAGGACCGGAAAATTACGTCACGGCTTGCTGTGATTGGTCGCGTCGCGGCCACATGGGCGGCACGCGACCAATCAGAAGCCGTGACGTCACGGAAGGAAGTAAACGCGCGCATTTTAAGCAAAGAACGCTGCCCGTTCCCTCGGTGAGGTCCAGGCTGCGTCGGAGAGGTGAGTATAGCAATATTTTTTATTTTAATTCTTTATTTTACACATTGATATGGATCCCAGGGCCTGAAGGAGAGTTTCCTCTCCTTCAGACCCTGGGAACCATCAGGGATACCGTCCGATACTTGAGTCCCATTGACTTGTATTGGTATCGGGTATCGGTATCGGATTAGATCCGATACTTTGCCGGTATCGGCCGATACTTTCCGATACCGATACTTTCAAGTATCGGACGGTATTGCTCAACACTACTTGTTACTCTTGGGAAAAATAAAAACTTGGGGGGCTAAAAAACCATTTTTGTGGGAAATTATTTTTTATTTTCACGTCTCTGTGTTAAACTGTAGTGAAACACTTGGGGGTTCAAAGTTCTCATAACACATCTAGATAAGTTCCTTGGGGGGTCTAGTTTCCAATATGGAGTAAAAATTTGGGGGCTAAAAAACATTTTTGGGAAAAAAAAGATTTTTTATTTTTACGGCTCTGCGTTATAAACTGTAGTGAAACACTTGGGGGTCCAAAGTTCTTACGACACATCTAGATAAGTTCCTTGGGGGGCTAGTTTCCAATATGGGGTCACTTGTCAGGGGTTTCTACTTTTTAGGTACAATAGGGGCTCTGCAAATGCAATGTGACGCCTGCAGACCATTCCATCTAAGTCTGCATTCCAAACAGCGCTCCTTCCCTTCTGAGCTCTGCCATGCGCCCAAATGGTGGTTCCCCCAACATATGGGGTGTCAGCGTACTCAGGACAAATTGGACAGCAACTATTGGGGTCCAATTTTTCCTGTTACCCTTGGGAAAATGCAAAACTGGGGCTAAAAATTAATTATTGCAAAAAAAAAGAATTTTTATTTTTCGCTATAAACTGTAGTGAAACACTTGGGGGTTCAAAGCTCTCACAACACATCTAGATAAGATCCTTGGGGGGTCTAATTTCTAAAATGGTGTCACTTGTGGGGGGTTTCTATGTTTAGGCACTTTCGGGGCTCTCCAAACGCGACATGGTGTCCCATCTCAATTCCAGTCAATTTTGCATTGAAAAGTCAAAAGGCGCACCTTCCCATCCGAGCTCTGCCACGCGCCCAAACAGTACTTCTCTCCCACATATGGGGTATCAGCGTACTCAAGACAAATTGCACAACAACTTTTGGGGTCCAATTTTTTCTCTTACCCTTAAGAAAATAAAAAATTGGGGTGAAAAGATCATTTTTGTGAAAAAATATGATTTTTAGTTTTTACGGCTCTACATTATAAACTTCTGTGAAGCACTTGGTGGGTTAAAGTGCTCACCACACATCTAGATAAGTTCCTTAGGGGGTCTACTTTCCAAAAGGATGTCACTTGTGGGGGTTTCAATGTTTAGGCACATCAGGGGCTCTCCAAACGCAACATGGTGTCCCATCTCAATTCCAGTCAATTTTGCATTGAAAAGTCAAAAGGCGCACCTTCCCATCCGAGCTCTGCCATGCGCCCAAACAGTGGTTCTCTCCCACATATGGGGTATCAACATACTCAAGACAAATTGCACAACAACTTTTGGTGTCCAATTTTTTCTCTTACCCTTAAGAAAATAAAAAATTGGGGTGAAAAGATCATTTTTGTAAAAAAATATGATTTTTTATTTTTACGGCTCTACATTATAAACTTCTGTGAAGCACTTGGTGGGATAAAGTGCTCACCACACATCTAGATAAGTTCCTTAGGGGGTCTACTTTCCAAAATGGTGTCACTTATGGGGGGTTTCAATGTTTAGGCACATCAGTGGCTCTCCAAATGCAACATGGTGTCCCTTCTCAATTTTAGTCAATTTTGCATTGAAAAGTCAAATGGCGCTCCTTCCCTTCCGAGCTCTACCATGCGCCCACACAGTGGTTTACCACCATATTTGGGGTATCAGTGTACTCAGGACAAAGTGCACAACAACTTTTGGGGTCCAATTTCTTCTCTTACCCTTGAGAAAATAAAAAATTGGGGGCGAAAATAGGAAAAATATGACTTTTTATTTTTACGGCTCTGCATTATAAACTTCTGTGAAGCACTTGGTGGGTCAAAGTGCTCACCACACATCTAGATACATTCCTTAGGGGGTCTACTTTCCAAAATGATGTCACTTGTGGGGGTTTCAATGTTTAGTCACATCAGGGGCTCTCCAAACGCAACATGGTGTCCCATCTCAATTCCAGTCAATTTTGCATTAAAAAGTGAAATGGAGCTCCTTCCCTTCCGAGCTCTGCCATGCGCCCAAACAGTGGTTTACCCCCACATATGGGGTATCGACGTACTCAGGACAAATTTTACAACAACTTTTGGGGTCCATTTTCTCCTGTTACCCTTGGTAAAATAAAACAAATTGGAGCTGAAGTAAATTTTTTGTGAGAAAAAGTTAAATGTCCATTTTTTTTTAAACATTCTAAAAATTCCTGTGAAACACCTGATGGGTTAATAAACTTCTTGAATGTGGTTTTGAGCACCTTGAGGGGTGCAGTTTTTAGAGTTTTGTCACACTTGGTTATTTTCTATCATATAGACCCCTCAAAGTGACTTCAAATGTTATGTGTTCCCTAAAAAAATATAATGATGTTGTAAAAATTAGAAATTGCTGACCAAATTTAACCCTTATAACTAACTCCCTAACAAAAAAAATGTTGATTCCAAAAGTGTGCTGATGTAAAGTAGACAAGTGAGAAATGTTACATATTAAGTATTTTGTGTGACTTATCTCTGTGATTTAAGGGCATAAAAATTCAAATTTGGAAAATTGCGAAATTTTCCAAATTTTTGCCAAATTTCAGTTTTTTTCAACGCAGGTAATATCAAAGAAATGTTACCACTATCATGAAGTACAATATGTATCAAGCAAACATTGTCAGAATCATCATGATTCGTTGATGCATTCCAGAGTTATAACCTCATAAATGGTCAGTGGTCAGAATTGTAAAACTTGGCCTGGTCATTAACGTGCAAACCACCCTTGGGGGTAAAGAGGTTAAAAAGCGTCTTTTAGCATGTGAGAGCTGCCAAACATAAAAACTCGATATAACAACCCGCTATAAATAGTAAATCAAACCCCCGTTTATCACTCCCTTAGGGAAAAATAATAAAATAAAAAAAGTATTTCCATTTTCTGATTAGGGTTAGGATTGGGGCTAAAGTTAGGGTTAGAGTTGGGGTAAAGTTAGGGTTAGGGTTGGGGCTAAAGTTAGGGTTAGGGCTAGGGTTTGGATTACGTTTACGGTTGGGATTAGGATTAGGTTTGGGATTAGGGTCAGGGGTGTGTCAGGGTTAGGGGTGTGGTTAGACTAACTACTTAAAATCACGTGTGGCTATTGGGAGTGGGAGTGCACTTGTCCAAAAAGGCTTAATACAAATAGAGAACAAGACCAGCACATCCAAGCTAGTGTGAACAGGAACCAACCAAAGAAAAAACATATAAGTTGAAAAGATACTAAGATCGACATCATTCAAAGGGTGTACTCTATTCCCTTTTCTTTGTCAGAACTGGCTAATTGGTTCAGCAAAACAGTCGTTTCATTTGGTGCAGTATGATACTCACTATTTCAGAAAAGTGATGTAATATAATTGACTAAAGGTTTCTTCTATTTGAAATCAGGCTCTACAAATTCTCACACATGATGGAGCAGATGCAGTATGGTAGTCTATTTGTTACAATATTCGGGTCCAACATCTTAGCTTGTATCGAGTCACATTTCTCATAGATCTGGCATTGGTTCTTTTCTTGTGAACTTTTTGAATGTCACTTTAGTAATATCATCAGTCATTTTGGGCTAAGATTAAAATTAACTGCATTTCCAGCAATTTGGTGCCATCATTATAATTAATGCTCATTGTCTACTCAAAATGGCTTTGTTCTAAGTTAGCCTATGAGTTGCAGACATATGAAGGACTGTCCTGAATTAGCCCATTTGCTGTCATTGCCAAGTAGTAACCATTGAATAAAAATGTAAAGGTTTCAGTTTACCCAGTGCCTCTTGGCTTGTATCAAGTCACAATTATCATAGACACAGCGTTGGGTATTTTGAAAGTCACTTGAGGAATATCATCAGTTATTTTCGATTCTGTTCGTGTAGCATTATAATAGAAACCAAGAAACAATGCTAGATTTGTCGTATGGCTATTCTAATTAGCGGCTGTTGAACACAATTGACTAATGTCCCAATGAATGTTTCCAAACCTTTCTACAACATCAATTGACCCAAAATGGAAGTCTTCTATTTCTTCATTGCACCCAGAAGTAGTAGTGGGAGAACAGTATGATTCAGGGTCAGTACTGAACACCTAGTATCCATGCACAGACCCCGACACGGACTTCTTCGGGAAGTCCATGTTACTGTTCAGGTTCGGCACCTCGAACATCAACTGTTTCCCTCTCTGTTATCTGAGTGATAGCACGAGAAACACTGGTGACTCTGATCGGTGGTAAGTTAGTTATTTTTTTATATATATAAATAGGGAAGGGAAAGAAAAATAAAAAAGTAATTGAAAAAAATCTGGAAATGACTTTTAGAACATTGTTTGGCCACCAGTTCTACAAAACTATCCTGTGTCAAAGGGTCTGAGGCAGAAGAGGGTAACAGGTTCAGGACTGCATCCACCTTGAGAATTAAATAGTCCAAAGTCATATTATTAGTATTACTGGGATATCATCTGTAAATAACATAAATGACCAACTGTCAACCAAAAACAGTTAAAGTCCAAAATATATAGTAGTTTATCTTGAATTTCAAAATTTTACAAAAGCAAATTTTGGTCCACACATGACCACATTTTCGGCTAACACATGTGGAAGATTATGGTGACATAACACAAATATGGATTTCCTTATCTCTTGCATGCTGAATATGGAATAAATATGGAATTTTCCTACAATGCTTGAGACATTATGTAATCCAGCTGTGTGTGAACGGATGTAATTGGAGGGTAAAGGAAGAATTAGGTTGATTCTCTGCACATTACTCAGGCAAGTGATGACTCACAGTTGGTTTTGTAAGAAATAATATGAGTGGGAAATAGCAATTATAAGAACAGTAGCTTCATTATTTCACAATTGTTCTGCCAATGATTTCTAATGTGAAGAAGGATTTATTCAAAGGCTGATGGCTTTATGTCTTGGGTAAACACAAATTACCTGAAGTATACATTGATTATCTTTTATGCATGATGGATAGAAGTTCTTATAATTATACATCTGATAACACAGAACTAAGGTTAGATTATATAAGAGTAAATATGCACCTGATTACTTCACTTTTGAGCAGAGAACATAGAGTATATAAATTGTTTAAGTTATAGCAATTGTGACCCTCTTTTCTGTCCCAGCAGATATTTAGGGACATGTTGGGCATGTTGGACTTTAAGATGCCCAATCATTTAGTTTTTTACACGAATTGTCTAGACACAGATTACTTTCTTACTTTATCCCAAGTCAAAACATGTGCATGCTCGGTCAGCTTGCAGTCAAACCAAATAGCTTTCAGCGAATTGGGTATAGCCACCTCTAAATGGTCCATACAATGCATTGCCTATTTTTCTTATGCATAAGTCATATTTTATACCCAGATCCAGATATCCAAAATGTCTGAGTTTTATATGACATTATGTACTCTAATAGGTGGGATATTCAAAGCCTGTACAATTATATATTGAGCACCATTTTCTTGAAATTGTTCAACAATTTTTAGATGCAGTAGTTTACAGATTGGGGATCCTCTGACCATCTTTGCTTATTAGAGACTCTGCCTCTCTACCATGCTTTTTTATACACAATCATGTGATTTAGTTAAAATTTGTCCCTCTAGCTCTTTTTATTCAGTACCGTTATGAAAGGAACACATAATAATGCATTTTTCTAGCCTATGGTTAACCCTGTCTCAACTTTTTTGAGATGTGCTTGTAATGACCCCCTGCACAACCTACCGCAGGGGGCTGAACACTGAAATAGGAGAAGTAACTGGAGAACGTAGGTGTACTCACTAGACTGTGCACGGGACCTGTCCCACGTGACTCTGGGAGAGTGGCCGGGGAATGGCAGTGAACTCATTGGTCTGTGCACAGGACCTGTCCCACGTAACTCTGGGGGAGTGGCCGGGGAACGGTGGAGAACTTCACTAGACTGTGTACAGGACCTGTCCCAAGTGACTCTGGGGGAGTGGCTGGGGAACAGTGGAGAACTTCACTAGACTGTGTACAGGACCTGTCCCAAGTGACTGCGGAGGAGTGGCTGGGGGCAGAGCCAGTCACCAATGGCCAGCAGGGACCGAGAAAATCAGGCAAGACAATGCGTGCCGAGTTCAGAAGCAAGAGATCTGGGAGGTACCATGGACTGAAAGGTAGAGGTATTCAAGTCGAAGCCAGAGGTCAAAAAGCCAGAACGAGCAGTGCGGTACAATAGGGACAAACTGTAACAGAGTAACAATAGCCAAGCCAGAGGGTCAGAACTGAAGAAGACAATAGTACCAAACGTGAGAGAGAACAGAGGGAGCGGACAGACCAGGTCATGCGCAGGAGGCAATCAAGCAATGCAATATACACGCACACGAGGGGGTCAGACACACATTCAGAACAAGAGTATAACTGACAGAGAATCTAAGCCAGGAAGGGTTATTTATGTCCCTCCCAGATCCAAAAAGAGGCACGAAACATTAACCCCATGACGGCAGGGGTGGAACCCCATCTGTTACCATGACAGTGCTGCTTCTAACAATTTCTAATTTAGCTATTTTTTTAAATAAAATGGAAAAATGTCTGATATTTACCTTCTGATCTGTGTCCTATTATCTGTTGAGAATAGAATATGGCTATAAAAGATTTACAAATCATTGCATCCTTATTTTCATTTCATTTTATACAGTTTGGAATTGGAGTTGTACATGTCTGTGACAGATGTCTCTGATAGATGCCATTATTTGGCTATTCATCACCGTAGGTTGCCACATATCGTGTAAATTATGGCAGTTCAGAAGGGGTTAAGTGCGGCACACCCATATTTTATTTCACTATATCATCCATCTAAACATACTGGTTGATATCTGAGTATTCTCTGCACATCCACATTATTTATTTACTGTTGTTTGGAAATTCAGTCTGTGTTCAAGCAAACGGTAAGCCAAAAAGACTAGATTTATGAAATTATTTGATGTGTTTGTCGTGCTCGAGCAGAAAAAGCAAAGCATGATTGATGAAAAATGCAATCACAGACCAAATATTTTTATTCTTCTGTCTCTCCAGGGAGTATAAAACTATTGAAATCGATGCAAAGTGACTTTGTGAATCTGAACATTTGTTTGTCAAGGAAACAGTATTTGGAATTTGTAGATTGTTGTCATTAAAAGTCTTCTTCTAAGACAAATGTACAAATTTACTATAAAGGCCTTGTCCAGTTTGTACATTCTCTTAGTGGCTCCACAGATGAGCAGCCAACCTTGAGATCCTTCACCCAAGAAGACTCATCTTCTATAATGCTGGTGTGGTTGCCTGTACTTCACCATCCCATTAAAATTAACAATTTATCCATTGATTTTTAATGATCTTCTCTGGTCTGCACTATTCTCTTTGTATTTGCTATCTACCATGGCTTATACACTCACTGGCCACTTTATTAGGTACACCTGTCCAACTTCTTGTTAACACTTAATTTCTAATCAGCCAATCACATGGCGGCAACTCAGTGCATTTAGGCATGTAGACATGGTCAAGACAATCTCCTGCAGTTCAAACCGAGCATCAGTATGGGGAAGAAAGGTGATTTGAGTGCCTTTGAACGTGGCATGGTTGTTGGTGCCAGAAGGGCTGGTCTGAGTATTTCAGAAACTGCTGATCTACTGGGATTTTCACGCACAACCATCTCTAGGGTTTACAGAGAATGGTCCGAAAAAGAAAAAAAATCCAGTGAGCGGCAGTTCTGTGGGCGGAAATGCCTTGTTGATGCCAGAGGTCAGAGGAGAATGGGCAGACTGGTTCGAGCTGATAGAAAGGCAACAGTGACTCAAATCGCCACCCGTTACAACCAAGGTAGGCCTAAGAGCATCTCTGAACGCACAGTGCGTCGAACTTTGAGGCAGATGGGCTACAGCAGCAGAAGACCACACCGGGTACCACTCCTTTCAGCTAAGAACAGGAAACTGAGGCTACAATTTGTACAAGCTCATCGAAATTGGACAGTAGAAGATTGGAAAAACGTTGCTTGGTCTGATGAGTCTCGATTTCTGCTGCGACATTCGGATGGTAGGGTCAGAATTTGGCGTAAACAACATGAAAGCATGGATCCATCCTGCCTTGTATGGAGCATCTTTGGGATGTGCAGCCGACAAATCTGCGGCAACTGTGTGATGCCATCATGTCAATATGGACCAAAATCTCTGAGGAATGCTTCCAGCACCTTGTTGAATCTATGCCACGAAGAATTGAGGCAGTTCTGAAGGCAAAAGGGGTCCAACCCGTTACTAGCATGGTGTACCTAATAAAGTGGCCGGTGAGTGTATATCGGAGGTCCCTGGTTAGGTGATGTTTAGTTGGACTTCATCCCAAGCATTGTGTTCAATACCAAAGACAAGATTTTTTTATCTATTATCTATAAAATTCATATTGTAATTATTTTAGTTGTACTCCATTCTTGTGCATTTACCAAAAGGCCAAAAATGTGTGCATTTTATTTTATAGGACTATAGCATCCTTATATCAAGTTACTTACCATACTGAATATTAAAATACATTAAAAACCTACTACTGTCAAAGTCAGATCTTCACAACACATTTGTGGAAGCTCTGATAGGACGAACAAAGACAATTTCTGAGGACCTCAGAAGAAGCATTGTTGATAGTGATGAGCGAATAGTGAAATATTCGGATTCTGGAAAATCGGCATGAATGCTTTTTAATATCTGTGTATTCGTACCTAATAACGAATCCAATGCAAGCCAATGGGGAAGCATAATATTTTTCTGCTGAACCCAACAAAGAGGTCTGGAATCATGAGAAAAAGGCTGAAATGGATGGGAAAGTGCTAAATTAAATGGGAACAGCATGGAGAAGATGCCTGCATGCCTTTCTGACTCACATATGGTATCTGGGAATAATGTTGTCACACTATTGCAGTTGTATTAAGGCTGGGCTGCTTTCCAATCACAGTAATGTTGTCACCATCTCTGGTATGCGCATGACAGCACGGTGTTGTGAATTTGGATTCTGGGCTCCCCCGGTGGCTACTGGTGGAATTGAACTGGTGTCTTCATCTTCTCTGTTCACCTGTTCCCATCAAGATGTGGGAGTCGCTATATAACCTTGCTGCTCTGTTAGTTGCTTGCCGGTCAACAATGTTATCAGAAGCCTCTCTGTGCTTGTTCCTGCTCCTAGACAACTACTAGATAAGTTGGACTCTTGTCCATGTTTGTTTTTGCATTTTTGTTCCAGTTCACAGCTGTAGTTTCGTTACTGTGTCTGGAAAGCTCTTGTGAACAGGAATTGCCACTCTGGTGTTATGAGTTAATGCCAGAGTTTTAAAGTAATTTCTGGATGGTGTTTTTGATAGGGTTTTCAGCTGACCATGAAAGTGTCCTTTCTGTCTTCTGCTATGTAGTAAGTGGACCTCAAATTTGCTAAACCTATTTTCATACTACGTTTGTTATTTCATCTCAACTCACCGCCAATACATGTGGGGGGCCTCTGTCTCCTTTCGGGGTATTTCTCTAGAGGTGAGCTAGGACTAATATTTTCCTCTGCTAGTTTTATTTAGTCCTCCGGCTGGTGCTGGGCATCTAGAATCAACGTAGGCATGCTACCCGGCCACTGCTAGTTGTGCGTTAGGTTTAGTTCATGGTCAGCTCAGTTCCCATCTTCCAAGAGCTAGTTCCTATATATGCTTATGCTATGTTCTCTTGCCATTGAGATCATGACAGCACGGTAAACACCGCTTCTTACCGGTGGTGAAATCATCACGGCCAGTCAGAGAGCTGCGGTTCCCACGCTGTCAAAGGACCAGAGGTATAAAGTTCTATTTAAAGTGCTATTTTTAGGCCGGGGGGGGGGGCAATATCCATGGCCCCTTACCAGCCTGAGAAAACCAGCCCCAAGCTGTCTGCTTTAGCAAGGCTGGTTGTCAAAAGTAGGGGAAGCCCATGCAGCTTTTTTAAATCATTTATTTAAATAATTAAAAAATACGGCGTGGGGACCCCTGTATTCTTGATAACCAGACTTGCTGAAGCTGATACCTGAGGGTTGCAGCCCCCAGCTATGAATTTTGCCTATCAAAAATAATGTGCGAACCAACGTTGTTTTTTTAGAAACATTTTTTATTTGCAGCGAAGGAGCCAGCTGATAAATACTCCCATCAGCCACTCCTGCTCTCACTGTAATTAGTGGCAGCAGTCGTCGGCTCATAGGAGTAGTAGTCTCATCAGCTGACACCAATGACCAGAGGTCAACTTTATACCTCCAATCACAGCTGTGTGCTCACGCTGTCTTTTGACAACATGGAAACTGCAACTCTCTGACCGGCGGTGATGATTTCATCACAGATAAGAGGCAGTGAGTGTTTTCGTGCTGTCATGCACATGACAGTGCGACAATCATCCGGTGTTCGGGCAGCAAATCACAGTAATGCCACACAAAAGATGGTGCCTGCATTACTGTGATTGACAAGCAAGCCCAGTATGTTCATTGCCTGCAAATAAAGCGCCAAACATGCTGAGCGGGTCACTTGAATATACTGAAGTGAATAGCAAATTACTTGCCAAGTAACAAGTAGCCCGAATACAGTGCTATTCATGCCAGTAACGAACAGTGCTGAATATAATCATTTATCATTAGTTGTTGATGCACATCAGGATGCGAAATTGTACAAAATCTTCTGTAAAGAATTTGGACTCCATGAATCTACAGTCATATAGATTGTGTGCAAATGGAGAAAATTCAAGACCATTATTGCCCTTCACAGGTGTGGTCGATCAACAAAGATCACTCCAAGAGGAAGTCATAATAATCTTCAAAATCACAAAGAAATCCAAGGTAATCTCTAAGCAACTAAAGGCCTCTCTCACATTTTCTAACATTAATATTTATGAGTACACTAACGGGAAGATATTGAATAACAATGGTGTACAAGACAGTATTGCAAGCAGAAAGTTCCTGTCTGTCTGCAGTTTGCTAAAGATCATAGACAAGGCAAAAGGCTACTGGAAAAATATTTTGTAGATGGATGAGACTATATTACAGCTTTTTATTTAAATAGGAAGTGTTATGTTTGGGAAAACACTGCAATAGAGCATAAGAACCTTATACATATGTAACACATGGTAGTGGTAGTATAATGGTTTGCTTCTGTTTTGCTGTGTCTGTGCCTGGACAGCTTGCAATCATTGACAGAACATTGAATTTTGAATTTTATCAAAAACTTCTAAAGGAAAAGATTAGGATACTAGATGGTGGCCCAATTCTAACGCATCGGGTATTCTAGAATATGTATGTCCACATAGTATATTGCCCAGCCACGTAGTATATTTTCCAGCGACGTAGTATATTGCCCAGTGACGTAGTATATTGCCCAGTTACGTAGTATACAGTACAGAGCCACGTAGTATATTGCCCAGCCATGTATGTCACAGGTTAACAAATCAAAAATAAACATACTCACCTTCCGATCCGAGGGCACCTTGTAGTTCTGTCGCCTGTGCGCGGTGCAGGCGTCCCAGGGTGTGATGACGTCGCGGTCACATGACTGTGACATCATGCCAGGTCCTTCTCGCGCAGGTGCGCAGGGCCTGTGATGACGTCATGGTCACATGACCGTGACGTCATGGCAGGTCCTTCTCCCGTAGCATCGTTGGCGCCGGAACCTGACGCTTGCATGGAGAGGTCACCGGAGCCTCGCGAGGAGCAGGAAAGGTGAGTATATAATAATTTTTTATTTTTTTATTATTTTTAACATTAGATCCTTTTACTATTGACGCTGCATAGGCAGCGTCAATAGTAAAAACTTGGTCACACAGGGTTAACAGCGGCGGTAACGGAGTGAGTTACCCGCGGCATAACGCGGTCCGTTACTGCTGGCATTAACCCTGTGTGAGCGCTGACTGCGGGGAGTATGGAGTCGGCACTGACTGCAGGGGAGTAGGGAGGGACTAATCGGACTGTGGCCGTCGCTGATTGGTCACGGCAGCCATGACAGGCAGCTGCCGTGACCAATCAGCGAATGAATATCAGTGACAGAAAGAAGGACAGACAGAAGGACAGACAGAAAGACGGAAGTGACCCTTAGACAATTATATAGTAGATCTGTACATCAGCTGAATCTCAAGGAAACAAGGGTCATGTAACCAGACAATGAACAAAAGCACACAAGTCATTCTACAAAAATAATGGTTAAAGAATAGCAAAATTAAGTTATACAATAGCCAAGACACGTCCTGACATACTGTAAATTTTATAGAAATGCTGCGTTAGGAAATAAACTGAGCAGGACTAGCCCAGCCCATGAAACAGACATCATTGATGACTCTTCATTTCAGGGTGGTTGCAAATAAAGAATCATCAACCAGGACAAAGGAAACAAAATAAAGTAGTTAGATAGCAAAGTGAGGGAACGTTAAGGAATTTTTAATCAAAGCATATTCGAAAATAGATTAGATTATTACATTAAATATACAGACATTGAATAACACATATACTAGCCTCCCATGCCGGTTCCGTTCCAGCAGTATCTGCACTCGTGTTGCCAGCACTCTCGTGTAGTTGTTGTGATACGTGAGCCCAGTGCCCAATCACCACTAGCGTCATGGTCCCCGGCTTCAGACGTATACATAATCAAGAGAAAGTGGGAGCTGTGGCTGGCCGATCATATCTCTACCTTGGATATTTTGTTATTCTGTTGATCAGACAAGGCCGCATTACTGTCCTTACTGGTGTATTAAGGGGCTCTATGGAGAAGGGGACAGCTCATTAATAACTGAACGTTCATCCTTAGACACACTTTCAGTTGAAATCTATTGCCGTGCAGGATCGCTTCCTGCACTGCACTACAAACCGCCATCCAAACAGAAACTGACAGCTGACGTCAACATTCACGTTGCCAGCATATGATGTTACTGTAATGTGCCAGTGCGTTTGTGCCTCCACTGATTGAGGAAAAGGATGCCGCTGGACACCGGCCATGCAAGGAAAAACTTTTTTTTAATGAGATCCACAATATGGGGAGGCATAATTGGGGTCAGATTGAAAGGACAAATATGGGGGCAGAATAGAGACATATGTGGGGGCAGGATGGAGACATATAGGGGGGCAGGATGAGAGTGTATATATGTGGGAGAAGGATAAGGACATATGGGGGAAAGGAAGAGATTAAATATATGAGGGCATGATGGAGACATATGGGGGAACAGGATGGAGACATGGGGTGAGGATGAGAGGACATATATGGGGATGGATGGAGTTATATGGGGCAGGATGGGAGGACATATGGGAGGCAGGATTAAGACATGGGGCAAGATGGAGATGAATGGGGTCAGGATGAGAGGACATATATTGGGGCAGGATGGAGACATATGAGGGTTAGGTTGCAGACATATTAGGGGACAGGATGGAGACATATGGGGGACAGAATGAGAGGACATATATGGGCAGGATGGAGACATAATGGGGACAGGATGGAGACATATGGGGGAAAGGATGAGAGGACATATAAGAGGGCAGGATGGAGACATATGAGAGGGCAGGATAGGAGGACATATGAGAGCCAGGAAGGAGAAACATGGGGGGGGAGGATGGAGACACATGGGGGTCAAGATGAAGATATATGGGGCTAGGATGACAGGATATAAATTGGGGCAGGATGGAGGCATATGAGGGTCAGGATGAAGATATATTGAGGGACAGGATGGAGACATATGGGGGGACAGGATGAGAGGACATATATGGGGGCAGGATGGATATGTGGGGGCAGGATGGAGACATATGGGGTTTGTCAGGATGGAGACATATTATTGGACAGGATGGAGACATATGGAGGGACAGGATGAGAGGATATATATGGGGGCAGGATGGAGACATATGTGGGGGACAGGATGGAAACATATGCAGGGACAGAATGAGAGGACATATATGTAGGCAGGATGGAGACATATGGGAGGGCAGGATAGGAGGACATATGGGAGCCAGGATGGAGAAATATGGGGGGGCAGGATGGAGACACATGGGGGTCAAGATGAAGATATATGGGGCTAGGATGACAGGGCATCAATTGGGGCAGGATGGAGACATATGAGGGTCAGGATGAAGACATATTGAGGGACAGGATGGAGACATATGGGGGGACAGGATGAGAGGATATATATGGAGTAATGATAGGACATAAGGGGGACAAGATGAAATAACACATGGAGCAAGGATGAGAAGACATATATGGGGTCAGTATGGAGACATAAGGGGGCAGGATGGAGACACATGGGGAGCAGGATGGAGACATATGGGGTTGGTCAGGGTGGAGACACATGGGGCCAGGATGAGAGGTCATATGGTGGACATGATGGAGACACATGATGGGGCAAGATGGAGATATATGGGGCCAGCATGAGAGGACATATGTTGGGGCAGGATGAAGACATATGGGGGACAGAATGAGAGGACATGTATGGGGACAGGATGGAGCCATGGGGCAGGATGGAGACATATTTGGCCAGGATGGGAGGTCATATAGAGGCAGGATGGAGACATATAGGGGAGGGGGATTTTTACAAAAAGTGTATGTGACACATTCCCTTAAAGAAAAATAAATACAAATATATCTAAAAATTGTATTAGATATTAAGAAATGTTTAATAAGCTACAGTAGAGTAGGGCCCATCAAAAAGAGTCTACCTTGTTGTGGTGGTTGCTTAAAAAATGTTTTGGCTAAAACAAAAGCTGATGGCTATAGGTGTGATCTGGTGTTTGATGGGAACTGTTAATGAGTGATTAGTGATGACATTGTGCAGAAGTGGAGTTTTTCCAAGAGTAGGTGGTGGGACTGTGGATGGTTCGAAGGGGTGGAGGTGGAGCGGAGTTGGAGCTTGGGCGGAGATTCAAGGGGGCCAGAAAATTTGGCCAGTATGGGGCCATAAAATTCCTGGTGGCAGCCCTATGACCAGATAAATCTACAGTCCTTCTCTGAAACTGATGCTGTACATAGTCCCTATATTTTAAACTAGAGTTGTAATAGGGAGAACTTGTTTGGCTTTTGATTAAAATGCAAATATGCTAATGCATTCATTAATTTCCTAAATATACTGGAAGCAGCTTGACTCATGCTGTTTTCTAACGTTCTTCGTTTCTTCATGTTCATTTATAGCTAAGTTGCTTTGCTTTCTAATGTTAAACTTAAAGTTTTCCTACAGAGCGCAGGTGGACATTTTGTATACAAAAACTCTAATCAAAGATAGAAAAACTTTTCATGTGTTTACTTATCCTACATATAGACTTTTACTTGGCTTCAAACATATTCTTCCCTGAGCTGATAAATATTTCCAGAGGATTTAACTGTTGTGTACGTATATACCGTAGATGTGATCTACATCATCTTCATTTTCTGAATCATTATATAATGTAGGATTTTCAATTTTTCAACATCCCAACGTCCTCTTTCCTATAGTTGCACTAGGGAAAGTTCACTACATATGTCTTCAAACGTCTTCGTTTGGACTAATGGACTAAACAAGAGCTTTAAACTTGTACAAGTTTGTTCTTCCTTACTTTTTGGATCAACATATCCGAAGACAAACCAAATTGGGGAATCAAAACCCCTTAAAAATTAACTTTTATTATTATACTAAAAGTAATTAACATTAAAAAGGTGCCAGATTCAACCAGGAACCACCCAAAATGCAGTATGCACACCCAAAAATATATAGTGCTAATAAGGTTATTATACTTTATTATACTTTTTGGGGTGTGGAATCTGCATTTTGAGTGGTTCCTGGCTGAATCTTTGATTCAGTTTTTTAAGAAAGTTAAGAGGTCATCAGGCCTTGTGAATGCAGACGTGCGAATCCTCACAGGGCATGCCGTTAGGATTCTCCGGTGTCAGCACCGGCAGCGGGAGTTCATGTGACGACCGCAAGTATGTGATTTGCATAGTTCTGGTCACATTCATACTAGACGTGTCTGACTTCATTCAATTCACTCATGTTAAGGGAAGGCACTCACGTCTAGTCGGCATGTGACTGCATGCTCCATGCGCAGGCACCGGATAGGTCACATTCACAAGTCTATAGTCACGTGGAGTGACTGCAGACTTGTACCCTAAGGCTAGACAATCCCTTTAAAGGTGAAAAAAATCCATACACACACTGAACTCCCTTTAGTGGTGGCTTCGGATAGTTACAATGTGATCGCGCAGTTTTACGATCCTTCAGAAGGAATGAAGGAAAAGTTGGTGCTGTACCACTACTCAAGGCAAGTAAAACGGCAGTGGCGTGATCTGCTACTCCTGGTACACCATTGCTCTAGTACTTCATTTAATCACTTGCCAATAACCCCAAATGTCTCTAGTCTTACCTGTGAACCAGGAAGAGGCAGAGATTGCAAAAATTGAAAAGTGTATTAGGAATATTCGGGGATAGAATAAAACTGGACTTCAAATAGGTGGAAATTTTGGTACTGAAATGTTAGTGAACATGCATTGTGTGATCCTTGGTCAATTCTTTCTTGATACTTCTGGTGGTTCCTGTTGCCACTCAATAACTGTGACATCAGTTTTTTAACTCCCTATCACTTTATACTTGACAACAAATGATTGTAAATAGTAAATGATTATTAAGGCTCATGCAGACGGCTGTAGATCCGACAAAGCATCAGCTCATACTCAATGTTGCTCTATGGGGCCCTTCACATGTCCCATATCTTCTTCAGACCGAGATGAAAAGATCACAGCATGCACAATCTTCATCTGTAAATTGGAACGCACTCAACCATGCAAGTCAACGAGGCCGTCAAAACAATCGGATGACATCTGAGTGCAGTCCGATTTTCAAAGACCGACAGAAAGGAGAAGATGGGAAATTTGTTCGGGATGAGAGAAAATACTGTCATGTGACCTTAGCATTGATTTGAAGATTTTCTCAGGTTATTATTATTATTCTTGTTTTTTATATTATTATTTTTATTAGCAGTACTAAAAGTATCAATAGCAGGATTCATTTTATTATTATTACTATTATTATTATTATTATTATTATTATTAATCATTAATTAATTAATAATTATTAGATCCTTAATAATAATAAAAATAGTAATAATAATATAATGCACATAGTTTTACTACTACAATTAATATTAGTTTCAAACACTGACTATCTTAATATCAGGCCTCTTTGAAGTTTACCTGCTTTTTGCCTCGTTTGTTCGTCATCTGCAAAATTTTTGATCGAAGAAATGCACTTCAGTTAAATTGAATAATGCACAGTCAAGCGATTAATATTTTATATTCCTGTCATATCACTAATTCGGCTCAGTCAACTTGTCATTCTAGCGATCGCCTTGGTCAATTTCTCTTCCAATGCCGCTAGCAGCAGCGTGCAGATAGGAATGTGTGGTCTCAGAGCGCCACCCGCTGGCCACATCGCATCATCGCTGAACGGTTTAAAGCCTTGCTGTTACAGATGATTTTCTGGAGAGGGGGAGCGCTACCTTCTACTTTTCACATCTGATACTTTTTTTTTTTTTTGCCAGTAAATTCTGCAAACGTATTGAACAGAAGAAAAAAAAAAAATCAGTAACTTTTCCCTCCTCTTCATGAGTCCGCAAGTTCATGTGTAATTCTATGAATCATACAATAAGTCGTTACTAAAGCATTTAATCAGCTAATACACTTCATACGCCGGGTGTTACAGTGAGCAATGTAGGCACCCATGTTCGGATCTTCGGCTTTGAGTTTTTCACACCACCGCTCATCCACATTATTTCTCACTCTTTCCTCCATATTCCTTTCTTCCTTCGGTTGTTTCCATATTTGGGCTTTTGTTTTTTGCTCTCCCTTCTTCCCAGAGCCATAACCGTTTTTTTTATTTTTCCATCAGTATGGCCGTATGGGGGCTTGTTTTTTGCGGGACGAGTTGTACTTTTGAATGACACCATTGATTCTACCAGATAATGTACTGGAAAACCGGAAAAAAAATTCCAAATGAGGTGAAATGGCAAAAAAAAAACAGCAATTCCACAATTGCTTTTATTTATTTATTTTTATTTATCATGTTTGTTAAATGTTAAAACTGACCCGCCGTTATTATTTTACCGGTTAGTACGAGTACGCTGATACCAAACATGTAGTTTTGCTTATTTAAGTGGTGAAAAAAAAATCCAAAGTTTGTTGGGGAAAAAAAAATGGCGCCATATTTCCAGACCTGTTTTGTGACCTGGGGCTGGATTTATTGTGCGCCGAGCTGACGTTTTTATTGATACCATTTTGGGGTAGATAGAGTGTTTTCATCGCCTGTTATTGAAATGTTGTGGTGTAGTTTTTTTTTCCTCCTTATATTTTGATAGATCGGGCATTTCTGACCATGGCGATGTATTTTTTTTTTGCATTTTTTTGTTTTGAAAGGGACAAAAGAGGGGCGATTTGAAGTTTTTATGTGTGTTTTTATTTTTTTATATTTTCGTAATTTTTTTTTTTTTTTAACTTGCTTCAGTAGTCTCCACAGGAGATTCGAAGGTGCGATCTTCTCACCTGTGCTAAACCTAGCAGGGCGTCTGACCAGCAATGTGCAGCATAACTCATTATCTCCTATGAACACCTGCCATTGGCTGCTTTCAAAGAAGGTATACAATGACAAGCACAGGGATTGTCTGCTGACCCCCGGCTGTTATGACAACCTATCGGCGTCCCGCGATCACGTGATCAGATCAGCTGTCATGTGCAGGGAAAGATGTAAAGGGATTAAAGAGAAACTGTCACCAGGTTTTTTTTTACCCCATTTCAGAGCAGCATGATATAGTGGCAGAAACCTTGATTCCAGTGATGTGTCACTTACTGGGCTGCTTGCTACATTTTTGATAAAATCCCTGCTTTCTCTGTTGCAGGTCTCTCAGTTCACTGAATGCTGAGCTCTGTATAACCCCGTCCACACCACTGATTGGCAGTTTTTTGTGTACACGGTGCATAGGTAGAAAGGTGTCAATCACTTGAGGGGGTGGGGTTATACAGAGCTTATGAATATGGAGGACTACATGACAGCACATTTATTCGTCCTCTAGTGATAATCTCTTGCATATAAAATCACTTTTATTAGCAAGAGATTATCACTTGAGGACTATTAATACTAGTAAAACTAAAGCACACAGCTCAATAAGTGACACATTGTAGGGATCAGTGTTCTGGTCCCTATATCATGCTTTTCTCAGAATAGGGGGCAAAAACCGGATGACAGATTCTCTTTAATAAGAATATACTAGTTGTATGGAACTAATAACAACATCTTACACAGAGGCATCTAAGGGGGCACCAGGGCTATATCAATAAAGCATATCTCTGACGGTTTCTTGGTCCAGTTTATGGGGCATTGCCTGTATGTGAGTGTTACTTATCTGCTCTGGCTCTAATGCGGGTCTCTGTTTCTTCCTTCCCATCTTGCCCGCTCCCTCTTTGTTAGCCTACACCAGGATACATGAACTTTAGATGTCTCCAACCAAGGTTTTTTTAGGCTTGTTAAAGTGGCTGCATATTGCACAATTGGTTCTGCTACAAACAAGTGCCTCCTAAGTGCTAGCCAACATTCAGCTCTACTACCAACTCTTCTCTGCTAATCCAAGGTGCTTTCCTCACTCTCACCTCTACACTGTGTGCAGAATTATTAGGCAAGTTGTATTTTAGAGGATTATTTTTACTATTGATCAACAACTATGTTCTCAATCAACCCAAAAGACTCATAAATATCAAAGCTTATTATTTTTGGAAGTTGGAGTGGGTTTTTTTTAGATTTGGCTATCTTAGGAGGATATCTGTTTGTGCAGGTAACTATTAGCCCATGTGCACACGTTCAGGATTTTTTGCGTTTTTTTTGCGTTTTTTTTGCTATAAAAACGTGATAAAAACGCGAAAAAAAACGCTAACATATGCCTCCCATTATTTACAGTGTATTCCGCATTTTTTGTGCAAATGTTGCGATTTTTTCCGCGAAAAAATCGCATCGCAGAAAAAAAAGCAACATGTTCATTAAAAATGTGGAATTGCGGGGATTCCGCACACCTAGGAGTCCATTGATCTGCTTACTTCCCGCACGGGGCTGTGCACACCATGCGGGAAGTAAGCAGATTATGTGCGGTTGGTACCCAGGGTGGAGGAGAGGAGACTCTCCTCCACGCACTGGGCACCATATAATTGGCCAAAAATAAAAGAATTAAAATAAAAAATAGTCCTATACTCACCCTCGATGTCTTCCCGCCTCACCACTGCATGCTGCCGCTTCGGTTCTCATAGCTGGTGTGCGGTGAAGGACCTGTGATGACGTCACTGTCTTGTGATTGGTCGTGAGCGGTCATGTGACCGCTCACGTGACCGCTCACATGACCGCGACGTCACGGAAGGTCCTGCGCGCACAGCAGCTCTAGGAAGAGGAACGGACGCCGCTGAGGAGATGTCTGGGTGAGTATAACCTTTTTTTTAATTTTTTTTATTATTTTTAAACATTCTATCTTTTACTATAGATGCTGCATAAGCAGCATCTATAGTAAAAAGTTGGTCACACTTGTCAAACGCTATGTTTGACAAGTGTAACCAACCTGTCAGTCAGTTTTCCAAGTGATGCTACAGATCGCTTGGAAAACTTTAGCATTCTGCAAGCTAATTAGGCTTGCAGAATGCTAAAAAAAACTCGAGAAAACCGGAAAAAAAACGCAAAAAAAAACCAGCGGATTTCTTGCAGAAAATTTCCGGTTTTCTTCAGGAAATTTCTGCAAGAAATCCGGACGTGTGCACATACCCTTACTGTGCAGATTTATTAGGCAACTTAATAAAAACCAAATATATTCCCATCTCACTTGTTTATTTTCACCAGGTAAACCAATATCACTGCACAAAATTTAGAAATAAACATTTCTGACATGCAAAAACAAAGCTCTCAAAAATAACTGACCAATATAGCCACCTTTCTTTATGATGACACTCAGCAGCCTCCATCCATAGATTCTGTCAGTTGCTTGATCTGTTTACGACCAACATTGCGTGCAGCAGCCACCACAGCCTCCCAGACACTGTTCCGAGAGGTGGACTGTTTTCCCTCCGTGTAAATCTCACATTTTATGAGGGACCACAGGTTCTCTATGGGGTTCAGATCAGGTGAACAAGGGGGCCATGTCATTATTTTTTCTTCTTTGAGACCTTTACTGGCCAGCCACGCTGTGGAGTAGTTGGAGGCATGTGATGGAGCATTGTCCTACATGAAAATCATGTTTTTCTTGAACGATACTGACTTCTTCCTGTACCACTGCTTGAAGAAGTTGTCTTCCAGAAACTGGTAGTAGGTCTGGGAGTTGAGCTTCACTCGATCCTCAACCCGAAAAGGTCCCACAAGTTCATCTTTGATGATACCAGCCCATACCAGTACCCCACCTCCACCTTGCTGGCATCTGAGTCGGAGTGGTGCTCTCTGCCCTTTACTGATCCAGTTTCTGGCCCATCCATCTGGCCCATCAAGAGTCACTCTCATTTCATCAGTCCATAAAACCTTTGAAAAGTCAGTCTTAAGATATTTCTTGGCCCAGTCTTGATATTTTATCTTATATTTGTTGTTCAGAGGTGGTCGTTTTTCAGCCTTCCTTACCTTGGCCATGTCCCTGAGTATCGCACACCTTGTGCTTTTTGTTACTCCAGTAACGTTGCAGCTCTGAAATATGGAAAAACTGGTGGCAAATGGCATCTTGGCAGCTTCACGCTTGATTTTCCTCAATTCATGGGCAGTTACTTTGCCCAACACGCTTCTTGCGACCCTGTTGGCTAGTTGCCATGAAATGCTTGATTGTTCGTTGATCACACTTCAAACGTTTGGCAATTTCAAGACTGCTGCATCCCTCTGCAAGACATCTCACAATTTTGTACTTTTCAGAGCCCATCAAATCTCTCTTCTGACCCATTTTGCCAAAGGAAAGGAAGTTGCCTAATAATTAAGCACGCCTTATAAAGGGTTTTGATGTCATTAGACAACACCCCTCCTCATTACAGAGATGCACATCACCTGATTTACTTAATTAGTGGTTGGCTCTCAAGCCTCTTCCAGTTCTGCCGATCCACAAGCTGTCTTGTATACCCAACGCTAATGGTCTTTACTGTACCTTGTGTTGTCCTGTCCAGATCTGTTGGAATATTGCCACTGGTCCATGTTGTTTATTCATATCTACAGCTAAGGCTAGGTTCACAATTGCATTTCTGTGTGCAACGTATCATCTGCATGCGCAAGCGCATGCCAAAACGCATGCTTACGCCTCCGCATCATCTTACGTATCACGCAAAAAACCACGCTGTGTTTTGGCATGCGTTTGCGTTGTTTATGCGTATGGTGGAGGTGGTGAAGTCAATTCATGGACATGAGCAGTCTGAAGTATGCATCCGTATCAAACACATGCGTATGCATGTCATTGCGTACCAATGCATTCCCATAGACAGTAATGCGTTTTTATGCACTCATCCGCATGCACATGATTGCCCAATATTTGATGCCTCAAAAAATGCAACATGTTGCATTCGCCGGACACCGCTGTACACCACGAACGACGCATGCGTATTCATGTCCCTGCGTACACCATGTTAAAGATATGTACGCATGACGCATGCGGATGAATGCGGATCACACGCTGCACACAGATACGCTAATGTGAACCTGGCCTTAGTGAACATCCTCAGGTGTATCAATAGTAAAGATTTATTTTTCTTTTCAATCTCAGAAAAAAGGATCTACTTTCTTTTCAAAAACAGCACTTCTCTTGTTCATAGTTTGTGACTGGTACTGCAACTCCTCCATGCTATCTCTCACCTGGTGAGGTAGATTCTTGAAGCCATCAATCCAGATGAACAATTAATTGATTTGTAAGACGGACAGATAACTTTGGTTTAGTGAGGTGGACAGTCTGGAGCATCTGAAACTGGAATGGGCGCTTACCGACATCTGGATGAGAGGAATAGTAGACCACAGGGAAAGGAGAGACTAGAAAAGGGAGATCAGTGAAGTGAATCTGTATAACGGGACAGCAGAGAAAATGTGCTGCAAATCAATTCACTGCAAATCAAAATTTTAGTGTAAAATTCTGTAAAACTGGTGACTTTGAGTTTCAGAAGATGCGCTCATAGCTAATCATTACCCCATTTTCCATTTATTCACACAGCCCAAAGCAATAAACAAGGGATGCAGCAGAGCTAGGGAGATCAGGAGACTCTCAGTAGTGATCTAGTAGAGTCTTATGGTATGTTAGGTGACTTACCATGATATGGCAGAATCCAACAATGTAGAAGAGTAAATGTCAAACTGGTAACTATCATGCTTTCTTATCTCCATCCTACTCACTGTGTTCGCCGCTCTGCTCCACCCAGTGTCAGGCCATTGCGCTTAACTGTCTCTTGCAGTACTCCCATCACTGTGCTATTCCCCTGTTGCTGGAGACTCTCCACCTGGCTATAGGGAGGTGCTGCCAAAATCTGCAGGAATTTAACCCACTGTGTCCTGCAGAGTTTTGCTTCCTGGGCCTATGCCCTGACCACAGGGGATACATTAGGCAGCTCCTCCCCACACACTTTGCCTGAACTTAGGTTATTTTGCAGTTAGTCTCCTGTTTCCTGCCTAAGTGCATTCTTGTTTTGTCTC